>NC_092721.1:167324173-167965173 GCF_047496885.1 Scyliorhinus torazame | reverse complement strand
GAAGGGGAGGTCGTGTCTCACTAACTTGATAGAGTTTTTCGAGGAGGTCACTAAGATGATTGATGCAGGTAGGGCAGTGGATGTTGTCTACATGGACTTCAGTAAGGCCTTTGACAAGGTCCCTCATGGTAGACTAGTACAAAAGGTGAAGTCACACGGGATCAGGGGTGAGCTGGCAAGGTGGATTCAGAACTGGCTAGGCCATAGAAGGCAGAGGGTAGCAATGGAGGGATGCTTTTCTAATTGGAGGGCTGTGACCAGTGGTGTTCCACAGGGATCAGTGCTGGGACCTTTGCTGTTTGTAGTATATATAAATGATTTGGAGGAAAATGTAACTGGTCTGATTAGTAAGTTTGCAGACGACACAAAGGTTGGTGGAATTGCGGATAGCGATGAGGACTGTCTGAGGATACAGCAGGATTTAGATTGTCTGGAGACTTGGGCGGAGAGATGGCAGATGGAGTTTAATCCGGACAAATGTGAGGTAATGCATTTTGGAAGGGCTAATGCAGGTAGGGAATATACAGTAAATGGTAGAACCCTCAAGAGTATTGAAAGTCAAAGAGATCTAGGAGTACAGGTCCACAGGTCATTGAAAGGGGCAACACAGGTGGAGAAGGTAGTCAAGAAGGCATACGGCATGCTTGCCTTCATTGGACGGGGCATTGAGTATAAGAATTGGCAAGTCATGTTGCAGCTGTATAGAACCTTAGTTAGGCCACACTTGGAGTATAGTGTTCAATTCTGGTCGCCACACTACCAGAAGGATGTGGAGGCTTTAGAGAGGGTGCAGAAGAGATTTACCAGAATGTTGCCTGGTATGGAGGGCATAAGCTATGAGGAGCGATTGAATAAACTCGGTTTGTTCTCTCTGGAACGAAGGAGGTTGAGGGGCGACCTGATAGAGGTCTACAAAATTATGAGGGGCATAGACAGAGTGGATAGTCAGAGGCTTTTCCCCAGGGTAGAGGGGTCAATTACTAGGGGGCATAGGTTTAAGGTGAGAGGGGCAAGGTTTAGAGTAGATGTACGAGGCAAGTTTTTTACGCAGAGGGTAGTGGGTGCCTGGAACTCGCTACCGGAGGAGGTAGTGGAAGCAGGGACGATAGGGACATTTAAGGGGCATCTTGACAAATATATGAATAGGATGGGAATAGAAGGATACGGACCCAGGAAGTGTAGAAGATTGTAGTTTAGTCGGGCAGTATGGTCGGCGCGGGCTTGGAGGGCCGAAGGGCCTGTTCCTGTGCTGTACATTTCTTTGTTCTTTGTTCTTTGTAGTCATACTTCAGTCCCCCAAAACAATAAATTAAATATATGATAAGATAATTTATTTAAATGGTATTTGATTGACGAAACTGGAAAAATAATTTCAAATTTACCATGGTTTTTTAATGTCAATCTTAACAGGCAGTTAGGGCCTTGATTTAACTTCACATGGAATCCTGGGCGCGATTCTCCACTCCCACGCCGGTTGGGAGAATCGCCTGGGCCGTCAAAATTTCCGGGGACGCCGTTCCGACGCCCTCCCGCGATTCTCCCGAGCGGCGGGAACGGGCCAGTCGAGTTTCGCGGGCCGAAGAAACGCCGGAGATACCCAAAATGGCGATTCTCCAGCACCCCCGCGATTCTGAGGCCCGTTGGGCCGAGCGGCCAGGCCAAAACGGCGGGTTCCCCCCAGCGCCGTCCACACCTGGTCGCTGCAGTTGTGGGCGGTGCGTGAACGCTGGGGGGGGCGAGGGGGGATCCTGCACCGGGCTTCACCTTGAATGTGGGGTGGCCCTCGATCGGTGCCCACCGATCGTCGGGCCGTCCTCTCTGAAAGAGGACCTCCTTCCTTCCGCGGCCCCGCAAGATCCGTCCCCCATCTTCTTGCGGGGCGGATTTGGACAGGACAGCAACCACGCATGCGCGGGTTGGCGCCAGCCAACCCGCGCATGTGCGGATGACGTCCGTTATGCGGCGCCGGCCGCGTCATCTATTCGCCGCCGCTTTTACGCGGGCGACAAGGCCTGGCGCGGGTAGATGACGCGGCCCCGATACTGGCCCATTGTCAGGGCCTGAATTGGTCGGGACCGGGGCCGTTCCGCGCCGTCGTGAACCTCGACGGCGTTCACGACGGCGCGGCCACTTCGGCGTGGGGGTGGAGAATCCCGCCCCCTGTGTTCAGTTCTGGTCACCCTATTGTAGGAAGGATATTGTTAAACTAGAAAGAGTGCAGAAGAGATTTATGAGGATGCTACCAGGACTTGATGGTCTGAGCGAGAAAGAGAGGCTGGATAGGCTGGGACTTTTTCCCCAGGAGGGTAGAAGGCTTAGGGGCGATCTTTTAGAGGTCTATAAAATAATGAGGGGCATGGATAAGATAGATAGTCAACATCTTTTCCCAAAGATGGAGGAGTCTAGAACTGGAGGGCATAGGTTTAAGGTGAGAGGGGAGAGATTCAAAAGAGACCAGAGGTGAAAATCTTTCACAAGAGGGTGGTGAGCATCTGGGAGGTTTATACCTTGGTAAATGTAAATGTAAATCGCTTATTGTCACAAGTAGGCTTCAAATGAAGTTACTGTGAAAAGCCCCTAGTCGCCACATTCCGGCGCCTGTTCGGGAGGCTGTTACGGGAATTGAACCGTGCTGCTGGCCTGCCTTGGTCTGCTTTCAAAGCCAGCGATTTAGCCCTGTGCTAAACAGGTAAGCAAGGCAGCTGTAACAATAAACTGCAGGTTAAGAGGTAGGACATATCTTCCTCCTGTTGCTTTGAGATATGCAGAGATGAAAAAATCGAACGGTACAGCTTGATAGCCATTTGTCACTGAAACCATCTGCAGGTCAGACAGGTAAAAGTTTTTTTTTACTGTCAAGCATCCTTGGGAGTGTACCAGGATTCAAATTTGAAATGGTGGGCTGAGGAACATTAGATGAGAATATTTTTTTTTCTGTAATTATCTATTGTATGTAATGCAGTACATTTTTAACAGGAAAAATGATTTTATTTCAGCTTTTTCCAGACCAGCCAGCCAATTGAGTTACAACTCATCTGCTGCCAACTTGCATCCAGCTGCATTCTCACCACATGGTTCTTACCCATCAGCTCCTGCAACACCTGTTGCAGCACCTACACTTGTACAGTCGCCTGTAAATCAACTAGCTTTTGCTTCAGCACCAGTAACTCCAGTCTTTCCAAGGCTTGGCACGTCCACCCCGATACCCGCCATCTTTTCAGGCATTCCCCTGTCGGCTGTCTCTTCTGCCCCACCTCCATATCCTGAGTGTCAGAATACTACAACTGTGATATCAGCAGCACCACAGATGTCTCAGGCACATGGTGAAGTAATGTCAGGAAATGCTGGCACACCTACTCATAGTTCTTCCACCGTAGTGTTAACATCCAGCTATAGCAACACAAACTGCAGTCCTGGTATGATGCTGCAAACTGGGTGAGTGTATTGTTGTCACTGCAACTAATACATTGTGAAATATATAAAACAAAAGCATCGTTGTGTATATTTCAATTAAAATGCTAAACCTGACGATATGGGATTTATTTCTTACCCACAATGCAATTAATGAGGTTGCTGAAAATAGCATCACTTAGAATCATTGAATTTACAGTGCAGAAGGAGGCCATTCGGCCCATCGAGTCTGCACCGGCCCTTGGAAAGAGCACCTTCCGAGAGCCCACACCTCCACCCTATCCCAGTAACCCCACCTAACCTTTTTGGACACTTAAGGGCAATTTAGCATGGCTAATCCACCTAACCTGCACATCTCTGGACTGTGGGAGACTTCTATGGTCTTTGTGCATCTTAACTAAACATCTTTACGTTTTATCAAAATTCCCTATAATTTGCAGAAAAGACCTAACAACAATTTTACGTGACAAAATTAAATGTGACTTGGCTCAGAAAATGTGAATATCGGCTCACATGAGACTTAAAAGCCTAATCTAATGAGAACGCGCTGATTATCGGTGATGCTAGCCTATGGATCAGATATTAAATTAATGTTATGTCTGCCTATTCAGGGCCCCGATCGCGGGCCAGGCCACCGTGGGGCACCCCCCGGGGTCAGATCGCCCCGCGCGCCCCCCCCCCCCCCCCCCCCCCCCCCCCCCCCCCCCCCCCCCCCCCCCCCCCAGGACCCCGGAGCCCGCCCGCGCCGCCTTGTCCCGCCGGTAAGGTAGGTGGTTTAATTTACGCCGGCGGGACAGGCAATTTATCGGCGGGACTTCGGCCCGTCCGGGCCGGAGAATCGAGTTGGGGGGCCCGCCAACCGGCGTGGCGCGATTCCCGCCCCCGCCGAATATCGATGCCGGAGACTTCGGCAACCGGCGGGGGGGGGGATTCACGCCAGCCCCCGGCGATTCTCCGACCCGGCGGGGGTTCGGAGAATGTCGCCCCATTTCTTTAAATAGGAGGCATTTTAGATTGAGAATACTTGGAATTCATAGTCTTATTTTTCATTCAACTTGTCAGTATTTATTCCATTGTTTATAATGGATAGTTTTTCCAGAGTGTATTTTTTTTTCCTTTCCAAGTTGATTCCCTTTTGAAAGTTTATTAATGAACCTTTCTCTAACATTCTTTCAGAAAGTGTATTCCATATCATAACCACTCACTGCATATTTCTTCCTATCTTCTCCCTGGTCCTTTTGCCAATTAGCTTAAATTACACCCTCGGGTTACTGAGCCTCCTGCCAGTAAAAACACATTATTCCTGTCTGCTCTCATCAAAACTCTTCATAACATCTATTCAGGGACGAGGAGCAAGCACGGTTAAATTGCTACAAAATATGTTCTTTAACGCAAAATTAAATCTCAGATTTTTCAGCCTCAAAACGCTAGGTTTGATTGCTTGTTACGGGTATCAATTACCCAGGAAGTATATATTTTGAAATGTTCTGTTGGAAGGCACTATTTTTTTACATTCTTTAGTGTTTGTTAAATTGTCAAAATATTGTTAGTGAGATGGTATTTATTTCTATACTTAATGGCTTACAATAGATTGGTTGATGCTGTTGCGATTTTGGAGGGCAAAATTCCTCTGGTCGGTTTCCCGCTGGGTTCTCGTCCGTCTCTACAATTTACAATATTTAGGCTGGTGGGAGGAGTTAAGTGGGGCCGGGGGTTCAGGCCTCGGCAGGAGGTTGGGGTATCACCTCCATCAGAAGCACCTTTTTAATACTGGGCAGGTAACTACAGGACACACCCGCCCCCCCCAAAACCAAGCCTCTCCGACCCTCCCTGCCATGTGACCCCAAAACATAATTCTTCCAGGAATCCTGGGACTTGGGATTTGGGGACTGCTTGCAGCCCCATTCCTGTCCACTGCAGCTTCTGGCACTACAAGGACTAGAGAGCTGCTGGCCAATCAGGTTTGTCAGCAGCTCTCTAAAACAGAGCTTTCTCCCGAGAGAGGGGCGGAAGTTCTGCCCGTAGCCAATTAACGCTCGTTGAAGTGTGAACCGGCTGTAGGGCAGTGCGTCGTTTTCACCCCCCTCCCCCGCACCAACTCTTCAGATGATGGGACACAAATTCTGGCATGCTAAAAGTCCTGGCCTTGATGACTTTAAAAATGTATCACTGTTGCTTTTGTGATTCTAATTGTTCAAGCTTTTAAGTTTCACTTTGTTTTATCATTTTTCAGTTCGGCCTCAGGGATTCAGACAAGCGACAATGCCAACATATCTCCACCTTTGAACAACTCCTTCCCAGGACTGGTATCCTTCCCAGGAATGTCAATGTTTTTCCAGAATCAGACTTTATCTCCTGCAACTCTGTCTGCACTCCAAGCAGGAATGACTGTTGCAAATCTGCCTGGACTTCAGTCTATTGCAGCTGCAGCAACTTTGGCAGGAATGCATTCTTCTGGTGCTGCTCCATCTCTATCTGCACTCCAGAATGGTGTGGTGACAGCTACGATGCCTGGTCTTCAGTCTGCTGTCCCTATTGCTGGACTCCAATCTAGTGCTGATGTTGTCTCCCTTCATGGACTCCAGGCCACGGCCTCTCTAGGTGGACTTCAACCTAACGGAAATTCAACATCTCTTGCTGGATTGCAGTCTGCAATATCTCTCGCTGGGTTACGTTCTGCTGCAGCATCGCCAGCTGGAATGCGATCTACTGCAGCATCGCCAGCTGGAATGCGATCTACTGCAGCATCGCCAGCTGGAATGCGATCTACTGCAGCATCTCCAGCTGCACTGCAAGCTGCTGCCTCTCTTGCTGGTCTACATGCAGTTGCTGCCTCTCTTGCTGGACTACAGTCTGCTGCTGCCACTTCACACCCTGGACTCTACCCTGCTTCTACATCTGTTTCTGAACTCCAGTCTCTTCCTGCCTCCCCCTCTGGACTCCAACATTCTGTTTCCTCTCTCCCTGGGCTGCAGCCTGCTGCTGTTGCTCTCTCCAGAATGCAGTCATCTACATCTTTTTCTGGACTTGATTCTATTGTGGTGGCTGCCTCTTTACCTGGATTGCAACCTACTACAAGTTCAGTATCCCTTCCCAGCCTCCAGTCTGCTGTGACTGCCTCATCTCTGCCTGGTCTTGAGTCTGCAATGGCTGCTGCTTCTTCTCTGCCTGTTCTCCAGTCTGTTTTAGGTGCTGCTTCTTTGCCTGGACTTCAGTCTCTAAGTGCTGGCTCTCTACCAGGAATCCAATCTGTAGTGGGTACTTCTGCACTCTCTGGCATACAATCCACTATGGGAACTACCTCATTTTCTGATCTCCAGTCCACTGTGGGCACCACTTCAATCCCCAGTGTACAGTCTGGTGTGAGTATGGTGTCACCAACAGGTCTACAGTCTAATGTGGATGCTACATCTTTGCCAGGATTCCAAACTACTATGGGAGCTGCATCTCTTCCTGGATTACAATCTTCTGCACCCTCCGCTTTACTGCAGGTAAGATGTGTGAGCACTCGGGCTGAAACAGAACGATTTTCTCAGCTTTTATATCTGGGAAGAGTTGGTGCATACAGTGTCATAAATACATGGCATGGGCAATTAATATATTGATTGTAGAAGATGAGAGAGAGTTAGTTTCAGCTGTTCAACTTCTAAGTTGAATATTTTCTATCTTTATAGGACTTGGAAGCAAGAGTAGGCTATTTGACCCTTTGAGCCTGCTCTGCCATTCAACAAAATAATGGCTGAACTGATTGTGGTCTCAACTCTACCCTTCTGTTTGACCCCCATAGCTCTTGATTCTCTGGTCTATCAAAAATCCATGTAACTCAGTGTCGTGGAAATCGTAATAAAGACAAATTCCTTGAGGTTCAAATTAAGGAAATTTATTTACACATATATATTCGCGGAGAGAGTGTTCTCGCTGCAAAGCCAGTGCACTGCACTCTGAGATTCGATTGAAGAATGCATATCTTTGTAGTCTGAAATAACAGCTTGGATTAACCAGGCATGTTTATATTAAATAGACCTTGGAAAGTACGTACGATGAAATATGTAGTACGTATGTTCTTGCCCTTGGCTAAAAACAACTCGAGTACACATTTTGTTACCTTTCAGAGGACAATGTGTTAATTCATAATAAGGCCGAGACCAGAATATTAAGCAGTATTTCATTTATGTTACCTGACCTACTTATTTTTCGCCAAAAAGCTGTGTTGAACTATAGTCAAGCATTTCCCAGCATGCCTCCAAGTTGGCAACTCATTAATTTCCCTTCCACACTCAGCCTTGAATATAGTCAATGACCTAGCCTCCACTGCTCTCTAGAAACAAAAAATTCCAAAGAGTAAGTTATTCTGCTGTTTACTCTGTACAAATATGGCAATATCCCACTTTTTAATTTGTCTTTTTAAAATTCTGTTCAAGTAACAAATTCTGTTCAAGTTTACTTGTATTAAACTTGCTGGTTGACTATTGGTATGAAATATTGCCTGTTATTTTCTATGTGTTTTAACTGATGGCAGTTTTGGGTCTTGTGAAATACAGTAGAAAGGACTGGAAATCATATAAAAACAGATTGAGTGATCGAAAGTACTTTTTCATTACCTATAGTGAACGGCCATATAAGGTAGTTTATAGAATGGTCATTAGTATCTCACAGTAGATCAGAAAATGGGAAGAGTTCAATTAATTCTATTCTCTGGAATTTCCCATCCCCCCCCCCCCCCCCCCCCCCCCCCCCCCCCACAGAGGGTTGTGGATGCACCATTATTTCATATATTTAATACTGGGATAGATCAAACTATAAGATCTGTAACATGTGTGTAGATCAGTTATGCAGATTAAACTCAATACTAAATGTACAGCACATGGACGAGACCGTAGAATATTGAAAGGTACTACTGAGGAAATAATTGGTAAACATTTTTGTGGCTCAGTGTTATTTAACTTGGAGCTGAGTACTGTTAAGTAGAAAAGCTCCATCTTGTGGCAAAAGATGGTTAGAGATCCTGCAGTTGCCAATTCTAGGAGATCTGTTAACTGTTTATTAAAAATTCATTTATGGAATGTGAGCATTCCTGGCTAGACCACATTTATTGCCCACTCTGGGGTTTGCATATTTGGAGATCCAACTTTGCAGCTGGGTTTGAATTTAGGAATCAAGCTGGGAGACATTTTATATTTTACAGACTCCTGTTCTCAACAGGAAAGATGAAACTCTAGCAGTTTCTGTGATTTGTAGTGTTCTTTGCAGACTGCAAATGTATCTCTGGGCCTCTTAAGCCAGTTTCGGTCATAGAAACATTAAATTTAACACACCTAGAACGATACCAATATGTATCTAATGTTTACCAATATAAATCCCTTAAAACTACCTTTGTTTTCCTAACACTATATTTAAACCCATGAAAGCTAGCTGCTGTTATTCATTTGACTGCATACTCGAGGGGGATAAGAGGGGCACACACACACCTACCTTTCCAAAATCATGATTATGGACAGTAAGGGGAGGTAATTGGAGATTCAGGTCGTCACCCCTCCTCTGTCTAACAATTTGAATAAATCCTTGCAGGTGCCAGGACAGGTTGAGAGAACAGTTAAAGCAGATGCCATCCTATGCTTTATTAATGGAGCATAAGAGTACAAAAGCAAGGAAATTATGCTCTGCTTTGAAAGTTCCCTCATCACATTCAGATCTGTCCTCATATCAAGTTTACAACACTGGTTTGGCCTCAACTGGAGTATTGCATCCAGTTGAGACATGTAGTCTGGACTTGTGTTTTGGGTGAATTCCCAAACAATAGCAAGTGTAAATTCTTCAGAGATATGTTCATTCCATGGGGAGGATCCACCCAGGGTGATTTAAGTAGCAACTTTTTGGAAGCTGCCAATTGTGAAGTTGCAATGGTCACCGTTGGTACTTGGTGTGTGTCCATTTCTTTTTTAAAAAATTACAGTTCCAGAAACTTTCATACAAATGCACCCCATGTTTGAAGTTATGGGAATGGCACTTTACAACCAAATCCTTCTGTTCTTGACCCCTTTCAAAATTATGTCTTTTATATTGTCTATTCATGTTCCTACCACCAATATGAATCACTTTACACTTCCCTTTAATCTCTGAATTAAATTTCTTCTCTACCTTAAATTTAATCTGCCATTTGTCTGCCCATTCTGCCAGCCACATCCTTTTGAAGTTCTCCATTCACAATACTTCCCAGTTGGATCATCCACAGATTTTGAAATTGTGCTCTGTATACACTCTGGACTATTATATATAATATATATATATATATATTGTCTATGAAGAAGAGCAGGGGATCTTAACACCGACCTCTGGAGAACTCCACTATAATTCAAACAATTTAAATAAAAGCAATATATCACATCTGAATCATACAGCAGATCAATCAGCATATGACAAGAAGAGACAACTGATGTTTGTGAATTGAAAATTAAGAGATGGACAAACATACAAAAAGGGGAAAGGAGAATATAATCTACAAGCAGAGGAACATATCTGTAACATTCTTGCTGGATGGTGTAATATGTCATTTGTCAAGTGATGAAGCATTGAAGAATTAACATGCATTAAAGAAACAAAATAACTTGAATAGATAAGGCAGTGGGAAACAAAAACAAATGATAGGAAATATGAAAAATGTTAAATCCTGGAGATTAAGTTTGAAAGAAACTGGTTTGATATTTAAACAGAAGGTGCTGCCAAAATACAGCACGTCAAGAGTTCAGAAAAAGGGATAAAAAGGGTCAAGATCGATGCACCACCAGCTCCTCTTCCCTGATCAACACTTTTGACGAAGATTCACATCCCTTTTTCCAATGAACATCAACCCAAATTCTCACTCACCCTGGACATTGGCAGACACCGCTCCTTCACATCATTATCAACTTCTACAGTGAGGTATAATGGGCATCTGAAGTCAGTGTTCAGAAAAGAAGGCTGCAGATTGTCTTAAGAGAAAGGGGAGATGGTGTTCTTGAAGGTTGTGTAAGACTTGGAAGTGTAAGAGACTGAAGGCAGAAGTTTGGACTGACATTGTGATTGTGAATTTATGTGGTATACCATAGGGAGCTCTAAGCCATGCTTGTGGACAGAAGGGAGATGTTTGGCAAAGTGGTCACCAACTTTCTATTTGTTCTCCCCTGTAAATATCACTGAGTGGCGAGTACAATTTGTTCATCACCTCCTCCCACACCGTTCTCCTGAGAGATTCAGCAACATGTGTGTACTTTTTAATACTTTGTTTATGGTCAGCAAAGATGAAGACCTTGAATGTGTAGATGAACCTCTTGAGGAAAATTCAGAAGTGATGTGACTAATAGCAAAAATGAGTGATGTTTTAGTGGAGCTAGAAAGATTGGAGACTAGACATGAGAGAGGGGGTGCTATATGATAGATGAGGGTTTTCTTGCTATAATCTAAGTAAATGTGTAAAATAAAATGTTATTCTCAAGATGCAGTCTGAATAATAGTGATTGGTTGGTCTTGACAGAGTATTAAAATGGAAATTGAGCAGCTAATCAGAAAGAGTTGCCACATAAATTATATATATATATAAATGTGAACACCCTGTGTTGCAATCACAATTACTGTTACGTTGTTTTTTTTTCCAGACACATTCAGCTGCAACTCTGGAGAATTTTTCAACTCAGGGCAACAATGGTTTTGCATGCTACTCACCCGCACCAGGAACTCCATATTCCCTGCAACCAGGCTTACCTTCTCAACTAGGGTGGCAGTAAATAGTGGACTTGCTTTTGTGTACCTTTTAAGCTTCAGATATAAAACTGATGCTTGTTGAATTTATCCAGCTCTTTGATTAGACATACAGTATATTTAGTAGTGTATGTAGGTGAAACTTGATGGTAATTTTTCTAATAGAATATATCTAAAGATATAAATTTGGTAAGGGATGAAATAGAAACAACATTTAAGATTGAAATGCTCTTTATTAGTCACATTGTCAGTAAACTAGTGAGACACACTATCTTTCATTCAAGTGTTATCTATGGGACATAACGTTAGAGAAGTGTTAATACAAATCCAGAGGACTGGGCTAATGAACTGAAACCAGGGGTTGAAATCCTAACATAGAAGCTGGGGAATTTCAGATAATTAAATAAATCCTGGAATAAAAAGCTGGTATCAGTAATGGTGCCCGTGTCTACTGGATTATCATTTAAAACCCATCTGATTCACTATTGTCCTTTAGGGAAATACATCTGCTGTCCTTGTTTGGTCAGGACTACATGTGACTGTAGACCCACAAACATGGTTGATAACTGTCCTCTGAAATGGCTGGCAAACCATTCAGGTGTTAAGGAGGTGCTCACCACTTTCTCAAAGTAATTAATGAGCAATTAATAAATAAAAAACATATATTTATATAGTCATTCAAGTGTATTACAAAAGGCTAGCTCAATTCATTGCAGAAGATGAACTGCTAGTTATGAATTTTCTGAAAACTAATTACTGTATTGGTTCTGGCCCTGTTCCATTCATATTGATTTTATTAATGGAAAGGTTTAAAACTAAGGTTTGATTCATAAGTTTATAATATTCCTTTAGTGCCTGACCAAATACATATTAGAATTAGCTAATGGGGTAGATATTTTACTTCTCTGCTCAATTATTGGGCCAAGTTGTATTTGGAGAGAGGGTAACCAAGAGACATTCGGATCAATGGATCATATATTCATTTGCTTACTATCTAAGCAGATGTTGTTAGGCTCGTTGACACATTTCTGGAATAAACCCAGATTTCCTCTATCCTGTGAACAACCAAGTGGCATATTATAGTTTGTGGCATAATTTTGGTAAATGTATTCTATTCTTTTTGTCTTTCACTGAGAGAAGACAAGATGCATCAGCTTGTGGGAGTCTCTGCCACAATCGAAGACTTGACGCCCCCCCCCCCCCCCCCCCACACACACACACACACACACACACACACACACAACACCATTAGGGGCAGTGCTATTGATTCAGATCTTCCATTACTCGTTATTTGCTAAAGTTTACTGATTGAAAATGCCCACCATGAGAAGTTTGAAGCAGCAAGCTTGTAAAGATTGAAAGCTGTGCTTGCTGATTTATTAACTTGTTTAGATACAGGGTTAAGGATTTTGGTTGCTACAGAATTATAATTTACAAAAAATGCCCATGACTGTGTCCATGACTAACCTGTGCTATTTTTACTTCATTTAAAAAAGATGTTTGTGGTTTATTTTAAAAAACACACTATTTAAGAAAGAATGGTACTGGTAAGCGACTTGCATTGTGATAATATTTCCTGACTCCAAGATGCATTTATCAGCTAAATGTCTTCTACATGCATTGAATAAGAATTAAAATGCAATTTGGCTTGTATTATCTAATGGATGGTTGGAACTTTCCCAGGATGGTGGAGGGTGAGAAAATGACAACTTGCCTGGTTGAGTGCAGCTCGAACAACACTCCAGCTTGACACCATCCAGGACAAAGCAGCCTGCATGATTGGCACCCCATCTACAACATTCACTACAGTGCAGAAGGAGGCCATTCTACACTCTAGGGACTCTGATTCTAAGGCAGCTCACCACCACCTTTTCGAGGGCAATTGGGGATGGGTAATAAATGTTAGCCTAATCAGCAACGTCCACAATTCCTTGAATGAATTATTTTTTAAAACCAGGCCAAGGGGAGGCAGTGGTGCAGTGGTATTGTTGCTGGACCAGTAATCCAGAGACCCAGAATCATGCTCTGAGGACCTGGGTTCAAATCACACCATGGCAGATGGTGAAATTTTAATTCAATTAAAAATCTGGTGACCATGATACCATTGTCGTAAAAAAACACATCTGGTTCGCTAATGTCCTTTAGGTAAAGAAATCTGTCATCCTTACCTGGTCTTGCCTACATGTGACACCAGATCTACAGTAATGTAGTTGACTCCCTTGGACTGGGCAATAAATGCTGGCCCAGCCAGCGAAGCCCACATCCCATGAATGAATAAAAGAAAAGATCCCCAGATAAGAGGCTGATGTTCAAAACACTCTTCCTGCTTGGCAGGTGATTGCTAGTTGCTTGGACAGCACTTCACTGGTCCACTGCTTCACCTACCTTTACCTGCACCTCCCTGTACATCAATGCCTGCTTGCTCAGAGAGGGTGGCTGAGAGACCTCATCTCATTGTCACCACTCTGCTGATTCTACAGGTAAGAATGAGGGACCCGGACTACAACTGTCTCCATTCCTGTGGGTGCTGGAGCTTGAAAAAAATCATGTTCTGATCCGCTTTTCTGAAACATGTTCTGGTCCCTTTAAATAGAAATCCTTCCTCTGTCAAAATAGCTATGTAATCCTTCTCATCCTCCCTAATTGGTCAGGGAGCCTGGAGGTGGGCTCTTAATTGGTTTGCTCTGATTAGCGATTCTGCCCCATGTTTCCCAAAGCAAATGCTATCTTCCACTAAATGCTATCTTCCACTAAAAGCAAATGCTATCTTCCACTAAAAGCAAATACTGACCGATACAAAAGTCTGACAACTCCCATGAATAGATTCAAAAACAGCAGCTCCCTGCTGTTACCAGACTCCTAAACAACCCTCTTATGGGCTGATCTGACTAATACTACACTCCTGTATGCGTCACCCGATGTCTATGTATTTACACTGGGTAGCTTGTGTTGCCCTATTAAATTTTTTCATGTACTAAATGATCTGTTTGAGCTGCACGCAGAAAAATACTTTTCACTGTACCTCTGTACACGTGACAAACAAATCCAATACTAATACCCCGTGTCAAGGATGATTCTTCCTTGTAGATGACTGGGTGGAATATATCTATCCCATACAACTATTAATCTTTTAACTACCTGGTTCCGCTTGCAGCATTTAACTTGAGTTAAACCAAATTAATTATAGCAGTGTAAAACCAAAATTTGAATCCATAACAGAAATTATTAATCAACTCGAATTGTCGCTTTGCAGAACAAATATTTAAAAGTTTAAATGACACACAAACTCCTTCTGCCAGATCTACATACGATCGGGAGGAAAATAACAATGAAAATATAAAATCATGGGTTTAACTGTTCAATAGGACAGTCAGGTTCATGCATTATGTATTTCAAAAGTGCACGTTCTTCGCACAATCAAAATAATTCAGTACAATGCATCAGAACCTCAAATGTGAGTACTTTGTATCCAGGAAATAAACATACGATTATCTTTTTTTTATCATGGAAACTGACAGTTTTCCAGTGATTAAATAACACGTTGATTTTTATTTTTGTGTGTATTTACCCAGTCAGCACATTGGCTTCTGGATCCACAAAACACTTTCGGGGTTTTGATCTAATTCGTGCATTTGTGATTAGTACGTAGAATAATTAGACATAGAGAAGATACTTCTACTTATGAGGGAGTCTAAAACAAAGGGTCATAAATATAAGATAGTGACTAACAAATCCAATTGAGGAGAAAGCTCTTCACCCAGGAAATGATTAGAACTTGGAACTTGATCACCCATTGAATAGTTGAGGTGAATAGCATAAATGTATTTTTAAGTAGAAGCTAGTTGAGTACATGAGGGAAGAAGAAATAGAAGGATATACTGATGGGGTTAGATGAAATGGATGTGAAGTGGCTCGTGTGGAGCATTAACAGCACAGACCAGGTAGGCCGAAAGACCTGTTTCTCTCTTGTAAATGCTGGATAATTCTAATTGTAAGTGATTTGAAAGCTGGCTTTAACTGATTTTTCAACCAATGAATAGTCTTTTTCTTTAAAAAAAAAAAAAATTCTCCTCCATTCATCATCCATTTTTGCATAGAAAGATAGGTGAATGTTTTTAAGGAAAAAAAATTCAATAAGCAGAAAATTAAATGTAAATAAAAAGGTTACAGAATAATAGGAAGGAAGAAAACTGACATAGCAAACAGACATTTACATCTTTAAAAATGGTGTAAACTTGTTTTCATTCTTTTGATTAGTAGTTTAGGCATAATACATCACTTCCTCATGTTTAGCTGGGAACAAATAAAAGTAGTTGGTCAAGTGAAGCAAGACTACCCCTGATTCTGCTCCCATTTTAAAGATTCAATTTGTTATACTGTAAAATAAGTATTTTAATTTACTGTGCATACACAAATACCATGGTAAAGTGCTCAATAAACAAATGCAGTAATATGTCAGTACTGTTATATTAGTTTTAACTGACCAAGCAGTTTATACTTAATGTTCATAACTTTGAGAGTCTACTGCATGAATTGAGTGACCAGCCAATAATTTTGGGATAATTCACACTCTTTAATTAGAGATCAATTTTTAGATGACAACATGTGAAATAGTCAAATTTTTATAAAACCAAAGCCAGAATTCATTTCCATGAAAAATTAGTAAACATTCTACTCTAACTTGATTTTAAAGGATTTTTAACATTATATGTATTCCAAGATACATTTTTTACAACGATCTTGATCTTTTGGTATTTGTTTACAAAGACAAAACATTCTTCTCTAAAAGTTTAGGGTTGAATACTGATGGTTAAGGCTATTGGAGGACAGTACTGTCGAGCATAATGTGAATTTGCTAGCATACTAATCAAAGAGTTGGTACAACACACCCATCCTATCAATGAAGAAGTTTCATTTACAGTGAACCTTGGTTCATCTACTGATTCTCTGCATTCCCTGTATGTGCTTAACAGAATTGTATAAATTGAACATTTTGTTTGTTATTTAGGTGTGCCTATTAAAAGGCTTCAGTTGTAACACAAAGTGATACATGTTCTCTAGTAGAAATGTTGAGTACTGTGTAAGCAGTTTAAAATCTATTCTCCTAATCAAGCTGTAACGATTTTAATGTTAACAATATTGGATTTTAATACTTGTTGGTATGATAGAGTATCAACTTTAAAAATATTTTTTAAACTTAAAGCTGTAAAGCTTATAAAAATGTGCATCCTTGACATTCTTTTTAAAATGGTATAGAGGATGCTAATACGCAAGAATGGTCAACTGGCACTTTCAGAAAACTTTAGTTCTATTTCATTATGTTAATATGTTTATGAGCATGTCATCGCCATAAACCTCATTGTTCCAAATATAGTATATAGACTTGTAGGATAAAATGAACTTTATCCTGAGTATAGTGTAAAAAAAGTTACTTGATCTTTGTTTTGAGTTTTTAAAATCTTGTTACACTGTTTTGGTACACCGTCAGAACTGGCTTTTTTTGTAATTGTACACCTTTCAATCCCTGAGTATTCTCTTGTACTTGTCAAGTCACTTACATGTTGTTCTTCATTACAGGTATCATTTTGCAGTCACCTCAGCCTGATATATCACTGGCCATTTCTTGGAAATAGAACTAAGTGTGTAAGAGAAGTTAAGAGAAAACACCCATGTCTAATCAAATATCCCGTTATAGTGTCCAAACACATTTTGAATACACCGAAAGTGTTTTCTTTACTGTCCTACCTGGCAGGTGATTCCTAATATTTACCTTTTCAGTAGGTTCTTCATTAAAACAGTTTTTAATTTACTATCCACAAATTTATATCCTATTTTCCTGATATAGTATGAAATAATATTCTGGAATTAACTTATCTAAATTATTAAATAACACTCAATGTTTTATATAGATCCCTCCCCCCAAACATTCACACACTTATATTTCCTTCAAACCAAAGAGCTTGAACTATTTTAATATTCCATCTTTGCTCATCTTTTTTACACTTGGTGAATTTTTGCTCTAATCGGCACCTTCTCCAAAGCAGTTTTGGTGATGCCCAGAATTGAACATGGTATTCTGAGATTGTAGAGCCTGAGCATATCCCCAGAGGCTTGTATTTTGCTGTTCTCATTATAAGTAATGGGGTGGAGGGGACAAAATTAGAGTGGGAGAATGCTCGCTCATGTGAGGCATGGACCAGTTGGGCTCAATTACCTGTTTGTGTTGTATGTACTCGATGTTCACAGATTTAATCTTTTTTTTATATTATCTCCAGTTTATGATACAAAGTAACAGATGCTCAAAGAAACTTGCATGAGATTCCAAAGTTTTTGTAAATATGCCAACCATGAACAAGAAGTCCCTTGTTCAACAGTAATTCACTTTGCCGTCTGTTACGTATGCACTGCCCATTTTATTATTGGTTTAGGACTGTTTTTAGTGAGATAATAAGAAAAATGTCTAAAATAACTAAGAATTGGACTCTGTATTGCCACATCATATTGACATTTTTAATTTTTAAAAATTAGTTACAATAATATAAACTTTTGTCCGAAATAGATTGAATAGGGTTTGGTTTTACACCTGAGCAAAAGAGAGGGACAGGAAATGGCGGCTATAATGACATTAAAAGGCCTATGTGCTTGTATTATTGATAATTAAAACAAATTGGATGCAGTGGAAATTCTGCTTTTTCAATCATTGAGAATGATCGTGTGACTTGCTATTTGTAATGTGTGTGGGGTTTTCTTCATTTGCAATCTGTATTTGACTTCTCATTGTGTATCATTCATGTTGTGTTCATAGCGGTTTTACTTTAGTATATAAGAGATTGTATTTTGTTCAATAACCTACTAAAATTATTGTATGCAAGTAGGCTAGAACACTGCTTTTATTGTGATATCTACTGGATAATTAATTATTGATTCAAAAAAATGTTTATGCAATAAAAAACATATTTGCTATACAGTATATGTGACCTGTAGCATTGAAAAATCATTACTTTTACTTGGATGCATTTGCAGAAGTGACTTGTGTGATTTATGTCAATGAGTATTCAGATTTTCAAGCCATTTGCAGAGTTTTACACTCTTAATTTTCAGGGAAATCCACATCCTTGTTTGAGAGAAATTACTTGGAACCCATTTTCACCCTTTCAGCAAAAGAACTACCTATCTCGGCCTTTTGGCTAAGATCAAGTGTCAGATCAAGCCCAAGATGAGGTGTAAAGCTTTTTCTTGTCAACTTGGATCTTGTATGTGTCTCATGTGGGGACAATGAATTGGATTCAATTTGAATTTGAATTGTTTTTTGGAGCAAGCAAGGAGATTAATTAAGTGCTTCCCTTACACTCTGCATATTGGCCAAAGGAATAAAATGTATTCAAAAAATAAGGCCTGCCTGTTTGAAAGTCTGGTTTTAACCTACTATTCCAGGCTAATTGGCAATCATGATTTAAACATGCCTTATGACAAATGCCAGCAGGCTTAGCACTTGAGTACTATTTCGAAGCAAATTTGTAGTGTAATAAATATTGTCTCTGCATCCACTTGCATTAAAAGTATGGCGTGCACTAGCTGACACATAATTTAACTTTTCTGGATGGCTCCCTATCATCAGATGTGGCACTGGAATTCTGGGTGGAGGAGATCCAGAGGATGGGAGTCGTCCTTTACTCTCGGGGGTAGGAAGTCACCTCGCCCTCTTTCCGGCATCAGATTGTTTTTCTGCCTGGCCTCATCTCCCATTTCTCCTTCAGGTCAGGGGAACAACGGCCAAGCATCTCATGACCAACCACTTCCTTTCTCCTGGTGACTTTTTTATATTCCCAGTAAGATTAATGGATTTCTAGTTAAAATCTTGAGTGTATGGTGTGCTGCTTCTCAGGAGATTTGTTGCAAATTAAATTAAGTCTGATGTAGACATGGCTTCATAAATAAAGCTGCTGAAGAGTTTAGCCTTCTAGGGTTAAAGACATATTGAACAATTCTAAGAAGTTCTGAGGTGACCGGCACATTTTGAAATGTTTAAAAATTAACGCTTGCATGCTTTATGGTATTGACCTGTAACACAAATAAAAATATTTACCTGACGGTAGATATAAAGGATTAAACGTTCTGCGAGACATTTGTGTTCCCATGCTGAACACTTGGTCTATTCTTTTGATTGGTAACCTTCTAGAGATCTAACTCTTGCTTTTATTTGTTTCTGGTGTAGTTCAGATAAACTGCAAATGAAAGCTTATGCCTTTAAATTTTTATGGTGACATTCCTCAGGAGGATATAAGATTTGCACATGCTCTTCACATGTGTGCACATAGTGTGGTAGGTTCATGAGAAGCCCATATAAAATTTAACGATAACTCTGCAGCTAGGCATTTCCCACATTACGTATGTGCCATTGTGCCTTTTACTGCGCGGGCGGTGGCGGGTCGGCGGGTCTTCGTAGTATATAAAGTCTTCGGCCTCTATACCGAATAAGAAGGATTATTCAGGCATCACACTATTAAATACCATTAATTTATCCAACATGTTTTTCTTCAGGTTTTCCAGGAGACTGATGGTTGACATCAAATGATGATTTTCTAAAACTATCAGATTGCTTTCTTTCAGGACAAAATGCAAATAAAATCTTTTGTAAAAGAAAAATACATAGCTTGCATTGCAACACTCAGCAGTCTAAAATGCTCACCGAGGGTGGAATTATCCTGACCCCACAAAAGCGGCGGAGGAAGTGGAACTGGGAGTAAGCTTGGAAATTATTTTGGATGGGTGACCCTGTACCTTTCCACCTCCAAACAATTTTCTGGAGTCAATGTGGTCAGCAGGTACCTGCCCACAATGATGTGTAATGAATTAGATCCGTTAAGAGGTCAAATTGGGACAAGAGTGGACTTGACGTTTCTCCACAGATGCTTGCCAGACCTGCCCAAGCTCTGAAATTCCCTCCCATATCTTTCCGCCTCTACATCTTTTTCTTCCTTTAAGACAATCCTTAAAAGCTACCTTTCTGTCTAAGGATTTGATCATCTGACCTAATATCTTTTGTGGCTCAGTGTCTTATTTTATTTTACAATACTCTTGTGAAGCGCTTTAGGACACTTACATTAAAAGTGCTATACAAATATAAGTTGTTGCATTGCTGACCATCAGTGGTTTTCTCCAGCAGCCTTGCCCTACTCTAGATCTTCATTGCTTAAGATCTCCACCTTGTCACCTCTGTCCCAGACCTCTATCAATTTAAGGCCCTCTTTTGCATTCTCCTAATTTCTTTCTTCCTTCTCCCACCGCTGAGTAAAATGCTCTGAGAATATCTTGATATTGCACTGCAAAGGAATAACCTCTATGTAAGGGTGGCACGGTGGCAAAGGGGTTAGCACTGCTGCCTCAGCGTCAGGGACATGGCTTCAATTCTGGCCTTGGATGACCGTGTGGAATTTGCATGTTCTCCCCGTGTCTACGTGGGTTTCCTCCGGGTGCTCGGTTTCCTCCCACAGTCCACAGATGTGCAGGTTAGGTGGATTGGCCATGGTAAATTGTCCCTCCGTGCCCAGGGATGTGCAGGTTAGGTTATGGAGATAGGGATGACTGGGCAGGAGTAGACTGCTCATTTGAAGTGTCGGTGCAGACTTGATGGACTGAATGGCCCCCTTCTGCACTGTAGGGATCCTATTATTGTGTCAAGAACTATCTTTAATTTTACTCCAGAATATATATTGCTACTTGTCCAAAAGACACTGATGTCCCAATGATTATATTCATCCCTAAATCACTTTTGCTGCATAATTTCTGCATACTTCCTAAGCACAAATTTTTTTTTTCTCAACACAATGTAAGCATTATGCTGCTAATCTGATGGAGGATAATTCGAACATTTTGTTAACTGTAAAACAAAATTAGCTTTCCAATCTTGTAATGAGCATGAAGTAACAAAACGTCCATTTTAACGAGTAATGGAAATGAATCGGTGTGACTATATGGTAGTGACCATCACATGTTAACCTTCATTGACCTTTATTTTTTTCCCCACACATATATGGAAACTATCCTGCACAAAATTTAAGTTCAAACAGTGTAAAGTATGCACTTTCTAGAAAACTAGAAATACTCTGAAATGTTGCCTCTTTGCAGTTTATTATTTTCAAAATAAAGTACAAGATTGCAGTGGTATTTCAAAATCCTTATCTCCTCTCGCCCTATCCCCATAACCCCACCTAACCTGCACATCTTTGGGCATTAAGGGGCAATTTAGCACCGCCAATCCACTGAACCTGCACTTCCTTTGGACTGTGGGAGGAAACCGGTGCACCCAGAGGAAACCCACACAGACATGGGGAGAAAGTGCAAACTCCACACAGTCACCCAAAGAACCCGGGTCCCTGGCACTGTGTACTCTGAGGCAACAGTGCTAACAATTGTGCTGCTCTCCTGTTGCCCTCTATCCCCTGGTTCCTGGTGCTGAAACTTGTTCCTTTTTATTTTAAATTTATCGTTTCCAAGTGTTCCTGTTCCTCTGTTCAGCTTAAACGTGAGCTGGGCTATTATTTTTTTTCAATTATTGTGCAGAGCCATTAAAATTTTCTTATAGACCACTAGAGGATACAGACCCCTGATTGAGAACCCCTAATCTAAAAGAATCTTTAACCCCATTTTTACTCTATTTTCCCCAGCTAAGATTGATGATATATGCATGAGACATTACCATCTATCCCACTCAGTTTGCAGAGTTTCCAAAACTCTGTGCTTAAGCCACATCCTAGACTGCCACATATACAGTAGAACAGATCCATGACCGGAACCCATGCTTCAACCATTTAAATTATATTTCAGGTTAAATGTGTATTATCTCAGTTAACTAATTCTCTTCTAAATGTTTCAGTTGAGCCAGATTTACCATCATGGTGTAATGTACAAGTTTAAAAACGACTTCAGGAAATAATTTACTCACTTTTGCTTGTAGCTTCAAAATATGAACGATGACCACATGAAATCTGGGGTCACAGTAGTTCCATTATTGCTACTTTAAAAAAGAAATAAAGCCAGTGTTTTGAAAGTATTAGGGCTGCTTTTCCTGGTTCTGGTCAGGAATGGTGAAATCAAAGTGTAGCTGGCGTTAGCCTGTATTTCCTGCTCTAAACCATGAAGCTGGAGAGCAGCCCAGGGCCCGACTATCTCCTGCGCGATAGGTAAATATTTGAAAATGTACCCTTTGCAGTCTTCTTAGGTTTAGCCCCCTTTGACCTTGTAGTTCCCAATTACACCAACCCAATTTCAGCATCTCATGGTACCCTATGGTGTAGGAATAGAAAGTAACATAGGAAAGCCCAAGATTCTCCTACTCCCCACTCAATCACACTGATATGATGGGCTTATGCCTATTGGCCAGCTGCACCATCTTTCCCTATCTGGAGCAATGTCCTGAAATTGTATCCTTTGTGTCTGGGGGACAGGTGTAAGGACAAAGGTTCTGAGCCAGTTAGCGATTCATGTGGGCATTTTCTCCTTCGGTTTAGATCACCACTTGCAGCTTGAGGGTTTGTGGTTTGCAGCAGCAGCCTACGTCGCTCATCAGTTCTGATGAAAAAACTCTGCAGGAGTCAGTTCCTCAGACAGGAACAGCACTGGCTGAGTTTATGGCAAGATGATGGGACAGGTTCAGTCCAACTGATGACAGGAGGAAAGTAAATTGCCACCATAAGATGCTCATATATGGAGCAGGAAAAGGAAGACTGGCCTAATGCTGTGTGGGGTGGGGGGGAAAGAACTACGAATATGGAGTATAATAAGTGAAGCATAGGTTCCTGGCATGGATCTGTTCTATTGTATATGTGGCACTCTAGGATGTGGCTTAAGCACAGAGTTTTGGAATTTCCAGGGAACTCTACATTTGTACCCATGTCACCAATAAATCTAGAGTTCCACTTGGAACAGGGAAACAGCATATTTTATGACATTCATTCCTTCCAGTTCTACTTTCTGTGACAGTCACTTGGAAACTCTTGTGGCAGAATGACCATGTAGAATTCCACTGGTGACATTCTTACTGATTATTTTCCTTGATGATGACACGTTGAAACCTTGCACAGTTCCAAGAAGAATAAAATGAAGATCAACCGTAAGAGCAGGCATTTGCAGCCGTGCAACAGGAAACCGAGGTACACTGAGAAAGTTGTATCTGACTGTTAGTCATGTTAGTCCTCTTCTACAAGATTGTGTACACAATCTAACCCTGTTCTACATCCTGAGCTTCATGAACAAAGAAGGCTACAGAGAGATAAAAATAACATGCAAATATTAAAACCTAATGGCTCCAAATAGTAAAGGTTTAGGAACAAATCTGAGGGTGTGATGGATGTAAGAAATTGTTATAGTTTGCAGTAATGTTATTAAAACCTGGGATAAGAGGCATACAGACAGTATGACTGTGAGAGCCGTTGTTAAGGTGTCATAAAAGTGAGGCAATTGATTTGCAGGTGATAGATCTTGAGAACCATTTATATGTCTACAGATAGCTAGCTAATGGGATATTGATTACATTTGAAGGAGTCTTGGGGAGTTGATAATTTATGAGGGGTATTATATTTGGTCCTGGCTAAACAAGACAAGGGACATCTTGTAAGAAGAGACAAAATAATGCCTTATGCTTTGGGTACAAATGATGTAGTTCATGGGAGGGGCCAGGTATGTTGGAAACGGCAGCTGTTCCTGGAACTCTCATCTTAACAGAGGTGTTTCAGTTTGGTCCTGAAAGATTCTGCACAGCAAAAAGCAAGTAGAAACCTGGGGCGGGATTCTCCCCTACCCGGCCGGGGGGGAGGGGGGGTATCAGCGCTGAGGAGTGGCGTGAACCACTCCAGCGTCGGGCCGCTCCAAAGGAGCGGAATCCTCCGCACTTTCAGGGGCTAGGCCGGCCCCGGAGTGGTTTGCGCCGCGTCGGCCGGCGGGGAAGGGGCTTGGTGCCATGCCATCCGGCGCCGAAAAGCCTCCGCAGGCCGGACCGAGTTGGCGCATGCGCGGGAGCGCCAGTGTGTGCTGGCATCATCCCCGTGCATGCGCAGAGGGGTTCGTCTCCGCACCAGCCATGGCGGACCAGTACAGCCGCCGGTGCAAAAGAACAGCGTGCTCCCACGGCACAGGCCCACCCGTGGATCGGTGGGCCCCAATCGCGGGCCAGGCCACCGTGGCGGCACCGCCTGGGGTCAGATCCCCCTGCGCCCCTCCAAGGACCCCAGAGGCCGCCCGTGCAGCCAGGTCCCGCCGGCAAATACCTGGTGTAACATACGCCGGTGGGACTGACCGAAAATGGGCGGCCCGGTGGGGGGTTGGAGAATCCCGCCCCTGGTTGTTAACTTTATTCATGAGTGGTATTTTAAATATATTGGCAGGTTTAGGAAGTAAGCTACGGTTTTCTCTTTTACTTAAGAACTGTTAACTGGAAAGCTATTTGTTGCTGACGTGATTAATTCTGTATTTAAGTTAAAGTTTGTTTTCACATGTAAGATACCTATCGGTCAGTGTTGTCACTCCTGTGGGGCAGTAACATATCCTCATGATTTTGCAAATTGCAGATAGTTGGGTTCTCGTCTGGTGTCCTAACAAGGGTCAGAAACAATATATGAAGCCTGAATTGTAGTAGGAGGTGGAGAACATTGCTAAATACATTCCGCAAGATTGTCCAGCACCACTGGAAATATTGCAAACATTTCTTTTGTTACTTATTACTATTTAAATCCAAATAAAGCCTTATAATTGGCAGGCCCTAGTGATACTCTGGATAAGAAGACTGAACCTGACTTCGGTCCTGCCCAAGTGTGACTATGTTAAATATTGTTCCCCTGTTCTTATTCCAGTTTATAAAAATGATTAAGCAGTGGTTCTTGGCTCACTTGACATTTCTGTCAAGTTATAGGCAGTTACATACCCCTCTGGCCATTTAAGTTTGCTGATGTATGACAAGGTTACAGTCACTATCAAAGAGGAGAGCATTGCAAAGGTTTTATATGGAAAAATCTGGATATAATCACCACCCTGGAAATAACCTCCAGGAAAGTGGATAACAGCTGGAAAATTAAAAAGAGGTTCCCCCCCAGCAACCCTGAGCACTGCTGCTGTAAGTACTCCAGTGACGAATCCGAGTCTATTCGCACATGGAACATACAGAACACAAACAAGCTGTGGAAAAAGGATAACGTACACGAGGTCAGCACTTAATGCGTAAAGGCCATAGATGGTGTTGGTGAAGAGAGCAAGGATAGTGGCAAGTACTGTCACTACCAAGATTGTAGTCTTCATTGCATAGAGGATTTCCTTCTCTGATGCCTAGAAATTGAAAAATAAAGGGTTGAATTATGAGAAGCTAAATTCTGTGTAAATAACTGAGTCATTCTAAAGGCAAATACAGGCGTAGAATGTTAAAACATCTGAGAATACCTTAAGATCACCTACATGATAAACCCCAAATGGTAAACGTAGAGGGAGTTTGGGTAAAAGTGTGTGACCAGAGCTTTTTCGCAAAGATATCATTTGCTAATTGTCATCAGTGCATACCTAAATAACAGGTGGCACGCGCCAATAAAATAAGATAAAGCAATGAAAATACCTACTCCAAATTGTGATGAGATATGGTTAAACCTGAGCACAGTGGAAGACTATGACACACAAACCAATAAAATATCATCTCAAGTATTAACACCTCTGACAATGTTATGAAGCCATCTTGTGTTTGGCTCAGAAGAGTTATTAATAAGGCCATGATTTCATAATTTCTTGAACTACGTGCCCAAGGCAGGACTGGAAGATCATGCCAGCAGGAAGGCTGGAAAATCATGCCCAGTGAGTGTATGGAAAATGGGCACTGTCTGAATGATTTAATTGCCAAACAAAAAGTGGAATACCGCCGATGCTGGAAATCTGAAATGAAAGAAGAAAAATCTAGAAGCAGTCAGCGGGTCAAGCGGCATTTGTGGAAAGGGAAGTGCAGTTAAATGTTTCAGATCAATGAGCTTTCATCAAAACTGGGAGGACATAAGAACTAGGAGCAGGAGTAGGCCATCTGGCCCCTCGAGCCTGCTCCACCATTCAATGAGATCATGGCTGATCTTTTGTGGACTCATCTCCACTTTCCAGCCCGAACACCATAACCTTTCATCCCTTTATTCTTCAAAAAACTATCTACCTTTATCTTAAAAACATTTAATGAAGGAGCCTCAACTGCTTCACTGGGCAAGGAATTCCATAGATTCACAACCCTTTGGGTGAAGAAGTTCCTCCTAAGCTCAGTCCTAAATGTACTTCCCCTTATTTTGAGGCTATGCCCCCTAGTTCTGCTTTCACCCGCCAGTGGAAACAACCTGCCCGCATCTATCCTATCTATTCCCTTCATAATTTTATATGTTTCTATAAGATCCCCCCCGCATCCTTCTAAATTCCAACGACCACCTCAAGACTGCCCATCGATCAGGGAACCGCTCCAGCATTGGAGCAAATCGAACAAAGTCCAATCACTTGGGACCAGGTACAGGGTCCGCCCCGAAAGGCGGGAAGCCCCTGGGGACTATAAGAATTGAGCCCCAAGTTCAAGGCGCTCTCTCTTCCAGCTCTCTTCCAGCTCTCGTCACTCATCAGCAGCCGATCGAACCTGTAATCTTACTTCAATGCTCACTACGAGATAGGCGCTCCTAGCCATCAATCTGTACCAACTTCGAATCCCGCAGGCTCAGAACCCGAACGAAAGGCCATTTGTTTCCCTGACCTGGTGGGCCAGTTCCAAGTTAAGTATAGGCCTGTTAGTTGTAGAAGTAGCTTAAATGTAGAATTTGTGCATGAGTAGTGATTACTGTATATAATAAATGTGCGTTGATTTAAATCTTACTAATCGGTGTGTTGGACTATTGATCATTACTCGGACTTGAACCACATGGCGGTATCATAAAGATACCTGGCGACTCAAGAGCAAAGGTGATAAAACAGAGCAATTAAACTAAGGCAAAGTTAGCAACAGACTCATGCACTAGCACACCCAGGTCTCTCTTCACAGCAGCATATTTTAATATTTTATAATTTAAATAATAATCCCTTTTGCTGTTATTCCTACCAAAATGGATAACCTCACATTTGTCAACATTGTATTTCATCTGCCAGGCCCTAGCCCATTCACTTAACCTATCCAAATCCCTCTGCAGACTTCTGGTATCCTCTGCACTTTTTGCTTTACCACTCATCTTCGTGTCGTCTGCAAACTTGGACACATTGCACTTGGTCCCCAACTCCAAATCATCTATGTAAATTGTGAACAATTGTGGGCCCAACACTGATCACTGAGGCACACCATTAGCTACTGATTGCCAACCAGAGAAACACCCATTAATCCCCACTCTTTGTTTTCCATTAATTAACCAATCCTCTATCCAGAACAAGAACAAAGAACAAAGAAAATTACAGCACAGGAACAGGCCCTTCGGCCCTCCCAGCCTGCGCTGATCCAGATCCTTTATCTAAACCTGTTGCCTATTTTCCAAGGATCTACTTCCCTCTGTTCCCCGTCCGTTCATATACCTGTCGAGATGCATCTTGAATGATGCTATCGTGCCCGTCTCTACCACCTCTGCTGGCAAAGCGTTCCAGGCACCCACCACCCACTGCGTAAAAAACATTCCATGCACATCTCCCTTAAACTTTCCCCTCTCACCTTGAAATTGTGACCTCTTGTAATTGACACCCCCACTCTTGGAAAAAACCTGTTGTCATCCATCCTGTCTATACCTCTCATAATTTTGTAGACCTCAATCAGGTCCCCCCCCCCCCCCCCCCCCCCCCCCAACCTCCTTCGTTCCAATGAAAACAATCCTAATCTACTCAACCTTTCTTCATAGCTAGCACCTTCCATACCAGGCAACATCCTGGTGAACCTCCTCTGCACCCTCTCTAAAGCATTCACATTCTTCTGTTAATGTGGCAACCAGAACTGCAGCAGTATTCCAAATGTGGCCTAACCAAAGTCCTATACAACTGTAACATGACCTGCCGACTCTTGTACTCAATACCCCGTCTGATGAAGGCAAGCATGCTGTATGCCTTCTTGACCACTCTATCGACCTGCGTTGTCACCGTCAGGGTACAATGGACCTGAACTCCCAGATCTCTCTGTACATCAATTTTCCCCAGGACTCTTCCATTGACCGTATAGTCCGCTCTTGAATTAGATCTTCCAAAATGCATCACCTCGCATTTGCCTGGATTGAACTCCATCTTCCATTTCTCTGCCCAACTCTCCAATCGATCTATATTTTGCTGTATTCTCTGACAGTCCTCCTCGCTATCTGCAACTCCACAATCTTAGTATCATCTGAAAACTTGCTAATCAGACCACCTGTACCTTCGTCCAGATCATTTATGTAGATCACAAACAACAGTGGTCCGAGCACAGATCCCTGTGGAACACCACTAGTCACCTTTCTCCATTTTGAGGCACTTCCTTCCACCACTACTCTCTGTCTCCTGTTGCCCAGCCAGTTCTTTATCCGTCTAGCTAGTACACCCTGAACCCCATACGACTTCACTTTTTCCATCAACCTGCCATGGGAAACTTTATCAAACGCCTTACTGAAGTCCATGTATATGACATCTACAGCCCTTCCCTCATCAATTCACTTTGTCACTTCCTCAAAGAATTCTATTAGGTTTGTAAGACATGACCTTCCCTGCACAAAACCATGCTGCCTATCATTGATAAGTCTATTTTCTTCCAAATGTGAATAGATCCTATCCCTCAGTATCTTCTCCAACAGTTTGCCTACCACTGACGTCAAGCTCACAGGTCTATACTTCCCTGGATTATCCCTGCTACCCTTCTTAAACAAAGGGACAACATTAGCTATTCTCCAGTCCTCCGGGACCTCACCCATGCTCAAGGATGCTGCAAAGATATCTGTTAAGGCCCCAGCTATTTCGTCCCTCGCTTCCCTCAGTAACCTGGGATAGATCCCATCCGGACCTGGGGACCTGTCCACCTTAATGCCTTTTAGAATACCCAAAACTTCCCCCTTCCTTATGCCGACTTGACCAATCCTTTCTCTAGTTACCCTCTTGCTCCTTATATATGAATAAAAGGTTTTGGGATTTTCCTTAACCCTGTTAGCCAAAGATATTTCATGACCCCTTTTAGCCCTCATTATTGCGCGTTTGAGATTTGTCCTACTTTCCCGATATTCCTCCAAAGCTTCATCAGTTTTAAGTCTCCTAGATCTTATGTATGCTTCCTTTTTCATCTTAGCTAGTCTCACAATTCCACCCGTCATCCATGGTTCCCTAATCTTGCCATTTCTATCCCTCATTTTCACAGGGACATGTCTGTCCTGCACTCTAATCAACCTTTCCTTAAAAGACTCCCACAATTCAAATGTGGATTTACCCTTAAACAGCTGCTCCCAATCCACATTCCCTAGCTCCTGCCGAATTTTGTTATATTTGGCCTTTCCCCAATTTAACACTCTTCCTTTAGGACCACTCTCGTCTTTGTCCATGAGTATTCTAAAACTTATGAAATTGTGATCGCTATTCCCAAAGTAATCACCGACTGAAACTTCAACCACCTGGTCGGGATCATTCCCCAATACCAGGTCCAGTATGGCCCCTTCCTGAGTTGGACTATTTACATACTGCTCTAAAAAACTGTCCTGGATGCTCCTTACAAAGTCTGCTCCATCTACGCCTCCAACACTTCATGAGTCCCATTCAATGTTGGGGAAGTTAAAATCTCCCATCACGACCACCCTATTGCTCCTACATTTTTCTATAATCTGTCGACATATTTGTGCCTTTACTTCACGCTCGCTTTTGGGAGGCCTGTAGTAAAGTCCCAACAATATTACTGCACCCTTCCTATTTCCTAGCTCTACCCATATTGCCTCAGTGCTTGAATCCTCCATCGTGCCCTCCTTAATCACAGCTGTGATATCATCTCTGACCAGTAATGCAACTCCTCCACCCCTTTTACCTCCCTCTCTATCCCTCCTGAAGCATCTATACCCTGGGATATTTAGTTGCCAGTCTTGCCCTTCCCTCAACCAAGTCTCAGTAATACCAATAACATCATATTCCCAGGTACTAATCCAAGCCCTAAGTTCATCTGCCTTACCTGCTACACTTCTCGCATTAAAACAAATGCACCTCAGACCCCCCTGTCCCTTTGCGTTCATCATCTCTTCCCTGTCTACTCTTCCCCTTAGTCGCATTGATTTATTATCCAAGCTACTACTTTACCCTTCATGCCATGCATCTTTAAGAACATAAGAACAAAAGAACTAGGAGCAGGAGTAGGCCATCTGGCCCCTCGAGCCTGCTCCATCATTCAATGAGATCATGGCTGATCTTGTGTGGACTCAGCATCACTTTCCGGCCCGAACACCATAACCCTTAATCCCTTTATTCTTCAACAAAACTATCTATCTTTATCTTAAAAACATTTAATAAAGGAGCCTCTACTGCTTCACTGGGTAAGGAATTCCATAGATTCACAACCCTTTGGGTGAAGAAGTTCCTCCTAAACTCAGTCCTAAATCTACTTCCCCTTATTTTGAGGCTATGCCCCCTAGTTCTGCTTTCGTCTGCCAGTGAAGACAACCTGCCCGCATCTATCCTATCTATTCCCTTCATAATTTTATATGTTTCTATAAGATCCCCCCTCACCCTTCTAAATTCCAACGGGTACAGTCCCAGTCTACTCAACCTCTCCTCATAATCCAACCCCTTCAGCTCTGGAATTAACCTAGTGAATCTCCTCTGGACACCCTCCAGTGCTAGTACGTCCTTTCTCAGGTAAGGAGGCCAAAACTGAACACAATACTCCAGGTGTGGCCTCACTAACACCTTATACAATTGCAGCAGAACCTCCCTAGTCTTAAACTCCATCCCTCTAGCAATGAAGGGCAAAATTCCATTTGCCTTCTTAATCACCTGTTGCACCTGAAAACCAACTTTCTGCGACTCATGCACTAGCACACCCAGGTCTCTCTGCACAGCAGCAGGTTTTAATATTTTATCATTTAAATGATAATCCCTTTTGCTGTTATTCCTACCTCACATTTGTCAACATTATATTCCATCTGCCAGACCCTAGCCCATTCACTTAGCCTATCCAAATCCCTCTGCAGACTTCCAGTATCCTCTGCACTTTTTGCTTTACCACTCATCTTAGTGTCGTCTGCAAACTTGGACACATTGCTCTTGGTCCCCAACTCCAAATCATCTATGTAAATTGTGATCAATTGTGGGCCCAACACTGATCCATGAGGGACACCACTAGCTACTGATTGCCAACCAGAGAAACACCCATTAATCCCCACTCTTTGTTTTCTATTAATTAACCAATCCTCTATCCATGCTACTACTTTCCCCTTAATGCCATGCATCTTTATCTTATGCAGCAACCTTTTGTGTGGCACCTTGTCAAAAGCTCTCTGGAAATACAGATATACCACATCCATTGGCTCCCCGTTATCTACCGCACTGGTAATGTCCTCAACAAATTCCACTAAATTAGTTAGGCATGACCGGCCCTTTATGAACCCATGCTGCGTCTGCCCAATGGGACAATGTCCATCCAGATGCCTCGCTATTTCTTCCTTGATGATAGATTCCAGCATCTTCCCTACTACCGAAGTTAAGCTAACTGGCCTATAGTTACTCACTTTCTGCCTACTTCCTTTTTTTAAACAGTGGTGTCATGTTTGCTCATTTCCAATCCGCCGGGACCACCCCAGAGTCTCGTGAATTTTGGTAAATTATCACTAGTGCATTTGCAATTTCCCTAGCCATCTCTTTTAGCACTCTGGGATGCATGCCATCAGGGCCAGGAGACTTGTCTACCTTTAGCCCCATTAGCTTGCCCATCACTACCTCCTTAGTGATAACAATCATCTCAAGGTCCTCACCTGTCTTGGCCTCATTTCCATCAGTCACTGCCGTGTTATTTGTGTCTTTCACTGTGAAGACTGACCCAAAGAACCTGTTCAGTTCCTCAGCCATTTCCTCATCTCCCATTATTAAATCTCCCTTCTCATCCGCTAAAGGACCAATATTTACCTTCACCACTCTTTTTTGTTTTATATATTTGTAGAAACTTTTACTCTCTGTTTTTATATTCTGAGTAAGTACTCAGCACGGTAGCACAAGTGGATAGCACTGTAGCTTCACAGCGCCAGGGCCCCAGGTTCGATTCCCCGCTGGGTCACTGTCTGTGCGGAGTCTGCACGTTCTCCCCGTGTCTGCGTGGGTTTCCTCCGGGTGCTCCGGTTTCCTCCCACAGTCCAAAAGATGTGCAGATTAGGCGGATTGGCCATGATAAATTGCCTTTAGTGACCAAAAAGGTTAGGAGGGGTTATTGGGTTACGGGGATAGGGTGGAAGTGAGGGCTTAAGTGGGTCGGTGCAGACTCGATGGGCCGAATGGCCTCCTTCTGCACTGTCTGTACTATGTTCTATGTTCTATGTACTCTCATAATCTATCTTACTCTTCTTTATAGTTTTTTAAGTAGCTTTCTGTTGCCCCCTAAGGATTTCCTAGTCCTCTAGTCTCCCACTAATCTTTGCCACTTTGTATGCTTTTTCCTTCAATTTGATACTCTACCTTATTTCCTTCGATATCCACAGTCGATTTTCCCTCTTTCTACCATCCTTCCTTTTTGTTAGTATAAACCTTTGCTGAGCACTGTGAAAACTCGATTGGAAGGTTCTCCACTGTTCCTCAACTGTTTCACCATAAAATCTTTGCTCCCAGTCTACCTTAGCTAGTTCTTCTCGCATCCCATTGTAATCGCCTTTGTTTAAGCACAAAACACTAGTGTTTGATTTTACCTTCTCACCCTCCATCTGTATTTTAAATTCCACCATATTATGTTCGCTCCTTCTGAGAGGATCCCTAACTATGAGATCATTAATCAATCCTGTCTCATTACACAGGACCAGATCTAGGACCGCTTGTTCACTCGTAGGTTCCATTACATACTATTCTAGGAAACTATCGTGGATACATTCTATAAACTCCTCCTCAAGGCTGCCTTGGCCGACCTGGTTATACCAATCGACATGTAGATTAAAATCCCCCATGATAACTGCTGTACCATTTCTACATGTATCCGTTATTTCTTTGTTTATTGCCTGCCCCACCATAATGTTACTATTTGGTGGCCTATAGACTACTCCTATCAGTGACTTTTTCGCCTTACTATTCCTGATTTCCACCCAAATGGATTCAACCTTCTCCTCCATAGCACCAATGTCATCCCTTACTATTGCCTGAATGTCATCCTTAAATAACAGAGCTACACCCTTACCATCCACTCTGGGAGTTCGAGGTGTAATAGGATTTGAGCAAGGTGTGGATAACACCAGGACAAATGCAGGTCTGCGATAGTGTGGAAGACAGGTGAAATTGAATGATAGAAGAATTATTCTTACAAGGTCAAAGAGAATGATGATGAGGCAAGAAAAGAAACACAGGCAAGAATTCTCTGACCGTTCTCTCCCATGGGTTTTCCAGCAGGGTGGGCGGCTTCAATGGGAATTTCCGTTGACGGCAGAACCAGATAATCCCGCCACCAGCAAACGATGCGTCGCCTCCCGTCACCAAGAAACATGTGATGGGAGACCAGAGAATCCCACCCAAAAGATCTTCCCAGAGCAGCTGCACTGCTGTCTGTAAGCAAAAATAAATGGAAACATGCAAAGAAGAGGAAGCAAAATGGGGGTGGGGCGGGGGGGGGGGGCAGAGTTTACGGTCTGAAATTGTTGAACTCAATATTGAGCCTTGAAGGACCTAATTGAAAGATGATGCTTTTTCCGAAGTTGTGTTGAAATTAATTGGAACAATGCAGCAGGCCAAGGACAGAGATGTGAGCGTGAGAGCAATGTGGGGAACTAAAATGACAGGTGCTCTGCACAGCATTTGGTATCCCCAGTGTAAAGGAGGCCACATTGTGAGCAGGGAATACAGTAGTCTAAACTGGAAGTGTTTGGGACCTTGGACACTGAGGACAGAGGAGATAAAAGGGCAGGTATTACATCTTCTATAATTACATGGAAAGATGCAGTAGAAAGGGGACAGGGTATTGGGAGTGATTGAGTGTACCGGATGATACGGAGGGAACGGTACCCCGGGGATGTTAAAGGGGAGGGAGGGGAAGATGTGTTTGATAGTGGCATCATGGTGGAAGTTAAATATGTCGGTTGGTGGGATGGAAGTTGAGGACTCGTGGTTATGAGGGAATGTGGCAGACATGTTTGAGGGCCCCGTCAAGCATGGTGAAGTGTGGGAGGGAATCCTCCGATAAAGGCTGGATTCTCAGTCGGCGGGATCTTCCACTTCGCCGGCAGCGCACTCACGCCCGCGGACTTCCTGACGGCATGGGGGTGGCCACAATGGGAAACTCCCTTGGCCAGCTGCCAGGACGGAGGATCCTGCTGCCGGCAGGGGCGCACTGCACCAGAAAACGGGTGTGGTGGGACACAGAATCCCACCCCAGACATTTCAGAAGGATGCTTCATTGAAACAAATGCAGCAGAGATGGACGGATTAGGAGAAGGAATGGTGTCCTTGCAGAGTGTCGGGAGCGACAAAGTGTAGTTGAGATAGCTGTGAGTTTATAATGAATATTAGTTGATAGATTATGGCCAGAAATGGAGGCAGAAAAGTCGGGAAGGAATGGAAGAGTTGGAGATGGATCTTGTGAAACTGAGAGAAGGGTGGAAACTGGAAGCAAAATTAATGGAGTTTTCCAATTCAGGGTGAGAGCAGGCAAGAGCACTGATAGTTATTAATGTACTGGAAAAAGAGTAGAGAGAGGAGGCCCAGTATACGGAAGTGGGGCCTGCAGAGAGCCACACACACAGCCAACCTCCCTGTGGCCTTTCTTCCAATCTCTTCCTCCCCACACCTCGCTGGTGATGTCCTCCCCATGACACCCAACCTGCCATCACTCATCTTTTTCCAAAGATCTAATGATCATCCCTGGTAAAGGCACAAATGGATTCATAGAATCATAGAATTTACAGTGCAGAAGGAGGCCATTCAGCCCATCGAGTATGCACCGGTTTTTGGAAAGAGCACCCTACCTAAGCCCATACCTCCACCCTATCCCCGTAACCCCACTAACCTTTTTGGACACTAAAGGCAATTTAGCATGGCCAATCCACCTAACCTGCACATCTTTGGGCTGTGGGAGGAAACCGGAGCACCCGGAGGAAACCCATGCAGACACAGGGAGAACGTGCAGACTCCACACAGACAGTGACCCAAGCCAGTAATCGAACCTGAGACCCTGGAGCTGTGAAGCAACAGTGCTAACCACTGTGCTACCGTGCCCCCTTGGCAGCATCCATCGCTCCCGATGGCACTGCCTGTAATGGAGATGCCCACGGCTCTTGGGGGTAGGCTTTCTGTTTACAGGGGAAGTAATTGTGGTGGTATGTATTAGGGGTCATGTGGGACTGTGAAGCCGTGATGCTATTGGCTGACAGATCCCAGGTCCTGGTTGGCTGTTGACTCCTGGCTCCGCCCTGAAGGCGGAGTATAAGAACCCGAGCTTCTCCCCGCCGCTTCATTCTATTGCTGAACTGCTGGGGACAAGTCTCGCTTAATAAAGCCTCATCGACTTCATCACTACTCGTCTCTCTCATAAGTCATTGTGCGCTACAATTTATTAAGCGAGCTTAAAGGACTATGGAGCTCCGGATCGCCCCGGAATGCCTGCGGATCAGCCCCCACGCAGCGAACTCGGCAGCAGTATTTAAACACTGGCAAGCATGTTTTGAAGGCTACCTCCGAACGGCCCCCGGCCGGATCACAGAAGACCAGAAAATGCAGGTCCTGCATTCGAGGGTAAGCCCGGAAATTTACCCTCTCATAGAAGACGCAGAGGATTTTCCGACGGCGCTCGCATCACTGAAGAGCATCTACGTTCGCGCCGTGAACCAGGTCTACGCGCGCTACCAACTCGCAACGAGACGGCAAAGTCCCGGAGAATCACTAGAAGAATTCTACGCCGCGCTGCTAATTTTGGGACAGGGCTGCAGCTGCCCGCCGGTGAACGCGATCGAACACACGGACATGCTAATTCGCGATGCGTTTGTGGCAGGTATGAACTCTCCCCAAATCCGCCAAAGACTTTTAGAAAGAGAGTCGCTAGGACTCTCAGAGGCACGGGCCATTGCAGCTTCCCTAGATGTGGCCTCGCAAAACGCCCGCGCCTACGGCCCCGACCGCGCGGCAGCCCTTTGGGCTCCGTGGACCCCCGTCGCGACAAACCCCCACCCCTCCCTCACAGGCTTGCGCGGTTAAAACGCCAGACCATCCCCGGGGGGCCCGCTGCTATTTCTGCGGGCAAGCGAAACACCCCCGGCAGCGCTGCCCGGCCCACGCAGCTATTTGCAAAAGCTGCGGCAAGAAGGGCCATTACGCGGCTGTGTGCCGGTCCCGGGGGGTCGCCTCAATCCCCGGAGAAGAACGAGCCCAGCGCATCCCAAAAGCACCCCAACCCCCCCAGCGCCCCATGTGCGACCCGCGGGCGCCGCCATTTTGGGTCCCGGGCACCACGAGGGGAGGATGGACGCCGCCATCCTGTGACCCCCCAGCCACGTGCGATTCATGGGGGTGGCCATTTTGTCCACCCCCGACCACGTGCGATCCACGGGGGTGGCCATTTTGTCCACCCCCGGCCGCGTGCGATTCATGGACGGCGCCATCTTGGATGACAACAAAGGACCCCAGCATCGACGGCTCCACGGGGTCCGAAGAAGACGCCGTGACACTACGACCACGACTGGCTTCGGTGACGCTGGATTAATCACGGCCCCGGACGCTCCAGACGACGACAACAATGGTGCTGATCAACGGACACGAGACATCATGCCTGATCGACTCCGGGAGCACCGAAGGTTTCATTCACCCAGACACGGTAAGACGCTGTTTTCTGACCATCCATCCAAGTACGCAAAAGATTTCCCTAGCTGCAGGATCCCACTCCGTAGAGATCAAAGGGTTCTGCATCGCGAACCTAACGGTGCAAGGGAGGGAGTTTAAAAACTACAGGCGCTACATCCTTCCCCAACTCTGCGCGCCCACATTACTGAGATTAAATTTCCAGTGTAACCTGCAGAGCCTAACATTTCAATTCGGCGGCCCAATACCCCCACTCACTATCTGCGGCCTCGCAACTCTCAAGGTTGAACCGCCGTCCTTGTCTGCAAACCTCACCCCGGATTGCAAACCCATCGCCACTAGGAGCAGATGGTACAGCGCCCAGGACCGGATATTTATTCAGTCTGAAGTCAAGCGGTTGCTGAAGGAAGGCATAATCCAGGCCAGCAATAGTCCCTGGAGAGCCCAGGTGGTAGTAGTAAAGACCGGGGAGAAGCAAAGGATGGTCATAGACTATAGCCAGACCATCAACAGGTACACACAGCTAGATGCGTACCCTCTCCCCCGCATATCCAACATGGTAAATCAGATTGCCCAGTATAAGGTTTTCTCCACCGTGGACCTCAAGTCCGCCTACCACCAGCTCCCCATCCGCCCAGGTGACCGCAAGTACACAGCCTTCGAGGCAGACGGGCGTCTATACCACTTCCTAAGGGTCCCATTTGGTGTCACGAACGGGGTCTCGGTCTTCCAACGGGAGATGGACCGAATGGCTGACCAGCACGGGTTGCAGGCCACGTTCCCGTATCTCGACAATGTAACCATCTGCGGCCACGATCAGCAGGACCACGACGCCAACCTCCAAAAATTCCTCCAGACCGCTAACGCCTTGAACCTCACATACAACGAGGAAAAGTGCGTTTTTAGCACAAACCGGTTGGCCATCCTGGGATACGTAGTGCGCAATGGGATAATAGGCCCCGACCCCGAACGCATGCGCCCCCTTATGGAATTTCTCCTCCCCCACTGCTCCAAAGCCCTGAAACGTTGCCTACGCCCAGTGGGTCCCCCAATATGCAGACAAGGCCCGCCCGCCCGCTAATACAGACCACTACCTTCCCCCTGTCGACAGAGGCTCGCCAGGCCTTCAGCCGCATCAAAGCGGATATCGCAAAGGCCACGATGCGCACCATCGACGAGTCCCTCCCCTTCCAGGTCGCGAGCGACGCTTTCGACGTAGCTCTGGCGGCCACCCTTAACCAAGCGGCCAGACCCGTGGCCTTTTTCTCCCGAACCCTCCACGCCTCAGAAATCCGCCACTCCTCAGTGGAAAAGGAAGCCCAAGCCATGCCGACATTGGAGGCATTACCTGGCCGGCAGGAGATTCACTCTTCTCACCGACCAACGGTCGGTAGCCTTCATGTTCGATAATGCACAGCGGGGCAAAATTAAAAATGACAAGATCTTAAGGTGGAGGATCGAGCTCTCCACCTTCAACTACGAGATCTTGTACTGTCCCGGAAAGCTGAACGAGCCGTCCGATGCCCTATCCCACGGCACATGTGCCAACGCACAAATAGACCGTCTCCAAGCCCTCCACGAGGACCTCTGCCACCCGGGGGTCACTCGGTTCTACCATTTCATAAAGTCCCGCAACCTCCCCTACTCTGTGGAGGAGGTCCGTACAGTCACCAGGAACTGCCACATCTGCGCGGAGTGCAAACCGCACTTTTTCAGGCCGGATAGAGCCCACCTGATCAAGGCTTCCCGCCCCTTTGAACGCCTCAGTCTGGATTTCAAAGGGCCCCTCCCCTCCACCGACCGCAACGCATACTTCCTGAACGTGGTGGACGAGTGCTCCTGTTTCCCCTTCGCCATCCCCTGCCCCGACATGACAGCGGCCACAGTCATTAAAGCACCATATTCACACTGTTCGGTTGCCCCGCATATATCCATAGCGACAGGGGGTCCTCCTTCATGAGTGACGAGCTGCGCCAGTTCCTGCTCAGCAAGGGCATAGACTCGAGCAGGACGACCAGCTACAACCCCCGGGGGAACGGGCAAGTAGAGAGGGAGAACGGCATGGTCTGGAAGACCGTCCTGCTGGCCCTACGGTCCAGGGATCTCCCAGTTTCCCGGTGGCAGGAGGTACTCCCGGATGCTCTCCACTCCATCCGGTCGCTGCTGTGTACCACCACTAACCAAACGCCCCATGACCGCCTCCTTGTCTTCCCCAGGAAGTCCTCCTCCGGAACGTCACTGCCGACCTGGCTGGCGGCCCCAGGACCCATCTTGCTCCGGAAACATGTGCGGGCGCACAAATCGGACCCGTTGGTCGAGAGGGTTCACCTTCTCCACGCGAACCCGCAGTACGCCTACGTGGCGTACCCCGACGGCCGACAGGACACGGTCTCCCTGCGGGACCTGGCGCCTGCCGGCAACACACACACCCCCCCGACACCGATCATCCCCTCCCTACCACCAGCGCACCCCGCGACCGCCCCCTTCCCGGGAGGATCGGTCCTCCTCCCGTGCCCGCCCAGGAGTGAAACAGGAACGAACACCGAAACGCTCCCGGAGACGACAACGCCTGAACAAGCACCTGCACCACCACCGGGGCTGAGGCGATCGACGAGGAAGACCAGACTGCCCGCTCGACTCGTGGCATCGGCGTGACACCAAGAATGTTGTTGGATTGTAACAAAAAAAAAAATTTCTCTTACTAATATTGTAAATAGTTTCACAAACTTTGTACATAGCCCAGTGTACGGCTAAAACTGTAGTAACATGCACGTAATTTTCCTCCCAGGACCAGCCTTGTAAACCCCTACCACCATGCGAACCACCACCCCGCCGGGTTCCTTTTTAACAAGGGGTGAATGTGGTGGTATGTATTAGGGGTCATGTGGGACTGTGAAGCCGTGATGCTATTGGCTGACAGATCCCGGGTCCTGGTTGGCTGTTGACTCCTAGCTCCGCCCTGAAGGCGGAGTATAAGAACCCGAGCTTCTCCCCGCCGCTTCATTCTGCTGCTGAACTGCTGGGGACAAGTCTCGCTTAATAAAGCCTCATCGACTTCATCACTACTCGTCTCCCTCGTAAGTCATTGTGCGCTACAGTAATTAAATATCTGCCAAGATAAGGACTTAATTCCTTTGGGGCTCCTGGAGGTCAGGTGGGTGAGGTTTCTACCAGTTTTCCACTGTGCTCTTCCAGAAATCCTGGTTTATTTGGCAAGTGCGGCGTAATAACACAAAATTACAAATAATAGATGTTAGCTTCTACCACCTGAATGCAAATTATCACCCGTCAGAACAGAAGATTTTAGGACAGGGCTAAATCGCTGGCTTTGAAAGCAGACCGAGGCAGGCCAGCAGCACGGTTCAATTCCCGTACCAGCCTCCCCGAACAGGCGCCGGAATGTGGCGACTAGGGGCTTTTCATAGTAACTTCATTGAAGCCTACTTGTGACAATAAGTGATTTTCATTTAATTTCATTTCAAGATTAAGTGGGGCTGGACGGTGCTGAAAGCATATTCTGTGCCATTTTCTCTCCATTTAGATTATTCGGAGGAGACTCGGGTGAACCCTGCGTGATTGGCGGAGCCCAATTTTCCTCCTTACACTTCATCCCAGGTGATACAGATGAAAATCTAACCCATGTCTCTGGTGTCAAGGATTCACAAAGCGATGTCTGGGCCGAGGGGGGGGGGGGGGCCGTTAAGTGGACTGAATGTTCCCCATGTTTTCACACATTTTATAATTTGTGATATCTGATTGTTACTCAACTTTGATAGCAGCAATGACTGTGGCACTTGTGAACATAAAAACTTTCTTCAAGTTACCTTTGGTCTGAGAATCTTGCGGTAGATATTATGGGTGAACATGGAACTTGATGAAAGAAGTGAGGAGTCAGTTGAGGACATGACAGCAGCTGCGATAGCGCCAATTCCAAATATAGAAATATAAGGAGGGCACAGATATCGAAGGACTAATGGCAGGATCATGGCAGCTTCATTTTTCTCATAAGGTGACTGGGAGCCATAAGAAGTCTGATTCCAGTCTGAAAGTAAAATGAGACCTGTATCAGATTTTAATGCTCAAAATTGGCAACTATTTTATACTGACAAAAATTGAGGATGTTGGAGATCATTTCTGCTGTTCCAGGTTTGTTGTGGAGACTGCTGCTAGCTACAAATTGTTTTTGCTATAGGGGTAGCACAAAGCTGAGAAATCTCCTTCAACATTTTCACCAACAGGAAGGCTCCTTGTTATTGTGAGCAGGTGTCTACTGCTGCATCACCATAAGGGCCCATCACACAAATTTAACGCTACTTCCTTGAAATATGCTGTAAAGTGGGTCAGATTCTCATTTTTTTAAATGAGTAGGGTGGGGGGGAGGGTGGGGAAGGTGACTGGATATGGGGTGATCAGGAATTGGGAGATTGGGAGAACGAGGTAACCTTCAGGAGCAGGGGAATGACGGGGAGAGTGGGTAGCTTTTGCGAGGGCCATGAAGACTCCAGCATGTGTTTGGACAGTCAAACAGAAAGTAACTTTATTTACAAGAATATGCAAACAGGGCCAGCCATTCACTACTGGTTCCCTCTCTTACCGGTACCACAATGGCCAGTTCTATTCATACAGCAGCACTGCTAATCACTGCCCCACCCCCCTCTCAGTGAGGGAGCTCATACTCCCCAAGTAACATGGGGTAACCTTCCATGGTCAGTGGGCACCGCAGGGGTTGGACTGTTTCATCGACCCCAGTTTTCACATGTTGATTTAATGTTTATAAGTTTCCGTTCCTCTTTGTTCTTTTCGGGCTGGGCTCAGTTTGACTTTTAGGAGCGGCACCTTTTAATTTCTCCCTCAGTTAATTTCTGTTCTTCTATTTAGTTGATTGGGCCCTAAAATACAACATGGGGTAACCAATTGTTGGGTTTGCACTGAGTGCTGAATTTGGTGCATTTTGAGTGCTAGCGTAAGAGTTTGGTGACCGAGGGAGTATAAGGCTTCATTTTTATCTAAAGTTTAGTCTTTCTTTTATTTAGTTAATTAACTTAAAATTTGCTGTTTGGTTTAGAAGAAGGTGAATTTTCAATCAGCTTTACACAAGCTTCTACTTGTAGGCACTTGCAGCTGGAGCTTGTTAATTAGTTAATTGGATTAGGCCAGTTTTCAGAGGTTAGATTCACAGTATAAAAGTGATCCCCGACAGTGCAGACTTTGTTTGCACTGAGTGCTGAATTTGGTGCATTTGAGTGCTATAGTGAGAGTTTGGTGACTGAGGGAGTGCTGAATTTGGTGCATTTGAGTGCTGTAGTGAGAGTTTGGTGACTGAGGGAGTGCTGAATTGGGTGCATTTGAGTGCTGTAGTGAGAGTTTGGTGACTGAGGGAGTGCTGAATTTGGTGCATTTTGAGTGCTATAGTAAGTGTTTGGTGACCGAGGGAGTTAGGTGAGGAGGGAGTAAGGTGCTCCTTTCATTTTGTTTCCGACATTTCCGCAAAGAGTGAGAAGAGAGCCAGGAGTTTACAGAAAGTGTAGCTGACTGGGAGCAGAGTCGGAGGGCGGAGATCTAGTTAGTCCACAGGGCAGCTATATTCTGTCAGGTAAGAGGGGATGGAGGCTAGGCCAGTTGCATGCTCCTCCTGTAGGATGTGGGTGGTGAGGGATACCACTGGTGTCCCCGCTGACTATACCTGCGGGAAGTGCACCCAACTTCAGCTCCTCAAAGACCGTGTTAGGGAACTGGAGCTGAAGCTGGATGAACTCCGGATCATCCGGGAGGCTGAGGGGGTGATAGAGAAGAGTTACAGGGAGGTAACCACACCCAAGGTACAGGACAAGAATAGCTGGGTTACAGTCAGGGGGAAAAAAACAAACAGGCAGACAGTGCAGGGATCCCTCGTGGCCGTTCCCCTTCAAAACAAGTCTACCGTTTTGGATGCTGTTGGGGGGGATGACCTACTGGGGGAAGGCCCTAGCGGCCAGGTCTCTGGCACTGAGTCTGGCTCTGAGGCTCAGAAGGGAAGGGGGGAGAATAGAAAAGCAATAGTTGTAGGAGATTCAATGGTTAGGGGAATAGATAGGAGATTCTGTCGTCGCGAGCGAGACTCCCGGAAGGTATGTTGCCTCCTGGGTGCCAGGGTCAGGGATGTCTCGGATCGTGTCTTCAGGATCCTTAAGGGGGAGGGGGAGCAGCCAGAAGTCATGGTGCACATTGGTACCAACGACATATGTTGGAAAAGGGGTGTGGAGGTAATAAACAAGTTTAGGGAGTTAGGCTGGAAGTTAAAAGCCAGGACAGACAGAGTTGTCATCTCTGGTTTGTTGCCGGTGCCACGTGATAGCGAGGCTAGGAATAGGGAGAGAGTTCAGTTGAACACGTGGCTGCAGGAATGGTGTAGGAGGGAGGGCTTCAGGTATTTGGATAATTGGAGCGCATTCTGGGGAAGGTGGGACCTGTACAAGCAGGACGGGTTGCATCTGAACCAGAAGGGCACCAATATCCTGGGAGGGAGCTTTTCTAGTACTCTTCGGGAGGGTTTAAACTAATTTGGCAGGGGAATGGGAACCGGATTTGTAGTCCAGCGACTAAGGTAGCCGATATTCAGGATGCCAAAGCGTGTAATGAGGCAGTGGGGAAGAGAACACTGACAAAGGAGAGTACTTGCAGGCACGGAGATGGGTTGAAGTGTGTATACTTCAACGCAAGAAGCATCAGGAATAAGGTGGGTGAACTTAAGGCATGGATCGGTACTTGGGACTGCGATGTGGTGGCCATCACGGAAACTTGGATAGAAGAGGGGCAGAAATGGTTGTTGGAGGTCTCTGGTTATAAATGTTTCAATAAGATTAGGGAGGGTGGTAAAAGAGGTGGTGGGGGGGGGGGGGGTGGCATTGTTAATTAGAGATAGTATAACAGCTGCAGAAAGGCAGTTCGAGGAGTATCACCCTAATGAGGTAGTATGGGTTGAAGTCAGAAATAGGAAAGGAGCAGTCACCTTGTTAGGAGTTTTCTATAGGCCCCCCAATAGTAGCAGAGATGTGGAGGAACAGATTGGGAAACAGATTTTGGAAAGGTGCAGAAGTCATAGGGTAGTAGTCATGGGTGACTTTAACTTCCCAAATATTGAGTGGAAACTCTTTAGATCAAATAGTTTGGATGGGGTGGTGTTTGTGCAGTGTGTCCAGGAAGCTTTTCTAACACAGTATGTAGATTGTCCGACCAGAGGAGGGGCAATATTGGATTTAGTACTTGGTAATGAACCAGGGCAAGTGATAGATTTGTTAGTGGGGGAGCATTTTGGAGATAGTGACCACAATTCTGTGGCTTTCACTTTAGTAATGGAGAGGGATAGGTGCGTGCAACAGGGCAAGGTTTACAATTGGGGGAAGGGTAAATACGATGTTGTCAGACAAGAATTGAAGTGCATAAGTTGGGAACATAGGCTGTCAGGGAAGGACACAAATGAAATGTGGAACTTGTTCAAGGAACAGGTACTACGTGTCCTTGATATGTATGTCCCTGTCAGGCAGGGAAGAGATGGTCGAGTGAGGGAACCATGGTTGACAAGAGAGGTTGAATGTCTTGTTAAGAGGAAAAAGGAGACTTATGTAAGGCTGAGGAAACAAGGTTCAGACAGGGCATTGGAGGGATACAAGATAGCCAGGAGGGAACTGAAGAAAGGGATTAGGAGAGCTAAGAGAGGGCATGAACAATCTTTGGCGGGTAGGATCAAGGAAAACCCCAAGGCCTTTTACACATATGTGAGAAATATGAGAATGACTAGAGCGAGGGTAGGTCCGATCAAGGACAGTAGCGGGAGATTGTGTATTGAGTCTGAAGAGATAGGAGAGGTCTTGAACGAGTATTTTTCTTCTGTATTTACAAATGAGAGGGGCGATATTGTTGGCGAGGACAGTGTGAAACAGATTGGTAAGCTCGAGGAAATACTTGTTAGGAAGGAAGATGTGTTGGGCATTTTGAAAAACTTGAGGATAGACAAGTCCCCCGGGCCTGACGGGATATACCCAAGGATTCTATGGGAAGCAAGAGATGAAATTGCAGAGCCGTTGGCAATGATTTTTTCGTCCTCACTGTCAACAGGGGTGGTACCAGGGGATTGGAGAGTGGCGAATGTCGTGCCCCTGTTCAAAAAAGGGACTAGGGATAACCCTGGGAATTACAGGCCAGTTAGTCTTACTTCGGTGGTAGGCAAAGTAATGGAAAGGGTACTGAAGGATAGGATTTCTGAGCATCTGGAAAGACACTGCTTGATTAGGGATAGTCAGCACGGATTTGTGAGGGGTAGGTCTTGCCTTACAAGTCTTATTGAATTCTTTGAGGAGGTGACCAAGCATGTGGATGAAGGTAAAGCAGTGGATGTAGTGTACATGGATTTTAGTAAGGCATTTGATAAGGTTCCCCATGGTAGGCTTCTGCAGAAAGTAAGGAGGCATGGGATAGAGGGAAATTTGGCCAGTTGGATAACGAACTGGCTAACCGATAGAAGTCAGAGAGTGGTGGTGAATGGCAAATATTCAGCCTGGATCCCAGTTACCAGTGGCGTACCGCAGGGATCAGTTCTGGGTCCTCTGCTGTTTGTGATTTTCATTAATGACTTGGATGAGGGAGTTGAAGGGTGGGTCAGTAAATTTGCAGACGATACGAAGATTGGCGGAGTTGTGGATAGTGAGGACGGCTGTTGTCGGCTGCAAAGAGACATAGATAGGATGCAGAGCTGGGCTGAGAAGTGGCAGATGAAGTTTAACCCTGAAAAGTGTGAGGTTCCCCACTTTGGAAGGACAAATATGAATGCGAATACAGGGTTAACGGTAGAGTTCTTGGCAATGTGGAGGAGCAGAGAGATCTTGGGGTCTATGTTCATACATCTTTGAAAGTTGCCACTCAAGTGGATAGAGCTGTGAAGAAGGCCTATGGTGTGCTCGCGTTCATTAACAGAGGGATTGAATTTAAGAGCCGTGAGGTGATGATGCAGCTGTATAAAACTTTGGTAAGGCCACATTTGGAGTACTGTGTACAGTTCTGGTCGCCTCATTTTAGGAAGGATGTGGAAGCTTTGGAAAAGGTGCAAAGAAGATTTACCAGGATGTTGCCTGGAATGGAGAGTAGGTCTTACGAGGAAAGAGAACGGAGAAGGATGAGGGGCGACTTGATAGAGGTTTATAAGATGATCAGGGGAATAGATAGAGTAGACAGTCAGAGACGTTTTCCCCGGGTGGAACAAACCATTACAAGGGGACATAAATTTAAGGTGAAAGGTGGAAGATATAGGAGGGATATCAGAGGTAGGTTCTTTACCCAGAGAGTAGTGGGGGCATGCTCTGCCTGTGGAAGTAGTTGAGTCGGAAACATTAGGGACCTTCAAGCAGCTATTGGATAGGTACATGGAATACGGTAAAATGATATAGTGTAGATTTATTTGTTCTTAAGGGCAGCACGGTAGCATTGTGGATAGCACAATTGCTTCACAGCTCCAGGGTCCCAGGTTTGATTCCGGCTTGGGTCACTGTCTGTGCGGTGTCTGCACATCCTCCCCGTGTCTGCGTGGGTTTCCTCCGGGTGCTCCGGATTCTTCCCACAGTCCAAAGATGTGCAGGTTAGGTGGATTGGCCATGATAAATTGCCCTTAGTGTCCAATATTGCCCTTGGTGTTGGGTGGAGGTGTTGAGTTTGGGTAGGGTGCTCTTTCCAAGAGCCCGTGCAGACTCAAAGGGCCGAATGGCCTCCTTCTGCACTGTAAATTCAATGATAATCTATGATTAATCTAGGACAAAGGTTCGGCACAACATCGTGGGCCGAAGGGCCTGTTCTGTGCTGTATTTTCTATGTTCTATGTCCCCAGCCAATAGGTTCCGGGCAGGGCATAACAGCAGCCAGGGTGGGGGGGGGGGGTGGGGGGGGGGGGGGTGGGGGTGGGGGGGGGAGGGGGGGGTGGGGGGGGGGTGGGGGGGGGGGGGGTGGGGGTGGGGGGGGAGGGGGGGGGGGGGGTGGGGGGGGAGGGGGGGGGTGGGGGTGGGGGGGGGAGGTGGGGGGGGAGGGGGGGGGGGGGTGGGGGGGGGGAGGGGGGGGTGGGGGTGGGGGGGGGAGGGGGGGGGGGGGGGTGGGGGGGGGAGGGGGGGGGTGGGGGGGGGAGGGGGGGGGAGGGGGGGGGTGGGGAGGGGGGGGGTGGGGAGGGGGGGGGGGGGGGGGGGGGGGGGCGGGGGGGGGTGGGGGGGGGGGGCGGGCGGGGGGGGGAGTGTGTCGAGGTCATGATCAGTGTCGAGGCGCGGGGACGCGGTCAGTGGGGGGAGTGAGAGCAGGCAGCCAGCTGCATGCTTTGGGTGTTGAGCCAGGTAGAAACATCCTGCTCCTCTAAATCTGGAATGGACCCTGCGCACTCCACATGAATACAGTAGACTGTGCATCTTGGTTCGTAAGCACATGCTTCCTGACTCACTTCAGAGGTATGGGTGTGCGTTTAGTGTCTTGGGTTTTCGAAGGAATCGTGAAAGAAAATGAATGTAATCTATTTTGTTCCAGTGTGCAAGTGAAGCAGGTAAAATTAGATTCTTGTAAATTGGCCAAAGTTGGGGTTTTTTTGCAATGTCCGTTATCAGCTGCTACAATTTTAACAAACACATTGGACTGTACAGATTTTATCTTCTCCCCTCACCCCTACACACATAGACACACACAAACACAAACAGACACACACAGAAAACGATGCACAGACACTCATAGATACAGACAAAAACACGCAATCACAGGTATGCCTACAATCGAGCCTGGTGCCTCCTGGGGCAGGCAAGAGGCACGAACGGAGATGGGCAGTGCTGAGGCCAGCAGGCTGGCATTCCGCTTCCAGTTCATAGACGATCATCAAAGTTTACATGGTGAATGGCAAGCTCTCAAACCCTCACTCCTCAACCTCCCCCCTCCCCCCCATATGATCCCACTCCCCCATGTCCCCTTCATTCCCCTCATATCCTCCATACACCCTCATATTCCCTATGTCTCCACCATGCCCCAAGCCCAACCCCCCCACCATATATACTCCAAAGCTGTTCACCCAATATCCACGATGGGCAAACTTCAGAAGTTCTTTGAAAAATAACATTCCAACAATTTAATCTCATTCAAACATGGCAAACTAAAAATCTCTCCTTTAGAAAAGCCATTTAAAAACATTACATTCTCTCAGATGATCAATCCATTTTAAAAACAAAACATCTATTGCACTGACCACATCAAACAGCTAATCCTTTTAAAACTGACAGTAAAAATATCCATATCGTCCCCTGCTGAGATATGTAGTTATGGAACTTTCGAAACACAGCTAAGCATTCATAATGGGCTCAGCTGTTATAACAAACCATTCCAGCTCACAGATAATAGAGCGTGTTGCAAAAACAAATGGCTAAGATTTTGTGTAGCTTCACCAGAAGCCTTGTCAATCGATGCACCTCAGCAACAGGTTTCTATTTTTTCCCACTAACTAGCAGCTGCTGAAGATTTTTCTTTCACTGGGCTCTAGACTTTTAAATCACTTCAGATCATTACACTAGAGTTTCAAAGCAATATTTTCTTTTCTTTTGAATGAATATGAGCACTTTCCCCAGTTGGAAAATATTATACTGCACCTCTATACTTACAACATACTGGTGAATGTAACAGTCAAGTTATCTTTGCAGGGCACAATCCTATATTCAACCCCTGCATTGAAAATATATTTACCTTACAATACAGCATCTAACTGTTCAAACTGAAAGAATAAATGTATATTTTATTTTAAAACCAATTAATGTAAGTATTACAGGAGTGGCTGGCTGCCTTTCTTTTAATGTCCCACTTGAACTGGAGTTTCCCTGTGGTTTTATACTTTGAGAGGTTCTGAACCATGTTTATTTACAGAAGGAGGCTGACTCTACCAAAATTGCAACGGGGTGGGGGTTACAGATGAGTTGAACTGCCAAACTCCATGATGGAGCTGGCAAATGTGCGAATGATCTAACTGCCCGCACCTTTATTCTGTGCCGGCGAAAATGGCCGGAAACAGGAATTTTGGCAGGAAACCTGGAATCAGGTCCTGCCTGCCATTTTGAAAGGACTTCCAACTTGACCCAACTTGGCGAAAATCCAGTTCAGATATGCAGACACAGACGTGCACACATAGACATGCGCAGAGATAGACAGACATACACAAATTGCTTATGGTAGATAGGTGATTAGTCAGACTACCAGAGATTGTACATTGATTGTATTACTGTACCTGTAGAAGCTGCAACAGAGCCAATTAGGACTGAAGGGATTCCCATTATACAACCACCAAATGCTCCTGCTATTGATAATGTTTGAGCATTTTGAATTGATGAAGATGCCAGCACTCTTTGAAAATAAGCCTGCCACGGTATTGCTCCCAACACCTGTAAATGAAAACTAAGTTCCAATCTGGCTCAGAAATCATATTTATATGACATATTGTAGTATCAAAATAAGTACTTCAGTATCATCCAATGCAGCATTGCCATATATTTCAGATCCTAATGTACTACAGAGAGAGAGGTACATTTATAGAAAAGCCTCTGCTCAGAAATATTCCCCTATAAATTGAACATCTTGAGAAAATGCAGTATTCTCCCTCAGTTCTCTCAGTGTACCCGAACAGGGGCTGTTTAACACAGGGCTAAATCGCTGGCTTTGAAAGCAGACCAAGGCAGGCCAGCAGCACGGTTCAATTCCCGTAACAGCCTCCCCGAACAGGCGCCGGAATGTGGCGACTAGGGGCTTTTCACAGCAACTTCATTGAAGCCTACTTCTGACAATAAGCGATTTTCATTTTCAACAGGCAGCAGAGTGTGGCGACAAGGGGATTTTCACAGTACCTTCATTACAGTGTTAATGTAAACCTACTTATGACAATAATAATAAAGATTATTAAGATTTTAAGTTGATTGTGGACTAATTGCCTAATTTCTAAAATAATGGAGTGCGAGAGGAAAGATGGACAATATTAAAAAGTACTATGCTATTAAATAATCCTGAAACTATCCTTCCTCTGCATAATGTTAATTTTCTTATAGGGGTATCAAAGGTGCATCTTGGGATCCTCTTTAAAATAATAAGGAGATTATGTTTATGGTGATAATTGACTTATTTATTTTCTTACATTTCAATACCTTTAGATGTAATTAATTGTGGGTGAAAATTCAGAAAAAATATTAGCTTCAGACATCGATGATTACTGCAACACTAGGCAGTGAAGATTCACCATCTAAACTATGGAGGCAGTAAGAAGTTTTACAACACCAGGTTAAAGTCCAACAGGTTTGTTTGGAATCACTAGCTTTCGGAGCGCAACTCCTTCATCATCAACTCACCTGAGGAAGGAGCAGCGCTCCGAAAGCTAGTAATTCCGAACAAACCTGTTGGACTTTAACCTGGTGTTGTAAGACTTCTTACTGTGCCCACCCCAGTCCAACGCCGGCATCTCCACATCGTAAAATATGGAGGAATATGGACAACGATTGGGACTGCATTACTCCTATTAGTAAAAACAAATATATTCTGCTGACACGCGGCCAGCTTACTGTTTGAAAACTAAGACCAACATTTAAATGAAAGTAACAAACTCTCTTGTCATTTTCATTTTCCCATTTAGAATACTGAACTTATTCTCTATCATTCTACACATTAAAAATAGTTAAATATATTGTTACGTTATCATCAAATTACTTCCTAATTTATTCTCTTTCAGTTTATCACGAGTAGGAATGTATAATGCCATGCAAGTAGCACACTTGGAATCCAATCTGCAATAAATATCCCCATTCTCCATCAGCTTATACTTTTTTATAATAGTTTAGCTCCTGAGGAAAATATACTTCTTATTGCAATATAACTCCCGGTGCATCATAAATCTCATCTAAACTATAAGAAGAAAAGTATATAACATTAAATTACAATGATGATAAACCATTCTCTCCCAAAATATTCTAAAGCTATGCCTAGGCATGCACCCAGCTCACCATTCTTTATCATAAATCAGCAAATCATTGTTTTATGCCAGGGAAACATTGGCCGAGATTCTCCGACCCGGCGCCGGTCGGAGAATCCTGGGTGGGCACTAGAATTGCGCTCCGCTGCCCCGCCTCCCCGATGCTGGCTTCCCTATTCTCCGGCGCTGTTTTTCGGGCACTGGCGGGATCGCCGCCACGTCAGTCGGGGGGCCTTGACAGCGGCCCTCCTTGGTGATTCTCCAAGCCCCGATGGGCCGAGTGGCCAATGAGTTTGGCCGAGTCCCACCGGCGTGGATTACTCAGCTCCCACACGGCGGGACCTGGAAGGTGAGTGCGGGGGCCGTCCTGGAAGGAGGGAGCGGGGGGAGGGGGGGGGGGTCCGACCCCGGGGGTGGCCTGGCCTGAGATCGGGGCCTACCGATCGGCAGGCGGGCTGGTTCCGTGCGGGCCTACTTTACTCTGTGCCATATTGCCCAGGGGCCAGCACGGAGAAGGGAACCCCCGCGCATGCAGCGTATCGTGCCGGAGTTTCCGCACATGCACGGAAATATGCCGGCTGTTCTGTGCATGCACGAACTCGCACGGGCCGTTCCGCGCCGGCTGGAGCTGTGGGGACCACTCCGGCCCCCTAGAAAGGTGAGAATTCCTCACTTTCGGGGGCCATTGACTCCTGAGTCGTTGGCGCCGGGTTTCACGCCGGCGTGGGGACATAGCCCCATTATTAGAGAATCCCGCCCATTAGTTTTCATCATTAGGAAGGGAATTTCTATTTCTTACCATTAGCAAAAGATCGTCAATCCATTTTCCAATAAAACGCTCGTCAATTTTTCCAAGCCAAGGTTTTTGATGGACCTCCTTAACTGCTGTGATCTTGATGCTTGTAACAGCATGATTTAGCATTGTGAATGGAACACACAGCCACTAAAAGACAAAATATCACAATTAACCACTGATAGTTTACACAGTGATTTTATTTAACAACTGCCTGTTCAATGTTTACTGAGGCTTGGAGATTTGTAAAGTTATCAGGTAAATAATCAGCTACAAAAGCAAAATACTAGGTGTTGGAAATAGTCAGCAGGCCTGGCAACATTTATGGAGAGAAAAATGGAATTACTAATCCAGATTTGCTACCTTGATATATTATCAATAATTAGTTAGGTCACTTTGATACGTCCATAAGTTATCATGCAGTTCGGATCGAAAGTGTTAGCTCGCTGTTCTGCTTTTTGGATCCTCCAAATTTCTGTAATTGTTCTAATTTCAGAATTTCAGCATTTATTGTTTTCCTTTTCATTTTGGTCATTTTATCACAGTGTTGTGTTAATTTACAGAAACTATCATTTTTGACAAAAGATGAATCACCAATCAATTGTCACATAGGTGTCTGACCACTGGTCCGTTCTGAAATGGAACAAGGGAAAAAATTAACCAGTCTGAAGGCACTGGATGAGGGGGAAATTTTAGTCAGGGCAAAAAGAGAACTCGCTTTTCTTCCGTTGGTGCAACAGGAACTTGTACTTTCACCATGACAGTCGTCTCATTTGAAACACGCTGATAATGTAATGCTCCCTCAGCACTGCACTTAAAATGTCAGCCCAAACTATGTTTGGGCTTTATCCCAGAGAGGTGAGACTCCTTGGACTAAACCAGACTGATCATTTGAGCATATAACAGAATAGATCTCTTTAATTGGATTAATTTTTAAAAATAAATTTAAATTTAGAGTACCCAATTATTTTTTCCAATTAAGGGGCAATTTAGTGTGGCCAATACACCTGCCCTGCACATCTTTGGGTTGTGGGCAGACACGGGGAGAATGTGCAAACTCCACACGGACAGTGACCCGGGGCCGGGTTTGAACCCAGGTCCTCAGCGTCGTGAGGCAACAGTGCTAACCATTGCACCACTGTACCACCCACTTCAATTGGATTCTAATGAAGCCTATTGTTTGGAGGTTTTGTGGGATGGTGAATAACCTGAAAGATGTGATATAAAACTAATTTAAAGTGTGGTTAAAAAAGGAAAAGGTTAAACATGAATCTTAGCTTACAACAAACCACAAACATGGCTTTAAAGTCCAACAGTAATGTGTTAAAGCAGCAACCCAAAATATTCAAATGTATCTTTAAACAATTACTGTGACAATATATTAGAGTCTACAACTCACCAAACCAAAGAAAATGCATCCTAATTGAATGACGTCAGTATATGCCACTGAATACAGCCCTCCAAGCAATGTATAAATCATTGCCACACAGGCTGAAATAACCACTGATAGATTCTTATCTAGATCTAGAATGACACTAGAAGTTGTACCTGAGTAAAAAAAAAGAAATTGATATTTACACCTGAACCGTTAACAGAACAGCATTTAGTGAAAAAGAGCAGAGTTTTATTTGACAGAAAAGATTACAGACTGTTCAGGCCTGTGATACACTTGCAGCTCCATTGTCCACAGACTATGCAATTGTGTGATACACTCACAGTGACATTGCCCACAGAGTGTGCGATTGTGTGATACACTCAGTGCCATTGCCCATAGAGTGTGCAATCCCGACATACACTCACTTCATCGACCACAGACTGTTCAATTGTGTGATACAGTCATAGCTTCATGGACCACAGAAAAATGTAGTAAGGGTTAGTTTAATGCTGCAGATTTCTTTTTACTAGGTAGCTTCTCAAGAAATAAATCAGTGGAAGATAGTTGTTAGATGATGACAGCTGTACCTCTCTCGTAAGGGGCCCATGGTCAGGCAAGGCCAGGTGAAGCAGCAACTAGGAAGGCATTTAAAATGAACAACCAGATTACAAATAAAAATGGAGAGTGCTGGAACATCTCATGTAGAACGAAAAGGAATGCCGGGAAGAGGTTAGAAGGTGGGAGCGATCAAATGACAAAGATGTTATGGAACAAAGGGCAAAGGGGGTGGGAATGGTAGTAATAAAGAAACAAATTGGCCTAGAGTAAGTGTTAATGGCCGAATAAAGGTCACCTCTTTCTCAAAGCAAAGCCTTTCAAACACTCTCTGTTTTTATTTCATATTTCCTTACCTGGTCTGGCCTACATGTGACTCCAGACCCACAGCAATGTGGTTGCTTCTTAACTGCCCTCTGAAATAGCCTAGCAAGCCACTCAGCTTAAGGGCAATTAGTGATGGACAACAGATACTGGGCCAGCCAGCGATATCCACATCCCGTTAATTGAATTCCAGCATCCCTCAGTATTTTGCTTCTAGAACCATATTACAAATCTGTGTTGGCTTTTTTACTCAACCCTGCTAAATTAGGGCTCTGCTGGAATGCGAGTTCATTAATGTGTGGAAGTAGAATAGAAGTTACTTCATGTGAACAACACTTACGGTACAACAGCCTGATAAAGAATGAGAACAGATGTACTGTTTAGGCATTATGGACGGCTCATTAATAGGTTCATGGGAATAACAAAGTGTCCGTGGATGATATTTGAGGGAGGTATGGAGCTGGCCATGGGGAACAGCCGAGGCTGAGATAGGAAAAGGATGAGGTAAAAGGATGAGTAAAAGACAGAAGGTATGTGTGAAGTCTCAAGAAGCTAATGGCAGATGGATGGCATTAAAGGCAGGCTTTTCAACTCTAGGTTTAGGCAAAGAATCAACATTTTGATTCTACCCTGGCCCTACACTCATCCCTAGAGCATCTTGACAACAAGGACTCCTACATTAGACTCCTATTTATTGACTACAGCTTCACCTTCAACACCGTAATTCCAGCCAAGCTCATATCAAAGCTCCAAAACCTAGGACTTGGCTCCTCACTCTGTAACTGGATCCTCGACCTTCTGACCCACAGACCACAATCAGTAAGAATGAACAACACCTCCTCCACAATAGTCCTCAATGCCGGGGCCCCGCAAGGCTGCGTACTTAGCCCCCTACTCTACTCCCTGTACACACACGACTGCGTGGCAAAATTTGGTTCCAACTCCATCTACAAGTTTGCTGACGATACGACCATAGTGGGCTGGATCTCGAATAATGACGAGTCAGAATACAGGAGGGAGATAGAGAACCTAGTGGAGTGGTGCAGCGACAACAATCTCTCCCTCAATGCCAGCAAAACTAAAGAGCTGGTCATTGACTTCAGGAAGCAAAGTACTGTACACACCCCTGTCAGCATCAACGGGGCCGAGGTGGAGATGGTTAGCAGTTTCAAATTCCTAGGGGTGCACATCTCCAAAAATCTGTCCTGGTCCACCCACGTCGGCGCTACCACCAAGAAAGCACAACAGCGCCTATACTTCTACAGAAAATTAAGGAAATTCGGCATGTCCACATTAACTCTTACCAACTTTTACAGATGCACCATAAAAAGCATCCTATCAGGCTGCATCACAGCCTGGTATGGCAACTGCTCGGCCCAGGACCGCAAGAAACTTCAGAGAGTCGTGAACACAGCCCAGTGCATCACACAAACCTGCCTCCCATCCACTGACTCCATCTACACCTCCTGCTGCCTGGGGAAAGCGGGCAGCAAAATCAAAGATCCCTCCCACCTGGCTTACTCACTCTTCCAATTTCTTCCATCGGGCAGGGGATACAGAAGTCCGAGAACACGCACGAACAGACTCAAAAACAGCTTCTTCCCCACTGTCACCAGACTCCTAAACGACCCTCTTATGGACTGACCTCATTAAGCCTACATCCTGTATGCTTCATCCGATGCCGGTGCTTATGTAGTTATATTGTGTACCTTATGTTGCCCTATTATGTATTTTCTTTTATTTCCTTTTCTTTTCACGTACTTAATGATCTGTTGAGCTGCTCACAGAAAAATACTTTTCACTGTACCTCGGTACACGTGACAATAAACAAATCCAATCCAATTCACTGAGCTAAACCAGTCCCTTTGGGATTCCTCGGTGTAGTTAGCAGGGGAAAGATACTGTTCCAACACACCTGAGCAGTTTGAGAAGTCATGAAGATTTCAGGTACTGAGGAGAGGGAAAAGAAGAAGAGAAAGAATTGTTTGTGCACGCTGGCCATCTCGCCCCGCTCACTACATAGCATGGTTGTGTATTTTTGATGGACAACTAGTATGTTATATTCCATCTTAAACTCTGATTAAACTTAATAACTTGGTTTGTTATCGATCCTCATTGATCAGATCGTGATCACACTGACCATTTTCAGAAATCACCACAAGGAGAAGAGACTCAAAGGTTGAGAGTTTATTTGCCTCCCAGCCTGGGGTCTGCCAGGCCATTAACATGTTGGATGAAAATATGCAGACTTGGCTCGACTGACAGTGCATACAGGAAGGGGGATTCAAGAGAGATAGAGAACACGGGTCTTCAGAATCTGATCCAATAACAAAAGATACAAAGTTCTTGCTACCTGTGAGAATGAGGATGACTATTGGAAGGACAGCCAAAATACTGACCATGGCACCTTGGAGCAGGATGCTGTCCAAAGGGGCTAGGAGGGCAATCATAATGTGAGTGATGGATAGCACTATTTGTAAGCTGGATGAAGAATATCATATGGTACATTGTCTATACCTCATGCCAAATTTGTTTCAAAGAATAATGGAGATGGACGTGGGAAAATATAGGAAAGAGTAGGCAAGAAGTCCTGTTCAGAGGTGGGGGGAGGAGTGGAGGGTTGGGGGAGATGTGACACAAAGGGGAGATACTGGATGAGATTCAGCAGACAGAAGTTAAAGTCCGCTGTTGGGTGCGTTTAACGGGATATTTCTCAGTGACTGCAACGCCGATGGCGCTTTGCTGTTTTATTTTGGCCTGGCTAAGTTTCTCCCTACTGAGGCTATATTTAGTGGGATTTCCTGAAGCTGAAGCTCGCCAGAAGGAAAGGCCCCTCGCAGATCAGGGAGCCATTCTGTTCAACAACCCCAATCTTTCCCCCAGCCTTTCAAGCGCCCCCCCCCCCCCCCCCCCCCCCCTGTCAAATTCCCAACCTTGGGCGCCTGGCACTGAGAGACAGCAGTGCTAACCACTGTGCCATCATGGAACACTTTTCCACAAATGGGAGTTGATTCAGATATTGATAGATTCCTGTTAACCAAGAGTATTAATGATATTGTGAGGGCCACAAACCTTCATTGCCAGTTTTGTGAGGGCCACGAAGAATCCAGCATGAGTTTGTACAGAGTTTGTCAAACAGAAAGTAACTTATTTACAAAAATATGTACACAGGGCCAATAATTCACCACTGGTTCCCCCTCTTGCCGGTACCACACTGGTCAGCTCTATTTATACAGCTGCACCACTAATGATTGCCCCACCCCACTCTCATTGGGAGAGCTCATATTCCTCAAGGAACATGGGGTAACCAATTGTCCGCAGTCAATAGGATCCAGGCAGGTTATAACAAAGGGATATTAACTTTTACTAGTCTCTGGATTGACAGGTCTGGGCTATTTCAAAGGAAGGTTATGCTTTGTTTGTTCTTATAGCTCATCACGGTCCATTAACTCTGAACAGCTTCCTCTTTTGAGCAGGTGTGGTTTCTTATCACAGTTTAATCATAGAGACTTTTTCTTTGTTCTGAAGTGCTTCCTAGGAATACCAGTGTTTTGTTTTATAAAACCATAGAATCCCTATAATGCAGAAGGTATTTCAGTCCATTGAGTACTCTAGGCCTACTTCCCCACCCTATCCCGCTAACCCCATCTAACGTACATACCTTTGAACACTAAGCGGAAATTTTATCATGAACAATCCACCTAACCCGCACGTCTTTGAACACCAGTTTTTAAAAATTAGGCAGTTTCATTGTTCTGAAGTGATTCCTAGAGAACAAGTGCTCTGTCCGACTGCTTTTTTCCTTCTGGGGTTTCCTTTGTTCTGAAATCCTTACCAGAAAATCCAGGTGCTCTGAGTTGGCACTGCCAGGGTTCCAGGGGAAATGCTAGGTTGACACTGCCAGGGTGCCAGGTGTTGGGTGGGGTGTTCCAGGTTGGCGCTGCCAAGGGGCGAGGCCTGAAAGGTGGCACTTGGGAGGGCCTGAAAGGGGGCCCTTTGGCCAACCCATGGCAGGGTGTTGCTCATGGGTGTGGGCCTTGCCAGCGATTGGGGGGGGGGGTGCCTTTCTAGCGATTGGGGAGTCCTTGTCAGCGATTGTGGGTGTGGGGGCTTTGCCAGCGATTATGGGATCCTTCCTAGTGATTGGGGAGGCCTTTCAATGATTGGCAGGCCTTGCCAGCAATCGGAGGGGGGGGGGGGGTGGTCCTTGCAGCAATTGGGGGTTGGGGGATGTACTGTAGTGTTATTTAGAGATCAGGGCATCCTTCTGATCTCTGAGGGTCTGGCCTTGCTGGCTTCTTTGGGTCCCATTGCACAAATCACCCCGGTTTCAAATAAATTTCTAAGTGTGGGTGGATTGTGATCTGGATCGTGCTGATCCACCCGACGGGAATCGCTCCTCTTTACCTACCGGAGACCACACTTTGAATCTTTTGGGACAATTGCATCCATTGATTTGACTGATTGTTACACATCTCTCCCTGAAAATTGTGCAGCTGTGTAATGGGCACTCAACCAATATCAGCTGAAGTCAAAACCTTGAGTTTGATTGGGTTTATATTTGATTAACTTCTTGACTTTGCCTGACTGGTTTTGAAAAGATTCCATGTAATTCACTTGGTGGATACAGTAAAGAGCTGCTGTAATTAGGAAAGTGGGGATTAGCAATTGGGAAATATCATATCATAGAATTTACAGTGCAGAAGGAGGCCATTTGGCCCATCGAGTCTGCACCGGCTCTTGGAAAGAGCACCCTACCCAAGGTCAACACCTCCACCCTATCCCCATAACCCAGTAACCCCACCCAACACTATGGGCAATTTGGGACACTAAGGGCAATTTATCATGGCCAATCCACCTAACCAGCACATCTTTGGGCTGTGGGAGGAAACCGGAGCACCCGGAGGAAACCCACGCACACACGGGGAGGATGTGCAGACTCCGCACAGACAGTGACCCAAGCCGGAATCGAACCTGGGACCCTGGAGCTGTGAAGCAATTGTGCTATCCACAATGCTACCGTGCAAATATAATGAGCGAGTTGTGAAATCTCAGAGAATCAAAGGTTTTGTTCAAAAGCCTCAGAAGAGACAGGCTGGTGTCCCTGAAGGGCAAGAGGAACATTTGGGGCGATTTTGAGCCCGCATTAACAAACAGTGAGAATGGCAATGCAGAAGCAAAATCCGGTGAGATTGCAATTTCTGATTTACAACCTCCCTTGCTGGCGGAGTAATGTGAAACATGCTGTGGTAGCCTGGGAACTTCATTCTAACACATTGACATGTCATTAGAGAGCACTCACTCCGGATTTTCACCCCTCACTGAATATTCAGCGGGCTCTGGCGTGACGCCATTTACACGGTTTACACAAACATGAACTGCCGTCCTCACCTCCGAGGGGCATTTCGGGGGTGAGGGCTCAGCCAGTCACCACCCTCCAGGATGTTACATGCTCAGGGTGCACCAGCAAGGATGCAGGGGACACAGTTAAGTTCACCTTGGGGGTCAGTCTCCACCACTGACGAACAGTGGCAGCCGTGTGTACATAATGCACTGCAGGAACTCAGCAAGGTACTTAGGTGTCACCTTCGAAACCCCCGACCTCTACCATCTAGAAGGACAAGAGCAGCAGATATGTGGGAACACCACCACCTGGAGGCATCCCCTCCAAGTCATTCACCATCCTGACTTGGAAATATATCGCCGTTCCTTCACTGTTGATGGGTGAAAATCCTGGAACTCCCTCCCTAACAGCACTGTGGGTGTACCTACATTTCAGGGACTGCAACGGTTCAAGAAGGCAGCTCACCACCACCTTCAGAAGGGCAACTAGGGGTGGGCAATAAATGCTGGCCTAACCAGCGACACCCACATCCCATAAATTAATTTTGAACACGTCTCTCAGTTTCGGGGAGAGGAGTCGGTTACAGGCCTTACCTTCCCTTCATGTCGGGGCGCTCCTTGCCTTTAGGGGGTCTGAAGGTTGGCATGCAGGCATCACTTCCCATGTGCTCCTTGTTGGGTTTGTGCCCAGATCTCTGCTGAGGGAGTACCCATACTTAGTGGGAGCTGGAAAGTGGGAGGCGAATACAGAGGTTCACCACTGGGTGGAACTGTGAGGTACCTGGGTGGGGTTCCATGAGAGGCCAGGCTGTAAGGTCGGACTTGGGGACTCAGGAATGGGTTGCAAGCTTGCCTCATGATGCATGAAGACCCTCTCACTGAGGGGAGGATGACTGCAGTTGAGTTGGACCCCTCACTCAGGCAGCACTAAGAGGACAAAGGCATTCAGCTGCATGGAATGTCAAACCCACTTAGAACATAGAACATAGAACATTACAGCACAGTACAGGCCCTTCGGCCCTCGATGTTGTGCCGACCTGTGAAACCACTCTAAAGCCCATCTATACTATTCCCTTATCGTCCATATGTCTATCCAATGACCATTTGAATGCCCTTAGTGTTGGCGAGTCCACTACTGTTGCAGGCAGGGCATTCCACGCCCTTACTACTCTCTGAGTAAAGAACCTACCTCTGACATCTGTCTTATATCTATCTCCCCTCAATTTAAAGCTATGTCCCCTTGTGCTAGACATCACCATCCGAGGAAGAAGGCCCTCACTGTCCACCCTATCCAATCCTCTGATCATCTTGTATGCCTCAATTAAGTCACCTCTTAACCTTCTTCTCTCTAACGAAAACAGTCTCAAGTCCCTCAGCCTTTCCTCATAAGATCTTCCCTCCATACCAGGCAACATTCTGGTAAATCTCCTCTGTACCCTTTCCAATGCTTCCACATCCTTCCTATAACGCGGTGACCAGAATTGCACGCAATACTCCAAATGTGGCCGCACCAGAGTTTTGTACAGCTGCAACATGACCTCATGGCTCCAAAACTCAATCCCTCTACCAATAAAAGCAAACACACCGTACGCCTTCTTAACAACCCTCTCAACCTGGGTGGCAACTTTCAGGGATCTATGTACATGGACACCGAGATCTCTCTGCACATCCACACTGCCAAGAATCTTACCATTAGCCCAGTACTCTGTGTTCCTGTTATTCCTTCCAAAATGAATCACCTCACACTTTTCTGCATTAAACTCCATTTGCCACCTCTCAGCCCAGCGCTGCAGCTTATCTATGTCTCTCTGTAACTTGTAACATCCGTCCGCACTGTCCACAACTCCACCGACTTTAATGTCATCTGCAAATTTACTCACCCATCCTTCTACGCCCTCCTCCAGGTCATTTATAAAAATGACAAACAGCAGTGGCCCCAAAACAGATCCTTGTGGTACACCACTAGTAACTGGACTCCAGTCTGAACATTTCCCATCAACCACCACCCTTTGTCTTCTTCCAGCTAGCCAATTTCTGATCCAAACTGCTAAATCACCCTGAATCCCATGCCTCCGTATTTTCTGCAGTAGCCTACCATGGGGAACCTTATCAGGGGAACCTTACCTTGTCAGGGAAGTTTGACTGTCAGGAAATAGTGTTGGAGTGGATGGCTGTGGCTGATGAAAGGTTTGGCAACTCTGTATCCCTTATTACCTGGGAAATGAGGGTGCCCTCTAGGGATGTGCTTGTCATGCTATTTGTAGGCGTCACTCGATTCAACTATGCCACCAGAGGCGTCATTTTCCTGAAATGTTACCTCACCTCTCATACAATAATAGAATACCTACAGTGCAGAAGGAGGCCATTCAGCCCATCAAGTCTGAACCGACCCTTTAAAAGAGCACCCTGGGGCAGCACGATGGCGCAGTGGTTAGCATTGCTGCCTCACGGCACCGAGGTCCCAGGTTCGATCCTGGCTCTGGATTACTGTCCGTGTGCAGTTTGCACATTCTCCCCGTGTTTGCGTGGGTTTCAACCCTACAACCCGAAGATGTGCAGCGGAGGTGGATTGGCCACGTTAAATTGCCCCTTAATTGGAAAAAATGAATTGGGTACTCAAAATTTCCCCAAAAAAGGAGCACCCTGCCCAGGCACACTCCCCCGTCTCGTCTCCATAACCCCACCTAACCTTTGGACACTGAGGGGAAATTTGGAATGGCCAATCCACTAACCTGCACATCTTTGGATTGTGGGAGGAAACTGGAGCAGCCGTAGGAAACCGACAAAGACACGGGGAGAATGTGCAGACTCCACATAGACGGACACCCAAGGTCAGAATCGAACCTGGAGTCCTGGCGTTTTGAGGCAGCAGTGCTAACCAGTGCGCCACCTCCTTGTACCAATTGTACCAATGAAATCTGCAGAGCTAAACATCAGTGCCACTGATTGCAGCCAAGTTCGTAACCCTTTGGAAGTGCTGGCCCCAAGCATTGAACCCCAATGCTCATAGAAATGTGAACATTACACAGATAACACTGCTGCGTACCCTTATGCAAGACGTGATGGTGATGTCTATCATCACTCACCCATTCAAGGTGAACCATTGCCAGATTTTGCAAGAGCTGGCACCACATGGAATTAGAGGACATCCAATGCCTGTGGCCCTTAAAGTAACCGTCGCTCTGAACGTTATTGTACGCGGATCGTTTCAGAGCATAATTGGTTACTTGTGTGGCATTTCCCCATCAGCCGCACACAAATGCATCAGGGAGGTACCAGATGCCCTTTATGTAAGGGCTCTCATGGGTATAAACTTGGACCGGGACCAGGTGTACCAGGATGTCAGGGCCATGAGCTTTGCACGCTTAGCAGGCATGCCCCAGATGCAGGGTCTAATAGACTGCACCCAGTGCTACTGTCCATTTCTTCTAACATCTTCCAATTCCCAATGACAGAGAAATTAATAGCATAGCATCTCCCGTCTAATTTCAATGAACAGAGCAGTGTCGGGGGAGAAGCCATGCCTCTTTTATGGCAGTCATTTAATGAATGAGTGTAGGTAAGTGTTATAACCTGCCTGCTTATCATTGGCTGGGGACTAATGACAATCCCACAGTCCTGTGGGAGTATGAGCTTCCCCAATGAGGGGGGGCGGAGAAACCATTAGTAAACTCCAAGTATAAATAAAGCTGGCCAGTTTGGAACCAGCAGGAAGGAGTGTGCAGCAAGGGAAGTTGCTGCTGCTATATATATATATATATATATGTTATTGTAAATAAATGTTATTACTTTGTATCCTTAAAACTCGTGCTGGATTCTTCGTGGCCCTCACAAAACTGGCGACGAGGGTTAAAGTGAATAGCTGTCTACACTGCTGAAGCCACCTCCCTGGATTTTTGTTGGATACAGGTTGGACGTTGTTTTCTATTATACCATACCTGTGTACGGACGTTTGGATGTTTTTGATGCTGTGCTGGAAAGCTGGAACCAGTACGCACAATGGATGCATTACTATTTCCGGGCAAACAATATCACCGAAAAGGAGCACCAGGTGGTCATATTGCTCACTGCCTGCGGCCCGCATACGTTTGGGGTGATTAGGAGCCTTACGTACCCAGCTGCGCCGGACACCAAAACGTTTGATGAACTTGTGAATATAGTGGGCCAACATTTTAACCCAAACCCGTCCACGATAGTCCAGCGTTACCGGTTTAATGCTGCTGAGAGGACCCCTGGAGAATCCCTTGCCGATTTTCTATCCAGGCTACGCAGGATTGCGGAGTACTGTGACTATGGTGAGACCTTGTCAGAAATGTTATGCGACCGTTTGGTTTGCGGTATTAACAATGCGGCCACCCAGAGAAAGTTGTTAGCTGAGCTAACATTGACTTTTCAACAGGCCATTCGAATAGTATTGTCCCGAGAGAGCGCTGAACGAGGAGTGCAGGAGCTACAGGGAATGGAAGTGCATGCCTTGGGGCGCAACCCCTTCCGTCCGAAAACGTCCCCCCGCACTCCTGCGGTACCTTGGGCGAGGCGACTTCCGGACCGACGCCAGTGACAGTCGGACATTCCTCCCCGAAGGGAGCCTTCTCCAGAACCAATGGGTGAGGAGCCATGTCCGTGTCAGACTTGTAGGCGCCGACCCCGTCGCAGATACCGGTCCTGGGGGCGCCAGAGGCGCCGTCGTTCCGACCGAAACTGGTGAACCTGCGGCGACTACTCCTGAGGACGTGGAGACGGAGGACGACTGCCTGCAGCTGCATTGTATGGCAGCTCCCCGTGTGGCCCCCATTAAGGTGACAGTATGGGTCAATGGTCACCTGCTTGAGATGGAGTTGGACACTGGCGCAGCGGTCTCCGTGATTGCCCAGAGGACATTCGACCGCATCAAGCAGGGTATACAGACCCTTACATTAATCGACTCACAGGCCAGGTTGGCCACCTACACGGGGAACCACTTGACATTGCAGGAACTACAATGACCCCTGTCGTTTATGGACGCCAGGAGGGGCGTTTCCCACTTATCGTGGTGCACGGCCATGGGCCCAGCCTGTTGGGTTGGGACTGGTTGCGCCATTTGCAGTTGCAATGGCAGCACATCCTCCAAACAGTTTCTGAAGGGTTGACTGAGGTACTAGGACGATACCCAGATGTATTCCAGCCTGGTTTGGGGAAAATAAAAGGGGCCGTAGCCCATATCCAAGTCGAACCAGGAGCCACGCCGCGCTATTTCCGGGCGCGCCCGATGCCTTACGCCTTGCTAGAGAAGGTAGAAGGGGAGCTCACTCGTTTGAAGAGTTTGGGTATTATCAGGCCCGTCCGTTTTGCTGAATGGGCAGCACCAATTGTACCTGTAATGAAGCCAGATGTCACAGTTCGCTTGTGTGACGACTATAAACTTACAGTGAATACGGCTTCCCGACTTGACCGATATCCAACGCCTCGCATAGAGGATCTCTACGCGAAGCTTGCAGGCGGACTCTCCTTCACAAAATTAGATATGAGTCACGCCTACCTACAGTTGGAGCTGGACCTTGCCTCCCAACCATATGTAACGATTAATACACACCGGGGCCTGTATGAATATACACGGTTGCCCTTTGGAATATCCTCTGCCTTCGCTATTTTTCAATGTGTTATGGAGGGCATTTTGAGAGGTTTACCACGTATTGCTGTCTACTTAGATGACGTTTTGATTACAGGGACGTCGGAGCAGGAACATTTGGAAAATCTGGAGGCTGTCCTTAGACGCTTTTCGGAGGCTGGAGTCCGTTTACGTCGCACAAAGTGCGTATTTCAGGCAAAGGAAGTAGTCTACCTAGGTTATCGGGTGGACCACGAAGGTTTGCACCCCATCACAGAGAAGGTGCGTGCGATTCAACAGGCCCCCGCCCCGACTGACACTTCGCATCTTCGTTCTTTTCTCGGTCTCGTAAACTATTATGGGAAGTTCCTCCCCAATCTGGCAACTATGCTGGCCCCGTTGCACCTTCTGCTAAAGAAAAATCACACCTGGGTTTGGGGTCAGCCGCAAGAAACCGCTTTCCAGCAGGTAAAGCAACAATTGTCGTCGTCTGGGTTACTAACCCACTATGATCCTGGAAAGCCTTTGCTCGTCACATGTGATGCATCCCCATATGGTATTGGGGCCGTCCTGTCCCACAAGATGGAGAACGGGGCCGAGCGACCGATAACTTTCGCCTCCCGCACATTGACTGCAGCGGAGAAAAAGTACGCCCTCGAGAAGGAGGGCCTGGCAGTGGTTGTTGTGGTGAAACGCTTCCACCAGTACGTGTATGGCCGCCATTTCACTATCGTGACTGATCATAAGCCTCTGCTGGGACTTTTCAGAGAGGATAAGCCAATACCGCCCATTGCTTCCGCGCGGATCCAGCGCTGGGCTTTGTTGCTTGCTGCATACGAGTATTCTCTGGAGCACAAACCAGGAACGCAGATAGCAAATGCCGACGCACTGAGCCGATTGCCTTTATCGACTGGCCCCATGTCGACCCCCACGACCGGTGAGGTGGTTGCAACCCTAAATTTTATGGACACCTTGCCTGTCACGGCATCACAGATCCGTGAGTGGACCCAGACGGAGCCAGTCCTGTCAAAGGTTCGGCACATCGTCCTGTATGGTGGGCAGCATAGACAGCTCCCAGGCGAGTTGCGGGCATTTTCCTCCAGAATTCAGCGTGGAAGACGGCATCCTCTTGTGGGGGACGCGTGTGATTGTCCCGGAAAAAGGCCAGGAGCTGATACTAAGAGACTTGCACAATGGGCATCCAGGTGTGACCAAAATGAAAATGTTGGCCCGGAGTTATGTCTGGTGGCCAGGCCTCGACACCGACATTGAGAAGGTGGCCCAAAACTGCTCCATTTGCCAGGAGCAATGGGTACGTGGGTGAGTTGGTGGGTGGGTGGATGAGGTTGGTGAGTGGGTAAATGGATGAAGTGGATGGATGGTTGAGTGGACAGTAAGGTTTGAGGAGTAGTTTGGTGGTCAGCAGGGTATTTGGCTCTTGTTGGAATGTAGATGGGTGGTTGGGGGTGGGGTTGTCGGGTCGCCAGGGGGTAGTCGGGTGGTTGGTGGTTGGTTGGGTTGGGTCGGTTTGAAGGGATAGACAGGTGGAGATAGTTGGATTGTCAGTGGTGTAGTTAGGTCAGGAGTACAGTCAGGAGAGTCCTGATGTACACCTCCTGAGACTGGGAGACGTGGGAATATGTGTTCAGCTGCAGAACTTTTTTTTAATACCGTATTGGGATGTGGGTGTCGCTGAACTGGGTTCTAGGCCATTTCAGTGGGGGCAGTTAACAGTCAACATTGCTGTGTGGGTCTGAAGTCAAATGTAGGCCAGACCAGGTAAGGGCAGCAGATTTCCTTCTCTGAAGGACATTAGTGAACCAGATTGGTTTTTACAACAATTGGCAATGGTTTCAGGGTCATCAATAGACTTTTTAAAATGTGGTTGACAGCGAGAGCTGGATGGCTGAATAGACTGAAGATCTTCTATATCCTTACCTAAAGCTGCCAGAATGGCAGCAGACCAGAATATTTCCCCGATAATGGCGGGAAAAAACACCAAGCTTGCTAATTGCTTCCCATAACGCAGTTGAAATGGGTCCAACATTGTTATATATTGCTCAGCTCGCATTTTCTTCGCAAAAAACAAACCACCTGTGTAGACGTAGAAGGAAGGCTGTCAGATACCACACACATAATTCAAAACACTGTACATTCTTTTATAATTAGCATTTTTCTTAATAAACTAAGACCTGATCAAATCATGATTAAATCCTCACTGCGTTTAGTTTTCATGACTGGAGTTTATCCATATGTTGCATAATTTTGGTTTAATTTTGGCATGAGTAGGTTCAACAATTTAGTGCAGTGAAAGTTGCATTTTGTTCCGGAATGTTAAAATCTAATAAATACCATGCAGGAATGCAAATGAGTTAGAAATAGTAGAAAAAGTAATTGAAGAATGTTTATGCTGCAAAACAATTCTGTTACTAACAGGGTCAAATACGGGAAGGCAGATTATTATCTGAATGGCCATAAATTAGGAGGGGGCAATGTGCAACGAGACCTGGGTGTCCTCGTACACCAGTCGCTGAAGGTAAGCATGCAGGCACAGCAGGTGGTACGCACACCTGTTTTGGGCCTGTTCGAAGCTGGTGGGTTTCTGGAGGCCTTTTTATGACACCATGTCGGTGATCCGAAATATTGAGTTAGAGCCCTGCCCCCTGGTGGTTATTTTGAGGATTTCGGTGGCAGCACGGTGGCGCAGTGGGTTAGCCCTGCAGCCTCATGGCGCCGAGGTCCCCGGTTCGATCCCGACTCTGGGTCACTGTCCGTGTGGAGTTTGCACATTCTCCCCGTGTTTGCGTGGGTTTCACCCCCACAACCCAAAGATGTGCAGGCTAGGTGGATTGGCCAAGCTAAAATTGCCCCTTAATTGGAAAAAATTAAATGGGTACTCTAAATTTATAAAATAAAAAATAAATTAAAAAATAAAAAATTGGGGGGATTTTGGATGTGCCAGAGCTGCGGACGTGTCCTGGCCTTCTCCTCATTGGTGGCGTGGAATGTATCCTTCTGGAGGTTGGGGACACCGCCAAGTGCCTTGGTGTGGTTAAGGGATTTGATGCAGTTTTTGCACCTCAACAAGGTCACATATACCGTGAGGGGGTCGATTGAAGGTTTCTACCGGAGGTGGCAGCTGTTTCTATGGTATTTCAGAGAATTGAGTTGGAAGGTTTTTTTTTGGGGGGGGGGGTGGATTTGTATGGAGTTGGTGTTTTGTTAAAGATATTTGTTTGTATGTTTTGTAATTTTGTATAAAATCTAAAAAATTTAATAAAAACATTTCCAAAAAACAAAGAACCTGCCCACCCCTGTGCCCACTGTTCCAACTTGTGAGCTGGGGCCTCTGTGTAAATTGTCTGCTAATGTGAGGCCTGGTTACTTCTGTGTGGTTGTCAACTGCTGCCAATATCCTGACAAAACAAAAACACACCGGTAAATCGGCGACCTGAAACTGGGATTTTTCTTTACTCACCAATGAGCAAACAAAGTAGAGAAGTCCAAGGGGCTACAGTCCATACCAGTCCAGCATCTGGCCGATATACCATTTCAGCTGTACCATTTATATATGCACCACCAACCCAGGTTGCTACAAATAGGGATGAAAGCAAAATCACTGGCAAGTCATCTCCTTATTTCAATACATGTGGACAGAATAAACTGCAAAAACCTTGGTGTCACTGAAACACAAACTGACACACTAACAGCGCTGGATGTTGTAACATTGAATGAAATAGTTGCCTTCCATTCTTTGAATGAGCATCATGAAATACTTTACAAATACTTTCTATTAGCCATGCAAAAACAAACTAGGTACATCTTCTATTGTCCATTTATGTTTGGATCTCTTTTTGTAGTTTAGGTTTCAATGTAGGCACAATGTTAATACAAAAGCAAAATACTGCAGATACTGGAAATCTGAAATAAGAACAAAAGAAAGGGAATGACTCAGCAGGGAAAGGTCTGAAGCTCTTTCTCTCCACAGATGTTGCCTGCCCCGCTGAGCATTTCCAGCTTGTTTTCTCCTTATGACAAATTGGGTGGAATTTTCCTAAAACTTATCAGTGTCAGTTTCCGCCTGGAAGCCGGCGTGCAGCTCTCCAGCTTCACAGCTGCGTTTCCACTCCAGATTTTCTGGCACTCTGGGGACGTAGTATTCGCTTTCACAGGGGTGGGTTGGGGCCTGATAGAATCGGCAAGGCTGGTTCCACAGAGATAGCTCCCCAATCATCAGAGCACCAACCCTCACAAGCATCCTCGCCCCTCACAGCATTCCCCATCCCTTCTCACAGCACAGGCATCAGGATGTGGCCTCCTTTCCCACAAGCATCAGGGTGCCCCCCCCCCCCCCCCCCTCCCCACCACACATAAGGGGAATCCCCTCAATGGGATTCCTCAGGGAGCCTGCCCTGGCACTGCCACTCTGGAATGCCAGAGTGCCAGGGGGCAGTGGCAGGAAACTGCCTGGGGAAGTACCTCGCCACCCAAGGACCATACTTACCTGTGCACCCCTAGCGTGGCCATCATGTTTGGTTTTTGTTTTTGAAAACCAGTTGTGCTTCGAGCGGGCATGACGTCATTCTGGCCGGGTGAGAAGATACATTGAAGGCAGAAGTAGCAGCATTAAGACTGCTAATCATATTAAAATATATTCTAATCAGGCCTGCGCCCTTCCTGGGCGTGATCCTGATTACATCATTTAAGGGGGTGGTGTAGATCCCTAACTGAAATCTCCAAGACGCAAATCCTGGTTATGCCCCCCGTGAGGTTTAGCAAACATTACTGGATTTGCACCCACAGCTAAATCACGGCCAATGACGTTGTTTGCAATATTCACCAGATACAGAAAATATTTACTTGACTGTAAAATCGACAGAATGTGTTTAACAGTGTTTGCAAGTGAATGTGTAGCTATAAATTAATATAATAGTAATAAATTACATCAGCACCTTTTCATCTCACTTCCTGCGTATTTGAACGGGCCATATTAATAACATGACCACTAACTCATTATTAATCAGGTATTTCTCATTTCATTCCTGTGTCTTAGATGCTTCCCTTGTCATTGTTTGCGTCTCAGGATGGACCCACAGTTTTCTGTTGTTTCTGGTCTCTGTTGTAGGCCAGCTATTCCTCAGTGTGGAAGTTCCTGTATCCCCTCTCCCAGTTCTTGGTCTTTCTCCAACTGGCCTTTGCTTTCTACCCATCCAACCTCCAGCCTCTCTTTGACAGTCCCAAGCCATACCCTCTCAATAGGCAACTGTGAAACCAGCACACAAACTCTGAGACTACCTCCCATCCGCCCCCACATGTAGCCACTGCAACCAGACTGTTCAAATGGAGCAAACCTCAATCTATGTTTCTGTCAGCCTTTCACCACCTGCTTCCCTAGTGTACTAACCCCCATGAGACCCATGGGGATACGCTAATCGATCTCCATGTGAGGCTCATAGAATACAAATTGCCACACTAGGGGCAGCTGGGGCTATAAACCTGCCCTTTAAAAGCCCACCCAGATTCGGACCTGCACTTCTGGAGGTCCCAACTGGGCCTGTGAGCTGTAAGCTGCATTGTCGCCTTTACTTTATGTTAAGTAAATAAATGCTTTTCAACTCACCTTCTCGGGCCTCCTGAGCTTTTATACTGGCGACGAGGAAAAAAAACACAGCTACATTCTGAACATCCTGACTGCAGCAGAATACCCCAGCCTGGAAACGGGGTCAACGGGATTTTAAAAATGCCACTTTTCAAGGGACTAGAGGCCTTTGACAGGCTTGGATGACTGGGCCCAGTCTACTGCCCGGAGGCGGTATTGCTTCCAGGCAAATGGTATCAATGGAGAAATCTGCCAGAAGGCACTACTCCTGACCGCCTGTGGGGGTCCCGATATTTGGCATAATCAAGAGCCGCACCTACCCGGCAGCCCCAGACTCAAAATCGTTTAGCGAGCATGTCGCAAATCACTATGACCCGAAGCTGTCTGTAACAATGCAAAGGTATCGATCCAATATGGCTGGACTGATTCCCGGAGAGTCGGTGATGGAATTCCTAACACAACTTACAGGTTCATCCCTCCCCGAGATGTGAAGAGCTCAGTCAATCTACCCATGTGGTGTTAATAAGATGTCGGTGAACAGGGCCTCCCACTTGGACCAGCACCCCATGCCGCTTGTAGAGACCTTTACGCAAAGTTAGCCAGGAGCTACTCGTTCATGAAGCTGCTGTGGTTCTTATTCAACAATGCTGCACGTCACGACTGAGGTAGCGCTGGCTTAATTGCTCATGGGCCTCCCGATCTTCCTGAGTTTAATGGTCCTGTGCCACGCTGGATGAATTGGTGCCTCGACCACCCTGTCAGTCCTCCTATAGTCAGAAAGCACTTCCCACCAGGGATCTATGCCCGGACCAGCAGCATGGGTGACTCGGCCTCGGATATGGACACGGAATCCTCATTACATTCGGAGACCAGAGACAGTCACCTAACATTGCCCCTTTTGTCGTTCTGCATGAAAAAGGGGATCCCCAACACAATAGATGCCCCCCAACCTGACCCCACTGCTGGTAGAAGCATAGCCACGTGCAAAACAGCAAAGGAGGCTCCCTCAACAATCAACAATCCATTGCAAGTGAACCTTCGGACTGGTGGGGGGGAGGGGGGGAGGATGTGGTAAAACTCATGAGACCCATGGGGATCACTGATTGATCTCCCCATTGGACTCATAGAATACGAGCTTCCCTGCTAGTGGGTGGAGGACCACCCAGCTGGGGCTTGTAAACCCACCCTTTAAAAGCTGGCCTGAAGGGCAGCACGGTAGCGCAGTGGGTTAGCCTTGCTGCCTCACGGCGCCGAGGTCCCAGGTTCAATCCCGGTTCAGGGTCACTGTCTATGTGGAGTTTGCACATTCTCCTATTGTCTGCGCGGGTTTCGCCCCCACAACCCAAAGATGTGCAGGGTAGTTGGATTGGCCACGCTAAAATTGCCCCTTAATTGGAAAAATGAATTGGATACTCTAAATTTATTTTTAAAAAGCTGGCCCAGACTGAGACCGGCGCTTCCTGTAATCCTGAAGGGGACCTTTGAATAGTAATCCACGTTGCATTGATGATGAAATTAAATATCCTAATGCCGCCTTCCCCCCATATCTCTTGAGTCCTTTAGCCCCAAGAGCTGTATCTAATTCTTTCTTGAAATTTGGTAGTGAATTCCTCAGATTCTGGGTGAAGAAATTTCTCCTCACCTCAGTCTTAAAAGGTTATCCTTAAACTATCCTCAAATTTATCCTCAAACTATGACCCCTAATTCTGGACTCCCCCAGCATCGGGATCATTCTTTCCGAATCTACCCTGTCTAGCCTATCACCTTCTTAAGGGCAATTAGGAATGGGCAATAAATGCTGGCCGAGCCAACATTGCGTGAAAGAATCAACTAAAAAATATTTCTGAACAAGTAGAAAGGCCTCAGTTGAATATCTTATCCAATAATGTCCACGTTTAACACAACGCACCACTCCACCACTGAAGAATCAGCCTAGGTTATATGTTCAGGCTTTGAGTCATAGAGTTTTACAGGACACAAAGAGGCCGTTTGGTCATTGGTCTGTGCCGGCCACCAAACACGTACCTAGTACCTATTCTAATCCCATATTCTAGCACTTGGCCCGTAGCCTTACATGCTATGGCCTTTCAAGCGCTTATCATCAATCACTTCAAATTGGAATTGGTCTGACCCACAGCATTCTGATTCTGAAGAATCAGTGCTACCACTCAGTCATCGGCACTTAAGCGACTACATTTCTATTTTGTGCTTTTGGCTGGAATCCGTCCGAGTAGTTTGCGTCAGAAATTAATGGCGGGAAAGTCATGGGCAGTGAGTGCCCGCTTTGCTAATATGTGTTTCCATCTGGACAGGCTCCTCACTGAGAGTTCAAAGCTGGAAAATGACCGACAGCAAGTCAAAAGTTTAAAAGAAAGTTCATAGTACCCGTGGTTGTTAGAATGCCAAGGATGACTCCAATTTTCCGTCCTGCTATCATGATCATTTCTGGACGATCACCTTCGTACGTTCTTTCAGCTTTTTTGGCTCTTTTTGCTGCCCAGATGCCGACAGTAAGAATAAGAAGATAAAAGCTGGCCATTGACACAGCCCCAGCAATATTTATAGCCATGGTGCTTTCTCCTGAAGTATGAAACAAATCAACACAAACAGCCATTACAAATGCAATGCAATCTTCAGCAACTATTTTATTTGTTGTTACTCTATTCTTTACATGATCATGCAAGTTACCTGAGACTAGCCTCTGGCAGAAGCCTATAGAATAGTTAATAGCTTCACAATATCCATTAAATGTATTCTTTTCAAGTTGTGTCTCTAGCTTTGGATTAATGTTCTCTTGCATTTAATACATGTTTCGCAAATTAATAAACCAATTCAATAATAAAAGTATTGAAAACTCTTTAGTACATTAACTTTGAGGTTCACAGAAAAGTTGTGGGATCAACAATCTACATGTTCTCTATGTAAAATCACATATATTATTGATATCACACTATTAATGAAGAGATCCAACACTGGATCAACTGTGTAAGTTCAGCCTTCTACAAACTATGGCAATGAATGGTTGACAACAAACACCTCCACAAGCCAACAAAAGTCCTGGTGTACAGAGCGGTTGTTGTCACCATGCTCCTGTACTGCAGTGAGATATGGGCTGTGCATCAGTGACACATAAGAGTGTTCCATCAACAATACCACTGCCACATCCTCGGGATTCAATGAGAGGACCGCCAAACTAATTCTAGTGTCCTTCTTGAAGCCAGCTTCCAAAGTATTCAGGCAAACCTCGTGCAAAATCAACTTTAATGGACATGGTACTGTGTCTAGTCAGCTGAAAAATGTTCCACCTGTCAGGTCATGTTCTCTCAACTCTCAAATGGCCAACGTTCCAGGGGAGGACAAAGGAAATGCTTCATAAAACATTCTGAAGCTCTCCTTGAAGTGTAACAGCATTGACATCAATGACTGGGAGAAGCTTCCTGGACAGACACAGGCTTTGGGGCTTGAAGGAAGTCACACGTGAATAAAGCTTTTATTTTCAGTATTATTCATTTTTATTAATGTCTTTAATACTACATCCATTGCCCTGGTGTTCCACTTCCCATGTTTTAAATTCCAATAATACTATCCAGTGCAGCTTCCTTTCAAAAGCAACAGACTGCCTTTAAGAAAAGCTCCACCACGTGCTTCAAACAGAATGCTGATTGGCCACTTGCTGAGCGCAGAGGCAGCCAACAGTGCAAAGAGGAAGCCAGCAGTGTGGAAGATGCTAATTGGCCCCATGTTACAATCGTGCAAGTGAAGAGGGAGCACTAGATTAATGTGCGGTCCATGTCCAATGGAACCCGTGTGGGCAGGCTGTGAATGGCGAAGCCTGCACCCATCAAACCGGGAGGCAATCTTTTATCCCGTTAATTTTTATTACCATTTTCTACTCCTTTCCAGACAGACTTTCCAAAGGGGCGCCGGCAAGAACCACCTTTTATTTACACTGTTAAAACTCCCTATCATTGTCAACAGGGGTGGTACTAGGGGATTGGAGAGTGGCGAATGTCGTGCCCCTGTTCAAAAAAGGGACGAGGGATAACCCTGGGAATTACAGGCCAGTTAGTCTTACTTTGGTGGTAGGCAAAGTCATGGAAAGGGTACTGAAGGATAGGATTTCTGAGCATCTGGAAAGACACTGCTTGATTAGGGATAGTCAGCACGGATTTGTGAGGGGTAGGTCTTGCCTTACAAGTCTTATTGAATTCTTTGAGGAGGTGACCAAGCATGTGGATGAAGGTAAAGCAGTGGATGTAGTGTACATGGATTTTAGTAAGGCATTTGATAAGGTTCCCCATGGTAGGCTTCTGCAGAAAGTAAGGAGGCATGGGATAGTGGGAAATTTGGCCAGTTGGATAACGAACTGGCTAACCGATAGAAGTCAGAGAGTGGTGGTGGATGGCAAATATTCAGCCTGGATCCCAGTTACCAGTGGTGTACCGCAGGGATCAGTTCTGGGTCCTCTGCTGTTTGTGATTTTCATTAATGACTTGGATGAGGGAGTTGAAGGGTGGGTCAGTAAATTTGCAGACTATACAAAGATTGGTGGAGTTGTGGATAGTGAGGAGGGCTGTTGTCGGCTGCAAAGAGACATAGATAGGATGCAGAGCTGGGCTGAGAAGTGGCAGATGGAGTTTAACCCTGAAAAGTGTGAGGTTGTCCATTTTGGAAGGACAAATATGAATGTGGAATACAGGGTTAACGGTGGAGTTCTTGGCAATGTGGAGGAGCAGAGAGATCTTGGGGTCTATGTTCATACATCTTTGAAAGTGGCCACTCAAGTGGATAGAGCTGTGAAGAAGGCCTATGGTGTGCTAGCATTCATTAACAGAGGGATTGAATTTAAGAGCTGCGAGGTGATGATGCAGCTGTACAAAACTTTGGTAAGGCCACATTTGGAGTACTGTGTACAGTTCTGGTCGCCTCATTTTAGGAAGGATGTGGAAGCTTTGGAAAAGGTGCAAAGGAGATTTACCAGGATGTTGCCTGGAATGGAGAGTAGGTCTTATGAGGAAAGGTTGAGGGTGCTAGGCCTTTTCTCATTAGAACGGAGAAGGATGAGGGGCGACTTGATAGAGGCTTATAAGGTGATCAGGGGAATAGATAGAGTAGACAGTCAGAGACTTTTTCCCCAGGTGGAACAAACCATTACAAGGGGACATAAATTTAAGGTGAATGGTGGAACATATAGGGGGGATGTCAGAGGTAGGTTCTTTACCCAGAGAGTATTGGGGGCATGGAATGCACTGCCTGTGGAAGTAGTTGAGTCGGAAACATTAGGGACCTTCAAGCAGCTATTGGATAGGTACATGGATTACGGTAAAATGTTATAGTGTAGATGTATTTGTTCTTAAGGGCAGCACGGTAGCATTGTGGATAGCACAATTGCTTCACATCTCCAGGGTCCCAGGTTCGATTCCGGCTTGGGTCACTGTCTGTGCGGAGTCTACACATCCTCCCCGTGTCTGCGTGGGTTTCCTCCGGGTGCTCCGGTTTCCTCCCACAGTCCAAAGATGTGCAGGTTAGGTGGATTGGCCATGATAAATTGCCCTTAGTGTCCAAAATTGCCCTTAGTGTTGGGTGGAGGTGTTGACTTTGGGTAGGGTGCTTTTTCCAAGAGCCGGTGCAGACTGAATGGGCCGAATGGCCTCCTTCTGCACTGTAAATTCAATGATAATCTATGATTAATCTAGGACAAAGGTTCGGCACAACATCGTGGGCCGAAGGGCCTGTTCTGTGCTGTATTTTTCTATGTTCATATTTTTCTATGTACCTCTATAGCTTCTGATATGGCTTAATTTCAAGGGTGATCCAAGTTTACTATGCTGTAATAATAGGATTGAGATGGTAATATGAATTCTGGGTACATAGTTACAGGCCATCGTAAACTAATTGAACACAAGAATAGTGGTTGCAGGTTACAGGTTAAATGTGCCACTCATTTTCAAACTAAAGTTCATATGATCGTATAAAAGCAGCAGTTTCTGTCTTTGTTAACTGTTGGCACATTAGATCCATGAGAATGGTCCCAAGAATGAGGATCTTCAGTTATGTGGATAGGTTGGAGAAATTGGGACTGTTTTCTTTGGGGAAGAGAATGATGAAAGGAGATCTGACAGAGCTATTCAAAAATATATATGTAAAAAAAAATGTTCCCTTTAGGATTGAGAACCAGATGGCACAGATTTAAAGCGATCGGCAAAAGAAGCAAGGGTGACATTAGGAGAAAATGTTTCAAGCAGCAAGTGAGCTGCAGGAGAGAGCGAGAGCAGAGCGGGATACAGGAGAGCACTAGAGAGAGCGGGAATTCACTTTGTGAATGGCAGGAAACTAAAACTAAGGCACGTATGTGTACCTACCAGTCATTCTTTCCTATGATTCAGCTGAAGGGGTGGCCATCGTGGTGTCAGGAAAAGGGTGAACCTCCAATGCAGCCCAAGACACGGACATTTATTTTTGGCCATTTTCTTTGGAGAGGCCGAGGCAGCTCAGAGACTCTCCCATAGACAACCAGAACAATGGGAATTCCACAAAACTTACCCTCGGTGTGCCGAGCTACACCATTCTTTATTGTGTGATTACCTTTGGTGTGTATTGCGATGGCTCTTCTTATTTCATAGAATCTACATAGAATTTACAGTGCAGAAGGAGGCCATTCGGCCCATCGAGTCTGCACTGGCTCTTGGAAAGAGCACCCTACCCAAGGTCAACACCTCCACCCTATCCCCATAACCCAGTAACCCCACCCAACACTAAGGGCAATTTTGGACACTAAGGGCAATTTATCATGGCCAATCCACCTAACCTGCGCATCTTTGGACTGTGGGAGGAAACCGGAGCACCCGGAGGAAACCCACGCACACACGGGGAGGATGTGCAGACTCCGCACAGACAGTGACCCAAGCAGGAATCGAACCTGGGACCCTGGAGCTATGAAGCAATTGTGCTATCCACAATGCTACCGTGCTGCCCTTAGTGTTTTTATGGGATATGTACCATATAAACTAATACATTAAAATTATTGCACTGTGCAACACATAAGAGTGCTAGTTGATTGCTGAATTTCACGGCTGGTTTGCTGGGATTTTAGTGACTATAGCACTCCAGTAGGCTTTTTAACATTTCCTTTATTGAATGTGAACATCGCTGGTTGGACAGCATTTATTGCCCATCCCTAATTGACCTTGAGAAAGTGGAGATAAACTACCTTCTTGAACCGCTGCAATTGATCAGGTGTAGGTATAGCACTGGTGTGGTGGCATTGTCACTGGATTAGTAATCCAGAGACCCAGGGTAATGTTCTGGCGACCTGTGTTCAAATCCCACCATGGCAGATGGTGAAATCTGAATACAATAAAAATCCAGGATTAAAAGTCTAATGATGACCATGAAACATTGTCGATTGTGCTGAAAACCCATCTGGTTCACTAATGTATTTTAGGGAAGGAAATCTGGCATCCTTGCCTGGTCTACATGTGACTCCAGACCCACAGCAATGTGGTTAACCATTCAATGCCCTCAGGGATGGGCAATTAATACTGGCCCAACCAGCAATGCCCACATCCCATGAACGAATAAAACAAACTCCAAAGTGCTGTTAGGGAGGGAGGTGCAGGATTTTCATCCATCGACAGTGAAGGAACAGTGATAAAGTTGCAAGTCAGGCTTGGAGAGAACTTGGTGGTGTTCCCAAGCATCTGCCGCCATTGTTCTCCTAAGTGGGAGATGTCGAGGGTTTGGAAAGTTCTGTCGAAGGAACCTTTGCAAATCTCTGCAATGCAGTGTTGCACATTGATGCCACTGTGCTGCGGTGGGCGAGGGAGTGAATGTTGAAGGTTGTGGATGGGGTGCCCAACAAGTGGACTGCTTTGCAGTGGATGGTATTGAGCTTCTTGAGTGTTGTTGGATCTGCACTCATCCAGAAAGGGGAGAATATTCCATTACACTCCACATTTATGCTTGTAGATGGTGAACAGGCTGTGGGGAGTCTGAAGGTGAGCTTCTTTCTGCAGATTTTCCAGCCACTGGCAGGCCACAGTACTGATATGACTAAAAGGTAAAGTCACCATAGTCCCAGATGACCTTTGACCTGGATTCATTTCCAGCCTTGGTGACTGTCTCGTGCGGAGTTCGCACTTTCACCCCGTGTCTGCGTGGGTTTCCTCCGGTGCTCCGGTTTCCTCCCACAGTCCAAAGGTGTGCAGGCTAAATGGATTGGCCATGATAAATTGCCCCAAAGATGTGTAGGTTAGGTGGGGTTATGGGGTTACGGGGATAGGGACGGGGTAATGGGCCTGAAAGGGTGCCCTTTCAGAGGGTCGGTGCAGACTTGATGGGCTGAATGACCTTCTGAACTGTAGGAATTCTAGGTTCCATGCAGGTAGATGAACAACCACGCCTGGTGGCTCATTTCAAAAATAAGCTGCAATGGGGATTCCACCTTCAGTAGCTAACACCCAAAGCAAACAGGGTCTTGGATTCTTGAGGGGGAATCTTTGGCATTGCAACAAAACTATCAGAGTTATAGCTTACCAAACATTTTCTCATCCAACCCTGGACTGTGGACATTGTGTGAAGGCCCCTTAAATGGTGGTAGATATAAATAAGATTGAAGCAATCCAAAGGTTCTGCACAAACCAGTACGGGAAATATTCTAGTGTCATATCCGTGATCAAGGATTTGGGGCAGGAATTTTCATTCCCTGCGACATGTTTGGTGGCCCACCATTGACTGCCAGTGGGACCTTCCAGTCCCGCCGCTGTCAACAGGTTTTCCTGTTGTTCGCATGCTCCACCACCGTGGAACCCGTGGCACGGGGTCACTGATGCTGGGACTGGTAGATCCCACCAGCATGGACGGCTGGAAAATCCTGCCCTGGCAATGGGAATCACCAAATCCAAGGAGGAAGGAGAATGGACTGACCATCTTTTATAAATATCCTGGCCGCGAGGTTTGCTAGTGGCACACGGGAGGGTTTAAACTAGTGTGGCAGGGGGTGGGTACCGGAGCAATAGGTCAGAAGGTGAAAGAATTGAGGGAGACTAGGAATTAGGCTCTGAGGAAGAGCAGTCAGAGAGATGTTGCTGAAAACAGCGGGACTTGTGTCCTGAAGTGCATATGTTTTAATGCAAGAAGTATAACAGGTAAGGCAGATGAACTTAGAGCTTGGATTAGTACTTGGAACTATGATGTTGTTGCCATTACAGAGACCCGGTTGAGGGAAGGACAGGATTGGCAGATAAACATTCCAGGATTTAGAAGTTTCAGGCAGGATAGAGGGGGAGGTAAAAGGGGTGGAGGAGTTGCGCTACTGGTTAGGGAGAATATCACAGCTGTACTGCAGGAGGACACCTCAGAGGGCAGCGAGGTTATATGGGTAGAGATCAGGAATAAGAAGGGTGCAGTCACAATGTTGGGGGTTTACTACAGGCCTCCTAACAGCCAGCGGGAGATAGAGGAGCAGATAGGTAGACAGATTTTGGAAAGGAGTAAAAACAACAGGGTTGTTGTGATGGGAGACTTTAACTTCCCCAATATTGACTGGGACTCACTTAGCGTTAGGGGCTGGACGGGGCAGAGTTTGTAAGGAGCAACCAGGAGGGCTTCTTAAAACAATATGTAGATCGTCCAACTAGGGAAGGGGCTGTACTGGGCCTGGTATTGGGGAATGAGCCCGGCCAGGTGGTAGAGGTTTCAGTAGGGGAGCATTTTGGGAACAGTGACCACAATTCAGTAAGTTTTCAAGTGCTGGTGGACAAGGATAAGAGTGGTCCTAGGGTGAATGTGCTAAATTGGGGAAAGGCTAATTCTAACAATATTAGGCGGGAACTGAAGAACATAGATTAGGGGCGGATGTTTGAGGGTAAATCAACATCTGACATGTGGGAGGCTTTCAAAGGTCAGTTGAAAGGAATTCAGGACCGGCATGTTCCTGTGAGGAAGAAGAATAAATATGGCAAATTTCGCGATCCTTGGATAACGAGGGCTATTTAGGCCTTGTCAAAAATAAAAAGGAGGCATTTGTCAGGGCTAGAAGGCTGGGAACAGACTGTGTGGAATATAAGGAAGGTAGGAATGAACTTAAGCAATGAGTCAGGAGGGCTAAAAGGAGTCACGAAAAGTCATTGGCAAATAGGGTTAAGGAAAATCCCAAGGCTTTTTACACGTACATAAAAAGCAAGAGGGTAGCCAGGGAAGGGGTTGGCCCACTGAAGGACAGGGGAAGGAATCTATATGTGGAGCCAGAGGAAATGGGCGAGGTACAAAATAAATACTATGCATCAGTATTCACCAAAGAGAAGGGATTGGAGGATGTTGAGTCGGGAGAAGGGTGTGTAGATAGCCTGGTTCACATTGAGATCCAAAAAGACGAGGTGTTGGGCGTCTTGAAAAATATTAAGGTGGATAAGCCCCAGGGCCTGATTGGATCTACCCCAGAATACTGAAGGAGGCAAGAGAGGAAATTGCCGAGGCTTTGACAGAAATCTTTGGATTCTCAATGTCTTCAGTTCATGTCCCGGAGGACTGGAGAATAGCCAATGTTATTCCTTTGTTGAAGAAGGGTAGCAAGGATAATCCAGGGAAATACAGGCCAGTGAGCCTTACGTCAGTGGTAGGGAAATTACTGGAGAGAATTCTTCGAGACAGGATCTACTCCCATTTGGAAGTAAGCGGTCGTATTAGCGAGAAGCAGCACGGTTTTGTGAAGGGGAGGTCGCGTCTCACTAACTAGATAGAGTTTTTCGAGGAGGTCACAAAATTGATTGATGCAGGTAGGGCAGTGGATATTGTCTACATGGACTTCAGTAAGGCCTTTGACAAGGTCCCTCATGGCAAACTGGTACAAAAAGTGAAGTCACACGGGATCAGAGGTGAGCTGGCAAGATGGATACAGAACTGGCTAGGTCATAGAAGGTAGAGAGTAGCAATGGAAGGGTGCTTTTCTGATTGGAGGGCTGTGACTAGTGGTGTTCCACAGGGATCAGTGCTGGGACCGTTGCTGTTCGTAGTATAGAAAATGATTTGGAGGAAATTGTAACCGGTCTGATTAGTAAGTTTGCGGACGACACAAAGGTGGGTGGAATTGTGAATAGCGATGAAGACTGTCAGAGGATACAGCAGGATTTAGATTGTTTGGAGACTTGGGCGGCGAGATGGCAGATGGAGCTTAATCCGGACAAATGTGAGGTAATGCATTTTGGAAGGTCTAATACAGGTAGGGAATATACAGTGAATGGTAGAACCCTCAAGAGTATTGACAGTCAGAGAGATATTGGTGTACAGGTCCACAGGTCACTGAAAGGGGCAACACAGGTGGAGAAGGTAGTCAAGAAGGCATATGGCATGCTTGTCTTCATTGGCCGGGGCATTGAGTATAAGAATTGGCAAGTCATGTTGCAGCTGTATAGAACCTTAGTTAGGCCACACTTGGAGTAGAGTGTTCAATTCTGGTTGCCACACTACCAGAAGGATGTGGAGGCTTTAGAGAGGGTGCAGAAGAGATTTACCAGGATGTTGCCTGGAATGGAGGGCATTAGCTATGAGAAGAGGTTGAATAAACTTGGTTTGTTCTCACTGGAACGAAGGAAGTTGAGGGGTGACCTGATAGAGGTCTACAAAATTATGAGGGGCATAGACAGAGTGGATAGTCAGAGGCTTTTTCCCAGGGTAGAGGGGTCAATTACTAGGGGGCATAGGTTTAACGTGCGAGGGGCAAGGTTTCGAGGAGATGTACTAGGCACGTTTTTTTACACAGAGGGTAGTGGGTGCCTGGAACCCGCTGCCGGAGGAGGTGGTGGAAGCAGCGACGATAGTGACGTTTAAGGGGCATCTTGACAAATACATGAATAGGATGGGAATAGAGGGATACGGACCCAGGGAGTGTCAAAGATTTTAGTTTAGACGGGTGTGGTATTATCAGGTATTGCAGTACCCGAGAGGCTGAGGTTCCATTGGTTAAACCTGGGGGTTTACCATTGGCTGTATAGTATGTAGTTCTGCCCTGATAGGCGGGGTATAAGAATCAGTGCCGTCCCAGCAGCCCTCATTCTGTACCTGAGCTGCTGGGGAACAGTTCTAGTCTATTAAAGTCTTCAGTTGTGCTACAATCTCGTTTTAGTAGTTATTGATTGTGCATCAATTTAATAGACTAAACTTAAGTAGAAAGGATGGATCTCCGAATCAAGCCGCAGTGTCTGCAACTCAGTCCCCATGCGGTGAACTCAGCCGCGATTTTCAAGCACTGGCTGGCGTGTTTCAAAGGCTACCTTGAGACGGCTGGAGGCACACCCTCGTGGGAGCAGAAACTGCATCTCCTGCACTCAAGGGTAAGCCCTGGAATCTACACCCTCATCGAGGAGGCGGAAAACTTTGATGCAGCAATTGAACTTTTAAAAGGACATTATATCCGCCCAGTAAATCAGGTCTACGCACGTCACCTGCTTGCAACGAGACGACAAAGTCCTGGGGAATCGTTGGAGGAGTTCTACCGCGCGCTCTTGGTGCTGGGCAGAAGCTGTGGCTGCCCGCAAGTTTCGGCGAGCAAGCACACGGAACTCCTAGTCCGGGATGCCTTCATAGCAGGTATGAGCTCCTCAGAAATCCGCCAGCGTCTTTTAGAGAAAGACACCCTGGGGCTTAGGGAGGCACGGGCCCTGGCAGGGTCCATGGACGTTGCCTCCAGGAATGTACAATCCTTTGTGCCCGACCGCGAGGCGACCCCCTGGGCAGCGTGGAATCCCGCAGCGGCAGTCCCACAGACCTTCCCCGTGTCCCCGCAGGCCTGCGCTGTAAGGCGGCCTGCCAACTCCGATGGGCCCCGCTGTTTCTTCTGCGGGCAGGCAAAGCACCCCCGCCAGCGCTGCCCGGTCCGCACATCCACCTGCAAAGGTGTGGCAAGAAGGGCCATTTTGTGGGGGTCTGCCAGGCACGAGCGGTGGCCGCGGTCTCCAGTGCCGACTCTGGACTGCCACAGCGAACTTCTCCTCGGGCCCCAGGTGGCCAGCAGTCACCGCCACCCCCGTATCCTAGGGCCACGTGCGGCCCACGGGTGCCACCACCTTGTTCGACACTGCGCTGGACGGATGGGCGCCGTCATTTTGTCCATCTCCGACCACCATGTGCGACCCATGGGCGACGCCATCTTGGATGGGACCCCAGGCCCCCAGCCCGGCTGACTACACACTGCCCGATCAAAATTCACAACTACTGTGTCTGGCCTCGGTGACTCTGGACCAAACTCTACCTCGGACACTCTCAACAGCAACGACGACGGTCTTCATCAACGGCCTCAAGACGTCCTGCCTGATGGACTCTGGGAGCACGGAGAGCTTTATACACCCCGACACGGTAAGGCGCTGTTCACTTTTTACCCACCCTGTAAATCAAAGAATCTCCCTGGCCTCCGGTTCACACTCAGTGGAGATAAAGGGGTTCTGCCTAGCAAACCTCACATTCCAAGGAAGGAAATTCAACAATTTCCACCTTTATGTCCTTCCGCACCTCTGCGCAGCTACACTCCTGGGGTTGGACTTCCAATGTAACCTGCAAAGTCTGACCTTCCAATTCGGCGACCCTATACCCCTCCTTACTGTCTGCGGCCTCGCGACCCTTAAGGTCGACCCGCCTTCCCTGTTTGCGAACCTCACCCCGGATTGCAAACCCGTCGCCACCAGGAGCAGACGCTACAGTGCCCAGGAACGGACCTTCATTCGGTCGGAGGTCCAAAGGCTACTGAGGGAAGGGGTCATTGAAGCTAGCAACAGTCCCTGGATAGCTCAAGTAGTGAAGTGAAGACCGGGGAGAAACATAGGATGGTCATTGACTACAGTCAGACCATCAACAGGTTTACGCAGCTGGACGCGTACCCTCTCCCCCGCATATCCGACCTGGTCAACAGGATCGCGCAGTATAAGGTCTTCTCCACGGTGGATCTCAAGTCCGCCTACCACCAGCTACCCCTCTGCACTAGTGACCACAAATACACTGCCTTCGAAGCAGATGGGCGACTCTATAATTTTTTAAGGGTTCCCTTCGGTGCCACTGACGGGGTCTCGGTCATCCAACGCGAGATGGACCGAATGGTTGACCGGTACGGCTTACGTGCATCGTTTCCGTATCTCGATAACATCACCATCTGCGGCCATGACCAGCAGGACCACGACACCAACCTCAAAAAATTTCTCCAGACCGCTAAAATCCTTAACTTAATGTACAATAAGGATAAATGCGTGTTTAGCACTGACCGTCTAGCCATTCTCGGCTACGTAGTGCGAAATGGAGTTATAGGCCCCGACCCGGAACTCATGCAGTTCCCCTCCCTCACTGCCCCATGGCCCTGAAGCGCTGCCTAGGGTTTTTTAGCTACTTCGCCCTAACTACGCAGACAAAGCCCGTCCCCTGATCCAGTCCACAACCTTCCCCCTGTCGATGGAGGCCCGCTAGGCCTTCAGCCGCATCAAAGCAGACATTGCAAAGGCCACGATGCATGCCATCGACGTGTCCCTCCCGTTCCAGTTCGAGAGCGATGTGTCCGACGTAGCTCTGGCCGCCACTCTCAGCCAAGCGGGCAGACCCGTGGCCTTCTTCTCCCGTACCTTCCATGCTTCTGAAATCCGCCACTCCTCAGTCGAAAAGGAGGCCCAAGCCATAGTAGAAGCTGTGCGACACTGGAGGCATTACCTGGCCGGCAGGAGATTCACACTCTTCTCACTGACCAACGGTCGGTGGCGTTCATGTTCGATAATGCACAGCGGGGCAAGATAAAAAACGACAAGATCTTGTGGTAGAGGATAGAACTCTCCACCTACAACTACGAGATCTTGTATCGTCCTGGGAAGCTAAACGAGCCTCCTGACGCCCTGTCACGCGGCACATGTGCCACCGCACAAGTGGACCGCCTCCGAGCCCTCCGCGATGACCTCTGCCACCCGGGGGTCACTCGCTTTTTCCACTTTGTTAAGACCCGCAACCTGCCCTACTCCATCGAGGAGGTCAGGACAGCCACCAGGGACTGCCAAATCTGCGCGGAGTACAAACCGCACTTCTACCAGCCAGAGAGGGCGCACCTGATAAAGGCTTCCTGTCCCTTTGAACGCCTCAGCATGGACTTCAAAGGCCCCCTCCCCTCCACCGACCGCAATACGTATTTCCTGAACGTGGTTGACGAGTACTCCCGGTTCCCATTCGCCATCCCCTGCCCAGACATGACCGTAACCACCGTCATCAAGGCCCTCCATAGTATCTTTGCACTGTTCGGTTTCCCCGCTTACATACACAGTGATAGGGGGTCCTCCTTTATGAGCGACGAACTGCGTCAATTCCTGCTCAGCAATGGCATCACCTCAAGCATGACGACGAGTTACAATCCCTGGAGAAACGGGCAGGTAGAGAGGGAGAACGGAACGGCCTGGAAGACCGTCCTACTGGCCCTACGGTCCAGGAACCTCCCAGTCTCCCCCTGGCTGGAAGTCCTCCTGGATGCCCCCCACTCTGTATGACCACCAATCAGACACCTCACGAACATCTCCTTGTCTTCCCCAGGAAGTACTCCTCCGGGACCTCGCTCCCGACCTGGCTAGCAACACCCAGACCCATCCTGCTCCGAAAACACGTGCGGGCGCACAAGTCGGACCCGTTGGTCGAGAGGGTCCATCTGCTGCACGCTAACCCCCAGTACGCCTACGTGGTGTTCCCTGACGGCCGACAAGATACGGTCTCCCTACGGGACCTCGCGCCCGCTGGAACCCCACGCGCACCCCAAACACCCCCCACCCCCCCCTTCCACAGCACCTTACAGGCGGGTCAGTCCTCCCGCCGCCCCTGCCTAGGCCCTCCCACCCACCGACACCCTCTACAGGCGCCCCCCTCCCAGGTCAACCGTTTTCCCCACCAGCGCCGTCTAGGGGTGACGAAGCTGCCATGGAGGTCGAAGCCACGCTCCCGGAGTCGCCGATGCCCGGACCCCCACCGGAATCACCACTGAGGCTCAGACGATCCCAGAGGACGACCAGGGCACCCGACCGATTGATTGCTTCATTTTAACCGATCTGTAACTGTAAATAATAAACACTGACTGTATATATCTGCCATGACTGTAAATATCCTCTAAACACTGTAAGGAGGTATCACGGTACCTCGATATCTGATCATACCACGTTGAATACAGTTGTGGTCGCTGGCCACCACCCCCGCCGGACTCCTTTTTAACAGGGGGTGAATGTGGTATTATCAGGTATTGCAGTACCCGAGAGGTTGAAGTTCCATTAGTTAAACCTAAGGGTTTACCATTGGCTGTATAGTATGTAGCTCCGCCCTGATAGGCGGGGTATAAGAATCAGTGCCGTCCCAGCAGCCCTCATTCTGTACCTGAGCTGCTGGGGAACAGTTCTAGTCTATTAAAGCCTTCAGTTGTGCTACCACCTCGTTTTAGTAGTTATTAATCGTGCATCAACGGGCACATGGTCAGCGCAGGCTTGGAGGGCCGAAGGGCCTGTTCCTGTGTTGTACTTTCCTTTGTTCATTGTTCTTTGTTATTAAAACATGGAATGGATTGTTTGGAATTGACAGAAACAAGTACCTGCCACCCTCTGGTAATGATGGAACATGAAGTATCCATCCACCCAAACTATAAAGACAATGGCCACGATTTTGCAGCCGAGTTAGCCATGGGCAGAATTCCCGTAATGGTTGCTAAATCTTGCGAGGTGCCAATTTTGCCTTTGGACGGTGAGATTTTGGCTTGCTATCTTCCCGGCCCCGCTCTGATGATGCGATCAGGTTCACACCCAGGAAGGGTGCAAGTCTGATTTGCATGCATTATCTCAATAGTGGACATCATGATGTAATGTCCGGCCTCATTGGAACTTCCCATCCAGCCGGCATGACGTCACACCGGTGCGAATGCAAATCACTACACAAAAATGAAAACCAGTTGAGATGACCACACTGGGGGCACATAGAGTATTGCCCCCGGGTGCTGAGGGGCATGCCTGTTGGGGGGGGGGGGTCATAAAGTCATAGAATTCCTACAGTGCAGAAGGAGCCATTCGGCCCATCAAGCCTGCCCCAACCCTCTGAAAGAGTACCCTATCCAGGCCCACTCCCCCACCCTAACCCCATAGCCCCACCTAATCTGCACATCTTTGGACGGGTTCCTGATGTCCATGTGTGGTGGCATTTACCGTGTCTGTGGAGGGAATTCCGGTGTCTGGGGGGGTGGCTGCACCTTTTTTATGTAGTGGAGATCTCGGGATTTCTGGCATTGCTGACTTTCTTAGGCTCTGGCCCTTCTACTGATTATGAATCTCGCTTCCCCTTAGAACCTGCACAGAGAGCTGGTCAATACGACGAGAAAAGTCAACAGTGCAGCCTGTGAGCTTCACACTGGTTTTCTCGTTTCGGCCACCATGTTCGTTTTTGGGAAGATCCCGGTTCATCTCTTTTGAAGACCACGGGTTGGAATCTCTGCACCCCGGCGCCGAAATCGCGGCCGGTGCGGGGGCGGAGAATCCATTTTCCCGCATGGAATCGGGACTGGTGCCGGTTCACCGATTCTGCGGGTCCCGAAAAGCAGCACACTCGGGGAGTACGCCATGCCACCTGGGACCTAACTGGGGGCCATTGCCAGAGGCATGCTCCTCCCCCGATCGGCCAAAGTCCCGACGGTGTGGAATGTGCTCCAGCCGGTCGGGATACCCGCATGGCGGCTGCAGGGGTGGGGGGGTGCCTTATTGGCGGTTGGTAAATGCTCGTGCGGGCATTGCGGGTCGAGAGTGTGGCCGATTGGAAGCTTCTTTTATGAGTCCAGCTCTGTGGTCTGAGTCAGCCATGGAGCACGGCGCGGTCGGTGGAGGCCGCCGCCGTGCGCTTGCGCCGCCTCCGACCTGGAAGTGTGGAAGTACGGGGGGCCGTATCTGCAGCAATAGCTGCGAGATCTACTCCGGGTCCCTACTAACCCCCTGCAGGGCTGGGAATTAGTGGTCCTTTCACGCCAGTTTTGACGCCGGTGTGGGGACATAGCCCCGCGTATCAAGATCCTTCTTCCCGAGGCTAATCTCACATTGGAACAGGCTGCTAAAATAAATAGTCATTACCCCATCACTAAAAATCTACAACGCCCATCTGTAGATTATTTTCATTTATAGCTTTTTCATTATTAGGACCTCCACCTCAGCAGCCTTTGCCTGGCTTAGCTAGTGCTACTCAAATTAATATTGGCAGATTACGAGATATTAGCCTGTGCTGCTGACACAACTAAAGCGGCAAAAATAGAGAGGAAAGAGCATTACTGCATGGCAACATAGAATCATAGAGTCCTGTTATAACCTGCCTACTTACCATTGGCTGGGGACTAATGACTATCCCACAATCCTGTGGGAGTATGAGCTTCCCCAATGAGGGGGGCGGAGAAACCATTAGTAAACTCCTAGTATAAATAAGCTGGCCAGTTCAGGAACCAGGAGGAAGGAGTATGTAGCAAGGGAAGTTACTGTTATGTATATATGTTATAGTAAATATGTTATAGTAAATAGTAATATGAAAGAGTAAAAAAGACCTTCGGTGTGGATTCAGGGTTGATGTAAATCTTGGCCTTTACCCCTCGAATTCGGCCAAGTTAATTCTGAAACATATCTTGAAAAACGTCATCTGATACCTTGAAAACCTCTAACCAGTTTAGCTTTATTTGGCGCAGTCAATCTCGTCCCATGAGGCTTAGCCATTGTCCTTCCATGATGATCATGGGTAGCTGAGCATCCTGTTGCTGATACAACACTGGCAACATCGTTGTACCTCAAATATTTAATGTCTCTCTGGTATATGTCGCCAACTTGGTGGTTGTGCTACTTTGGCGCAAAGGCTGAATTCCTCTTTGAGGGTACATAAGAACATAAGAACATAAGAACTAGGAGTAGGAGTAGGCCATCTGGCCCCTCGAGCCTGCTCCACCATTCAATGATATCATGGCTGATCTTTTGTGGACTCAGCTCCACTTTCCGGCCCGAACACCATAACCCTTAATCCCTTTATTCTTCAAAATAAGTAGGGACCCGGAGTAGATCTCGCAGCTATTGCTGCAGGGTATTTGAAGGTGTGTTCATCCACCGTGGCTGACACCCCTTTGTTGGCCTCCAATTTAACAGTCGCCCGTTGACCATAAGGACAATTTCTGTTGGAGCTGTTTTGCTTACTTTTACCATATTCAGCCTGTAAATTTCTGACTCCTCCTCAGGGTTCTTCCCCATTTTATTCACTGGGGTCATTGTGTGGGTTTTTTTTAGGCTTGGCGTGCCCTGTCTGAATGTGGCCCTTCCTGTTGCAGATGAAACAGATAAATTCTCTACAGTGACACATTTTTGGGGGGTGATCACCTCTCATCTATAGCATTCATCATAATTCCTGCGTTGACGACCATTTTTCTTCCTGACCTCTAACTACGATTCTGCTCCTGGATCGTGGTTGAATTTTCTCTTACCTGTTGATCTGGGTGCACGCCTTGCAGCCATAACACTCCAAAGTTGGTACCTCATCCTCTTGCACACATTGTAGCTCCGAAGCACCCTTCTCAGCGCATCTGGTTGCTTCGGCTATTTCAGTCGCCTTATCCAGGAAAATCTTCGTCTCGGCCAGCAACGTCCTTTACACGTTGATATTGTCGATTCGGCATACCAAACGGTCGCGTAGCATGTCGCTCAACACCGTGCCAAGCTCACAGTGTTCAGCCATTTGGGGGAGCCTGGCAACAAAAGACAAAATTGTCTCTCCTGGGTCCCTGTCTGCTGAATTAAACTTATAGCGTTGTAGTATGATAGAGGATCTGGGGTTGAGGTACTCTTTCATAAGCTGCACCAATTGGTCCAACGATTCTGTGTTGGGAGCCTCTGGAGACGTTAGATTCCTTGAGGTTTTATGTCTGGGGCCCATAAACCTTTGACAAAATGACCATTTTATCTTCCCCCGTGGTTTCGTTGGTGTAAAGAAATACCGGAGCTGCTTGATTCATTTGCTCCAGTCTTTGGCTCTCTGGTCGAACAGCTCGAGGTTCTCAATCATTGGCATGGTTTTTCACTCACTGTTTTTTGATTACTTTGTCTTGTTTTTTTATTTGGAGACTCCCAATGAAACTCCTTCTCACACGAATCTTGAGACTCGTGATGACTTGCGATCATTGTCCGATTTACGCTTGTCAATGTAGTGACTTGAGGCAACACTGAGGAGCCTTCTCATACAACAAAAGCAGATTTATTGCGAATGAAGGAAAGGTTAACTATATAAAGGCACAGAGGTCTCTGAAACAGATCTTCACTCTCCGACTCCCGGGTCCACACGGCCAGGGCCCCTGCTCCCAGGGCCCCGTGCCTTTTTCCCATTGGTCAGGGCTCATGGGCTCACGCACAATAGGCCCCTACTCGGTCACGTGGATGACGAGGGATCGTCCGCCACACTACCACAGTTTCCTAGTCTTCAGGTGGTTTTAGTTAAAGTGAGGGAGCAGTGGTGCAAATTGAGACCATCGAAGCAGTGAACAGTCAAATCAGATGAATGACAAGCGCATTCTAGCTCATGGTGACTGATTTAACATTGTGGAGGCGGCCATTATTGCAGGGAATGTGATAGAGATGGAAGACTGTGCAGGATAAGAGACAGGTAGTGGTGAGAAAGCAATGGAGAAGATTGCCATTAGCATCATTAGTAAACGGGTAGCAGGTTGGAGTTTGCGAAACTCAAAGTTAGTCAAGGCATTAGAGAGGAATGAAAACAGAAAATGTCGGAAAAACTCGGCCGGTCTGGCAGCATTTGTGGAGAAAGAAACAGAGTTGATGTTTCAACTCCAATTTTAGAATTGTTAAATTTCTCACTTAATTAACGGATTCAAAGTGACAGCAAGGCTGCACAGTGGTTAACACTGCTGCCTCACAGTGCCAGGGACCTGGGTTCAATTCCGGCCTTGGAAGACTCCTTGTGGAGTCTGCATGTTCTCCCAGTGTCTGCATGGGTTTCCTCCGGATGTTCTGGTTTCCTCCCACAGTCCAAAGATGTGCAGGTTAGATGGATTTGGCATGCAAAATTGCCCCTTAGTGTCTAAAGATGGTGGAGTTGGCGTGGGTGGAGTGCTCTTTCAGAGGGTCGGTGCAGATGCGATGGGCCAAATGGCCTCCTTCTGCACTGTAGGGATTCTACGGTTCTATGATGCCAGACCTGCTGAGATTTGTGGTTTCCAGGATCCACAATATTTTGTTTTTATTTTAGACAGAGTGGAACTTGTTTCTCTAGGGAAAGTAGTAATGGAGCTACTAGGGATGTGGAGGGATGCATGTCAGAGAGTGAAGATCAGGAAACTATCATTCAGAGTCATGTCGTGGCCACAGGACGGGAAAATCAAGGATGCAGTCAGTCATGTGCTTGAGAAGAGGGTTGGTGTGAGATTGAGAAGCGAGCAGGGTCAGGAAGTTAATGAAATTGAAGTGAAAATTGAAATTGCTGATGATGGCGAGCTAAGGCAGCTGATAGATAATGAAATCCCTTTTGAATATTCATCTCACTTGCCCTGTGAAGACATGGAATTATGTGAATGAGATGAAGTTGGTGAAGGCCAGATTTATTAAAAAGCTATTCAAAATCTCAGTCATGCGCCAAAATGTCATTGCAATGCAACAACTTACTCAGGCATATCCTTCAGGCAATGGACCTGCAACAAAGTTAGTGTTCCTCAACAAAGACGTTCAGGTTCTCAAAGCTTTTTCAAAGGGAACAGGCACTCTCCTTGATAATTATGGGGAACATCAATCAAATATAAACTTGGAAAACAGAAAGTGGTTTAAAGTCCGTATTGATAAATGTGACTATTCATAACTAACGTGTCACTTAAGACAGCGATGAGGAGAAATTACTTCTCTCGGAGGGTCGTGAGTCTCTGGAACTCTTTCTCAACAGGCAGTGGAAACAGAATCTTTGAATAATTTTAAGGCGGAGCTAGATAGATTCTTAATTAACAAGGGGGAGAAACATTATCGGGGCCAGGCAGGAATGCGTGGCTGAGGTTACAATCAGATCAGTCAAAATCTGATTGAATGGCGGAGCGGGCTCGAGGGTCGAGTGGCTTACTCATAATCCATACGTTCGTATGTCATGGAAACAAGAGCAGGCAATGCTCACCTTCACCCGGTATTTTTTAAAGGCATTTTTGCATTTGGAATAAATATAGCGCAAAGCCATACTGATTGGGAGGTAGGATTAGGTTTGACCATCCCATGCCAAAATGCACCCTCAGCATCTTTGGATGTCAACCTTTGCAAGAGTTTGACTGGAGCAATGGCAGCAAAATATTCATGCTGAATTAAAAGTGCTGTTGCTTCACAGGAGCAATTTTATAATTACATCTCATGGTGGCACAGTAGTTAGCACTGCTGCCTCACAGCTCCAGGGACCTGGGTTCAATTCTAGCCTTGGGTCACTGTCTGTGTGGAGTTTGCAGTTTCTCCCCGTGTCTGCGTGGGTTTCCTCCGGGTGCTCCGGTTTCCTCCCACAGTCCAAAGATGTGCAGGTTAGGTGGTTTGGCCATGCTAAATTGCCCTTGGAGTCCAAAAGGTTAGGTTAGGTTGGGTTACTGGGGGTTGGGTTAAGTGGGGTGCTCTTTCAAAGAGCTGGTGCAGACTCGATGGGCCGAATGGCCTCCTTTTGCATTGTATGTTCTATGATTCTATGATCCTAATTCTGTAATCAACCTCTCTCTATTTCTGGAAATAAACTAATACAACGTTAAACAGAAAATGCTGGATGAACTCAGCATGTCTGGCAGAATCTGTGCAAAGAGAAACAGAGTTAACGTTTCAAGTCTGTATGACTCTTCTACAGAGCTGAAGATGAGTTCTGTAGTAGCGTCAAACAGTCTCAAAATATTAACTGTTTCCCTCTCCACAGATACTGCCAGACCTGCTGAGTTTAGGCAGCATTTTCTGTTTTTATTTCAGATTTCCACCATCTGCAGTATTTTTCTTTTATTTTAAAGTGAAAATGCATTCTTAGAATGTCCTCTAAACGGGGGATATCCTTACTGCACAATTTATCAGGGATCACAGTCCTGAACAAATATCTGACGTGCACTGCACAACACCACTGTAGTGCCAAGGATCAGACACATGCATATCTCTACTAGACCTCCTCCCATCCCCAATCCCCCACATATGCTCCTTCCTCGGGTAGCAGCCATTCCACATTTCCATTAGATTATCAGGTATTAGGCACTTATGAACATTTCCACGAGACTATCAATTCAGACAGATACAACACAAGACCAACGTAATCAAATTAATAGTTCAGACTTGCATTAGATGGTCAGACACTTCCATGAGATGGTCAGGAATCAGATCCAAATGGTCTTCGCACACTGGTACAGACAAGCGACGTACTGCACACTTGCCCTAAACTCTCACAATTGTACGTTCTATGTATCAGGCAGATCCTACACACCTGCAACAGACTGTCAAGGATTGTAATTGGATGGAAAAGCCAACAAGTTGCAAGAACTTCTTCTTTTACTTGGATACAATCTCCACTCTCCAAAAGAATCAGGCGTCTAATCCACCGGTATACCAACGTGGATAGTGTGCCACTCAGCTGTCCCAGCGTTGAACTGTTAGGGTCTAGGGGGACATCACAAGACGTAAGAGAAACAGAGGTGATTGGATAAAAAAAAGATCAAGGCAGCCCTTATCATTAGTGATCACATGTGGACCTAACCAACACTGGAGGTTTGAAGCAATGTGTTGGAATATTTGAATGCTGCAGGACAAAGTGCTGGGACACGGGACAAATCAGAGACTTACAGTGGAGTCCTCTCAAATATAATCTAATGGACCATTTAGGTACCATTGTGTGAGGCCTGGAAACAGTTCCACAGAACATATTAGTCATAAATATTATACAGCACTGATAGATCGGGGAGAAGGGAAACTTAAGCAGACGTTTTGCTTGAGGGGAAAAAACATGTTTTTATATTTTTAATCTTTCTGTTAAAATTTAATATTTGCTGCTCTTCTGAAAATGGGAAAATAAGTGGAGATCTGGATTTTTTGATGCAGCAAGATTCATAAAAGGAAGGTCAGAGGGTATTCAACAAACAACTAAAAAAGTCTGATCTAAATATAATGAACGTACAATGGGACCTTTTCATAGACGTCGAGATATTTGTGGCAATTGAATAGAAAGTTAAAAGGTGTTGTTGACTGGAAATGATTCTTACTAAATGGTTTCTTTGTAAATGCCTGATGTACATTCCGTTTGACTCTTCCATTTCCTCTGAATTCATGTGGATGAAAATTCTTTCTGGACATATAATGATGTATTAAAGCAAGTAACAGAGCTCGTTTGTCTGTTGCAGCTTTATGAAAGTCACAGGATTTGAGCTTGCACAGATAAGCACTTGATCCCTGTTGTTTCTCCGAGTCATCGGAGGTCAGAGAGTACAGCTTCCAGCAATTGATGTCGGTTCTTCCTTGGGTATCAGTTTAGGTTTTGACTAAGGAGTTTTAAAAATAATCGCTGGTCAACTTTTCACAAAAGGATAGCATTCTTGAGCTCCGCATTCTGCAAACTAAGATACTTTATGATACCACGATAACAAGTGGCAAGTATCTCCTTTTGTCACACTTGTCTGTATTGTTGCTCTTATTAGCCTTAGTTTTATTACCTCTGATTATGTCACCTTTGCTCACGAGTCGCCAGGTATCTTTCTGATACCGCCACGTGGTTCAAGCTCGAGTTATGATTAATAAGTCAGCACACCGCTTAGTAAGATTGAAATCAACGGTCATTTATTATATACAGCAATCAATACTTACACAATAATCCTACTATCTATATCAAAACCTACCACTACTGGCCAATACTTAACTTTTGGGGTGGCCCACCAGGTCAGGGAAACGAATGGTTTATCGAATTGGATCTGGCCTGCGGGGTTCAAAAGGCTGATACGGGTCGATGGCTAGGAATCTCTATCGGGTAGCGATCGCTGGAGTCAGACTTACTGTTTCTGGTTGATGTTCTTGCGAAGGTTGCGTGCAGGAGAAGAAGGGAGAGAGAGCGATCTGAACTTGGCCCCTCAATTTATAGGGCCCAGGGGCTTCCCGCCTCTCGGGGCGGCCCTTGACCCTGAGTCCCAAGCGATTGGACTTGTTCCCAATCACTGGGTTCGATATGCTCCAATAATGGGGCGATTCCTCGATCGGGGGGTGATCGTTCACCTGTCTTTGTTTCGGCCACTGCAGGCGCCGAGAGGTCTGGCTCGGCATTCAATTGCTAATATGTTGCAATTGTTCCTGGGGATAGCCGATTAAACTGCAGATGTCTGTTGTGATGTGCTGCTAATAGTCTTAGGTATCGATCTGGGCCGACTTCCCCAGAGCCGAATACGCTATTCTGTCTGCAGCTGTCCTTTTGTGTCCTGTTGGCTGCATTTCCCATCAGCCTTTTCGGTTCGCCATTTTAAATCGGGTTTTGGCCAAATTAATAGGGAATCAGCCATTTTAGGTGGCTCCAGTCCCTCCTTGTGATCCTAACGCGAAGCGTGAAGGATCACATAAATTTTGTCCTTTTCGTTCCCTGACCGGGGGGACACCTCCTACATGGCCACTATTCTGACCCTAGCTATGCACAAAAATTTACCTAAACAATTCTTGAGGGCGCTGTGTCAGGCAGGGGCATGTATCTACAAAATACAAACTTGGAACCTCTAATTTTACCTAAATACACTCATCAAGCATTGCATCATCCTATCTCTCTAAAACATACAACAACAATCATAACATTCCGTATACTCTTTCCTGGCTTGGCAGTCAAGCTCAGGATTTTTTGTTCATGACACGTTTTTTACATCTTTTATTTACAGAAAAACGCAAGTGCATGTTTTATTATTCTGGTCTCATAGGTCGCGGGGGTCTGGGGTCTGGTCATACCCGAATATAGGGGATCGGATCCGATATACCGGGGTTCGAGCGCGGTACGCTCTCCTTCTCCATTTGCGGAGGTGCATAGTCTGCACTGCACAGCAGAGTATTGCCAACGCTAATAGTGCTTCAATAACGTACGACAGGGAGTACCAAGTTATGAACTTGGCACACCAGGATAGTGCAGCGTGGCTGGTGACTGGGCCCTCGGTGCTGCGGGGCAGTGAAACATTAACGACAGGGGGGTTTGGAGTATTGGGGTCCCCGTTCCCACGCAACCAAATGTTTATCATAAAAATTTTGATCACGATGAATCAATTCTTTTTCTTTCTTTGTGTTCTCTGTTTTCCTCCGATCCTGGAGCTTCTGGAGTTCTGTAAAACAAGCATAGTATCTGTAACTACCTTGGTATAATATCCGGTATGTTAGTGTGTCTGTCCTTCTTGGGGCCAATTAAACCCTTATAATTGGTCACTATATGTGACTCCCCCATTTTTTTTTTTCAAGACAAATGTTAGGACACGGCACACTTCCCAATGGTGAACCAGTGCTAAGTTTATCATCCAAATGTTCCTGGATGTAAATAGCATGAGGCAGCAACCCAAGGGTCGCCTAAATAAATAAAACTGTTTTGAAAGGAAAAGGTCAAATGAGGTGCGTATGGGCCGCATGGATTTGGATGGAGTTCCCGGGTAGGATGGCTACCAGTACCGTATGTCCCCTACCCAAGCGTTTTTGACCAGCGGGGGGTTCCCAGGCAGGGCGGGTCTCACACCGTTTCTCCACTGCCTGAGCAACCGACAAGAACGGGCAAAAATGTAGTCATCATGGTGGGGTTGCTGCTGTGATTCTACCGTCAAATCAGATCGGGCATCTGGCACTTGAACCAGTACCAGCTGAAAAGCTAGTGCTGTGCTTCTACCCTCGAATGAGAACGGGCGTCTGGTACCCGAGCAGGTATCAGCTAAAGTGTCTGCAGACAAGCTAGTTCCACCGAACAGGCGTCTGGTCTGTTGACCAGGTATCTGTGGACAAGTTGGTACCATTGTGGTATCTGTGGAGAAGTTGGTACCGCTGTGCGGTGGGGGTGTTGGAAAGAGTTAAAATGTTTCAGGTGAATGGGTGTGTGACGGTGAGAAAAATTCTCCTGTCGGACGAACAACACTTAAACAAACATACAAACAACGTAAAACATCCTGCAGGTTCCATCAGGAAGGACAACACTTTTCCCCAAGTGTCTCCTTTAAATCATCATGTGGACACCTCAGTTCTCTGTTGCGAACAGGGTCGCAAAGGGGTTGGCGGATTGGGGGTCTGACTCGGGGTCGTCCCCTTCTCCCGGGTGCCAAATTCTGGAGTGAATTAGTGTTGAGAGGGCTGCGTGGTATGAGTTGGGGTTGCTCTCGTCGTTGCGGACGAGTCTGTAGGAGTTGTCGCGGTGCCAATGGCGTTCGTCAAGTTGTGTGGGGACAAGGTCGGGGTCGTCCATGTGGTTTGGTGGTCGGTGGTGTGATTTGTTTAAGAAAGTGATGAGGAAGGGGTCACTGGAGTCGAACTCGGAGTCGCTGAGTGTGGGTCCAGGATAGTAGGGAGGCGTGCTGTGGCTGTCGTCAGAGTCACAGTCGCTGTCTCTGCTGCTGCAGTCTGTGGGCGTTCTGGGGCGGAGTGTAAATTTTAAGGGTGGAGTCGGGGGCGAGGCCGTGTCTGGGCTGGACCTGGTGGGGGTTGGTGTGGTCACGTTGGCTGTGGGCGGGGTTTGGTCTGCTGCGTCAAGCTTGACGTGGTGGACATGGTTTGATTGTGCTCCAGCGGCGCCGGTGGTAGGGAGGGGATGATCGGTGTCGGGGGGGGGTGTGTGTTGCCGGCGGGCGCCAGGTCCCGCAGGGAGACCGTGTCCTGTCGGCCGTCGGGGTACGCCACGTAGGCGTACTGCGGGTTCGCGTGGACAAGGTGAACCCTCTCGACCAACGGGTCCGATTTGTGCGCCCGCACATGTTTCCGGAGCAAGATGGGTCCTGGGGCCGCCAGCCAGGTCGGCAGCGACGTTCCGGAGGAGGACTTCCTGGGGAAGACAAGGAGGCGCTCATGGGGTGTTTGGTTAGTGGTGGTACACAGCAGCGACCAGATGGAGTGGAGAGCATCCGGGGGTACCTCCTGCCACCGGGAAACTGGGAGATCCCTGGACCGTAGGGCCAGCAGGACGGTCTTCCAGACCGTGCCGTTCTCCCTCTCTACTTGCCCGTTCCCCCGGGGGTTGGAGCTGGTCGTCCTGGTCGAGGCTATGCCCTTGCTGAGCAGGAACTGGCGCAGCTCGTCACTCATGAAGGAGGACCCCCTGTCGCTATGGATATATGCGGGGCAACCGAACAGTGTGAATATGGTGCCAAGGGCTTTAATGACTGTGGCCGCTGTCATGTCGGGGCAGGGGATGGCGAAGGGGAAACGAGAGTACTCGTCCACCACGTTCAGGAAGTATGCGTTGCGGTCGGTGGAGGGGAGGGGCCCTTTGAAATCCAGACTGAGGCGTTCAAAGGGGCGGGAAGCCTTGATCAGGTGCGCTCTATCCGGCCTGAAAAAGTGCGGTTTGCACTCCGCGCAGATGTGGCAGTTCCTGGTGACTGTACGGACCTCCTCCACAGAGTAGGGGAGGTTGCGGGACTTTATGAAATGGTAGAACCGAGTGATCCCCGGGTGGCAGAGGTCCTCGTGGAGGGCTTGGAGACGGTCTATTTGTGCGTTGGCACATGTGCCGCGGGATAGGGCATCGGACGGCTCATTCAGCTTTCCGGGACGGTACAAGATCTCGTAGTTGAAGGTGGAGAGCTCGATCCTCCACCTTAAGATCTTGTCATTTTTAATTTTGCCCCGCTGTGCATTATCGAACATGAAGGCTACCGACCGTTGGTCGGTGAGGAGAGTGAATCTCCTGCCGGCCAGGTAATGCCTCCAATGTCGCACAGCTTCCACTATGGCTTGGGCTTCCTTTTCCACTGAGGAGTGGCGGATTTCTGAGGCGTGGAGGGTTCGGGAGAAAAAGGCCACGGGTCTGCCCGCTTGGTTAAGGGTGGCCGCCAGAGCTACGTCGGATGCGTCGCTCTTGACCTGGAAGGGGAGGGACTCATCGATGGTGCGCATCGTGGCCTTTGCGATATCCGCTTTGATGCGGCTGAAGGCCTGGCGAGCCTCTGTTGACAGGGGGAAGGTAGTGGTCTGTATTAGCGGGCGGGCCTTGTCTGCATACTGGGGGATCCACTGGGCGTAATATGAAAAGAACCCCAGGCAACGTTTCAGGGCTTTGGAGCAGTGGGAGAGGGGAAATTCCATAAGGGGGCGCATGCGTTCGGGGTCGGGGCCTATTATCCCATTGCGCACTACGTATCCCAGGATGGCCAACCGGTTTGTGCTAAAAACGCACTTTTCCTTGTTGTATGTGAGGTTCAGGGCGCTAGCGGTCTGGAGGAATTTTTGGAGGTTGGCGTCGTGGTCCTGCTGATCGTGGCCGCAGATGGTTACGTTGTCGAGATACGGGAACGTGGCCTGCAACCCGTGCTGGTCAACCATTCGGTCCATCTCCCGTTGGAAGACCGAGACCCCGTTCGTGACACCAAATGGGACCCTTAGGAAGTGGTATAGACGCCCATCTGCCTCGAAGGCTGTGTACTTGCGGTCACCTGGGCGGATGGGGAGCTGGTGGTAGGCGGACTTGAGGTCCACGGTGGAGAAAACCTTATACTGGGCAATCCGATTTACCATGTCGGATATGCGGGGGAGAGGGTACGCATCTAGCTGTGTGTACCTGTTGATGGTCTGGCTATAGTCTATGACCATCCTTTGCTTCTCCCCGGTCTTTACTACTACCACCTGGGCTCTCCAGGGACTATTGCTGGCCTGGATTATGCCTTCCTTCAGCAACCGCTGGACTGCAGACCGAATAAATATCCGGTCTTGGGCGCTGTACCGTCTGCTCCTAGTGGTGACGGGTTTGCAATCCGGGGTGAGGTTTGCAAACAAGGACGGCGGTTCAACCTTTAGAGTTGCGAGGCCGCAGATAGTGAGTGGGGGTATTGGGCCGCCGAATTGAAATGTTAGGCTCTGCAGGTTACACTGGAAATCTAATCCCAGTAATGTGGGCGCGCAGAGTTGGGGAAGGACATAGAGCCTGTAGTTTTTAAACTCCCTCCCTTGCACCGTTAGATTCGCGATGCAGAACCCTTTGATCTCTACGGAGTGGGATCCTGCAGCTAGGGAAATCTTTTGCGTACTTGGATAGGTGGTCAGAAAACAGCGTCTTACCGTGTCTGGGTGAATGAAACTTTCGGTGCTCCTGGAGTCGATCAAGCATGATGTCTCGTGTCCGTTGATCAGCACCGTTGTTGTCGTCGTCTGGAACGTCCGGGGCCGTGATTGATCCAGAGTCACCGAAGCCAGTCGTGGTCGTAGTGTCGCGACATCTTCTTCGGACCCCGTGGAGCCGTCGATACTGGGGTCCTTTGTTGTCATCCAAGATGGCGGCGTCCATGAATCGCACGCGGCCGGGGGTGGACAAAATGGCCACCCCCATGGATCGCACGTGGTCGGGGGTGGACAAAATGGCCGCCCCCATGAATCGCACGTGGCTGGGGGGTCACAAGATGGCGGCGCCCATCCTCCCCTCGTGGTGCCCGGGACCCAAAATGGCGGCGCCCGCGGGTCGCATATGGGGCGCTGGGGGGGGGGTTGGGGAGCGTTTGGTCTATGCTGGGCTCGTTCTTCTCCGGGGATTGCGGCGACCCCCCGGGACCGGCACTCAGCCGCGTAATGGCCCTTCTTGCCGCAGCTTTTACAAATAGCTGCGCGGGCCGGGCAGCGCTGCCGGGGGTGTTTCGCTTGCCCGCAGAAATAGCAGCGGGCCCCCCCGGAATGGTCTGGCGCTTTAACCGCGCAAGCCTGTGAGGGGGGGGGGCGGGGGGGGTTTGTCGCGATGGGGGTCCACGGAGCCCAAGGGGCTGCCGCGCGGTCGGGGCCGTAGGCGCGGGCGTTTTGCGAGGCCACATCTAGGGAAGCTGCAATGGCCCGTGCCTCTGAGAGTCCTAACGACTTTCTAAAAGTCTTTGGCGGATTTGGGGAGAGTTCATAGCTGCCTCAAAAGCATCGCGAATTAGCATGTCCGTGTGTTCGATCACGTTCACTGGCGGGCAGCTGCAGCGCGGCGTAGAATTCTTCTAGCGATTCTCCGGGACTTTGCCGTCTCGTTGCGAGTTGGTAGCGCGCGTAGACCTGGTTCACGGAACGTTGATGCTCTTCAGTAATGCGAGCGCCGTCGGGAAATCCTCTGCGTCTTCTATGTGAGGGTAAATTTCCGGGCTTACCCTCGAATGCAGGACCTGCATTTTCTGGTCTTCTGTGATCCGGCCGGGGGCCGTTCGGAGGTAGCCTTCAAAACAAGCTTGCCAGTGTTTAAATACTGCTGCTGAGTTCGCTGCGTGGGGGCTGATCCGCAGGCATTCCGGGGCGATCCGGAGCTCCATAGTCCTTTAAGCTCGCTTAATAAATTGTAGCGCACAATGACTTACGAGAGAGACGAGTAGTGATGAAGCCGATGAGGCTTTATTAAGCGAGACTTGTCCCCAGCAGTTCAGCAACAGAATGAAGCGGCGGGGAGAAGCTCGGGTTCTTATACTCCGCCTTCAGGGCGGAGCCAGGAGTCAGCAGCCACCAGGACCCGGGATCTGTCAGCCAATAGCATCACGGCTTCACAGTCCCACATGACCCCTAATACATACCACCACATGGGTGAGGGCCGTAACTTTAGGCTGCTCAGGTCTAAACCCAACAAGTACTCTGTCCCTTTCATGGGGCGTCCGGTCATGAGGGTGGGTGGGCTGTAACCTGTGGAGGTGGAAACAGTGTTACGCAAAAATATCAGCGCAAAGGGTAGGACAGAATCCCAAGTGGCGTTGTTCTGCTGGACCATTTTTCTAAGGGTGGTTTTTAGGGTCCGATTCATGCGCTCCACTATACCACTCGACTGTGTTCTGCATGACCCGTCCCGTAAAGTGAGAACCTTGGTCCGATTCAATACTGCGGTGGAGTCCCCATCTTGTAAAAATGTGGTGGGTTAGGATTTTGGCTGTGGTTTTCGCGGTGTTGGTGCGGGCTGGAAATGCTTCCACCCACTTTGTGAAAGTGTCTATGACCACCAGAACATATTTATAGCCATTTCTGCAAGGGGGCAATGGACCTATAAAATCGATCTGGAGGCTAGTCCAGGGGCCGTTAACGGGTCGGGTGTGGCTGAGTTGTGCCTTTTTGGCATATCTATCTGGGTTGTTCTGTGCGCAGATGAGGCAATTCTCAATGTAATGGGATACATCCTCTTTGAGATTGAGCCACCAATAAAGCTGTTTGAGGTGGGCTGCGGTGGGATCGATTCCCTGGTGTCTATGACCGTCATGGAAGAAACAGATTAATTGGTTCCAATCTTGCTTCGGAACTACATAAAGAGTATCTTTTAACACCACACCGTCATGTGTGGTTATCATATTTCTGTATCTCATAGAATTTATCATAGAATTTACAGTGCAGAAGGTAACTGTATGCCTCTCGTATGAGGCTGGAAATTTCCCTTTCACGATCTCAGTGAGAGCGCTATCCTGCTTCTGGGCCGCTACTAGATCTTCGATCCTAGTTTGCGTGACCTGAACTGCACTCACTGGCGCACTCACTGGGGCGCTTTCGGGGGGCTTCCAAAAATACCCATGCCTGGATCCTGCTTTTGCCAGCGCGTCGGCTTTTACATTTCCAGGGGGGGAGGAACGATGGTGGCTGCGGACTTTATAATGCCAAAAGTCCTGTTCTTGGCTTTTTCCAGAATATGGCGGAGTAATGGGGCTGAGGGGAGGGGTCTCCCATCTGCAGAAACAAATCCTCTTGTTTCCCAGAGGGGCAGAAATTCGGTGAGGCTGTTGCAGACGTATAGACTGTCTGAATATATGTCTGCTGGGCTGGGGAAGGAATCTGGGTGCTCTATAATGTAAGCAATGGCCGCAAGCTCTGCTGCCTGCGCGCCTAAGTGTCCGGGTAATTTTAATGCGATTTCCTTGAGGGCGCGTCCCTGCGCGTCCTCCACATAAATCCCACAACCTGTTATGCGTTGCCCATCCAGGACTGTGGAAGATCCATCCACATAAATCCTAATGGGGTCACACGTGTCCGGGTGAGGAGGGCTTTGAGATGGGGTGGCTAGTTTTCTGGGGGGTGTTTTCGCGATAAAGGGGCCTGTATTATGGTGGGGCGAGATGATTTCACACTCATGGGGGGTTCCGGGGTACTGTAGATTGTCCGCTAAGTATGTGTGTGTTTTGGTCCGTTTGACTGTGATGTCCTGTCCTTGTAAGAGAAGGGTCCACCTAGCAGCGCGGATTTGGCTGACGGTACCGTCTTTAAGTCGTCCGTCCAGTAAAAGTTGGGTGGGGGTGTGCTCGGTCAAAATGGTGATGGGGTTCAGTCCGGTAATGTATGAAAAGTACTGGACTGCCCAGAAAACTGCGAGCAGGTGCCTCTCACAGGCTGAGAATCCCTGCTCCACAGCATCTAGAATTCGGGAGGCATATGCCACGGGTCTTAGCTGGTCATGCCGTTCCTGCAGGAGCACGGCTGAAAGGGTGCGGTCTGTGGTCGCGTAAGGGGAAAGTGGGTCTGGAACCTGTAGTGTGGGGGCGGCTATGAGCGCCTGTTTTAATGATTCCACAGCATCCGTATGCTGCGGAAGCCACTCCCAGGGGGCTCCTTTCTTTAAGAGCTTTGAGAGGGGCGCTGCCTTGCTGGCGAAACCGTCAATGTTATTTCGGCAGTAGCCAACCAGCCCTAAAAACGACCGGAGGGCTGAAACGTTTTGGGGAAGGGGCAATTTGGCGATCGAGTCAGTTCTTTTGTGCTCGATCTCGCGTTTGCCGTGTGTGATGATAGTATCCAAATATATCACCTTTTCTTCCAATATCTGGGCCTTTTTGGGGTTGACTTTACAGCCAATGGAATGTAGTAATTCCAGGAGTTCGGACAGAAGCTCAATGTGCTCTTCCTTCGTATCTGTCTGTAGTAGTAGATCGTCTACGTACTGTACCAGACATTCGGGGCGAGAAAATTTTGCTAGTCCATTTGCCAGCTGTCGGTTGAAAATGGAGGGGGAGTTGTGGAAGCCTTGTGGCAGGCATGTCCACGTGTATTGCTGCGCTCAGAAAGTGAAGGCAAATTTGTACTGGCATGCCTTTGCCAATGGAATGGACCAGAATCCATTACTGACGTCCAAAACCGTGAAATATCGGGCATGGAGTCCCTGTTTGAGCATGGTCTCGGGACTTATTGCAACGGTGGGGGCTGCTACGGGGGTGACTTTATTGAGTTCCCGATAATCTATGGTCAAGCGCCATGATCCGTCGGGCTTCCTTACTGGCCAAATCGGGGCATTATTAGTTGAGGCTACCGATCTTAGGACGCCCTGCTCTAATAAACTTTCTATAACCTTTAGGATTTCTCCCTCTGCTTCTAGGGGGAATCCGTACTGCTTTTGGGGTCTAGGGTCCGGTCCTGTTATTTGTATGGAACCAGTCATCCGTCCACAGTCGTGTTTGTGGGTCGCGAATGCTGCCCTGTTTTTTTGCAGGACTGCGCTAATTTTGTTCAGAAATCCCCTCTATTAAGCGTTGCGGGGGCTCTAGCGGATTTTGCCATCTTCCAGACACACTGGTTGACTGGATCGAAAGAGAGGTGGTGAGAATTCATGAAGTCGATCCCCAAAATGTGCTCTGCTGTTGGGGGCAGGTCGACTAACACTACGGGGTGTTTTGTATTAATGGTTCCGATTTGGATGGGTACCGGGGTTGTGATGTGTCCCTGCTGTGAAGCCGCTGAGGGTGATAGTGGCTGTAGTGGGCCACGTGTCCTTACCAAGGGTGGAGGAATTTAAGGTTGTGCGGGACCCTCCTGTGTCCCAGTGAAGCTTGATCGGCTGTCCCCTAACCTTTGCTGCGACTACGGGTCGTCCTGACCTATCCCAAAGGGTATCGCAGACCCAACTGGGGGAGCCTGTACACCGTCAGTCCGTTCCGGTCAAGTCTGTCTGATCGGACTGGGCGCTACCGCTATGTATGGGCTCTGCCTTTTTCTTATTGAGTGTGCTTGTCTGTTGGGCTCTCTGTGGTCTTTTAGGGGCCTTGCATTCTTTGGTAAAATGTCCCAATTGTCCGCAATTGTAGCATTCTTGCGGTTTTGCTGGGGGGGCTGCTCTTTCCCTCGTTTACCCAGGCGGGGTTGTGAAGAGTGGTTCTTACTGCCTGCACGTCTGCGGCGGCTTGTTTTTCCTCGGGGGTTCTAGCTGCGGGTTTACTGTGAGCCGACTGTTCCCAAACACGGGACAATCTTTTGACCACCCACGTCTCATTATGAACCTCCTCCGAGGGGTCATAATTACTACAGGCATTCTGTCCTGCTTCCATGGCATGGGAGATAAGGGTGCGGGTCCATTTGGCCATATTGTCTGCGGACAAATGGGCACGGTCTACGTTTCCGAAAACGGCTTCAAAGTGAATCCACAAGCGTCCTGCGAATGCTGTGGGGTGTTCAGACTTTTTCTGTCTGCACTTATTTAGGCCATCTACGGGGTCGTCCCGGTTATACCCGATCACATCCAGGATCGTGGTATGCATTTCTGCAAGGGTGCCTCCTCCTACATTCTGTGGGTCGGGAAGGGCTGCTGCTACCGATGGGTCTAAGCTGAGGACCGTGAGCTTTACCTGCTCTTTCTCATCCAGGCCGTACAAGGTTGCCTGGTGTTTGACGGTGGCAAAGAAATGGTGTGGGTCTGAAGCGGGGAGGAACGGTGTGATTTTAGCACACGCGTCCCGTAATTGGGTCACTGTGAGGGGGGTGGAATATAGGAATTCCGCCTCGTCTGCTGTGGCTGTGCGGTGGGTTGTTACAGGGTTCATGGGAGCCTGAACTACCTGCTGTGTGGGGGGTGGGGGTGCTTTCCTCCTTTGGGGCTTTCCCTGCGCACATGTTCCCTGAACATATCTCTGCGCTGTCTCCTGCAATTCTTCCCAATCAGGGCCGTCTTCTTGTTCTAAACTTTCCCCAAAGGTGTCTTGGAATCCCTTTTGGACAGAAAGCATTGATTGCAGGTCTGCAATTTGCTTTCGGCACTTCGCATGGTCTAAGGTACTCTGCCTTTGTTCCGTGGTTGCAGCGTGGAGCGCTCTCAAGGCTGCCTTGAGATCACTACATTGCTTCTGTAGCGTCTCCACCTGCTTCTCTGTCTCTTTCTTAACCAGGACTGCACGCTGCGTGTCCTGATAAGCCTTCTCATACTGGGATTGAAAACTGCTTAAATGCGCCAGGCAAGACTGGTGACCCCGTTTGGCGTCAGCCACCTCTTCGTCCTTGGCTTCTAACTGCCTTTTCAATTCCAGGTTCTCTTTTTCCATCTTGCATACATCGATTTTACTCATTCGATGTATGCCTTCTATTTCTTTTCAGAGCGTCCTGACGACCTCCTCTGTGCCTCGCAATTGTGCCATACAGGACACGATTGCCATCGGCTTGCGCGCTTTTGCTAAGCTTTTCTTATGAATTTCACTCATGTCCTCCCACCAAGTATGCCCTATACTTCCGGGACCTGAGTCGTCATTATTACAGAAACCGCTCCACACGGGCCATCCTTTGCCCTGTAGAAATTTCCACTTCTCAAATGGGACACTGTCCCACTTTAATGCTGCTGATCGGTGCGACCGCAAATTCTTCGGGGTTCATGAGGCATTGCATTGCCTGCATGGCCATCTCTCTTATCTGCTTGCTACGTTCAAATTTGGAACAGGGGGCTAAGGTGGTGTCGTAGATGCGGGTACGGCTTGCGCTAATTTCCAAAAATACCGACTTCCGACAGTTTTGACGCAACAAAATCTATCAGTTTTACCTTATAACCCTGTTAGTTACGCATGCATACACACACTTCCGAATTGTGAATTATTAACCAGAACCGCTTGAACACTTGTGGGTTTTTTTTGTTTTTGTTTCCAATTGGATTCTATTCAAATTTCTGGGGTTCTCCCGGAGTGGTTTTCCACTTCTATGTCGGGTCCCGGCGGAGTCGCCAATTATGTTGCTCTTATTAGCCTTAGTTTTATTACCTCTGATTATGTCACCTTTGCTCACGAGTCGCCAGGTATCTTTCTGATACCGCCACGTGGTTCAAGCTCGAGTTATGATTAATAAGTCAGCACACCGCATAGTAAGATTGAAATCAACGGTCATTTATTATGTACAGCAATCAATACTTACACAATAATCCTACTATCTATATCAAAACCTACCACTACTGGCCAATACTTAACTTTTGGGGTGGCCCACCAGGTCAGGGAAACGAATGGTTTATCGAATTGGATCTGGCCTGCGGGGTTCAAAAGGCTGATACGGGCCAATGGCTAGGAATCTCTATCGGGTAGCAATCGCTGGAGTCAGACTTACTGTTTCTGGTCAATGTTCTTGCGAAGGTTGCGAGCAGGAGAAGAAGGGAAAGAGAGCGATCTGAACTTGGCCCCTCAATTTATAGGGCCCAGGGGCTTCCCGCCTCTCGGGGAGGCCCTTGACCCTGAGTCCCAAGCGATTGGACTTGTTCCCAATCACTGGGTTCGATATGCTCCAATAATGGGGCGATTCCTCGATCGGGGGTTGGTCGTTCACCTGTCTTTGTTTCGGCCACTGCAGGCGCCGAGAGGTCTGGCCCGGCATTCAATTGCTAATATGTTGCAATTGTTCCCGGGGATAGCCGATTAAACTGCAGATGTCTGTGTTGATGTGCTGCTAATAGTCTTGAGTATCGATCTGGGCCGACTTCCCCAGAGCCGAATACGCTCTTCTGTCTGCAGCTGTCCGTTTGTGTCCTGTTGGCTGCTTTTCCCATCAGCCTTTTCGGTTAGCCATTTTAAATCGGGTTTTGGCCAAATTAATAGGGAATCAGCCATTTTAGGTGGCTACAGTATAAAATGACCACTGCTCATGCTGTTGGTGACTTCGTAAACATTTATATATATGTAAAGAAGACATTAAAAGACTGAACTGGCTGCCACATGCAAACCATGTAATCCTGTAGGTATGCAAGAAAACAGACAGGTCATAATGAATTACAAATATGACTTACACAAGATAATTAGGTTTTAAAAAATGAGTTCAGCCCAACTTAGATTCTCCACAATTAGCCTTAAGTTTCCCTATTTCAGCATTCTATTATTTCTAGAATTGCAGGGTTTTATTCTGGAGTCTGCTGCATGTTATTGTTCATTCTTTATGTAAGAATTTCCTGAGATAAGTTCAAAATATTTTCTTCTACTCATTCAGTGTATTACACTGCCCTTCCTCTTTCAGTTTTGTTTAAAGTAATTTTCCAAAATGATCTTTTCCATATTATTTTCGACCTTTTATATTTTTCTGCAGCTGCCCTTTCAAACCGCTTAGAACCATAGAAAAGTTACCGTCCAGAAAGAGGACATTCAGCCCATCATACTTTCTGCAGGATCTTACTGCCAGGAGCAAGCCGGTCCTGGCACTTCTGAGTTTCTCCCTATGGTATCCTCAAACTGCCCATGCGTGAACTTAAATATTCAAATTGGCTACCTGGTACTTCTGGGTGGATAGCCGCATCAATCTCATGTCCGCCGAGATCGTGTTGGGATCTCGTTGGCCTTACGATTCTGTCGAAAGATCCTGGAACTGTTAACTCTGTTTCTCTCCTCATAGATGCTACTAGATCTTCTGACTACTTCCACCACTTTCTGTTTTTACTTTATACCTGACAACCTCCCGTCCCATCCGCCTCACCATCCTGCCATCAAAGTGTTTTGGCGGGACTGGTAGGATTCCGAAGGATTAACCTTTTGGCTCTTCTTTTAACTACCTCCAATGCTTCCCTTGTGACCAGAATTGGCCTTCAGTCACATCTTGTTGCCATAATAATAGCTTAAAAAAAAGTATAATATTGACAGGTTAACTACCAATAGTGAGAATTAAACTGTCTCTCACAATCAGTAATGTGAAAATGACCAGGTAACTGTTGTTCTGATAATAAGCTAAATGTTGTTCAGGTCATTGGGGATAACTCCCCTGCTCAGACTCAGTATCCTCTCCTCATGCAGTATAAAGTTATTGTTTCCCCTGACAATTGGTATTCTTTTGATTATCCTAATGAATGTAAGATGATAACCATCACAAAATGTATTTTTTCTGCAATCTGTACTATCAATTGAATATTTGAATCCAGTGCTCTTCTTCAAAATTGTGCCACTGGTGCCACATTAACCTTAAGAGAATCGTGAACAAGGACTCCCAAGTCCCTTTGTACTTCCAATTTCCTAAGCATTTCCCCATTTAGAAAAATAGTCTTATGCCTAAATTCCTCCTTCCAAAGTGCATAACCCCACACTTTTCCACATTGTATTTCATTTGCCACTTCATTGGTCACTCTCCTAGCTTGTCCAAATCCTTCTGCAGCCCCCTTGCTTCCTCAATACTACCTGTCCCTTAGCAAACTTAGCAACAGTGTCTTCAGTTCCTTCTTCCAGATCATTAATGTATATTGTGAAAAGTCGTGGTCCCAGCACAGACCCCTGAGGCACACCACTAGTCACCGGCTGTCATTCTGAAAAAGACCCCTTTATCTCCACTCTTTGCCTTCTGCCCGTCAGCCAATCCACTATCCATGCCAGGATCTCATCCTTAACACCATGGGCTTTTAACTTATTTAACAGTCTCCTATACGGCACCTTGTCAAAGGCCTGCTGGAAATCTAAATAAATCACGTCCACTGGTTCTCCTTTGTCTAACTTCCTTGTTACCTCCTCGAAGAACTCCCAACAGATTTGTCAGACATGATCTCCCTTTGACAAAGCCGTGCTGACTCAGTCCTATTTTACCATGCACTTCCAAGTACTTTGCGATCTCATCTTTAATAACAGACTCTAAAATCTTACCAATGACGAAAGTCAGGCTAACCGGCCTATAATTTCCTGTCTTCTGCCTCCCTCCCTTCTTAAACAGTTGTGTTACATTAGCCACTTTCCAGTCCTCTGTGACCCTTCCTGCCTCCAGTGATTCCTGAAAGATCATCACCAATGCCTCCACAATTTCCTCAACTATCTCTTTTAGGACCCTGGGGTGTAGTCCATCGGGTCCAGGTGATTTATCCATCTTCAGACCTTTCAGTTTCCCCAGACCTTCGCCTTAGTAATGGTCACTGCACTCACCTCCGCCCCCTGGTTCTCCTGAAGCTCTGGCATCCCACTGGTGTCTTCCACCGTGAAGACTGATACAAAATAACTATTCAGTTTGTCTGCCATTTCTTTGTTTCCTATTATTACTTCTCCAGCCATATTTTCCAGTGGTCCAATGCCTATTTTTGCCTCTCTCCTACCTTTTACATATTGAAAAAAATTCTTCCTATCTTCCTTTACATTCTAGCTTGCACTCATACTTCATCATCTCCCCTTATTGTTTTTTTAGTTGTCCTCTGCTCTCTTTTAAAGGCTTTCCAATCCTCTGGCTTCCCACTAATCCTCGCCACTTTGTATGCTTTTTCTTTAGCTTTTATGCTGTCCTTGACATCCCTCGTCAGCCATGGATGCCTTGTCCTCGCCTTAGCATGTTTCTCCTACTTGGGATGAATTTCTCTTGTGCCTCCCTAATAACCCCCCAAAACATCTTCCATTGCTATTCCACTGTCTTCCCTGCTAGGCTCCTTTTCCAATCAACTCTGGCCAGCTCCTCCCTCATGTCTTTGTATTTACCCTTATTTAATTCTAATACCGTTACATCTGATTGCAGTTTCTCCCTCTCAAACTGCAAGGTAAATTCTATCGTATTGTGGTCACTGTTCCCTAAGGGTTCTTTCACCTTAAGTTCCCTAATCAAGTCTGCCTTACACATCACCAAATCCAGAATTGCCTTTTCTCTAGTAGGCTCTGTCACAAGCTGCTCCAAAGAACTATCTCTTAGACGTTCCACAAATTCCTTTTCTTGGGATCCACTACCAACCTGATTTTCCCAGTTCACCTGCATATTGAAGTCCCCCATGATTATTGTAATATTTTTTTACATGCCTTTTCTATCACCTGATTTATTTTCTGCCCCAAATCCTGACTACTGCTAGGGAGCCTGTACATAACTCCCATCAGGGTCTTTTTAACTTTTCGATTCCTCAATTCCACCCACGGAGATTTTATGCCTTCTGATCCTGTATAGCTCCTTGCTATCAATTTAACTTCATTCCTTACTAACAATGCAACCCCTCCCCCATTGCTCATCTGCCTGTCCTTTCGATCGAACATATATCCTTGGATATTTAGATCCCAGCCCTGATCCCCTTGCAGCCACTTCTCTGTGATGCCCACAACATCGTATCGGCCAATTTCAATGTGCACAGCAAGCTCATTTACCTGGTTCCGTATACTGTGCGCATTTAGGTAAAACACCCTCAATCCTGCATTGACCACCTCTCATTTCACACTCTCCTCAGTCACTACTCTGTACTGTGGCCCTTTTTGATTTTTCATCATCACATCCTTGAGAGCAATCAAGGATGGAAAACAATCGCGGGCCTTGCCAGCACCATCCACATCCCATGAAATAAAGTCCTGGGGTGGGACTAGAATCCACAACCTTCTGCCTCATACAAGAGTGCTACCAAGTGAACTGCAACTAACATCAAGAAGGATAATACTCCCACTGGCTGGGCAGAGAAGGGACAGGAACACACAGGCAATTAATAAACCAGATAGGTTTGAGAGAACACCTGACCTAGTGAAGTCATTTTTCTCAAGCCTTGAATTAATCAGTTTCAGACCAGGGAAAGTCAAACAACCCCAGTAATAAGAATAATAAGGTATAACTTTTTTTTTTTTAAAGCATTTCTCTTGTTATGACCATATTACATAGTTGAATCAAGGTAAAATTTGATTCCATCTGAAATAATTCATAATTGTCCATTATCACTTCAATCTTCATCTGTAAAGACTGAAGATGCCCAAGTGGTGGCTTACATTGGAAAGACATAAAACAATTCAACAATGGCATGTTCGGGAGTCTGTGTAGGCATTAAACGGTGTAAAGCCGAACTGTGTGCTGGGCACATCTAGTTGCTGTTCCTGATAGTATTAGCTGTCTCGTCACAAGGCAGGTATTATCATCTCTGGTTGAATGTATTCCTGCAAATACCATCACATTATTTCCTGCCTTCAATCGCCCCTTTCTCTTGTTCCAACCATTGCATCACATTACCACATCAACTGGAAATGTGACCTGGCTCCTTGCCATCGAATTAGATTATTCCTGATCGTTGATCAACTAGCCTTCCTCCCCATTTCCAATATTTAAAAAAATTAACAGAAGTTCACAGAAAATGAATAATGCACACCATTTTCTTTCATGCACAACCTCTGGAGGGATGGCAAGCCTAGGTTTTGCATATCTACCAAGTTAACTGGTGCTCTCTTCAAAAGCTCACACCCAGAAATCCTACCGATTTCTCACCAAATGGGCAGCAAAAGCAAAGCCCTATGTTGGTGCTATCAGCCAACTAAGAAATTATCAACCACTAGGTGGCAGTAGGAAAAGCTGGGCCAGGAATTGCTTCATGCCTACTCCCACTCCATTACCTTATTTTGGCCGGATAGTTCAGCAGTGACCTCATTACTGCTGGTCAATGAGCTTTGTACAGCACTTACAATGCAGTCAAAGCAGACCAATTTGGCTGGAATTTCCTAGGAGCCCCTCCAGCTCCACTGCTTTACCTTGATTGCAAGTCCTTAATACACGGAACCCATAACCATGACCCAGTTCATTCATGTGGAAAAAGTGATCATTAAGTTTGAGAGTCAAGAGTTGAATAATAATACATTGTGGAGTTGGCATGATGTCGATCTGGAGCCCAGCTGAAGGTCTGTCATTGAGTTTTCCTTCCAACATTCTTGTATGGCTGCAAGGACAGGCTTAAATGGAGCAAGGTTTAATCAAATTCCACAAGCCCCTTATCAGCAGTATGATGACAATTTTTTTTTTTCATTCTGAAATTGACAAGCATTCCATAGGGGCAAAAATACTCTTTTCATAGAATCTACGGCACAGGGACAAGCCCTTTGGCCAAACTGGCCCATGCCAAACAAAAAGCCCACCTAAGCTAACCCCATTTGCCTGCATTTGGCCCACATCTCTCTAAACCTTTCCTGTCCATGTATCTGTCTAAATGCCTTTTAAAGGTTGTCAATGCCCCTGCCTTAACCACTTCCTCCGGCAGCTCATTCCACATACATACCACTCTCTGTTGCTCCTCAGGTTCAATTCATTCTTTCCTCGCTTAACTTAAACCTTCTGGTTCTCGATTCCCCAACCCTGGGAAAAAGACTGAGTGCATTCACCTTATCCATGCTTCTCATGACCTTAAACACCTCTATAAGATCACCCCTCAGTCTCCTATGCTCCAAAGAAAAAAGTCCTCGCTTGTCCAATCTCTCCCTTTAACTCAGTTCCTTGAGTCCTGACAACATCCATCTCTTCTGCACTCTCTCCAGTTTAATAATGTCTTTCCTATAGCGAGGCGACCAAAATGGAACACAATACTCCAGATGCAGCCTAACCAACGTCCTGCACAACTTCATAACTTCTATACTCAATGCCATGACTGATGCAGGCTAACATGCCAAGCCTTCTTCACTGCCCAATCTATTTTGACTCCACCTTTAGAGAACCGTGCACCTGAACTCCAAAGTCCCTCTGTTCTGCGATATCCTGAGGTACTACCATTCACGGTGAAAGTCCTACCTTGATTTGACTTTCCAAAATGCAACACCTCACATTTAACTGTATTGAACTCCATTTGCCATTTCACGGCCCACTTCCCCAGCTGATCAAGATCCTGCTGCAATTTTGATAACCTTCTTCACTGTCTACAATACCACCATTTGCAAACTTACTGATCATGCCTTGTACTTGGGCGGCACAGTGGTTAGCACTGCCGCCTCACAGCTCCAGGGACCCGGGTTTAATTCCGGCCTCAGGTGACTGTGTGGAATTTGCACTTTCTCCCCGTGTCTGCGTGGGCTTCTTCCGGGTGCTCCGGCTTCCTCCCACAATCCAAAGATGTGCAGGTTAGGTGGATTGGCTAAATTGCCCTTAGTGTCCAAAAAGGTTAGGTGGGGTTACTGGATTACCGGGATAGGGTGGAGGCATGGGCTTAAGTAAGGTGCTCTTTCAAGGGTCGGTGTAGACTCGATGGGCTGAATGGCCTACTTCTGCACTGTAAATTCGATGATTCAATAATTCTCATCCAAATCGCTGACATAGATAACAAAAAGCAATGGGCCCTGAGGCACACCACGAATCACAGGCCTCCAGTCCGACAAGCATCCTTCCACCATTACCTTCTGCTTCCTACCATCAAGTCAATTGCTTGACTGTACTCCTCCTTAGATTAATGTCACTGTTAAAACTGACCTAGTAAGCTTTCAAAATCTGGTAGGTAGGCTCCCAATACAGAAATTATAAGTAAATGTCACATGGCTTGTTGGAAAAATGGAACATTCTGAATGATTTCTTCTTTTACAATCAACTCCATTCATTAAAAGTGGGAGAGATAATATTTTATTTGCTGACAATATGAACACATTGGTAAAAATGAAAATAAAAGGATTAAAATGATAAGGTTTTTTAGCTGCAGCTTTTACATTATTTCTAGAAACTATTTTTGTGAACATTATTCTTTCTGGCCTGTTACAAATACTTACAATAAGTAGCCAATAAGATTCATACTGACTACCTCCCAGGAATTATATGTTCAATAATCTTGCTTTGAATACCAGTATCTCGCAGTGGAACAATTTAAGATTTACAAAGATGGTTCCAAACTCGTCAGGCCAGAGTTGTTAGGATTGCAGCAAAACAAGTAGAATAACCAAATCATCCATTTATACTGATGCAATATGTTGGATAAATGTTAATTCTGCAGAGTGCATAGTCTGCCCATTCCAAATGAACAGTTGGCATATACAAAGAACAAGAACGACAAATGCGAAACAGATTGTTTAAAAATTAATAAAATAACTGATGTTGCATAACAAGGCAGATATTAAAATCGCCTTTTGAGTGATCAGTGAATTATTTGAGGGTTTTCTGTAGTTTACACACAAAACACGTACAGTGTTCTTGGCATCCAGAGTTAAAATTAGTCGAGCACTTGAAAGCATTTTTGTTGCAAAATTTGTCACTACACATTCTACAATGAAGTTGTAATGTCTACCCTGCAGACACACAGAGCTAAGTTGCCAGTGTGCACTGTTGTCAGTAGGATCTCAATAAAAATTAAACGGTTTGTGTGTGAAACTTAATAGACGGAATTCTCCGGTCCCCCAGCCACGTGTATCTCGGCCGCGCACCGTTCGCTGGCGGTGGGTTTTGTATCTTCTCGACATTTGTCAACGGGATTTCCCATTGCAACTACCCCACGCTGCTGGGAAACCTGTGGGCTGGGGTGCGCTACCGGAGGGAAAAGTGAATCGCAATCCAGTCATGGTGTAAAAAATAGTAGCATAATTTAAGTATTGAACAGAGGTTGTTGTCTGGAGAGATTACTTTGAGCTTTATAGCACAAAAGTACAGTACTGGTAGTTATAAATCCATTACTGGTGGTGGAACTAATTTATAGTGATGAATTAAGGGAAACACCAAATATCAAAGCATCTTGTCCTTGATGAGATTTTTTTTCCTATGACAAATTGGTAGTAATGCACTGAATAGGCAAATCCTGGATGGGGTGATACACAAATGTATCAGACCTAATTATTAGGCCACTGTTAGATCAGTACAGAGATGACCTGGTCATGGTCTAAACCTGTTCTGTAGATCAGGAGCAGACCTTATGAAAAAGTCTATCACAAGTTTACTTTCCAAAGAAGTGATGTGGTGATTTTGTTGTTTTAATTTATGGAATTCACATCCTTGGCCTTTGGCCACCAGGTACAGTTACGACTAGCTTGTCAAACATTTACACCGACCTTCTGCCATTCCCTCATGCATCAACAGATAAAACTTAATGACAGCGGCACACATGCAGTAAATACAGTTTCTTGCAGACCAAAGGAAAACACGAGACATAAAATGAATAAATTGAACCTGTACAAAAATTGCAAAATAAGGATACAAAACGAGAAAGCACCATTTAGATAACTTACAGACCACAGGGTGTGCAAGTCAAAGCACCTCAATCTTCCCAGATCAACCAAACAATTAAAAATTCATAGGTGATTTCTTTTTGTATTTATAAAGGTTTATCCAGGGGATGCAAAGATTATAAATCGGTTTCCTTGGAGCTATTCCACTACTTCATGACTGGTGAGTCTTCCAGTGTATACGTATGTCCAGCTGCAAAATTCTTATAGAAAATGCTGACTAATTCATTTACACACTAGAAACACTAAAAACAGTGATTTATTGAGTCTTCTAACTACTGCACCTCCAGTCTTTCCATCATCTACATAAGTTAATAAATCTCCTTTTCGTAGGAGAGGAATAATTAGCACCTTTGAATACAGTTGTTCAGGGAAAGTAATTTTTTTAGAAAAGTAGTGGATTTCCCTCACATAACCATCTGCTGCCTCCCCCCCTCCCCCCCCCCCCCCCCCCTCAACATGATGCAGTTTGTGCAGTGCCTCTCGATGTACAGTGCATTTCAGGTCACTTGCTGAATTCTGTGCAAAAGATGATACTTGAAACCCAGACCCATGGCGAAGGCTCTGTGAATACGATGTTGCATGGGTTCCAAAACCAAACATTCAAGTACAGCTGGAGTCAAGTGACAACAGTAATTGGATAAATAATGTTCTGGTCTTTGTAATAAGGCACAGTTCAAGTCCTCTGAGGCACTTTGGAGTTGGCTGAGATGGAACTTGGATGTTGATCAAACCTCAGAGCTGTCGCTGTGATAATTCTGTGCAGTCATGGCCTTGTTACTGGGTGATTTCTTATACTCTCCCTTCTTATCCGATTGCTTTCTGCGTTTCAGCAGGAGGACAATAATAACAACAACGCAAATAGCTAGTAACAAGGTAGCAATCCCTCCAATAATGGGAACATTGCCAACCTTGTCACCTCGGTCATTTGGTGACCTAGCAACTGCTCCTTCAGGGAAGATATCTTCCTCGACAACTTGCTTTCGGTTGCTGCGGTCCAAGGCAATGTGTTGAATGTTGGTTCCTCGGTTGTTCTCAATGCCAATGTCCTCAGCCAGTATGGAGGCTTCTTTAACTGATCGTTGCTGGCGTGAATGCCTCATAGAGCTCAGGTTTCCGCTATGTGAAACAATATGATACTCCACACTTCTCTTTCCAATGCCTCTGCTCGCACTGTCCCGAGACCGCACAGTGTAAATGGTATGAATGTACCACTCTCGGCCGGCAGCAACCTAGAGATTAAGAATAACATGTTACTGTTCAGCTTCAGATTTTACTGCAGCAATTGAGACATTCAGAGTAAAAGCAATTGTTTGGAGCGAGGAAATAACTTTAGAATGGACATTAACCTTTTTTTTCATATCAGAGAAATAGTTTAATGACCATTTTGTAATTCCTTTCGTAACTAATTAATACTAAATGCAAAATGCCACACCGAACACAGCAGGTCTGGCAGCATATCATAGAGCTATAGAGCACAGAAACAGGCCCTTCGGCCCACCATGTCTATGCTGCCCATCAAATACCAATCGATACTAATCCCATTTGCCAACACTTGGTTCATAGTCTACTATGCTTTGGCGATTTAAGGGCTCGTCCAGGTGCTTCTTAGCTGGTTGCGAGAGTATCTGCCTCCACCACCCTCTCCGGCAGCACGTTCCATGTATCCACCACCCTCTGGGCGAAAAAATGTTTCCTCAGGTCCCCTCTATACCACTTTGCTTACAAAACATTAACAGAGTGGCCAGACCTGCACCTTTTCAACATTTTCTGTTTTTATTACAGAGGATAATGCTTCTGGTTATTGGGGTACAATCATTTCAGTCCCAGGGCACTGATGCAGGAGTTCCTCAGGATAGTGTTCTAAACCCAATCATCTTCAGCTGTTTCATCAATGAACCTCCCTCCATCATAAGGACAGAAGTGTGCAATGTTCAGCACCTTCAAGACACCTCAAATACTGAGGCAGTCCGTGTCATATGCAGCAAGAGCTGACCAACATCCAGGCTTGAGCTAATAAAGTGGTGAGTAACATTTGCGCCATACCACTGCCAAGCAATGACCATTTACAACAAGAGAGAATCTAACCATCTCCCCTTGAGAGTCAATGGTATCGCTAAATTTCTCACTCAACATCCTGCGGGTTACCATTGACCAGAAGCTGAACTGGATAAGCCACTTAAATACTGTAGTCCAACAGGTCAGAGGTCAGGAATTCTGTGGCGAGTAATTCACCTCTTTGAGGCCACAAAAACTATTTATATGGCACAAGCCATGACTGTGGTGGAATACTCTCTGTTTGAGTAACTCAAGAAGCTCAGCACCATCGAGTACAAAGCGGCTGCTTCATCGGCACCTCATACACCCCCTTGAACTTGCTCTCTCCGTATCATCAATGCAGTCTCAACAGCATATACCATACTCAAGATACACTGCAGCAACTCATGAAGCCTATAATGAGCACTTTCCAAACCCATGGCTTTTCCTGATTATAGGACAAGGGAGCAGACGCTTAGGAACACAATCACATCCAAGTTCCCATCCAAGCCACACAGCATCCTGACTTGGAAATATATCACCGTTCCTTCACTGTCGCTGGGTCAAAAATCCGGACAACACTGTGGGTTTACCTACTCCAGATGGACTGCAGCGGCTCAAGAAGGCAGCTCACTACCACCTTCTCAAGGGCAATTATGCGCAACAAATGCTGGGTTAGTTAGCGATGTCCACATCCCATGAAATATTGCAATGTGAATGGGGGTACGAAGATTCTTCTTTTCTTAGATTGAGTAGATTGGACCTCAAATCTCTGAAGTTTAGGTGACTGATAGAAACCTACTTTTCTTATAGGTAATAAAAGTTTAAGGGAAGAACTGATTTAGTGACAATATACTATTACAAATCATATATTAGCCATGACAGCAGAGAATGCTGAGAGCATGGGAAAAGATCTGATAAGAAAGTCAGTTTTCAAACTGACTTTCCATGTTGCAGAATACACTCATTGGGCGAAATTCTCCCGAAACGGCGCGATGTCCGCCGACTGGCGCCCAAAACGGCGCCAATCAGACGGGCATCGCGCCGCCCCAAAGGTGCGGAATGCTCCGCATCTTTGGGGGCCGAGCCCCAACATTGAGGGGCTAGGCCGGCGGCAGAGGAATTTCCGCCCCGCCAGTTGGCGGAAACGGCCTTTGTTGCCCCGCCAGCTGGCGCGGAAATGACATCTCCGGGCGGCGCATGCGCGAGAGCGTCAGCGGCTGCTGACAGTTTCCCACGCATGCGCAGTGGAGGGAGTCTGTTCCGCCTCCGCCATGGTGGAGACCGTGGCGGAGACGGAAGGGAAAGAGTGCCCCCACGGCACAGGCCCGCCCGTGGATCGGTGGGCCCCGATCGCGGGCCTGGCCACCGTGGGGGCACCCCCCGGGGCCAGATCGCCCCGCGCCCCCCCCAGGACCCCAGAGCCCGCCCACGCCGCCTTGTCCCGCTGTTCAAAAGGTGGTTTAATCCACGCCGGCGGGACAGGCAATTTATCGGCGGGACTTCGGCCCATCCGGGCCGGAGAATCGCGTGGGGGGGGGGCGGGGGCCGCCAACCTGCGCGCCGCGATTCCCGCCCCCGCCGAGTCTCCGGTGCTGGAGACTTCGGCAACCGGTGGGGGCGGGATTCACGCCAGCCCCCGGCGATTCTCCGACCCGGCGGGGGGTCGGAGAATGACGCCCATTGTTATCATTACTGGGCAAACATCCCAGTTCTAGAAAACATGGTGGGAAACAGGTGGTTCGATCACACCATATTATGGAAACATAGAGAAATTCTCTCATGCCACATTATCTCTTAAAACTGATAGACAAACATTTTGGTCAATTAGATGAATTATAATTATTTTAACCCAATCACAGTCAGAAAGAGGACAGAGCCTCAAAAGATTATGATTTTCTTAAGAGACTGGGAGAAAACCTTTGCTCGCTCTCTCTGAATTCATCTTTACCCTAACCTTTGAAACGTATTCTTACTTTGCTTTGCAAGCAGCTATTTCCTTTTGTTTCATTTTTGTATTGTGCATTTTCATCTGAAGAAATTACCACAAACTGAATTGTATTTTAAATTCAACTCAACCATCTGTATTTGCGTTGGACAAACAACTTTCTAGATTTTGCATTCGCATAAAATTTGACTTGATCAGTAGACTTTAAAACTGACATAAATAAAGCTATACTTGACTTCACCCAAGAAGCTCTGTCTCGAGTTCTGTAGATTAATATATAGTTCGGCGACACATAAATATATTAACAAAGTACAGATCCATCAGTGACTGAGAGGTGATCTCACTGAAATGTTTAAAACTCTTAGAGAGCTTGACTGGTTAGATGCCAAGAGATTGTTTCCCTTGATTGGACACTCTGGAACTAAGCATTGGTCATTTAGGACTGAGATAAGGAAGATTTTATTCATTCAGGGGGTTGTGAATCTTTGGAAATCAGTAAAAGCTAGTACACGGTACAAAATGTAACCGAAAAGGCTATACAGTGTTGGCCTTTATTTCAAGGAGGTTATAACACAAAAGTCAAAGAGCTACGGTTTAGATCTGTGCGGCTTGATCAGATCCCAGCTGGAATACTCCATTCAGTTTTAAAAACCGAACATATATGGCTACGATTCCTCCGAACGGCAACTAACTGCTCCCACCAGAGAGAAAACCAGAGTGATTCCCGCTGGTGCTAGGAGCGACCCTGACATTCAGTGGTTCTCGGAGGGGAGGCGAGACCTAATCTCACTGACAGGTTCTGCTCCTCAATCGCCCCAATCTCAGAAGCTGCTGCAGCAGCATCACCCCACCCCCTTGGATCATTGGCAAATCCCCTCCCCCATCCTAATCACTGTTAAGGGCCCCCCCTCAGTAGCCCTTTCACAAACTCCGCTGCCGCCCTAGGCACCCCGCTTCAGCACCCTCCTCCCCCCCTGCCCCAGGCACTCCCTTTCAGCAGCCTCCTCCATCCTCCCGGCACCTCCCTCACGGCCCCCCACTGCCCGATGCACCCCCCATCAGTACCTTCAACACCCTCCTCACCCCCCTTCAGCACCTTCCTCTACCCAGGCATCCCCCTTCAGCACCCCACACACCGCCATCCCTCCCCGCCCTAGGCATCCCCCATCAGCAGCCTTCTCTCCCCTCCTCCCCGGCACTCCATTTCAACACTCTCCTCACCCCCCTTCAGTATCTTGTGTCTCAGTGGAAAATGTGTTTATAAAGTCTATAAAGTGCACTGACAAATTTGCACAGAAAATAAACACATTCGGAGATGTCAGGCAGTAAGCATTAGCAAATTATTAATCACTACCTTGTTTTACATCTGCATGGACATAATCCATTAAAAAATAGCTCCCCCCAAAAAATGTGGTTAGTAATGGATGTTTTTCTGGCTCCAATAAAAACTCTCAGAAACAACCAACAAATTAAGAAGTTATAATAATAATCTTTATTGTCACACGTAGGCATACATTACTGCAATGTAGTTACTGTGAAAATCCCCTCGTCGCCACATTCCGGCGCCTGTTCGGATACACTGAGGGATAATTCAGAATGTCCAAATTACCTAACAGCACGTCTTTCGGGACTTGTGGGAGGAAACCGGAGCACCCGGAGGAAACCCACGCAGACATGGAATGTGCAGACTCCGCACAGACAGTGACCCAAGCCGGGAATCGAAACCGAGACCCTGGAGCTGTGAAGTAACAGTACTAACCACTGTGCTACTTTGCCACCCTAATTACAGCTACATTGGTAACTGGAAAAATAATAGAATTGATCATTCACAATAAAGTTGAAGAGTATGAAAATCACCTAGTAAGAGGTAGCCAACATATCTTTGGAAGTGGCAGATCCTCTCTGACCAAAATCATTGACTTGCTGAGGCACTAGCATTCCAAAAGGACACCAGAGGCCCCTTCATAGAATCATTAAGTTGTTATAGCACAGAAGGAGGCTATTAAGCCCATTGTGTCCATGCCAGCTCTCTGCAACAGCAACTCAACTAACTCCATTCCACCTTTTCCCCATAACACTGACTTTTTAAACTCTCTTTTGAAGGCCTGGATTAAATCTGCCTGCACCAGACACGTCGGCAGTGTATTCCTAACCATTCACTGCATCGTGCTTCCCCTCATTTCGCGTCTAGGGATTGCCACTGCATGGAGAGACCATCCAGTCAAATCTAGCGATTTCCCAGTGGGATGGGGTGCTCCTTTCTGGGCACTCTATGGTGCATGGAGGAGCACCTGGCAATGGCTCCGCCTGTCCATTGAGACCTCTCAATTGCTGGGTACCCTAAACTCCATGCACCCGTCTTCAAGGGCACTGGACATTGATGTGCCCTCATCCTCCAGGTGCATCCCCATCAATGCCCACTGCTAGTGGCGGTGCTGTTGAGCCGCTAGTTCTCTAATTCGGCTGGCAGTTCTTGGGGATGGATTGTCATCCTCAATAGGGATGTCTGTCCCCACAGCAACCATTTACTTGGTTGCCGCCAACAAAATGCAGCCTCGGGACCTACTGCCCACAGAAGTAGTGTCACCCCCCCGGGCTTTTGGCCTTGGTCGCGGGGCTTCTGCAGCCTATATTTTCTGATGATAAAGTCTCAGGAACAGAACTGTTAATGCAATGAAATGATAATGCCATCAACAACACAATATGTGATGATCTGTAGTTGCAGAAGGGGTGTCCTTTATGAATAAGCTGCAATTTTGTGCAACACACAATAGACTTCAGGGCAATAAACTGTGTTTATAACCCTACACAGCTAATTCTAGCCACCAAGTCCAGAAAGGGTAACACTACCAGTGATCACAAAGTATATAAGGACAGTCATCTCCTTCCTACCTGGAAAAGTGGGGAGGAGTCTATTCGAAAGCCATCAGAACCAGGCTGTCTGGAAAGTGCGACTGCTTCAGAATCATCTATTGCAAGTCTAGCATTGAATGCCACATTTCCAAAATATGAATCTTGTGTCTCAGGCTGAGCCTTATCCTGTTCAAAAAAGTAAAAGACCTGTTATTGGAATTATGCATCCCAGTGAAAATAATGAACCTCCTGAAATTAAAAAAAATTTTTTTTGATTAAAAACAACCTAATGAATTGAATACAATTCTTACCAACAATCTGGATCTGATTTGCATGCTTAAAAACCTTTTCTTCCTCAACGTTTTATTCATCAATCTTCCCCTCATGCTCCATTTCCCTCTACAAAAATCATAACTGTACTCTACTAAAGCTCGAAGCACATGCCATTGATGATGAAGAGTATATTCATTATTTTGAGACATCTACTGAAATAACTGACTTACCACGATTTTAAACCTATACAAGAGAGAAGATGAATCAGCCAGGCAGCCATATTCACTATTTATTGGGTTGTATTTGGGCACATAGCCATCAGAGCCCGTACACAGAAACACCTTCTCAATATTACAGTGGAAGGAATCTCCCAGGTTCTGCACAGGATCAACCATCACACGCCCATAGACAACTGATCCTGCAAGGAAAATACATTTCAATTAGAAATCTGATGGAACTTTATATCATGTCACCAAACTGCCTCCCTTCCCGCCCCTTTCTAGAATTTTTTGTTGTTGCTATTTCATGTCTTTCAACATCTTGTGACATTTCCTGAGACAGCAAGCATGCAACCTTTTTCCAGGTCACTATCAATCTAAAGCGACGGCTAATTATTGGGAGACTGTTTCTGCATGCTCTGGCTTTCCCTTGCTTCATAAGAGCACAGCTACTTGTTTCAACAGGGTCTGTACCCCTGGATTACCTGACTGAGACAGGAAACAAAATACATTGGCAAGCATGGACATAAACCCACAATCCATGGGGTCACAGATTCCATAGACCTATACAACATATCCCAACATCTGTATCTGTGTCTTGACAGGGAAATTGTCTAAAATGTTTCCAACCAAATAGTCACCCAAAGCATTCATGTCATTGTAAGGATGTTCAACACAATACTAGTGCAAAAATGTAGCGACTTATTTTATATAGAAAAATCTGGGCTTGTGTCAGAGTTTCTTCACTAAGGTACACTGAAGGTCAACATCCTTATACAAATTTCAAAGCAGATCCCACTCTCTTAATATTGGCCCAAAAAATCCTTGTGATGTGATCCTGGTAGTTATACTGCGATTGGGCTTGCTAGAGCTTTTAGTCATAAAGCCAGGTGCCTGCCCACCACTGGTGGGGTTGGGGAATGAGTGGAGGAAGAAGGATTGCTGAGGGCTTCTCTTCTCCACCCTAACTCCTGTTAAGACACGTTCCCTCTGTAAGGTGTCATCATGTTTAAGAAAAACAATTTATTTGAGAGTCTATGCTGTTTTTGCAGGTGGGCACACAGGTGGGGGTTGGATCGAAGCGAATGGACCACTCTCAGTGGGACAAATGTGTGCCCATTTGGAGGCCACATTGTGCCATTATGCCATATCTCAAATGCACTGGGGAAGCAGGAACCTCCACCCAGCCCTCAATCCAACACCATCTTCCATGGAAGTTCCAGAAAATCTCAGACGTTGCAAAAATATAGTGGAACTGGGTGCTTGACATTTTCTGGTGGTTTTCTGCTACAGTTATGGTGGGATTTTAGTGGAAGTCCCATGGATTTTCAGGGCCCTTGTACTCTTTCAGGACTTTGATTGCCCATGCTTGTTGGAATTATGATTTGTTTTCTTTCGTTACGGGATCAATTGGGTTGCATCAAGGACTGCAAAATAATCATAACTATTTGGCCTGTTCCATGATGTAACTTCTATTTTTACAGCAAACCCTTCCACGTGATCGCAGGGGTAGAAAAGAGTGCACAGTTGGGAAAAGTTAGATCTGGATGAGTAGTTCAACTTGAACTCTGACTGTAGGGCAAACTTAGAATTGACAACACAAAGTTCTTCAAAAAGCGCTCAAGTCACGGAATAAGTGGTGGAATCAAAAACCCTAGCATCATTTATTAAATTGCTGAAGTTAGATGTCCTTCCTTGTGTTCAATTATCTGATGATTTTCTAATGCAATTGGTCAGGGTTGCGCTTGAGATTGCTGTGCTTCCAAAATGGAGCCTGACATGTATTTTCCTGCTTGGATTTCAGGATGCCCAGCTTCTTGTATTATGTCTCAACGCTAGGTTATTAAACAGTGTTCACATTTAGCCTGGCTTTATTGTGGCAATAGTGCAGTAAGTGGCTCAACTTCAGTACCTTCTGTGAAAGCGACATCACTGCCTTCGCCAAATCCCATGGAGCCGTCGGACAACCAGAGACCCTTTCTGTTTAGCAGGAACATTTGAGTATTCAGGCTGAACTCGGCAGCAACCGGATCACTCACCTGGAAGGAACAGATAAAGCCAATAAATCAAAACCTAATAAGCGATAATGGTGAAGACAGGTCTACAAACATCTCAGGCACTTTGATCCATGTGCCCAACCGCTGCCAATTGTTCTCAGTCACAAGCATACCCGTCGCTCAATCTATCATTCGTCACTCGCCAGACAGCCCCAGGATGTAGCACCATATGGAAAACATGCATGGTCCTCTCAGAGTTCAACAACTTGACTTCATTGAAGTATACAAGATCTTGAACCCTATTGACAAGGTGGACATTGAAAGGTTTCTTCCTCTTGTGGGTGAGTCCAGAATTAGGGGGCAGTGTTTTAAAATTAGGGAACGTCCTTTTAGGACAGAGATGAAGGGTGCTATTTGATGGCCTTGTTGCGCCTGACTTGGTATCATGATGAGGCTGTTGAATCTTGTAAGATTTGCGAAGCTCGAATCATCTCACGAGATTCAACCAAGTCTCGCGAGATATCGCGATCTAGATCTCGCCCGCGCAGCATATTTAAGTGAGTCATTAGGACAATTTAAATATGCACTCACTGGATTCTCCCAGTGCCCGGATTCAATGGTTGCACGCCTGGGAAATCTCGCCAGGGTGCCGTTAAGTACTGGTCCACACAAACGTAGATCCGTCGTAATGGCACCTGGCAGGGTTCTCCCATGCACTTGGAGACCCTTGGGTGGTCAGGGACAGGGCAGGGTAGCACCCTGGCACTCCCGCTGGCACCTTGACACTCCCAGCCAGATACCCACCACTGTTGCCCGGGCACCCTGGCAATGTCACTCTGGCACTGCCTGGTTGGCAGGGGCACTGCCATGGTGTCAGGCTGGCAGAGCCAAGGTGCCCGGGTGCCAGGTTGTCTGTTCCAGGGATAGGTGCCTTACCTATAAGAGGTGGGGTGAGAAGGGGCTTGAGGACACCGGAAGAGGCAAGATGGGTGGTAGGGGGTCCGGAGGCCGCAGTGGGGGCTCTGAGGGTGGTCGAAAGATTGGGGCTGCATTTAAAAATGACGCCTCAATCCACGAGTAGTCTTTCTGCACTGGCAACCTGAACTTGTCAGCGCAGGGAATTACTAAAATGCGGCCTCGACGGGCGTTCCTCACCGAGGCCATAAAACAGCGAAGTGGCGCTGAATAGCGGGGTCTTTCTTGGCGCTGCAGGCGCTGAGAAACATCCGATAAATGTGCCTGAAACCGGGCATAGATGTTTTTTCATTGAATTGTGCCCAAACAGAATTTATTTTTCTCTCAGAGGTTATTGACTATTGACTTTGGAATTCTTTGCCTCAGAAGGCGGTGAAAGCGGGGCCATTCAATATTTTTAAGACGGAGATAGATTTTAGTTTGGCAAGGGAATCAAAGGGGCAGATGGGAGTTGGGAACTTGAAACACAAACAGATCAGCCATGATCTTATTGAACAGCGGAGCAGGCTCGAGGGCCAAATGGTCTACTTTTCGCCAATCTTGTGCGTTCCTATGCCAACCAATAGATCAGATCAAAGACCTGCAGTCCTGCCATATCGAGTTGTAAATGGTGGTGGATAATTAAACAACTGACTGGAAGAGGAGACTTCACAAATATCCCCATCCCCAATGATGAGGGAATCCAGTACATCAGTGTGATAGACAATGTTGAAGCATTTGCAACCATTTTCTGTCAGACATGCCAAGTCGATGATCCATCTTAGCCTCCTCCTGTGGTCCCCACAAGTACAGGTGGCAGTTTTCAGCAAATTAATTTCAATCCATGTGATATCGGGAAATGGCTGAAGGCACTGGATACTGCAACAACTGTGGGTCCTGGCAATATTCTGGCAGTAAGCCGAAGACTTCTGTTCCAGAATTAGCTGCAATGCTTGCCAAGTTGTTCCAGTACAGAAACAACACTGGCATCTACCCAGCAATGTGGCAAATTGCCCAACTATGACCTGTGCATAAAAAGTAGGACAAATCCAATCAAGCCAATTAACGCCCTATCAGTCTACTCTCAATCATCAGTAAAGTGATGAAAGGAATCATCAACAGCACTATCAAGCAGCATTTACTCAGCAATTACCTGCTCATGGACTCTCAGTTTGGGTTCTGCCAGTGTCACTCAGCTTCTACCCACAGTACAGCCTTAATTCAAACTTGGACAAAAAAGTTGAACTCAAGAGGGAGATGATGTGACTTTCCTTGATATCAAGGCTGCATTTGACAGAGTACGGTATCACGGAGTCCCGGCACAACGGAAATCAGAGGGAAATTCTTCACTGGAGTCATACCCGGCATAAAAGAAGATGGTTCTAGTTATTGGAAGCCAATCATCTCAGTTCTAGGACATTTCTGCAGGTGTTCCTCAGGCAAGACCTGGACAACATTCAGGCTTGGGCTGATAAGTGGCAAGAAACATTCACACATCACACCTGCAAGGCAATCACCATCTCCAACAAGAGAGAATAGAAGCATCTCCCTTTGGCATTCAATGGCATTACTATCGCTGAATCCCCACTATCAACATCCTGGGTGTTACCACTGACTAGAAACTGAACTGGAATAATCATACTAAAATTGTGGCTATAAGAGCAGGTCTTAGGCTGGGAGCTCTGTGGCAAGTAATTCACTTCCTGACTCTTCAAAACCTGTCCACCATTTACAAGGTACAAGTCAAGAGTGTATCGGAGTACACTCAATTTCTCTGGAAGAGTGGGTCTCCAACAACATTCAAGACGCTTGACACCACTGAGAAGAAAGCAGTTTGCTTGTTGGGCACCCCATCCACAACCTTAAACAATTATTCCCTCTACCACCGACCCACAATGACTGCAGTGTGTACCATCTACAAGATGCACTGCAGCAACTCACTAAGACTCCTTCGACAGCACCAACAACACACAACCTCAACCACCTCGAAGGACAAGGGTAGCAGATACATGGGAACACCACCATCAGCAAGTTCCCTTCCAAGTTACACACCATATTGGCTTGGTACTGTATTGCTCCTCCTTCGCTGTTGCTGGGTGAAATTCCTGGAAGTCCCTTCCTAATAGCACGATAGGTGTACCTACACCTGATGGATTGCTGCGGTTCATGCTGCAGTTCACCACCTTTTCACTGACAATTAGGGATGGTCAATAAATGTTGGCCTTGCCAATGATTCACACATCCCATAAAATAATTGAATTTTTCAAAATGCATTAATGCAGCACGTTTGGTGTAGCAAAGCTCTTCATAGGAACATTATTAAATAAAATTAGCCATTTAAGTCATAGAATCTCTATAATGCAGAAGGAGGCCATTCGGCCCATCGAGTCTGAACTGACATTCTGAAGGAGCACCCCACCCAGGCCCATGCATCACCCTATCCCCGTGGCCCCACCTAACCTTTTGGACACTAAGAGGCAATTTATCGTGGCCAATCCACTTAACCTGCACATCTTTGGACTGTGGGAGGAAACCAGAGCACCTGAAACACATGCAGACACGGGGAGAATGTGCAAACTCCACACAGCCACCCGAGTCACACAAGGAACTGATAAAACAGGAAAATAAAAGCAAAATACTGCAGGTGATGGGAGTTCTGAAATAAAAGCAGGAAGTACTGGAAAAGCTCAGCTGGTCTGGCAGCACCTGTGGAGAAAGAGTTCTGAAGAAGAGTCGCACTGGACTCGACACGTTAACTCTGTTTCTCTCTTGAGATTTTCCAGTACCTCCTGTTTTTTATTTGAAAAGACAGATTTTAGCGTTTTGCATGACCTCAAACACATAACTTAAAAAGCCTTTTTTGAAACTTTTCTTGAGCATCCTAGAATTTAAAGATGAGGTTGCTGTATCTGTTGAGCTTCAATCGATAACAGAAGACCCCAATTTTCATAGGTTTACAAGATTGGCGCTTATATCCAGCGGCTGCTTTGACTGACTCCCCGCCATGTGCAATATGGATTTAGGCAGAATTGTTTCATTAACTGCAGTGTGTTAGGAATGAGTTAATATTCCCTAGTACTTACGCTGGAATTGGGTTTTAATTGTTCACAGGACTGCACCAAATATAATGAGGATACAGGTGGCACTGTGGTGTTGTTGGAGAAGTGCTTGCTGAACACAATAAACTTGGAGCTGAAGAAGTCATAACCTGCTTTCTAATTCCTATTATAGAATTACCATTGGAGCTTAACACAGTGCTGCCATTTTTATCACATTACTACCTCATTCCACATAACTGAGAGTGGGTGGGTCGGGAGGGGGAGAGGGGGTGAGGTCAGGGAAAAATCAAGAGAGGAGAAGTTCACTTGAACTGCCGAATAATCTGGTACCTGCTGAAACCTGATGTCAAGATCAAAGGTTATTGGCTCCCTTGGATTGCACACAATTGGGATGGTATACTCCTGGCTCGGAGCAGAGGCACAAGGAATCAGCTTCACAGTATATGTTCCTGAATAATCACGGACCTAGAATAAAGAACAGATTAATTGCAACTATAGAAAACAACATATTAGGAAATTAATCCCAAATCTATAAATATTTACATCAATATTAAATATGATGTCTTCTCTGAATTCTTTCACTCGTTACCTTCCTTAAGGCCTTTTAAGTCTGTTTTCTAAAAATTATCAAGAACTTCATAGCTAATGATCAGAACAATAAACAGAAACAGGACACTGTTTTGTCGGTAGTCAGCAAAATAATCTTTCACACCTTGACTTATTTCATGTGGAAAGTTAAAAAAATACAATTGCATATAGATAATGCATTATGTCTCAGAAAATCATTCCAAAACATTTCATGCACAGTGCATTACTTTGAAACATTGTGATTGTTGCTACGAGACAAGCACAGCAGTCACTTTGTACACACAAGTCTCAGAAATACCACCAAGACAAGAGGTACAGTTAGCCTACTCTGGTGGTGGTGCTTGAGGGAGAGATGTTGGTTAGGATGCTGCGGAAAAACACCTTGCTCTCTAAATAATACCAGGGGTCCTTTCATTTCTTGTTTTTTTTGTTTTATAAATGTGGAGTACCCAATTCTTCCAGTTAAGGGGCAATTTAGCACGGTCAATTCACCTATCCTGCACATCTTTTTGGAGTGAAACTCACGCAGCCACGGGGCGAATGTGCAAACTCCACACGGATACTGACCCGCGGCAGGGATTGAACCCGGGTCCTTGGCGTAGTGTGGCAGCAGCGCTAACCATGGCGCCACCGTGCTGCCCCGACCTTTAATTTCTACGTGAGCTACTTACAGGAAACTAGAGCTGAGGTTCAATGTTTCATCTGAAGGAAAGCACTTTCTACCAATGCAGTGCTCAGAGCTGTACAATGAAAGCCTAACATATACGTAAAATTATCTGGGGCGCTGGATTCCCACTACCTTTCCCACCTCTGGCTGCAAAGTCAGGATGAGGTGATGTGAAGGAGTCTGTCGTGGGGAACACAGCTGACCCACAGCTACCTAACAGTCAGTTGGCTGTCAATTAGCCATTAATAGACTGGAGGCAGGACTGGCAGCCAAGGTCCAGCAGCTCTCCAGCACTTCAGGGCAGAGATGGAAGGTGCTGAATCCAGGATTTGGGTAAGTGTATGGCAGCTGGCCGGTGTCAAGGTGGTGAGCCCCAGTGAGGGGAAGGCAATATATGGAATTTGAGAGGCCATCGGAGGGGGGTCAAGCTGGGGGTGGGGATTAGAATCCTGTGGAAGGGGAGGTTTGACCTTCAACTGGCCCAGAGGACCATTAAGGGGGGACGACGACGACTCCTCCTGTCCCATTAGCCCATGCAGGAAACCTGCCATTTACGGGCTTTGGGTGGCCTGCTGTTGGGCAGGCTACGTTACCATCCCCGCCACTGGTATCACTGTGATGGGGGGTAGGGGTGGGCATGTAGCCAGAGGCAGGTTGCCCGATGGATTTAGGGTGACCTCCCACCAACTTTAACCCCATTGGTGGACTCCCCAGAGATGGGACTACATAGCATGCCTCGCGGGTTCAGTGCAGCTACATAGCTGAGGCAGAGGAGGGTGATTGTCCTTGGCTCACAGAGCAACATAATCCTACATAATAAAGTGCACAGTAGGAAGCGGCTGAGCATGTCAATGCTCAAAGAATCACTTAGAACACTTGGGATCCCAGTCCTGAAAAATATTCCAGCTGTCCTCAGGATCAGGTAGGACTGCCACAACTGCTTTACATGAAATAAATGTACAAATTATCCATGGCACATTGTTTGCTGACCATGATTCTTTCTTACTGCATATGGAATGCTTTGGGTGAATTTTGCAGATTAATATTTCAAGACAAGGTCCTCCGTAAGGCCTTGTCGTAGGGAATTGCTTCTGACTACCACATCAATTGTAGAACCAGTAATTAAACAAAGTCCTGTCATTTATATGGATACAACAACAACTTGCATGAAAACAGTGCCTTTAAAGCTGTAAAATGTCTTAAACGTCACTGGAGCATTATCAAACAAAATTTGATACTGGGCCACATGAAGAAATATGGGGACAGATGACCAAAAGCTTGGCCAACGACGTAAATTTTAAGCAGTATCTTAAAGGAGGGAGAAGAGGTGGCAATGTTTAGTGATGGACTCCTACAGCTTTGAGTCTAGGCACTTGGAAGGCATGGCTACCAATGGTGGAGCATTTAAAATCGTGACTATGCAAGAGACCAGGATCAGGGGAGCGGAGAAGGCACCGATGGTTGTCGAGCTAGAGGAGGTGGCTGAGATTAGGGAGTGGAGGAGGAGATGTGGTAAAGTCATTATTTGAAAGCAACTCAGAATTTTAAAATCCAGGTGTTGCTGGTGCAGGAGCCAATGTAGGTCAGCAGAGCAGCTAAATGTCGGCGAGTTAGGTGTAAGTTCGGACACTAACAGCAGAGTTTCGGAGGAGTTCAGGTTTATGGAAGAAGCAAGATGGGAGGACTGACAGGACAGCAGAATAGTTATGCCTAAAAGTGGCAAAGGCAAATAATACTAAGTAATACTGATTTCATCTAATCTTGATATGTGCATTAAACATGCGTATAAACTGGTTCATCGGCAATTACTCTTTACCTATAAAACTTACAGCAAAATCTGAAGTGAAGCTCCATTGTTGCTCGGGATGATTGTATGTTGGCTCACTCCGCACTAGGCTGAGGGTAAAGGTCAATCCTGGGTGATCAGCTGACATAACCATGGAGCTAAGAGGTGATGCTGCAAAGGGAGGATTGTTTTAGGATAGTTCCAAAAATTGTACTGCAAACATGTTTGCTATTGAAAAATTGCTCAAGGGCATTTTCCTTTTTACAAAAGAGTAACATTTTTTGTGTTCCATAGAACCATATCATTCCTACAATGCAGGAGGCCATTCAGCCCACCGAAGCTGCACAGACCCTCTGAAAGAGCACCCAACCTAGGCCCACTCCCCTGCCCTATCCCCGTAACTTAACCTGTACATCCCTGGACACTAAGGGGCAACTTAGCATGGCCAATCTACGTAACCTGCACATCTTTGGACGGTGGGAGTAAACCAGAGCACCCGGAGGAATCCCACAGTCAGAGGGAGAATATGTAAACTCCACACAGTCACCCAAGGTTGGAATTGAACCGGGGCCCTGACGCTGTGAGGCAGCAGTGCTAACTACTGTGCCACCGTGCCAACCCCTGGGGTTCAGTCATTTTTTCTAACGAAGCTCATCCATACAGACTAGGAAATTTCCAGGTATTAGCACTGCTCTGAGCTAAATTAGTTGATCTATCTTGGAAACAGGGAGTCATAGAATAATTGCAGCACAGAGGCCATTCAGCCCATCGAATCCATCCCAGCTCAGAAAGAACAATTTAGCTCGCTCCATTTTCTAACTCTCTTCCTGCACCCCCAGATTTTTTTTTCCCTTCGGGTTTTATCCAATTCCCTTTTGAAAGCCACATTTTGAACCTGTCACTATCACACTCCCAGATGGTACATTCCAGATCTGAACCACTCGATATGTAAAAATGTTGCTTCTCATGTTGGGCGGGATTCTCCCATTCGGCGGCAGAGTGTCCATGCCGTCGGAAACGACGGCGTGAACGGGCCGCTGGGAGTACCGATTCTGGCCCCTACAGGGGGCAGCATGACGCTGGAGCGGTTGACGCCGCTCCAGCCTCCCATCCCGTAGCGAACTGTGCACCGCAGGATCCGCGCATGTGCAGCGGCGCGGTAGCCTCCCTCAACCCGACGGCCCCGACGCAACATGGTGTGGGAGTTAGGGGCCGGCACGGAAGAAAATAGGCCCGGGGAGTGAGAGGCCGGCCCGCCGATCGGTGGGCCCCGATCGCGGGCCAGACCCCATCGGAGGCCCCCTCCCCCTCCCACAGGCCGCCCCCCCGACCCTGCTCGCAGAGGTCCCACCGGCTGCGACCAGGTGTGGACGGCGCCGGTGGGACTCTGCCTTTTTAGAGCGGCCGCTCGGCCCAAACGCGCTGGCGCCAATTCTCCACTCTGCGGTGAATCGCGTGCCGGTGTCGGGGCGGCGTGGCCCGGCTGTGGGGATTCTCCGGCCCGGCCCCGGGCTGGGAGAATCCCGCCCGTTGCCTTTGGCTTGTTTGCCAATTATCTCTCGTTCTTGACCATTCTGCCAATAGGAACAGTTTATCTCTATCTACTCTGTCTTCTGGACCTCTCACGATATTGATTTCTAGAGGTTGAACAATTGACTTTTGATTCCCAGGGTATATAAGCTGAAGCATAAGTTTGGATTGCGGCACCTCATGGTTATCCAATGAGAAACTGTTAGAAAATGTGTAGGAGTGAATATGGATGGTTGTATGAAATTGTTTGTAAAGGTTAACACTCAAATTATAGTCACCTGTATGCCCATGAAGTAGTACTTAGAAGGACAGAATAGTACAACCCTAAAGGAGGCCATCAGCCCATCAAATCCATATGGATCTCTCAAATGAACAATCCCAATAGTCCAACATATCCCGGCAATTCTTTGTCATTGAAGTATTTATCCAATTACCCGCTAAGACAAATTAAATTTGTATCCACCACCCAATCATATGGTGAATTCCAAATCCTAGCCATGTGCCGTGGAAAAAGGAAGAAGTGGTTGTCTTCAGGAGAGAAGAGCAAACCAGGACAAAAATGTGCAGTGCTAAAAGAAGAATCTCACTCACCAGGGTGCAACATTACAAAGAGGCCACGGAATCGTGCATCTGTACGGAAGTTCACAACTAAGCGGCCCTCACTGTTGATCCGCATGCTGGTTGGGTAAAGGGCACCTGTTGGCAGACATCAGACACATTTACAAATTTAGATTAAAAAAATGTCTGAGAACTGACAGCTCAAACCTGCTCTACATCATCTGAGGTATAATAAGGTGTGCTGACATTAAGATGAATATAGCTAATAAAAATACAATAATATGAACCCACCCCAGCGCTCCAGGTAAACAGACTACTATCATTTGCCTAAAATCCTCATTCCACAAAGGCTTCATTTAGGCACATGATCTGTTGAACTATGCTGGAAATTCCATGATGCCTAGTGAGATAACTTAAGCTCCTTTCATTCAGCTGATCTAATCTGTGTGAGTGTGCAGAGAGGAAATTAATGAACAGACGTAACCGGCATAATATTAAAAGAAAAATACTGCGGATACTGGAAAACGGAAACAAAAACAGAAAATGCTGGAAAAATTCAGCAGGTCTGGCAGCATCTGTGGCGAGAGAAACAGAAGAGTTTTGAGTCCAAAGCGACTCTTCTTTGGAACTGACAGGCCAGTCAGTGACTGGCAGACAGGTCACTGTCTTTGAGAGAGAATCAATCTAATGTGGAAAATATGGGTTTTGTGTACAGTCAACAAAAAGCCGTAGCAAGCAAGCTTTGAAAGTCTATGTTGCTGTGATTTAAGAACGCGGAATTGAAACATTTTTGTTAACGTGTGAAAATGAAGTAAGCTGGAATGTTCTGACAAATGCTTTGATAGGTTTTGTGATTACAAAACTGCTGGAAAGAAATCAAACTCGCTTCAGGTCGTTCAATGTCTTACACATCTGACAGAAATGTCCCAAATAATAAATTACTTATGAAGGGCAGTGGCTATTATTTTATAGATAAAAATGCATTTCCACCATGCTGTTTAAGAATTGTACACAAGGAGCTCTCACAATCGTTGACTGAATGAGCAACCAATACATTTTTTATGGTGTTAATTGAGGGTGGACTATTGGCTTGGACACTGGCACTTGGCGCTCTTCAAATAGTGGGATGGCATCTCGAGTGTCGACTAGAGCCATGAAACGGAATCAAAATTGAAAGGACAAAACATTGCCATGCATCTTGAGGCAGGTAGCAGGAGTCGGGGTAATTCCTGGCTCTACCCACCCTCCTCAGCGGAAAGTACCAGGAAAGATGGGATTTTTATTAAAGGGGACACGGGTGCGGCTGCAGTCAGATCAGCTGCCCCAGGAAAGAGTTTGGGAGGAAGCCACAGGGACTGCCAGGTGCGGAAGTGGGCTGTTTAAAAGGCCCATCTCAGTGCTGTGTTCCAATGATAATGAAAATACGAAGGCCCTCGCCCCTCACAACCCCTCAATCCCTATCTATGCCACCTCATGCTCCTTCACCCAACCACTCTAGCCCCTCATGCCAAGCTATGGCACTTCTGTGCTCATTCAACCACTATGCACTGTATAGAACTAATGAACCTTATAGTACAATAGGATGTGTAAAAAAAGCATTCATCGGTAACTTAACATTTTCTTAAAATAAACACATATGGTCCCAATCTCCAGGTATCTTTTAAATTAAGATTTCCCCCACCTACATTTCATCTCCCACATTCTTGGTCCCTTACTTAACTTGTCTTTATCCATTTGTAGTCTCTTTACATTCTCCTCACAGTTCATCTTGCTACCTAGCTTTGTATCATCTGTACACTTGAAAATATCACACTTGGTTCCCTCATCTAAGTTACTGATATACATTGTAAATGAAGTCCATACTAATCTTTGCAGTACCCCATTCATTACAGTCTGCCTCCCTGAAAATGACACAATTATTCCTATTTTCTCTTTTCCGTCTGTTAACCAATCCTCAATCCATGCCAAAATATTATTACCAATCCCATGAACCTTAATATTGTACAATAACCTCTTGTCTGGCATCTTATCGAATGCTTTTGGTAAATCAAGAATGCACAAAATATACCTTTGGTATCTACCCTACGAACATGCAAATTAGGAGCTATAGTAGGCCATACGGCCACTCGAGCCTGCTCCACCATTCAGTAAGATTATGGCTGATCTGGTTGTGACCTCAACTCCACATTCCCACCTACCCTGTATAATCTTTGACTCACCTCTGCTCCCTGATTCTCCTGAAGTTCTGGTATCCTATTGGTGTCTTCCACCGTGAAGACTGATGCAAAGTAACTATTCAGTTCCTATGCCATTTCTTTGTTTCCTATTACTACTTTTCCAGCCTCATTTTCCAGCGGTCCAATGTCTATTCTTGCCTCTCTCTTACCTTTTATATATTGAAAAAAAACCTCTTGTGAGGCTCCCCTCCCAATCAACCCTGGCTAGCTCCTCCCTCATGTCTTTGTAGTTACCTCAAAGAGGTACTCCCACTCAACCCTATTGAACGCCTTCTCAACGCCTATTATTGAAATAATCATCTTTGGCTTTGTCCCCAAGGAGGGTGACAACACAACATTTAAGAATCTCCTAATATTGGAAGACAACAGCAGATCCTTGACAAATACAGTCTCCTCTGAAATCACCCCAGGTAGGCAGGGCTCCAAATACATTGCCAAAATCTTAGCCAACAACTTAGTATCAGCGTTTAACAACAAAGTAGGCTGATAAGACACACATTTCATGGGATCCTTATCCTTCTTCAGGATCAAGGAAATCGGTACCTTCACCCCCCGGGATATGGAATCATTAAACATATCCAGCAGAAGTGGGATCAATTGGCCATCAAATTGTTTGTAAAATTCAATGGGGAACCCATCCAAACCTGGTGTTTTGCACGTCTGCATTAGCCGAATACAGTTCATAATCTCCTCCAGCCCTATTGGCGTCTCCAAATCCTGCCTTCTCTCCTGCTCCATCTCTGTAAAGGTCAACCCATCCAAAAATTGTTTCATTGATGAACCCTCCTCTGGGGTCTCTGACTCATACACCCCATGATAGAAGGCCTCAAACACCTCATTAACATTTTCTGGGGCAGGAACCAATCCACCACCTGAGTCCCTAACATGCACGATCTCCTGGGAGGCAGCCTGCCGTCTCAACTGGTGAACTAACAGATGATTGGTAATCTCCCCACACTGATAAAAATTCCCTTTCGAGCATCGCAGTTGGGTCACCGATTTGCACGTTGACAATAACTCAAAATCCATTTGCAATTTTTTTCCTTTCCGCCAATAACTCTGGCGGCGGAGCAATTGAATACTGTTGGTCCACCTCAAGAATGGAATCCACCAGCCTCTGCCTCTCCAACTTCCCAGATTTATTGGTATGCGCCTTTGTTATGGGCCAGGGTTTAGAAAGCTCCAAAGTATATCATGGAGTTCACCTGACCCACGACTTTTAATAGATTTTGGTTATGGGGAGCACAAGGGCCCACTTTCCAGGTGTTATGCAACAGAGACCTGGGTCGGGATTCTCCGACCTCATGCCGGGTCGGAGAATCGCCGGGGGCTGCCGTGAATCCCGCCCCCACCGTGTCCCGGAGTCTCCGCCACCAGAGATTCGGCGGGGGTGGGAATCGCGCCATGCCGGTTGGCGGGGGTGGGAATCGCGCTGCACAGGTTGCCGGGCCCACCCCCGCCAACCTGGCCCATTCTCCGGCCTGCGATTGGCCAAAATCCCGCTGCTGGAATGCCTGTCCCGCCAGCGTGGATTAAACCACCTTTTTAACGGCGGGACAAGGCAGCGCGGGCGGGCTCCGGGGTCCTGGGGGGGACGCGGGGCGATCTGGCCCCGGGGGAGTGCCCCCACGGTGGCCTGGCCCGCGTTCGGGGCCCACCGATCCGCGGGCGGCTCTGTGCCGTGCGGGCACTCTTTTTCTTCCGCCTTCGCCATGGTCTTCACTATGGCAGAGGCGGAAGAGACCCCCTCCCCTGCGCATGCGCAGGGAATGACGTCAGCAGCCGCTGATGCTCCCGTGCATGCGCGGACCAGCGTCGGCCGGCGAAGACCTTTCGGCCCCGGCTGGCGTGGCGCCAAAGTAGGGAATAACCCCGCCCCTTAAGTATTTTTAAAACAAAACAATGTTTATTCTATGAACCCAGTTAACATTTTATAAACACGCAGTAAACATCTTATCAACTACCAACACACGTAGCCCCACAGATACAATACTCTATAGGTAACTCTTAATACCTTTCCTTGCAACATCCATACGTTAAGCCCTTTTTAAACAAATACAGCAGGTATAAATTCTCTACAGAATCGGGTATTACTTTGAAATCATCAAGTGATCTGTAGACATTCTTTAGATTGCAGAGAGAGAGAGATCAACTCACATTTACTTGGTTTGAATGCAGCTCTCCAACTTTGAAAACAAAACCAACAACTGAGCCACAAAGCAGCTTTACAGCTCAAAACGAAAGTAAAAAGACAGCCCAGCTCCACCCACACACTGACATCACTGCAGCTTTTTGATAAACACCCATTTCTTAAAGGTACATCCACCTGACACCTTATAAGACATTATCACCCCCCCCCCCCCCCCATAACCGCCTTAAGGGCTTTCCAGAGCGCGGAAGACTAGATCGCTTCATTCCTACTGAACTCAATGTCCTCCCCGATGGCAGAGGATACACGCTCACAAAAACGTATCCACAAGGCAACGCCATGTCCAGTCTCCACAGGAGTTGCTGAGACCAGCCCGGCTCCAACATCAGGTCCGCAAAATGTTCAACATGATCAGATATAACAATTACCGAGTACCCCACCCCCCTCTCACACCAAGTGAAGTGTACCATAAAGAAGTCAATCTGGGAGTAAACCTGATGGACAAGAAAACTTCTTATCCCTCGGATACAAGATCTCCATGGCCATGGGTCTGCCCCTCCATCTGTCCCATGAATGCCAATAACTCCTTTGCCACCCCTGATGGACTGAGACTTGGGATTCGACCTATCCAACTTCGCATCCAAAACAAAACTGAAGTCCCCTCCCTCCCTGCATAATTAGCTGATGTGATTCAATATCTGGGATGGGCGCCATCACATTATTAATAAATGCCGTGTCATCCCAGTCCGTTGTATATACATTAACCAAAACTACAAACATGCCCGCCAACAATCCACTGATGATTATGTACCTCCCACCTGGCTCTGCTAATATATTAGCTAAAGATAAAGCCAATCACTTATTAATCAACACAGTGGATTTACGGCCGTACAATCAAAACTCGAATGATATACCTGTCCCATCCATCCCTTCTGCAACATTGTTTGATCCTTGATTCTCAAATGGGTCTCCTGTAGAAAAACCACATCCACCGACAAACTTCTCAGGTGCGCAAACACCCGGGAGCTTTTCACTGGGCCATTTGGCTCCTCACATTCTAATTTATCAACCGGACAGGGGGCTTCTGAACCCGTCCCCCCGATCCAGGATCAGCCATATCCACCGTGTGGGGCAATCCAGCAGTGCCCCATTCTTCACCAGTGCCGGGCCCTCCCAAAATGGCAGCCACTTCCCCCATCAAGCCAGTCCAAAAACAAAGGAACTGTCACTGTCAGCAGTTCATAAGGAGCAGAATTAGGCCATTTGGTCCATCGAGTCTGCTCCGCCATTCGATCATGGCTGATCTAATTTTGGCCTAAACTCCATCATCCTGTCCGTTCTCCATTACCGTTCAACTCATTACCAATTGAAAATCTGTCTAATTCCTCCTTAAATTTACTCACTGTCCCTGCATCCACTGCACTCCGGGTAGTGAATTTCACAACTCTTTGGGAGAGGTAGTTTCTCAACTCTGTTTTAATTTGCTACCTCTTATCCTAATGCATCTGAACCTCTCGTTCTAGAATGCCCCATAAGACGAAGCATCTGCTCCATACATTTATCATCTTGTATACCTCAATTTGACCTCCCTCATTCTTCTAAACTCTAGAGAGTATAAACTGTTCAATCTCTCTTCATACGACAAAACCCTCATCTCTAGAATCAACCTAGTAAACCTCTCAACTGCCTCCAATGACACTACTAGCTGAATTCTCCATCATCGGGATCCTCCATTTTGCCAGCAGAGCACTCACGCCTGTGGATTTCCCGACGGTGTGGGGTGCCCACAATGGGAAACCCCATTGGCTGACTGCCGGGATGGAGAACCCGCTGCTGGTGGGGGAGTGCCACATCAGAAAATAGGTGCGATAAGGGGACCAAAACTATGCACAATACTCCAGGTGTGGTCTCACCAATGCCATGTATAGTTGCAACAACACTTCCTTGCCTTTATGTTCTATTCCTTTAGCTATAAATGCCAACATTCCATTTGCTTTCTTTATTCTCTGCCGTATCTGCATACTAGTTTTCTGTGACTCATGAATGAGGACCCCCAGATCCCTCTGCAATGGAGCATCCCAAAATCTCTCCCCATTTAGATGAGTTGCCTTCCCATTTTCCATGCAAAATGCATGACCTCACACTTACCCTTGTCAAACTTAAGCAGCCTACCCCTCCCCCATTTCCTCACCCCTCCCAGCCCCACCCCACCCTGAGAACCAAACAAACAACCAACAAAAGCCCTCTCCCTCCCCTTCCCTATCCCCAAACCGACCAGAAACAAAAAGCCTAAGCTCATTACCTTAAAAAAACAAAACACCTCAATGGTAACAAGCTGCAGACATCTCCCCTTCTCCACTCCCGATAACTAGCAGTACTGCTAGCAGGGTGACCCCCACACAGGGTCGAAATCAATGTCAATTATAACAACAATAATCTTTATTGCCACAAATAGGCTTGCATTAACACTGCAATGAAGGTACTGTGAAAAGCCCCGAGTCGGCACATTCCGGTGCCTGTTCGGGTACATGGAGGGAGATTTCAGAATATCCAAATCACCTAACAGCGCGTTTTTCGGGACTTGTGGGAGGAAACCGGAGCACCCAGAGAAAACCCATGCAAACACCGAGAGAACGTGCAGAGTCCGCACAGACAGTGGCCCAAGCCGGGAATCGAAGCTGGGACCCTGGAGCTGTGGAACAGTGCGAACCACTTTGCCATCCAATATATCAACAATCAGCCCCCGCCCCATACAAACTTTAATACAGAACAAAAGAGGAAAACCAACACCCAACCCCACCATCCCCCCAAAAGCTCCCAACAGTATAATATACAAACCCCAACTTTGCCCAGAAAAAACACCCACCAACAAGCCCAGACACAACCTCAAGCCCTCTCCCACATCACAAAAATTCCACAAAAAATACAAATACAGATGAACTTAACAATGAACAAACAACAAACTCCATAGTCTACAAGCACTTTGGTTCCTCCTCAGTCCATGCTTCTTTTCAAACTCATTTGCATCCTCCAGCGGAACGAAATAGTAGTCTCTGTCCTTGAAAGTCACTTGCCCGGCACGCTGGGTACACCATACCAAACCTCTCATTGCTCTTGCCTTGGTATTATTAAACCTTGCACATCTTCTCTCCAGCTCTGCTCCAACATCTTGGTACATTCTGATGGCATGGCCCTCCCATATACAGTCTCGATGGTCCTTCGGCCATCGGCCAGATTTCGATGAGACCTGACTATGATTGCCTGTGGCGGCTCCCAGATTTGGGCTTCTGCTTCAGCGACTGAGGGGCCTTGTCCAACTGCTGAAGCTCGAGGAACCTCCGAGTGTGACGGCTATGCCTTGCCCAGCATCTGCCTTGTGTGACATTTACAGATATTACTCGTCCGAGGGGATCGTATTCCATCAAACTATACCAATTTCCGCCAAAAATAAATCGGTCATAAAACAGGCCAAAAAGGGCCAAAAACAAAGAACCCTGGCGGTAGCCACCGTGTGTGCGACTGCTCACCACATAGTCGCCACTGGAAATTATCCAGTTCTGTCTTCTTTGCCCCCATTCCTGCCTCACTCATAGTCCCACCTTCCTGTTCCTGATCACTGACCAAACCGGAAGACCCTATTCTAAGGGTGTGACTGCTTCCTGGTACAAAGTGTACAGGAAGCTTTCCCCCTCCTTGATACATCACAATGTCTGCAGCTCTGCCTCCTGCTCAATGACTCTGATCTAAAGCTTCTCAAGCTGCAGCCAAATATGTTTACACCCTGGAACACACCAGCAGCCTGGAACTCACATTATGCAGTTGCAACACATCACCTCCCATGGTTTATTTCTCTCAATTAATTTATATTTGATAAACACTGCTAGTAAACATTCCTACAACAAAAAAACCTGTAATCACTAATAAATCATACCAGCTGTGAAGGTAAAGAAGCAAAATATTCCCCAGGCAATGATTTATCTGTTTCTTGTGATGTGACATTTTAATTTCTCTCAGAACGTGGCCACTTCACTCTGGAGCCACAGGCTGGACTGGATTGGATTGGAAAGCTCTTCTAGATGTATACTGGCCTTGGTTCTTCCTTTCACCTGCTCCCCCAAGTGCTGCTGACTGTGTCTGGGTCCTCCTTTCACCCACTCTCCTAAGTGCTGTTAACTCCCTCTGGGTCCTCCGCTCATCCTCACGTCTAGGTGCTGCTGACTGCTCTTAGGCTCTCCTTTCACCCACTCTCTTACGTGCTGCTGACTGCCTAGGCGTGGCCTCTTTTCGCTCGCTTTTTTTAGTCCCGTTATCTACAACCTCAAAAAATTTGAAACATGATTTCTCTTTCATAAACCTGTGTAGACTCTGCCAATCATTTTATGATTTTCTGTGTGCCCCCTAACATCAGGAAAATGGTGTGATTTTCTGCTTTTCCTCTGTACAAGACAGAGGGGGGGTTTGCAAAATTTACCTACAATTGTGGAAGCAAATTACTGATGAGGAGCATTCCTGATAAAAATCTTTCCACACCAAACTGAACGTGCTCATATTAACAAACTGGAAATGGTAAAGCAATGTCTGGCAATCACTAACCCTGCAATTCCGCCTCTGGTGGGCTGCCAATTCCATCCCTCCACAAGATGGCAGTGTCGTACACAAAAGTCAAGCGAAGCTCCGACTGCAGGTCAAAGTGCTGCCAGCCACCAACACCCACTGGCGAATGGAAAACGTAGGAGACATAAAGAGGGACTCGCAGAGTCACGTATGATTGCACAAGGTTCAAAACCTGATGAGACAGAAAGAAAAGCCAAGAAAATATTTTAACACATATCAGCCATCGTCAAACATAAGTCAGGAGTGTAATGGAATACTCTCCACTTGCCTGGATGAGTGCAGCTCCAACAACACTCAAGAAGCTCAAGACCATCCAGGACAAAGCAGCCCGCTTGATTGCTCCTCCTTCCACAAACATTCAAACCCTCCACCACCGACGAACAGTGGCAGCCGTGTGTACTATCTACAGGATACACTGCAGTAACTCACCAAGCTTCATTAGTTAACAGCTACCAAACCCACGACCACTACCATCTAGAAGGACAAGAGCAGCAGATACCTGGGAACCCCACTACCTGGAGGTTCCCCTCCAGGTCACTCACCACCCTGACTTGGAAATGTATTGCCGTTCCTTCACTGACGGTGGGGCAAAATCCTGGAACTCCCTCCCTAACAGCACAGTGGGTGTACCTACACCTCAAGGATTGCAGCAGTTCAAGAAGGCAGCTCATCCTCACCTTCTGAAGGGCAACTAGAGATGGGCAATAAATGCTGGCCAACCAGCAATGCCCACAACCTGCAAATTAATTTTAAAAAAGTAACATACAATGGTGTAAATGTGTCAGTTTTTTACAAAAGCCCAAAAATAGGATCAGTGTTGGTTTCAGAATAGTGATTTTATTACAGAAGTTTATTGCTCGGTAGAATTTTCATTTTTCTTTAAAATAATTCACATATACACACACCGTACCAATGTTCAAATGGTTAATTCTTTGCTTTATTAATTGACTGCATTTTACAGTATTGGATATTATGTGGTTTTATCAAAGTGGTTCCACTTTGAATTGTACAAAGCCTTGCTAAATGATTTCTTGCAAAGTCCTGCCAACATTGTTTGCTGAAGACTGTACTCTTGCTGGTTCACCAGAAAGGTGGTAGGATTTTTCTTTTAACCAGAGGTGCTTTCTTCTATATTTCTGATTATGAAAATACAACCATTTACCAAGGTTGTATTTAATCCTTCAATTTAGCGCAGTGATTGTGCAAAATTAGTTACCTTGAGAGGCAGATTTTATGGTTAATTAGAAGGGACAAATAGATAGATATCTGGTTAGGAAAATGATGTAGGTGGTTGAGAGGCAGAATGATATATAGTACGGGATTTTCCACATTTTTGAGACCGCCATAAAAGCCATAATGATCTTTCATGTACATTCCATGTTCGAAGGAACTGAAGTCCTGAATTTAAAGCTCATCTGCTTTACTTGGATAAGGATTACACGGTGCCAATTTGGCTGCTTTCTCAGAGCAGACGCTCCTACCCTGCACATCTGCCATATTACATCTAGGAGAAATGGCAATTAAAAAAAGGCTAGAGCTAACACGCAGCTACCTCTGCTTTCTATCTATATTTCTGACAAATGTCTGCACTTTGCAATTTCCAGGCATTAATTCATGTTGCTTAAGAGTGAAACTGGACAACTTTAATCGAGAGATGTTGCTTTCCAACAACAGAATTAAAAGTAGATTTTATGATTTGCAGGCACAAATTCTTAATGTTTAATAAGAGTTTCACAAACAGGATTACTAATAAGCTTTGAGACATGGCCCCGAGTTCTGAATAACTTTCAGGCAACAGGCAGCTAACAAGGATGCAGACCATATTTTACAACTAGAATGTACTCAAGATTTAGGAAACAGGCATTCATTGTTACTGCAAATACCAGTCATGAAGTGACTAACTTAGAGCTTTAACCATGAATTGAGGATATAGGAGGCAGGGCAAGAACTAAAAATCAAATGACAGTTCGGTTAAAATTCAACTTTCCATGCATATTACTATCTAAAGGAGTGAATCTGTGCCGTGACAATTGATTTCCATTTATCTGATGACAGTACACTGGCAATGTATCACTGCTGATTCACACTTTGGTTCCAAGATGTTATCATAGAATTTACAGTGCAGAAGGCCATTCGGCCCATTGAGTCTGCACCGGCTCTTGGAAAGAGCACCCTACCCAAGCCCACCCTATCCCCATAACCCAGTAACTCCACCTAACACTAAGGGCAATTTTGGACACTAAGGGCAATTTAGCATGGTCAATCCACCTAACCTGCACATCTTTGGACTGTGGGAGGAAACCGGAGCACCCGGAGGAAACCCACGCACACACGGGGAGAACGTGCAGACTCCGCACAGACAGTGACCCAAGCCGGGAATCGAACCTGGGACCCTGGAGCTGTGAAGCAATTGTGCTAACCACTATGCTACCGTGCTGCCATTTGGGGCGATATTTGGGGAAAAATATGTAAACTAAAAAAAGTAATTACATCCTCTTGAAATATGCTGACCAACACTAAACCCCGGCTAATTTATCATTATCATCAGATAAAATGTGATGTAAAGATTTTAGTAATAATTAGTTATTTGTGACTGATCAACGTGCCAGTTCATTTTTCCATTTTGAACTAATTAGCAGAGCAGCATGTGGTCCTTAAATAACAATTCCAAAGTCATCCCATAGTTTAATAAATTTCAGATATCAAGCAATTGGCGGCATGGTGGCACAGTGGTTGGAACTGCTACCTCACAGCGCCAGGGACCCGGGTTTGATTTCGGCCTTGGGTGACTGTGCGGAGTTTGCACGTTCTCCCCGTATCTGCATGGGTTTCCTCCGGGTGCTTTGGTTTCCTCCCACAGTACGAAGATGTGTGGGTTAGGTGGATTGGCCATGTTAAGTTGCCCCTTAGTGTCCAATTATGTTTAGATTAGGTGGGGTTATTATTATTATTATTATTATAGGGCAGGGGAGTGGGCCAGGCAGGGTGCTCTTTCAGAGGATCGGTCCAGACTCGATGGCCTCCATCAGCACTGTAGAGATTCTATGGACAACACACTTCTTAGCACTTTCACATAAGTAGAAAAATGCATGCTCACAAGAGATTTTGTCAGTTGTAATTTTCCACTTTTATGGTCGGGATTCTCCGAGCCTCCGCGCTGTAATCGTGCTCGTCGCGGGGATGGGGAATGGGCGTCAGGCCCGCGATCGGGTCCGACGTCGCTCCCGCGATTCCCCGGGGACTAGAGAATCAACGGCAAATGCGCGCATGCGGTCGACGCGGCGCCTTTATTGTCAGGGCTGGCACGTGGTGTGGATCCGCCATGTTTCACGGGGCCTCTGCGCGCATGCGCAGACCTGCGGCCGGAAGTGCAGGGCCACATATCAGCAGCCGGAGCTGCGAGGAGCGCTCCGGGGCCCTGCTAGCCCCCTGCAAAACAGAGAATCACTCTGGGCTTTCTCCAGGAAAGTCCAGAGTGATTTGCGACCGTTTTCTCGCGAGTGTGGGGCCATATCCCCATTATCAGAGAATTCCACCCCATATCTTTTGAAAATGAAATGGTACAATGGCCTTTGGCCATTTAGACTCAATTACATATTTTCCGATAGTTGTGCCTGGACTTCCCTTCAACCAGGTCATTTAGGAGTGTGAGGGAAGGCAGGAGAACCCAATTGCATAGAGCATTGCTTGCAGCTGGAACCCAGTCAGAATTAAGTTGTTTAGAGTCATAGCAGCACAGAAGGAGGCCATTCAACCCATCGGTTCTGCTCAGTTGGGTAACGAGGAGAAACCAATCTTTAGTGAATCCCATTAAATTTCCCTATAGGTTACAGCCAACTATGATGGATCTGAATGTGAGACGCTGGGCATCAATCTTCGTAAAGTTACAAGGCACACATTGACGGAGAAAGATCCTGAAATTTGCAGGTGAAGGAAACATCCATGAACAAATGTCCATAACATACCCAGGAGGAAAAAAACATGTGGCATTGGTCTTGCATAGCTTAAAAATGGGACTCCAGTTTGCACCACTCATTTTCAAATGTTGCTGCTTTTTTCCACCTGGGTGCCAACAGTGGGCTCTAATCTGTGTTTCCCAATAGGACAGAGATGGTTGGATACAAATGAAAGGCACAAGCTGAGGGATGTTGAAAGTAAATGGCTAAACATTCAATGCTTATGTGCCTCTCCGGTGGTTTTATATAATACTTTTCTTCTCTGTTGATCTCTACCCCAATATTTGAGACCTAATAGATCCCCCAGAACTTATTTGGTGAAGTGTTGGTAGAAGGGAGTGTTAGAGAAGTTTTCCCAAAAAGTAAAGACAACTTTGATTGTTGCATTATTTCACTAAAGTTCAAGTATTGTACATAAAACAACACAGTAAAAGACAAACAAAAGTTGGCAAACCATTGCACCAGACTTAAGAGAAAATGTCTTTATCTGCCGAGTTCTGAACTGCATGATCATTCCCTTATCAACAATAAGAAATGGCAGTGGGCAAAAGAACCTCCTTATCAGCAGTAGACATCAAAGAAAAGCACCACGGAGACGCACGGCTTGTTTCAAGAGCTAGCCCTTCACGCCGCGGCAACAAAAGTAGGGAGATAATGCATTTCCATTTATGACAAGAAGCTGTAGTTATCTGAAGGCTGCCCTTTAGCAGGGTGACTGAGGCCCTTTGATTCCTGCTGCTGATAAAAGTGAGACTGCTGTGCCTGCCATTGTTCAACAAATGATCTCAGCCCCTGTACTTAAAACTGGATAAATAAAGACCTGCTTTGTCAGTGCCGCCCAAAATAATGCAGATTACTGTTTCATTGATACATCCCTTGCACTTGAAATATTCAGAGACTGCCAAACTATCAAAATTAATTTCATGTAGTATTTTCTACCTCTCTCACTCATAACAAAGTGTACAATGGGGGTCCTGTAGACATGGGGCCGTCATTCTCCGCCGGCGGGAGTCTCCGTTTTGCCGGCACCTGGGGGTTTCCCGACGGCGTGGGGCTGCCCCACAATGGGAAACCCCATTGACCGGCCGGTGTTACGGAGACTCCCGCCGGCCGGTCGGAGCAGAAATGTGGCGGGGCGGGTAGGAGAATTTCGCCCAGTGTATCTGGACTTCCAGAAGGCTTTTGATAAAGGTGCTGCATAAAAGAAGGAATTTTTTCAGCCATAGGGTGGTGAATCTGTGGAACTCTTTGCCGCAGAAGGCTGTGGAGGCCAATTCACTGAGTGTCTTTAAGACAGAGATTGATAGGTTCTTGATTAATAAGGGGATCAGGTGTTATGGGGAGAAGGCAGGAGAATGGGGATCAGAAAATATCAGCCATGATTGAATGGCGGAGCAGACTCGATGGGCCAAGTGGCTTAATTCTGCTCCTATGTCTTATGGTTTTACAAGGTAAGATCCCAGAATGTTGGGGGTAATATATTAGCTTGGATAGAGGATTAGCTAACCAACAGAAAACAGAGATGGCGGTAAATGGGTCTTTTTCTTGCTGGCAAGCTGTAACTTGGTCACGACTGGGAGTTAAATATCCGAGGGTATCAAACTTTTCGGAAGGACAGAGTGGATGGTAAGGGAGGTGGTGTAGCTCTGTTATTTAAGGATGACATCCGGGCAACAGTAAGGGATGACATCGGTGCTATGGAGGATAAGGTTGAATCCATTTGGGTGGAAATCAGGAATAGTAAGGCGAAAAAGTCACTGATAGGAGTAATCTATAGGCCACCAAATAGTAACATTATGGTGGGGCAGGCAATAAACAAAGAAATAACAGATGCATGTAGAAATGATACAGCAGTTATCATGGGGGATTTTAATCTACATGTTGATTGGTTTAACCAGGTCGGTCAAGGCAGCCTTGAGGAGGAGTTTATAGAATGTATCCGCGATAGTTTCCTCGAACAGTATGTAATGGAACCTACGAGGGAACAAGCGGTCCTAGATCTGGTCCTGTGAAATGAGACAGGATTGATTCAGGATCTCATAGTTAGGGATCCTCTCGGAAGGAGCGATCACAATGTGGTGGAATTTAAAATACAGATGGAGGGTGAGAAGGTAAAATCAAGCACTAGTGTTTTGTGCTAAACAAAGGAGATTACAATGGGATGAGAGAAGAACTAGCTAAGTTAGACTGGGAGCAAAGACTTTATGGTGAAACAGTTGAGGAACAGTGGAGAACCTTCCAAGTGATTTTTCACAGTGCCCAGCAAAGGTTTATACCAACAAAAAGGAAGGACGGTAAAAAGAGGGAAAATCGACCGTGGATATCTAAGGAAATAAGGGAGAGTATCAAATGGAAGGAAAAAACATACAAAGTAGCAAAGATCAGTGGGAGATTAGAGGACTGGGAAATCTTTAGGGGGCAACAGAAATCTACTAAAAAAGCTATAAAGAAGAGTAAGATTGATTATGAGAGTAAACTTGCTCAGAATATAAAAACAGATAGTAAAAGTTTCTACAAATACATAAAACAAAAAAGAGTGGCTAAGGTAAATATTGGTCCTTTAGAGGATGAGAAGGGAGATTTAATAATGGGAGATGAGGAAATGGCTGAGGAACTGAACAGGTTTTTTGGGTCGGTCTTCACAGTGGAAGACACAAATAACATGCCAGTGACTGATGGAAATGAGGCTATGACAGGTGAGGACCTTGAGAGGATTGATATCACCAAGGTGGTAGTGATGGGCAAGCTAATGGGGCTAAAGGTAGACAAGTCTCCTGGCCCTGATGGCATGCATCCCAGAGTGCTAAAAGAGATGGCTAGGGAAATTGCAAATGCACTGGTGATAATTTACCAAAATTCACTAGACTCTGGGGTGGTCCCGGCGGATTGGAAATTAGCAAACGAGACACCACTGTTTAAAAAAGGAGGTAGGCAGAAAGCGGGTAATTATAGGCCAGTGAGCTTAACTTCGGTAGTAGGGAAGATGCTGGAATCTATCATCAAGGAAGAAATAGCGAGGCATCTGGATGGAAATTGTCCCATTGGACAGACGCAGCATGGGTTCATAAAGGGCAGGTCGTGCCTAACTAATTTAGTGGAATTTTTTGAGGACATTAACAGTGCGGTAGATAACGGGGAGCCAATGGATGTGGTATATCTGGATTTCCAGAAAGCCTTTGACAAGGTGCCACACAAAAGGTTGTTGCATAAGATAAAGATGCATGGCATTAAGGGGAAAGTAGTAGCATGGATAGAGGATTGGTTAATTAATAGAAAGCAAAGAGTGGGGATTAATGGGTTTTTCTCTGGTTGGCAATCAGTAGCTAGTGGTGTCCCTCAGGGATCAGTGTTGGGCCCACAACTGTTCACAATTTACATAGATTTGGAGTTGGGGACCAAGGGCAATGTGTCCAAGTTTGCAGATGACACTAAGATGAGTGGTAAAGCAAAAAGTGCAGAGGATACTGGAAGTCTGCAGAGGGATTTGGATAGGCCAAGTGAATGGGCTAGGGTCTGGCAGGTGGAATACAGTGTTGACAAATGTGAGGTTATCCATTTTGGTAGGAATAACAGCAAAAGGGATTATTATTTAAATGATAAAATATTAAAACATGCTGCTGTGCAGAGAGACCTGGGTGTGCTAGTGCATGAGTCGCAGAAAGTTGGTTTTCAGGTGCAACAGGTGATTAAGAAGGCAAATGGAATTTTGTCCTTCATTGCTAGAGGGATGGAGTTTAAGACTAGGGAGGTTCTGCTGCAATTGTATAAGGTGTTAGTGAGGCCACACCTGGAGTATTGTGTTCAGTTTTGGTCTCCTTACTTGAGAAAGGACGTACTGGCACTGGAGGGTGTGCAGAGGAGATTCACTAGGTTAATCCCAGAGCTGAAGGGATTGGATTACGAGGAGAGGTTGAGTAGACTGGGACTGTACTCGTTGGAATTTAGAAGGGTGAGGGGGGATCTTATAGAAACATATAAGATTATGAAGGGAATCGATAGGATAGATGCAGGCAGGTTGTTTCCACTGGCGGGTGAAAGCAGAACTAGGGGGCATAGCCTCAAAATAAGGGGAAGTAGATTTAGGACTGAGTTCAGGAGGAACTTCTTCACCCAAAGGGTTGTGAATCTATGGAATTCCTTGCCCAGTGAAGCAGTAGAGGCTCCTTCATTAAATGTTTTTAAGATAAAGATAGATAATTTTTTGAAGAATAAAGGGATTAAGGGTTATGGTATTCGGGCCGGAAAGTGGAGCTGAGTCCACAAAAGATCAGCCATTATCTCATTGAATGGTGGAGCAGGCTCGAGGGGCCAGATGGCCTACTCCTGCTCCTAGTTCTTATGTTCTAACTAGTGGTGTGCCACAGAGTTTGGTCCTTGGGCCCCAACTATTTACAATTTATAATAATGACTTGGATGCAGGGATAGAAGGTATGATAGACAAATTTTCAGATGACATGAAAATAGGTGGGATAGTAAGTTGCAATGAGGAAATAAGAAATTTACAAATGAATGGATAGATTAGGCGAATAGGCCAAAATCTAGCAGATGGAATTTAACGTGTATTTCTGTGAGGTTATCCATTTTGGTTGGAGAAATAATTATCAAAATGGAGAGAAACTTCTAAATGCTTCGGTGCAGAGGGATCTGGGTGTCCTCGTGCATGAATGAAATGAAAATCGCTTATTGTCACAAGTAGGCTTCAAATGAAGTTACTGCGAAAAGCCCCTAGTTGCCACATTCCGCCGCCTGTTCAGGGAGGCTGGTATGGGAATTGAATCGTGCTGCTGGCCTGCCTTGGTCTGCTTTCAAAGCCAGCAATTTAGCCCTGTGCTAAAATCGCGGATAGTATGCAGCAGCAGGTAATCAGGAAAAGAAATGGAATTTTGGCATTCATTGTTAATGGAATAGAGTCTAAAAGTGGGGGAGTGCTGTTGCAACTGTTTAGGGCATTTGTGAGACCGCATTTGGAGTCGTGGGTACAGTTTTGATCCCTTTACTTGAGGAAGGATGTAAATGCATTAGGGACGGTTCAGGAAAAGTTCACTAAATTTATTCCCGAGATGAAGACATTGTCTCATGAAGAGGGTTGAGCAGTTTAGGCTCATACTCATTGGCATTTAGAAGAATGTGAGGGGATCTAACTGAGGTATATAAGATGCTAAAGTGGATTGACAGGGGAAACGTAGAGTGGATGTTTCCCCTTGTTGGTCATGAGAGGCCATAGTTCTAGGCTAAAGGGTGGCAGCTTTAAAACAGAAATGAGGAGGAATTAAGTGTCGCGAATCTGTGGAATTCTTTACAGCAGTAAACGCCAGAACACTAAACAAATTTAAGGAAGAGATAGGTTTTTAATTAGTAGCGGGATGAAGGGGTATGAGGAGAAAACAGGAAGGTGGAGATGAGGCTGAGATGAGATCAGCCATGATCATATTGAATGGCAGAGAGGGTCAAGGGGCTGAATTGCCTACTCCAGCTCCTAGATCTTATGTTTCTTATGTAATACTTCTACCCAACACACTCCTATAATGATCCTGTATACAGTTGTTTGGTAGTTCAGAACTTTGCTGAAAAAAAGACACAGGTTGTCAAACCTTTTTGGCTTGCAGTCATCAGGATACTTTGCAAGAATACCAAATTGTAAAGGGAACAACAATTTAAACTGCCTGAGAAGTGAGTGGTGAATTGTTGACAAGTGGAGTCTGATTGGTAAAGGCATTGCCATGGAGAATGCACCAGGAGCTGACAGTTATCTTTGTTCAAATTTAAACCAAGCAGGTTGACTCTGATTGATCAAGGCATTGTTCTGGTGAATGAACCAGGGACTGGCTGTCCCGCAAGCTTTTATTTAGTTGAAAAAGTTGCATTGTGTGTGTGTATGTTCTTCCCATCCGTTTCCTGTTATTTCCTTTACAGTTCTTGCGAATTGTCCTGATGAGTGCAAGACGTAAAGCTTCAACAGCATGTCTCATTTTTCAGCAATGATCCTGCATATACGAATGAATTGATCTCTCCAATCCCTTTTGGAGGAGGGAGGTAGGAAAGGATAGTGCAACTTGCCTCTTTGTTTAGCTCAAGATTAAAGAATCTTCTAGAAAAGCAAAAAACCTTTTGCAAGTAACAAAATGCCAGGTTAAAAAGCTGGATTCTTTTCGTTGTTGTAGGTGAAATGGGACCATTGTAGATCTCAGCCGGAATTCTCTGGTTGTTGGGATTCTCTTTTCCCGCCGGCAGCGTGCCCCCACACACGGGTTTCCTGGTGGCGTGGGGTGGTTTCAAAGGGAAATATCATTGACAAGCGGCGGGAGTAGAGAATCCCCCCACCAGTGAACGGCACGCCGCCGGGAAACACGCGATGGGAAGCTCGAGAATCCAGCCCCTGATGTCCGGATTCCATCACCGACTTTACACCATTATGGATTCCCTTACATTTTAATGCTGCCAGAACTTACATCCATATTCAAGTAAGACTGGTCAGAAAATACAGGCGAAAATGTTAGATTAAATCATAAAGAAAGAACTGAGTCCATTTTGTTGAATTATATGACGGTTATCTTAAATAGATAACACAGTATATATTAGTGGGGTAGCAATAGAGTAAAGTAAAATAAAAGCCTTCATTGGTGCAAGTATTGTGCACCTATAAGCTGCACTATGAAATAACCAAGCTGTCTTGGAAGGCGGCCAATGGAGGTAGGATGGAGGTAAACCACAAAATAAGGATCAGACTTTTGGTCAACCAGAGTTGTTCTGGCACTTCTCCTGCACATGATAGAGGACACAATATAGGGCGTCTCATCTGGGAAATTTTGAGTAGTAAGTTCAGGAAGAAGAAAATGAAATAAGAAAAAAAAAGAAACTCGGGATCGAGAATAAACTAAAATTTAAAAGGAGAGCATTCATCATAACATCTATGAAACCTAGAAGGCAAATTCTTACATGGATGAGTAGACAGGATGCAGCTTATGGTAAAGAATTCAAAACAATGACAATCTCGGATTTCAGCAATACTTAAGACATATGGGTTTATACAAAGAACTGACGAACAAAAGAATCCAAGCTCTGCCTGTCTACACGTGGCTCAACCTTCTGCATGGTGTTGTGTTACAGTAAAACATCGTTCCCCCGTAGCAAGGTTTTGTTCACCATCTAAAGGAGAATCAGTAACGCAATGAAGCATTAAACAGACACCCACATAGTGCAGAAGAGGAAAGACCTGGAAGTATTTATCAACAAATTCTTCTATTCCTACAACAAACTAAGCATTTTCCTCAGTCATTTCAAATGGGTAACAAGGTATAAAAGGATGTCTTGATTTCACTATTATACAGTGATAATTAAAAAAACATCCAAAAATGCACCAATAGTAATTCACTGCAGCCCCCCGACAAGATCTGTTTACTCAGGTTAAATGAAAACAATTTTAATTAATCAAAACTGATTCTAAATGATAACTTTGGATAAGAAATGTTCCTAATAACTACAAAGTAACTGCAATGATGTGATTTGAAAAATGAAAACATTGGATTAACATTCATTCCATAATTATTGGATTCCACGACTGACAATGTCCATATCGAAGCTATAAACAAAACTATTTTGAAAACAGTTTGAACAGGATGTGAAATGAAAATCGCTTGTCACAAGCTGTGAAAAGTTACTGTGAAAAGCCCCTAGTTGCCACATTCCAGCGCCTGTTCGGGGAGGCTGGTACGGGAATTGAATCGTGCTGCTGGCCTGCCTTGGTCTGGTTTAAAAGCCAGCGATTTAGCCCAGTGTGCTAAATATGCTCTGTTCTGATGTATATGATAATGAGTCAATTGCATTTGTGCTTATAATTCATGTTGATTATATTCACGAGCACACCCTGAACCGCAAGATCATAGGAACAGGTGTAGGCTATTCAGCCCCTCGAGCCCATCCCGCTATTCAATGAGATTGTGGCTGATCTGTGATCTAACTCCGTATACCTGTTTTTGACCCATTTCCCTCAAAATTCTTGCTTAACAAAACACGTACCTCAGCATGAGACACCATCTTCAGGGGTTGTTGGATGAGTGTGTATATTGAAATTCATAATGTGTGGCCTCCTTTATGTTTTAATATAAACATTTGCGTCATAATTTAACTGTTTAAGAAAGATATGTGTACAAAACAAAATTCCGCAATGAATGAGAAGATGTTCATACCTGGCCATCTGTCCCAATAGTACCACCACAGTCTGTAAGTAGCTCAGACATATCATAGAAACTCTCAAACTCCCAGAGACAAGCTTCAAGGTTCAGATTTCGGTAGAAGCGAAGTGTAGAAGGACCACGCAGCGAAGAGCTATACTGGTATGGAGCGGTCTCTCCAATCACCTCAGGATTTTTAGTGGAATCTGACAAAAAGCCATAATGAGTCTTCACTTCATTGTAGTCCAGAAGGTTAGAACACTTGTGGTTTCCAACCCGAGTACCATCAGCGCTAAGAGTAAGTTCAAAGTTAGACAGCTGGCGTGTGGAGATAACAGGGAGCATACCTGAAACAAAAGTAGTGAATGGAACATATTACTCAGACATCTCAGGCCTTTTTCACTGAGCATTTCCAGTTTATTTTTCATTTTGATCCTTCCCATTTTGACTGCCATTCTGGGCAGGGTTTCACCACTGGCTGCTTTTCAGCTATCAGTCATCAGGAGGTGTGTGAGGGAGCCACAGGGGCCTTGATGTCCCAAGTGTGAGGTAGAGGGTGGGGGATTCATAAATGAAATACATGTTGCCATTTTCTGGCTGAATTGTCAAGATTTCCGAGTGTCCCACTATGGAGAAGCCGGATACTCAAATATTTAATATATTTACATTGGGCTCCCACAGTACAATTGGGAGCGCAATTTGAAATTTATTGCCGAGGTTTCACGGACGTCTGGAAACTCGGCAATGAAATGGAAATAGGAACTACCGGCTCCCCAAGTTAGGTAGAGTTAGATAGAGGGTGCGATTCTCCGGAAAGATTTCTAAGCGTTGTAGCGAGTGCGAATTGCCGCGGTCTTCCCGGCGCTCGGCCGAGTGAGGCTGGCAACGCTATTCAACGCTACTTAATGAGGCCTCATGGGTTTCCCGCCGCAAATTAAGGCTTGCCAACTGATTCGCCGGGACCATGCTTGCCAGCCCCCTGCTAACAAGGTCGAGCAACACATGCTCAGCCAATACCAGCCAGCTCGCATCAATGGCGCCGAGGAGACCAGCCCCAAGATCCGTGGATACAGATCTGGGGAGGCTGCTAGACGCTGTGGAAGCCAGGAGGGATGTCCTGCTCCCCCGAGGGTCCAGGAGGGTCAGCCATAGGACAGTCTGCGCCGCCTGGGACCAGGTGGCGGCGGCAGTGAGCTTGAGGAATGTGACCAGGAGGACCTTGTGTTGCTGTTTCATGTATGTTCTTTTTATTTATTTTTTGTTCATGTACTAAATGATCTGTTTCAGCTGCTCGCAGAAAAATACTTTTCACTGTATCTCGGTACAGGTGACAATAAACAAACAAATCCAAATCCAGTGCAGGAGGAAGGTCAATGACCGACCACTTGGCAGTGCGAGCGAGTGCACACCAATGCCCCCCCCCTCCCCACCCCCGGGCGAAAACTGCCCTCCCACCACGATAGCGTCCACCCCAACCCTTCTCCCTTCAACACCCCCAACCCTTCCTCCACCCCCTAACCCTTCCTTCATAGCCTCCACCACCCCCACTGCCGTGAACCACACTTGTGGCTAACGATGTCCTCTCTGTATCTCTTCAGGAAAAGCTACTGGCGGAGGTGTGCCAAACATTAAGATCCGCACTACCCTCGAGGAGCATGCCCTGGAGGTGACCAGTGTGGCCGAGGACAAGGCGGTCACCAACGCGGAGGCTTGCGGATGCTGCAGAGGTGAGGAACCACCGGGACCCACCTGGAGGACCTGTCAAATGTGAATTGTTATTGCCTTACTGACTGACCCAGCCCTCCCACTGACCACATGTCCATTCTCCCACAGGTCCTACAGCTGACGACGCTGGCCCATCCCGGGCGGCACCCTCTCCTGACTCCCTCGAGACCATTTGGGAAGAGAGCTCCAAGGATGCCACTGTACTAGCCGCATCACAGCTGTCATCCCCACCCCCCACCAGCGCAGATATACGCACCTCAGTGGGACATGTTTGTGGTCAAGCTTCTGAGGCACACTCTGATGAACACCACACTACTTCTGATGTACATCAGATGGAGGCATGAACCCCCAGGTGAGACAGCAGTCGGAGGTCTGCTGGATCCCTGGACCCAGCTGGGTCCTAGCCTGATGCTGAGCCTGTGGAAGAGGTCATCCCAGAGCTGATGGAGAAGATAGAGTGTGGGGCGGTGTAGTGATATCATGGTTGTGTTGTAATTCACCAACTGACTACTAGGAGTCTCATTAGTATATAAATGAATGTTAGAGTCAGGTGACCTCAGACTGACTAGGGAGTTGAGAGAGAGACAGTGGTTTGTGCATGTTCATCCTTTTATTCATCTGTTGTTTTATATATAATTGCCTCCACAGTTAATGTTAATAAATCGTTTATAGCTTTAGCTACAAGTATTCTTGTAATATAAATCAGGTCATCCGATGAGGACATTACATGGTACCAGGGTTGGATGGTATTAAACACTGAGAAAAAAAACTATCACATCATCTAATGAAGCAACGAGGTCCAGAGATTTGAAGATTTTGCAGACTACAAGAATGAACCACATGGAGTCGTTGAAGCCACCAATGAGTCTCAGATTTCATGGTAATGTGGGCAGCAACTGCCGTGTGTTTAAACAACAATTTAATCTGTTTTTTATTGCAGTAAAGTTAGGAGATCAATCAGATTTGCAAAAGGTTGCCATGCTTCTAACATCGACAGGGCTCGAAGCAATTGCGTGTTCAATACATTTAAATTTGCAAATGATGAAGTTATTTAAATTTTTAACGCAGTAATTCGAAGATTTCATGAACATTGCACCCCCAGAAAGAATGGAATTAGTGAATGCTATGCGGTTTGATCACGTTTGCAGAAGACAGAAGAATCCATAGATCATTTCATCGACGATTTAAAGTTAAAAGCTAAAACCTGTTATTTTTCTGCGGTGGAATCTTCCATGATTTCGGACCAAATTGTGTTTGGTGTGAATGAAAATAAACTGAGGAAATGGTTGCAGAGGGAATCGGAGCCGTCTTTGGAATAAACAGTTAAAATTTATCAGGCTTACGAGCTAGCAGCACAGCATTCTAAAATGTTTGTGAGTAACGGTGGCGTCTTCTTGGAGGAAATCACACCAGTTACCGCCCTTTTTCCAAAACAGTGGGAAATTTCAGAAAAAAGCAAAGGTTCCTGCAGTTCCTCGCACACCAATAAACTGGTAAAAGAACAGAATGAAGTATTTCTGTGTAAAAGATGTGGTCAAAGGCACAAATTAAGGCAGTGTCCAGCGTTTGGCAAGTTTTGTTCCAGATGCAAAGGAAAAAATCACTTTGCTCAGAATTGTTACTCTAAGCTCAACCCCAGATCAGTCAGCAGAGTGGAAGACACAGTCTCCAGTGATGAAACATCATTGTTTGTTGGAGTAATAACAGAGAAAAATTATTTTTTGGAGACATCAAAAAATTCTCCAGCACTTAAAAAAAAGTACAAACTGATACTCCAGTTAAAATAAATGGGGTTGCTGAGGACAAACGGCTGCTACCACTTGAATTGAACGGTACAGTGGTCCAATTGAAGTTAGCCAAAGCCAATTTGATCAGCATGACTGATTTTAAAAATCTAAAAATTCAGCCAATTAAAAGAAGTCACAAAATATCTCTGAGAGATTATAATGGTTCAAGCATTAAATGTGCTTGTGGCCTGAGTGTGGTGGTGAAGAACAGTTTATTCCGTCCCATTCTGTATTGTATTCAAGGGCTTGGATTCATTATTAGGTGGTCAGTCCTGTGAAGAATTAGGTCTAGTGCAGTTGGTATATAGCATCCACAAAGGATTGGATCAACACTCCCAACGATTCTGAGAACAGTATCAGCAAATTCAGCGGTGTTCACAGCTTTTGGAGCACTACCATTCACCTACAAGATACAACTCAAAGAGAATACAAAACATGTGACACTTGCTCCAAGAAGAGAACTTGCACCTCTTTGGGATTGCCTCAAAAAGGAGCTAGACAGAATGACAAAATTAAAAGTAATCAGAAAGATAGAAGAACCTACCGATTGGGTAAATTCCACAGTATGTGTAAAGAAAAGGAATAGCGATATTCACATATGTATGGATCCCAAAGATCTGACCAAGAATATTAAAAGAGAACACTACCATTAATATTATTGTACGAAGTCTTACAACACCAGGTTAAAGTCCAACAGGTTTGTTTCGATGTCACTAGCTTTCGGAGCGCTGCTCCTTCCTCAGGTGAATGAAGAGGTTTGTTCCAGAAACACATATACAGACAAATTCAAAGATGCCAAACAATGCTAGGAATGCGAGCATTAGCAGGTGATTAAATCTTTACAGATCCAGAGATGGGGTAGCCCCAGGTTAAAGAGGTGTGAATTGTATCAAGCCAGGACAGTTGGTAGGATTTCGCAGGCCAGATGGTGGGGGATGAATGTAATGCGACATGAATCCCAGGTCCCGGTTGAGGCCGCACTCATGTGTGTGGAACTTGGCTATAAGTTTCTGCTCGGCGATTCTGCGTTGTCGCGGGTCCTGAAGGCCGCCTTGGAGAACGCTTTACAGATCTCTGGATCTGTAAAGATTTAATCACCTGCTAATGCTCGCATTCCTAGCATTGTTTGGCATCTTTGAATTTGTCTATATATGTGTTTCTGGAACAGACCTCTTCATTCACCTGAGGAAGGAGCAGCGCTCCGAAAGCTAGTGACATCGAAACAAACCTGTTGGACTTTAACCTGGTGTTGTAAGACTTCGTACTGTGCTCACCCCAGTCCAACGCCGGCATCTCCACATCATTAATATTATTATTACCAGTCCTCCGACTGTGAGAGGAAATCACATCAGAGGTGGCTGGTGCACATTTCTTTTTGAAACTTGATGCATCTCAAGGTTTCTGGCAGCTGAAGCTAGAGGAACAAAGTACAAAGTACTGCACTTTTAACACACCATTTGGACGTTATTGCTTTCTGAGAATGCCACTTGGCATAATTTCGGCATCAGAAATTTTTCACGTGGCCATTGAGCACATAATCAAAGGCATTAAGGAGTACGTGATATCATCATTAGGGGCTCAACCATAGAAGAGCACAATACGAGGTTGCTTAAAGTTCGAACGAGCGTCAGGAGAATTGGGCTGAAGCTCAACAAGCAAAAGTGCCAATTTGGAGTAACTGAGGTCACATTCCTGGGTGACAAGCTCTCATCGCATGGCATTGAACCTGACAAGGACAAAATCCAAGCAATTCTCAACATGCCAAAACCACACACCAAGAGAGCCATCTTAAGAGAATGGGTATGATTACATTTATAGGGGAATTCATTCCAAACCTGTCAGCAAAAACAACACATCTACCTGATCTCTTGCACAAGACACAGATTTCACTTGGACTGAGCAACATGAGCAAGAGTGGAAGAGGCTCAAGACTTCACTAACCACCACGGCAGTTCTCACATTTTTTCACCCATCTAAGCAGATTAAAGTGTGAACAGACGCATCGAAAGATGGGTCTAGGAGTAGTTCTTCTGCTACTCGAGCATGGCGATTGGAAACCAGTTGCATACGCATCATGATCCATAATGACAACAGATCAGAAATACTCTCAAATCGAAAAAGAATGCCTGGGTTTAGTTGTAGGCTTGAAGAAATTCCACGGCTACATGTATGGGCTTCCAACTTCCACAAATGAGACAGGTCATCGTCCTTTGGTTAACATCATCAAGGTGAATCTCAACCAAATGTCTCTGTGCATTTAGAGGTTGATAATGAAGTTTCAATGTTATGACTTCAATCTTATCTGCACACCAGGCAAATATTTGTTCTTAGCAGATACAAAATATTAGTAGTGAAATTGCTGAAGATGTAGATCTGCATGTCAATCTTATTTCCACACTACTACCAGTATCAGATACAAAACTACGTGAGATCCAAGAAGAGACCAGAAAGGATCAGATTCTTAAAAGAGGTGATGAGGAACATCAACTAAGACTGGCCCAGAGGTCAATGTATGGAATCTACAATATAAGATCTCAACTCAGTATCATTAATGGAGTGGTACTTCGTTTGAACACTCGGGATTGAGAAGTGTAAACGGAGAGCTCGTGACTCTGTTTACTGGCCAGGTATAAACCAGGATATTGACATGATGGTCAGTTGTTGTGACACATGCTGGACACATCATTGCAAGCAAACAAGAGAACCTATGAAATATCTGATGAACTATCTGACACTGCAGCTATGGCGGTACCATTAGTGAAGGTGTCCAAGGCGTGGCGCAGTTGGTGACGGCCATGACTGAGGGTCTTGTCAGAATGTCCGCCTCAGAGGATTTCACCCTTTACCAGGCTGACCTTGATGAGGTTCTGCGGGACATGTTCTGCTCTCAGATGGGAGTGGTTGAAGTGCTGCGGAGCTTGGTCGAGGCGCTGCGGAACTTGTTCCAGTCATAGGTGGGCATTGCTGAGGCACTGCAGAGCAATTCCTGATCACGGAGGAGCATCGCAGAGGGCGTCGACACGATGGTGCAGATCATGGGGAACCGCCAGGGCTGGCAGAGCCAGATGATGTAGGGGCAGCCGGGGCTCGAACCAGCCCTCCTCCAACCCAAATTGAACCCCAGGGACCTACGAGCACCGAGCAGGAAGAGGGGACATTGGGCGCCAACCTGGACCCATCCCCTGGAGTGGCAACGGTGGCCACCAGCTGCGCGGAATTCCACCCCTCTGATGATGCCGTGTCTCACAGGCAGCACAGCTGTGCATGTGCTGCCGACAAGTAAGCCAGAGCCCTCCAGAGGAAACCGGCCAGGGACATCGAAGGCTACGGGAAGTGGTAAGCAGCTAGCTGCCTCCACCTCCGTGTACATCCCGGGGACACAACTAGATGTAGCGGTAGAGCTAGGAGGGTTAAGCATCGATGATCACTAAAGGCACCGGGGGAGGGGGGAAACTGGGTGGTAAGGGTGAGGGGCAGGGGGTGCGTGAGGACGAAGCACTATCGGGAGGGTGGGGAATTGTCAACCACAATAAACACCTCTGTGCACAACTAGTATGGTGCCTCTGTCACCTTCTTCCGCAATGCGGGCCGACCTCCGAACCCATCTCTCCAGGCATCTCCCCCGCCATGTGGCACTCACCCACCCTCCGGCCGTGGACATGGCCCCGGAGCTGTGTCCCATCCCCTGGATGTTTGAATGTTGGCTGCTGCATGTGTGGTGTTGCTTCCCGCAGTGTTCAAACACAGTGTCCAGGCATCAAGGTATGACTTGATGAGTCCCACGTGCTTCATGGCCCGTCCACCCATGGGGATCCACTTGGGTTGTGTGACGTGCTTACTAACCAAGATTGCCAATTCCCTATTAGCAATAGCCTTCAGCCGCATGGCCAGAGGCCTCGGTAGTGGGGGGGGGGGGGGGGGGGTTTGGGTGGGTTGGTGTGGAAGACTGGCAGCGACAAAGGTTGCCCCAGGAACGTGCACACATGATCCAGGGGTTGGCATCATGGTGCCATGTATGGTTGCCCCACTGTTGCCACCTCCCCCCAGCATCCCCCCCACCCTCCCACGACGGCTCACTCCTGCGGAGGGACCCCCACTCCAAGCCGAGGGTCCCCCACTCCCCACCGAGCACTGGGGTGGTATGCCCAATGCCCCCGGGCTCTATGCCTGTGAGCAAAGATGGCTACACCTCCTCGGCTCTCCACAGAAGCCCTTCCTCCAGGTTCACGGTGTTCAAAAGGAGTACTAATCGGGGCCAGCATGTCCACTTGCTGGGGAGGCCGATGAATGACGGGAGGTTATTGGATATTGGGTGGCTCTCGTTAATTGTATAAAATGGGTCTTAAGTGGTGATAATTGGTTACTTACCACACTACAGCGAGATCCAGATTTCACCTACGGGTTGCATCGTAAACTGTTTGGCACCTTCCGCAGTTCAGGGGCTTCATTCTCCGCCGGCGGGAGTCTCCGTTTTGCCGGCGCCCGGGGGTTTCCCGACGGCGTGGGGCTGCCCCACAATGGGAAACCCCATTGACCGGCCGGTGTTACGGAGACTCCCGCCGGCCGGTGGGGGCAGAAATGTGGCGGGGCGGGTAGGAGAATTTCGCCCCTGGTGTTTGGCCTCTCCTGCTACTCTCCGGCCTCATTTTGCTTGAGCAAGAGCGTAACAAGGCCGGAGAATCACGCCCAGAGTGTTTCAGTACTCCTTTGTCAGCCAAGAGGAGCAGGAGAGCTGCCCCCAGCCCATTAAAGCACCTTCACTGCCTCCACACCATTATGATCAAGAATCTTTCCCCTACACTTCCCAAAAGCTTTGCTCTCCACCCTCCCGATTGCTGGACTCTCTCCTCCTGACTCTGGATCTACCCCGCGACACCACCAGTTGCCCCTCATCCCAAAGTCCTGATTGACCCCAACTCAATCGTACAGCCCTGGGGCGGGATTCTCCCCTACCCAGCGGGGCGGGGGATCCCGGCGGGATGGAGTGGCATGTACCACTCCGGCGTCGGGCCGTCCGCAACTTTAGGGGCCAAGCCCTCACCATGAGGGGCTAGCCCTGCGCCGGAGTGGTTTGCGCGCCGCCGACCGGAGGGAAAGGCCTTTGGCGCCACGCCAGTCGGGGCTGAATGGACTTCGCCGGGCGGCAGAAGTCCACGCATGCGCGGGAGCATCAGCGGCTGCTGACGTCATCCCCGTGCATGCGCAGGGGGGGGGGTCACCTATGCGTCGACCATTGCGGAGACCTACACGGCCGACGCATAGTAAAAGAGTGGTCCCACTGCACAGGCCCGCCCGCGGATCGGTGGGCCCCGATCGCGGGCCAGGCCACCTTGGGGGCACCCCCTGGGGCCAGATCGCCCCACGCCCCCCCCCCCCCCCCCCCCCCCCCAGTATCCTAGAGCCCGCCCGCGCCGCCTATTCCTGCCGGGAAGAAAGGTGGTTTGATCCTTGCTGGCGATACAGGCATTCCAGCAGCGGGACTTCGGCCCATTGCGGGCCGGAGAATCGCCGGGGGGGCACCGACCGGCGTGGCGCGATTGCCGTCCCCGCCGAATATCCGATGCCGGAGAATTCGGCAACCGGCGGGGGCCCTGATCTTTATCCTCCCCACCCAGTCCTCCTGACTGTAGGTCTGTGGGGGAAGGAGAGTGTTGGTCATTGTGATTTTTATCTTAGGCAGAAATGAAGTAGAATTTTACATTCACTGGAACCAAGTTCAATCGAACTTAAACAAATCACTTGAAAAACAGAATACACAGCAGGAACTTCATATAGTATGCCCTACCATCGATGTGAGGCATTGTTACAGCCACTTTAATGAGGTTGGGATGGTCTGGATCTTCGGATCCTGTATAACGGAGCTTGGCAGAGAATGGCTCAGCACCGACTGCTCCTTGTACTCTGGGCTGGCAAAGACCTACCAATAAAAGGAATCACGTATCATTAACTGGTAACTGTTGTGTTATGCTTCTTCGTGTAGCATAAGCTGCTTCCTTGATGTATACTTTAACAAAGGAAGGTCCAGACTTTGTGATGAGAAATATGTTTGTTGAACTATTAACACAGTTCTTAAATGAGTTCGACTTTCCTGCGAATCTAACTGTAGTAACTCAGTCTAACTAAACCAGTCTGCTCTCAGCCACGTGCTGGGTGTGATGCTTCTGATCAACCCTGATGTACTCTGTAGATGTCTGTCAGTGGAAAGAGGCACAGCATGTGTGCCCTGTCCTTTTATATGGGTTGTGAAGTGCCCACTTGTGGTAATGCCACCTCTGGGTGTCCGGATTACCCATTGGTTGTGTCCTGTTGTAATGACCCATTGGCTGTATGTCTGCATATCATGACATCTCCGGTGCTCTCTCTAGTGTTTACTTAGTTGCAGTGTATTTACATTAACCTCTTGTGTATATACAGTGATGCATATCACCACATCCCCCCTTTTCTCGTGTTACATATTTTCTGTTCTGGGTTAAAGAAAATTGAACAAAATAGGTAGATAAGTGATGACATGTACAAATCATGATGACAGTGATGATTATACAATACCAAACAATATGTATGAGTCCAAAGTTCATGAATGTATACGGTCGAGTGGCTTTCTTGTTTTGGTATAAAAGTGTTGATGTTGTCATTTCCTTGTGAATGCCGTCAGTGACCCTGTGCTTAAGGAACCAAGAAGTCATCAGGAGGTGTTCAAATGGTCAAATCACTTCGTTGTCTGATTTGGACTCTTTTTTTCCCCCGATGCTTGTGGTAGCGATTCTTGATGTCATCTTTCCTGTCTGACCTGGACAGGAAATTGCGGTATTGATGCCGTATGTCAGCTGCCTTGAAAACTGGTCTGCTTGTTTGTAGTATAGCAAACGTGAATTTGTAAGATGCGTTATCATGCCATGGTGTGTCTGCACACTTACCATTGTCGTGAGCTGTGCTGTCACAGTGTTCTGCTTTGCAGAGTTGTACCATGTCGTACCAGTCGTTGTTCCAGTGTTGTTGGTTTTGGCGTGCATGTTGTTGTTGACGTTGGTGCCTTTGATACGCTTCTTGTTCTTGTCTGTGTTGTTGTTTTTGTAGGTTTTGTTGTTGTGTTTGTTGCACTCAATGACCATTCCGAGTGGAGAATTCGAGTCCTTCACAAAGTTACTTGTGTCAGTGTCCATTGTGGCATCTGCTGTTTCATTGAGTGTTTCGTCTTTTATTCCCATCTGGAGTCATGTCCGGTTCACTTGAATCATCTTTGGCTTGTTGATGCTCTCCGTCTGGAGTCCGTTCTGGTTCACCTGAATCATCTTTGGTTTCTTGATGCTCCTCAAGATTTTATTTTCTTGTGGAGAGGCTCGAGTGGATGAGGTTTGAATTGACGTGGTCTCACTGGACTCACGAGTAGTTTCACTTGGATTGTCGAGTGCCTCTGTGCATACGAGCTGAGATCTGTCAGTCTCGCTGTGATGTAGCACATCTTGTATGGGAATTGTGATGCCTTTGTCCCTTGTCTCACATACAGTGGGTAGACCTGCAGTGTCTTCTTGTTGGTTAGATGAGCTGGGTAGACCGTCAGTCTTCTTCTGGTGGCTCAAGTAATCTGGGTAGACTGTCATAGTCTTTCTGTTGTTCACGTGAGCGTGGCAGACTTGCATCGTCTGCTGCTGGTTGCTCAGATAAGGTGGATAGACCTTCATAGTCTTGTACATGCATGGACTGCGCTTTGGAGTCTTGAGCTGCTCCCATTGTGGAGTCTGTCAACGAGCTCGCTGTGGAGGCTTGTATCACTCTCTCTGTGGACACTGTCATCGTTCCCTCTGTGGAGTCGTGCAGTGGTCTCGCTGTGGCGTCAATCTGTGCGCTCTCAACGGAGTCGTGCAGTGGTCTCACTGTGGAGTCTTTCATCGCTCTCTGTGTGGAGGTGGGGACTCTTCGTGGTGCATGGACCACTGTGTGGAGTCGGGGACTCTTTGTGGTGCGTGGACCACTGGTTTGGCGTCAGGCCGCTCTCTGTGGGTTTGTACCGCTCTCTGTCTCTTGGCATCAGGCCGCAGCAGAATCCTGTGCTCATGGGTCGGGATGTCGTCTATGCTGGGCTGCGGATCCTCAAATCAGAAGAACTCATCCATGTTTGTGTAGGATGCTTCAATGTACAAATCATCTCTTGTTGTTTCGGATTTGTGATTGTGCTTGCTGTGTCCAAGGAAGACATCATCGTCTGAGTAGTATTCTTCAAGGACCAAATCATCTCTTTGGGCGGTGCTAACTGCTTGTTTCAGGGTTCTGCGAAGGTTATTTTTAACTACTGGCAGAAGTTCAGACATTGTTCTGTTTTTCGAGGTGAAAGAATTGTGTTTTGTGGCTTTAAAACTCTTCTTTTTAATTTTCGGACATTCCCCTTTATGTGGGCGTGGTCCGGGGCCTCGACGTCATGTCGCTCGTGACGTAAAGTGTAGGACTCAGTTGCACATGCGCACGCCGAGGTTCCTTTACTGTGCGCTCTTTTCGGAACTGCGCATGCGCGGCTTCTCGCGCATGTGCAAACGGACTTTCCTTTACTGTGCGCTCTTTTTGCAACTGCGCATGCGCAAAACACTGTTTTGCCGGTTCGCGTCTTCTTGGGAACTGCGCATGTGCGGACTGGGCTGGCTGGATATGCGCAAGATGGCTGTCAATCAAAATTGCTGTTTGCTTCTGTTGCAACCCTACCTCTGCCTCGAGGCGAGTATTGGCGCCGGTTTTACCGATTTCTTTTGTGTTTACCTCGCAGTAGTTTTCAAACTTGTCCAGGACTGTCTGGAAGTCTTTTTTGTCCTGCCCTTTGGAGTATTTGAAGGAGTTGCAGATCTCAGTTGCTTGCTCACCCGCAATGGTGAATAGAAAAGCTATCTTTTTCGCATCGGCCACGTCACTTAGGTCGGCTGCTTCCAGGTAAAGCTGAAATCTCTGCTTGAATGCACGCCAGTTGGCACTAAGATTGCCGTGGTACCTGAATTGCTGAGGAACCGGAATCTCGATCATCTTGCCTGGGTGCTGTTGCTGGTTGTCACGGACCTTGCTGAGTTGAACTAAATAGATGTAACAGGCACTCCTGGTACCATGTTGTGTTATGCTTCTTCGTGTAGCATAAGCTGCTTCCTTGATGTATGCTTTGACAAAGGAAGGTCCAGACTTTGTAATGAGTTCAATATGTTTATTGAACTATTAACACAGTTCTTAAATGAGTTCAACTCTCCTGCTAATCTAACTGTAGTAACTCAGTCTAACTAAACCAGTCTGCTCTAAGCCACGAGCTGGGTGCGATGCTTCTGATCAACCCTGATGTACTCTGTAGATGTCTGTCAGTGGAAAGAGGCAGAGCATGTGTGCCCTGTCCTTTTATATGGGTTGTGAAGTGCCACCTCTGGGTGTCCTGATTACCCATTGGTTGTGTCCTGTTGTAATGACCCATTGGCTGTATGTCTGCCTGTCATAACATCTCTGGTGCTCCCTCTAGTGTTTACTTAGTTGTAGTGTATTTACATTAACCCCTTGTGTATATACAATGATGCATATCACCATAGTAACCAAATCTGAGTAACAGATTCAAAGACAATTGGGACTCTTTCGTCTGCAATCTAAACATATACCACATCTCCTTCTGGGTACTGAGAAATATATACATTATTAAGGAACAGTATATGTCAGGGATGTAATTCTTTATTGTTTGCAGGATGTTTAGAAAAGTAAAAAACATAGGGTTGAATCTACCAACATTTTACAAAGTGTTAGGCTCGGACTAAAAACTCTCCAGTTGCACATACCAGTCTTCTCACCAAATTTTGAGCCTCTTTAAAGAAAATAAATTAGTGGTTTACGCATCACTCTGGTGCGGTGGGGCCTGAGACAGCCAGCACAGCCGCCCCTGAGATCGGGGCACCATCATTAAAGAGCACCCTGGTCAGAACAGAATTGTTGATCCGCAAACTCCCCCCCGCCCCACACTCATTGAGGGCTCCCTGCCCAGGACAATCATCGCCACCACCGAGGAATTTTGGCAGGGGGTCCCCCTCAACGGCCGCTCCCCCATGCCGCCAAGTTCCCCCCTCACTGTCTGCTCCACGCTCCCCCCAGACTACACACAAATGGACCAGCCCCCCTCCCCATGGGGCTCCCACGAGGCCTGCCTTTGGCACCACCCCCTACCACACTTCCTTGGAAGGGCACTCCCGGGCATGTCCCTCTCCTCCTAGGTTCTATATTTATCTTTGCAACCCGGAGGGAACCCCTGGACTGATTCACATTTTAAAAAAGCTGTTGTAAACTTTGCCGATGTGATGGTGTAAATATTTAATCGGGAGGGGGATCATTTGGCGGGGAGGCCCGTTAATAATATTGACATTTATTATAAATCATATAAATGAGATTCCTGCCCTTTGTGGGCATGAACCTCATGACATTGCCGGCTTGGGGGGGGGGGGGGGGGGGGGGGGGGGGGGGGGTCGGGCAAATTGGGAACCCGATCAGTCCGGAAAGAATTGTGTTTCCTGATTCTCTCCAGATTTTCTGCACCCAGCGCTGTTCCATCTGATGGCGATTGTGGGCTGACAATCGTCCCCATAATCTCCAAGTACTTAGGAATTTATGGGTGACATGGTGGCACAGCGGTTTGCACTGCTGCATCACAGTGCCAGGGACCCGGGTTCGATTCCGATCTCGGGTGACTGTGTGGAGTTTGCGCATTCTCCATTTCTGTGTGGGTTTCCTCCAGGGGCTCTGGTTTCCTCTCATAGTCCAAAGAAGTATGGGTTAGGTGGATTGGTCATGCTAAATTGCCCTTAGTGTCCAAAGGCTAGTTGGGTTTCCGGGGGATAGGCAGGGATGGGGCCGAGGTGGTCTGCTCTTTCAGAGAGGTGGTGTGTAGACTCGATTGGTGAATGGCCTCCTTCTGCACAGTGGGAATTCTATGATTCTCTCAGGGAATTCAGGGTTCAGGAATAAAGGAGCAGGCAGGGCAATGCGGTTGAAGCCCAAAGTCAGCCATGACGGTATTGAATGATGGAGCAGACTTGATGGGCTGTATAGTCCATTCTTGCTCCTATTTCTTGTGTTCTTGATGTGGGAATAATTTTCTAATCCAACAAATAACCTCTTATAGCCTTTAACCTGTCACTGCAATTAATATATATTCTCTCATGTCAAAGCATATGCTCAGAGAGAAATAATTCTGCGGGTGTTGGCAACAGTGTGAAAAATATTGTTGCAATCTCAAGATTCAGTTAATATTTAAACAAATGAAGAATCATATGTAGGTATTTAATTATGTTTGTTTAACTAAACCTATTAATGATCATATTAAATCAGAACAGGAAGTAATTTCCATGTGAAAGCATTAATCAATATTCTTAAAATAACACAGAAGAAATTAAATCCTTTAGAGTTTATCATAACATCCAAATCTCTTGACTTGGGTTAACTTGCAACTCCTCTCCATCTAATCATCATTCAATGTACAATCTCGCACATTTCCCTCTTAGAAATAGAAAAGTATACATTTTAACGTGTTACCTTCCTCAATGTTGATTGATACAATGGGGCTTGTTAATTCAAGTCCTTCATCCCCATTGGAATTAACTGCTCGAGCAGCGCACTGCACCCGAGAACCAGCTTGGAAGTAGATGGAGTCCAGAGTAATCATCTTGGACGAGGTGAAGAAGGTATTTGAATCTACTTCTCTCATAGGGCTGGTCACTCCATCAGGGCCAGTCGGGGCACTCACCAGCCAGCGATAACGGGTAAGGGTATCATTGATGCCCTCACTGGTACATATTGAGCCGGTCTTGTCATAATCAGAAGATTTAGGATTGCAAGCCTAAGGAATGAATGGAATAAAGTTAAACATATCACCTGAGAATACAAATTAGGTTCAGTTAAAGCCAGAACATTTTGAACCAGAAAACATTAACATTTTTGTTTGTGTATGGAAATGGAATTGAAGATTTTTTTGTTGGTTTTTGCACAAGTAAAGAAAAAAGCCCTGCACTTAAACATTACACAGGAAAAATAGAGATTTCTCTACAGGCGATAATACATGCAGTAGCATGGCGAGCATATTCTTCTCAAAGCCAGTTACAGAGTTCCCTGTATACAAAGATCGGAACAATTCTTTCCTTTTGATTGTTGACACATTGGCCTGGATTTTCTTTAGTTCTGAGGCAGATGAGTTTGTTTTGCACTTCTCTCAGGTTGTAATAACATTTTCACAGTCAATACCTTTTTAAAATCCAATCACCTGCAGGCATGAATTTTCAGGTAGTTTTATTTAACCCAAATATTATTGCAAGGAAATTGCCATTTGATTCAGTGTTACGAAGCAGTTACGGCTAGGTTTTCCTCTACAGCATGGTTGACCTTAGCCTTAGTCATTACCTGTGCCCTTCAATATGGTTGTTAATTTCATTCTCTTACTTTTTAGCGCAGCCCATACTTTCCACTGTAATTAGTCGTAATGCAGCCAATGCACCTCCAGAGATTCCCACCTGCCCAATCACTCAATGCACACCCTAAAATATCACCCTTGACATGCTCCTATTCCTTAAAAAATATATTGCTCCTTGATGGCATTATCTGAAAACACAAGGTCAGTTATCACTCATATTCAAACTACACATCATTTTACTTCTCACCTCCATTCTCGTCAGTATGCTACATGTCATCACATTGTAGGTGATCGAGGATATTCTCCAGATCAATAATACTGAAGCTTGTTGTCTGACTTCTGGCAGAAACTTATATACCAGAGGCGCCAGTTCCATACTTCTCACTCAGGCTAAGACCAACCCCAGTGTCCTGCACAAAGTTAAGATTCAAAGCCCACATCTAATCCATCACAGAGGACAGTTATTTGAAGTTTATAAAACATCCTGTCGGTGTCCCTACCCTGATCCTCACCAAACCCTCACTGACGTCTTTGTCGCCTCTCAACTTGATTTTTCCAAAACTCTCTCAGCTTTACAAGTACCGGTCTATACAAACTTTCCCATTTAGAATTTGGTCAATTATACGGTACCCCACATCACTACCACCACAGTCCTTGAAACGTGGGTCTAGCGGGGGGGGGGGGGGCGGGAGGAAGGGGGGGGGGCGGGGAAGGGTTGCTGCTGCACTGGCCGAAAGGGAATGGGACACAGAAGAGGTGGTCGGGACGGAGGTCCCCGGCTGGGGGACTGGAGGGCAAGGGAGATGCGGACATGGGACTGGCCCAGAAAAGGAGATGGCTAGTCCAGTCCCCTCCCATTATCAGGCCTCCTACCTCCAGGTCCGGAATGCGCCCCACATGCGCTTCATGAATCCAACATCATCCCAGTTCGGGGCGTATACATTTACCAACACCACCCACGTCCCTTGCAACCTACCACTCACCATCACATATCTCCCTCCATTATCCACTACGATAGTCTTGGCCTCAAATGACACATGCTTTCCCACCACAATTGCCACCCCTCTATTTTTCGCATCCAGTCCCGAGTGAAAAACCTGTCCTACCCATCCCCTTCTTAACCTGACCTGGTCCGCCACCTTCAGGTGTGTCTCTTGGAGCATAGCCACGTCTGCCTTCAGTCCCTTCAAGTGCGCGAACACTCGAGCCCTCTTCACCGGCCCATTCAGGCCCCTCACGTTCCACATTATCAGCCGGATTGGAGGGGCTCTCCCCACCCCACCCCCCTGCCGACTAGCCATCTGGACCGCTCCAGATCAAGGACGGGAAAGAGGCCGGCGGCGGCCAAGGTTCTCAGGGGGTTTATGGATCAGATGGGGGAGTGGACCCATGGAGGTTTGCAAGACCGCAGGCCAGGGAATTTTCTTCTTCTCCGACGTGCACAAAGCCTACTCCCGGATAGATTTCTTTGTTCTGGGCAGGGTGCTCATCCCGAGGGTGGAGGGGACGGAGTATTCGGCCATAGCCGTTTCGGACCACGCCCCGCACTGGGTGGAAATGGGACTGGAGAGGAGAGGGACCAACGTCCGCTGTGGCGGCTGGATGTGGGACTGCTGGCAGATGAGGTGGTGTGTGGGAAGGTGAGGGGGTGTATCGAAAGGTACTTGGAGGCCAACGACAACGGGGAGGTGCGAGTGGGGATGGTATGGGAGGCGTTGAAGGCGGTGATCAGGGGAGAGCTAATCTCCATCAGGGCTCATAGGGAGAAGACAGAGGGCATGGAAAGGGAGTGGTTAGTGGGGGAGATTTTGAGAGTGGACAGGAGATACGCAGAGGCCCCGGAGCAAAGATTACTTGGGGAAAGACGACGGCTCCAGTAGGAGTTTGACCTGTTGACCACGGGGTAGGTGGAGGCACAGTGGAGGAAGGCGCAGGGGGCGACCTACGAGTACGGGGAAAAGGCTAGTCGGATGCTGGCACACCAGCTCCGTAAGAGGACGGCAGCGAGGGAAATAGGGGGAATCAAAGATGGAAGGGGAGCCACGGTTCGGAGTGTAATGAAAATAAACAAGGTATTCAAAGCCTTCTATGAAGAGCTGTACAGATCCAAGCCCCCAGGGGGGGGGGGGAAGAGGGGATGAGACGATTCCTAGACCAACTGAGGTTCCCGAGGGTGGAGGAGCAAGAGGTGGCTGGTTTGGGGGCACCAATCGGGTTGGAGGAGCTGAGCAAGGGTTTGGGGAGTATGCAGGCGGGGAAGGCCCCGGGGCCGGACGGGTTCCCGGTGGAGTTCTACAGAAAGTACGTAGATCTGTTGGCCCCACTACTAGTGAGGACCTTTAACGAGGCAAGAGAGGAGGGGACCCTGCCCCCGACAATGTCGGAGGCGACAATTTCCTTGATTCTAAAGCGAGACAAGGACCCACTGCAATGTGGATCGTACAGGCCGATCTCGCTCCTCAATGTGGACGCTAAGTTATTGGCAAAAGTGCTGGCCACGAGGATTGAGGATTGTGTCCCGGGGGTGATTCATGAGGACCAGACAGGATTCGTAAAGGGCAGGCAATTAAACACTAATGTGCGGCGGCTCTTAAACGTGATAATGATGCCATCGGAGGAGGGAGAGGCGGAGATAGTGGCAGCTATGGACGCGGAAAAGGCCTTTGACCGAGTAGAGTGGGAGTACCTCTGGGAGGTGCTGCGTAGGTTTGGGTTCGGGGGAGGGTTTATCAGCTGGGTTAAGCTCCTTTACAGAGCCCCGGTGGCGAGTGTAGTGACAAACCGGCGGAGGTCGGAGTACTTTCGGCTGTACCGAGGAACGAGGCAGGGGTGCCCCCTGTCCCCCCTGTTGTTTGCATTGGCGATCAAACCCGTGGCCATATCACTGAGGGAGTCTAATAAATGGGGGAGGGTGGTCCGAGGGGGAGAAGAGCAACGGGTGTCGCTATATGCGGATGACCTGTTGCTGTACGTGGCGGACCCAATGGAGGGCATGGTGGAGGTCATGCAGACTCTTAGGGAGTTTGGGGAGTTCTCGGGCTATAAGCTCAGTGTAGGGAAGAGTGAGCTTTTTGTATTACAGGCAGGGGACCAAGAAAGAGGGATAGGGGACCTACCGCTGAGGAGGGCGGTGGGGAGTTTTCGGTATCTGGGGATCCAGATAGCCAGGAGCTGGCGGGCCCTACATAAACTGAATCTGACGAGGTTGGTGGACCAAATGGAGGAGGACTTCAAAAGATGGGACATGTTACCGCTCTCGTTGGCGGGTAGAGTGCAGTCGGTAAAAATGGTGGTCCTTCCGAGGTTTTTGTTTGTGTTTCAGTGCCTTCCCATCGTGATCACCAAGGGCTTTTTCAAGAGAGTAGGTAGGAGTATTATGGGGTTTGTGTGGGCGAATAAGAGGGTAAGGAGAGGGTTCCTGGAACGCAGCAGGGACCGAGGAGGGTTGGCGCTGCCAAACCTAGGGAGCTACTACTGGGCATCAAATGTGGCGATGATCCGCAAGTGGGTTATAGAGGGAGAGGGGTGGCATGGAAGAGGATGGAGATGGCGTCCTGTAAAGGAACGAGCTTGGGGGCATTGGTGATGGCACCACTGCCGTTCTCGCCAGCAACGTATACCACGAGCCCGGTGGTGGCGGCAACGCTAAGGATCTGGGGCCAGTGGAGACGGCACAGGGGTGCAGTGGGAGCCTCGGTGTGGCTCCCGATCAGGGGTAACCACCGGTTTGTCCCGGGGAAGATGGACGGGGGGTTCCAGGGCTGGCATCGGGCGGGGATTAGAAGAATGGGGGACCTGTTCATTGACGGGACATTTGCGAGCCACGGGGCACTGGAGGAGAAGTTTGAGCTACCCCCGGGAAATGCATTTAGATATATGCAGGTGAGGGCTTTTGTGAGGCGACAGTTGCTCCCGGCACAAGAAATTCAAGACAGGGTGATCTCGGGTGTATGGGTCGGGGAGGGCAAGGTTTCGGCAATACACCAAGAGATGAAAGAAGAGGGGGAAGCGTTAGCAGAAGAGTTGAAGGGTAAATGGGAGGAGGAGCTGGGGGAGGAGATCGAGGAAGGTTTGTGGGCTGATGCCCTGGGTAGGGTTAATTCCTCCTCCTCATGTACCAGGCTCAGCCTGATACAATTTAAGGTGGTTCACAGAGCGCACTTGACGGGGGCGAGGTTGAGTAGGTTCTTTGGGGTAGAGGACAGATGCGGAAGGTGTTCAGGGAGTCCAGCGAACCATCTCCATATGTTTTGGTCATGCCCGGCACTGGAGGGGTTCTGGAGAGGAGTGGCGGGAGCAATATCTCAGGTGGTGAAAGTCCAGGTCAAGCCAAGCTGGGGGCTAGCAATATTTGGAGTAGTGAGCCGGGAGTGCAGGAGGCGAAAGAGGCCGGCATTCTGGCCTTTGCGTCCCTAGTAGCCCGGCGAAGGATCTTGCTAATGTGGAAGGAGGCGAAGCCCCCTAGCGTGGAGGCCTGGATAAACGACATGGCTGGGTTCATAAAGCTGGAGAGGATCAAGTTTGCCTTGAGGGGGTCTGCACGGGGGTTCTACAGGCGGTGGCAACCGTTTCTAGACTATCTCGCGGAGCGTTAGAGGAAGGTTGGTCAGCAGCAGCAGCAACCCTGGGGGGGGGGGGAATGGGGGATTGCTTGGGGGGGGATGGAGGAGCAGGAGATAACATGAAGGGTGGGGGAATCTGGCACGTGCGGGAGAGAGCCAGTGCATAAAGTTATGTAAATATACCATTTTACCATGTATATATCTTGCTCAGTGCGATTTCGTGTTATTTTGTTACGGGGGGGGGGGGGGGGGGGGGGGTTATTGTTTGTAAGGGGAAAAAAATGGTGTTGGTAAAAAACTTTAATAAATATATTTTTTTTAAAAAGAAAATAGGTTTGGAAGATCCACAATTGCCTTTGTGTTGCAATATTTGACATTGTTTTAATTTATAATTGAGGCAAAGGTAGAAATTTTGGCATAAGGGACTGGGTTTCCAATCAGGGATCGGGAATGGGAAATGGGGCTATTTGCAGGTATCAGCCTCCTTTACACATGCCCACTGCAATTTTCAAAGCTGCAGTCAAATAAAGGCCAGGGAGTGGGTTCACCGTCCAATCAGGCATGGGCACCCGACAAAGGGAGCACCCCAGCACTCAGTACTTGGCAGCCCCGCTGGTGGAGTTAGGGGCTGCCAATCTGAATATAAAGAGAAAGAACAAAAAGACTGTAACTGCATAAAACAGCTGCAAGGCCACGATCTTCGAAGGGCAACAATATCAAGGGGATGACCAGTGGCCGCTGCTGTGACCTGGCTGCTGTTATGGTTCAGGACGGAGGGGCGATGGACCCTGACATTATCTATCGCTCCTCAACCACTCTCACTTTCCTCCCTTACACCACATTGGCCTGGACATGGTCTGTGCTGATGTGGGTCACCCACATTGAAGACCCAGCTGGCGTGGGGAAGGGCATTAAAGAGCCTGTGATTACCAATAATTGGCTGCCTGCTGCTTCCTGGTGGTCAGTCAATCTGACCCCAAACCGCCCTAATTGAAAATGGATCAGGTTGGGATTGTGTTGGTGAACCAGCATGGAGACTGGCGACACCAAATTACTCACCTTCAATCTGGACTCTGTACTAATTAAAAAATCCTGGCCATGTTTTCTGCACTATAAAAGTTATGACAACATCATCACGTTACCGGATAATACGTACTGTAACACAGACAACAGGATAGCCTGCTGGGGGGCCAGGGTTTTCTTTTGTTCTGGATGTATCGTCATATATAAGCAGTGAGACAACTTGCGGGACTGATGGGAATGTGACATCAGCCATGCTGTTCATCTCCTCAATGTATACAATTGCTTTGCTTATCTGGAAAACAACATAAAGAGGTATCAGTGGTATGTTGCTGAAGAAAGCATTACAGCTACATCAAAGGCACCGTTTACTTTTTTTGCGATCTGCTCATCAACATGGGCAAATTTGTTGTGAACTCTCCAAAACAATCAGAGAGTCAAGCACAGGTTCAGTATGTGGATTCCTGATAGCACAGTTGAAGATCATGGGATGAAAGTGACAGCAAGGGCACAAAGTTAGCTTCGGGACTTGGATGTGTAGGACACAATTTCAAAATCTGCAGATGACACAAAGCTTGGAAGCATTGTTAACTGTGAGATGATAAGAGCAATGATAGACTTCAAGAACACATAAACAGTCTGGTGGACAAGGGAAAGATTAGATTTAATGTAACCAAGTGTGAAATTAAACATTTTGTTGGCAAGAATGAAGAGAGGCAATACAAACTAAAGGGTGCAATTCTAAAGGGGTGCAAGAGCAGATCATTGAATCAAGGAATTTGCATTTCTCTTCAAGGCAGAATAAAGTGATCTGTAAGTGACATAATTAAGGTCTGTCTGTGCATCAATCTCTGCTGACTCTAGGTCATGTGTTAATCACATACAGTGGCATTCGACTTAGTAGATCAATATTTCAAATGTACAAATCTGAAAAGTACAGCACCGACCTAGATAGCAAATGATTTGGCTACTATTCAGCGAGGGAAGACAATTTTTATAAAGCTGGAATGTTTTGCTGTGGCCAGGATGGTTCAACGAGAGCTTGGATTATGTGGTTGCACCATTTCCCTGAGCACATCTGAAGTAACATTGGGAAAGAGTATGATGACGAGTACGAGAAGAAAGTTTGGATGCTAAGGAAAATAGATATTATCTCGTCCACTGTTACCATGCCATTTGACTGCACTGGTCACAAAGGAATTATGGAAGAGCAATTCCTCAAGAAGTTGCTATTCTGTGTACAGTGCAACAGTACTACAAGAATTCCTTGTCGGACATTAGATTTAACCTGAAGTAGCAGATAGTATTTCCCTCTATGTGCTTGCATCACTCAAAATTAAAGGCTTTCATTAACATTTTAATCTCCTTAGTAAGCCTATTGTTAAGTTGGAAGCATTCTTTTCTCCTGCCTGTGTACCTGAGTTTCTGCCACCATGTTCTCATCAGGTTTCAGGTGGATGGTGAAGGCCTCTCGCATTTCTCTCACTCCGTCGTACAGCACCTCAACTTCCACAAAGTGCTGAGTTTCACTTTCCTTAAATTCAATTTCTGAAATCAATAAAAAAAAATTAATGAGGAAGGGGTAGTCAGTATACATCTCCACTTAAAAGGATTACAAAATTTTCATTCAAACCACGGAAAACCTATTTTTGCACAACACTGAATACGTCTTTAGTATTTTTAATGCAGCAATAGAAAGATTAGTGTTTTATAGTACCAGATTTAATCAGCACTCTAAAATACATGAAATTTGTCAATGAACAAAGCCAAGGTACAACTTTACATAGAACATAAAGAGTGCAGAAGGAGGCCATTCGGCCCATTGAGTCTGCACCGACCCACTTAAACCCTCACTTCCACCCTAGCCCCGTAACCCAATAACGCCTCCTATACTTTTTGGATACAAAGGGCAATTTAGAATGGCCAATCTACCTAACCTGCACGTCTTTGGACTGTGGGAGAAAACCGGAGCACCCGGAGGAAACCCACGCAGACACGGGAAGAATGTGCAGACTCCGCACAGACAGTGATCCAGCGGGGAATCGAACCTGGGATCCTGGCGTTGTGAAGCCACAGTGCTAGACACTGTGCTACCGTGCTGCCCCATGTAATCTGCTCTACATTACCTTACTAAAAAGTGGATAGGATATTGTCTCAGTTAGGCCTTACAACTGCGCCTGGGTGCAGCATTAATTGCTTTAAGCAAGATTTCTGCTCCTAAATCGAGATGAAAGCAATCGTATGGTTGGCAGTTCTGAAGTTCCAAAAGCGAAAACCAGGAGTAGTGGCCACTAATGGGATTACAGGCAGTCACACCAGGTTGGGGAGCCAACTCTAGTCCAGGGTAGACGTGTGAGGGGTCGGGTTCAAGAGGTTGTGGGAGGGGTCTATGAGGGGGTCAGGTTCAAGAGGTCTTGGGAGGGGTTAGTGCAGGGGTAGGGGAAATGGCATTGAGGGTGGAATGCCTCCAATGGGTTCAGGAGACCTACAAAGGAAGTACGCCTCTCCCCGATGCTTCCAAAACTCAAATTAGCCTGCTGCTGGGCTTTCTGTATGGCGTGGTCCTCCCACCCCTTTTCAAGTAAACTATCGCAAAGTTAGAATGATGCCCTTAAGTGTTCATTAAGTGAGTCACACAGCACTGAAAGGCCCTAGGGCTTTATTTCCATGTATTCATGGTCTTAGAAAGGACAACGGAGCTGATGCTACAACTGACTGGGTAACTGTGCTGGAAAGTCAGGTAAAGAGTTGTCCTTGATCATTAACCAGTGACACATTCTGGAAAGTGTGTATGTGGCTAGTTAGTGAAGTCAGGATCAGATTGGTTATATCACTCATGTTCAAACAGCCTGCTGCTGATACTTGTGAAAATAGGCTTGCGTATGAAAGATGGTGCAAAGCAGCAGTTATTGGTTTAGAAATTTATGCAAGAATGACATATGCAAGGCTTGGCTAAGAGCCCAGACAACCATTAAGTGTGAAACACCTACACCCCAGAAAAAAACATTGATTGACAGCTCAGGTCCCCAGATCTCTGCTGTCAATTCCACAATGTTTATTTATAGAACTTTAAGTGGTTTCAAGACATTTAGGTTTTTGTTATTGATATTTTAAAGGGTCTGGACATTTTTTCAACATAGTCGAGAGTTATGGACAAATTACCTTTTAAAAGTTTAAAGAACACTTACTACTGTCACTATAGGGTTCATTGGTTCTATATAGTGTATATAGGTCAATGGGCATGGATGTGCTATAGCTTTGCATGCAGGGCATGAGGGGCTATAGGGTGTGAATGAAAGGACAGAACTTGGAATAGGGTGTATGTGGGTCCATGGGGAATTGGATGGGGAGAAGGGGTTGTGTTATTTGGCATAGGGGGCATGAGGAAGACCATCTGAACTTATTTTATTTTAAACATTCCCTCATGCCGGCTATGCTTCACAACTCCTCTGAGAAGGCGTGAACCACGACTCTTTTAAAAACTGACTGAACTCCATGAAAATTGCAGAGGAGTAGGGCATGTATATCCTTGCAGTGAAGCCAGTCATTATTTTTGCAGACTTTTGAGAAGAATCATTCCACGCCCTTTAAAAGCACTCTGAAAATCAGACAGCCTGGGAATGGGAATCCAGAATCAGGACCTGCCCCCCATTTTTTAAAAGGGCTCCCGAGCCATCTTGATTTAGTGAAAATCCAGGCCATGGTCACAGGGTTAATGTAGACAATATTATCAAATGGTAGAGTAAGCTCAAATTGCCAAATGGCCCACAATACATATATTTGTATGGCATTCTGGATTGATGAGATGAACTGGGCCAGATGCCATTTGTTATCCATAATTATCGTGCAAACAGAAGATGGAATCATGGTTGGAGTTCTGTTTATTTTGTTGATGATGGAAGCTTCCTGTGAGCAAGCTTTCGAGGGTGAAATTGCCAGGACAGGAGTGCGTGTTGGGCTCAGAGTGAATCAGTAGCCTGTTTGATACTTCATATGATTCTCAAGAGCCTTTTCCATTGATTTCAATTTTGTCCTTTTGTTTATTAACCTAATATCCCACTCTATCTTGGGGCTTTTAATGAATTTTTGGAGGTATTAAAAAATGGTGACAGAGTTGTGTTGCACAGTAGATATTGAACATATAGCTCGGAATTCTCTGGCCGCTGGAATTCTCTTTTCCCACTGACAGCACACCTCTGCCCACGAGTTTCCTGGAGGCGTGAGGTGGCTTCAATGGGAAATCTCATTGACAAGAGACAGGAAGAGAGAATCCCCGTCAGCGAATGGCGTGCTGTCGAGAAACATGTGGCTGTGGGACTGGAAAATTCCATCCATATTTTAGTGAGAAGCAGCAATCAGCAGAGTCTTCAGGCTTGCTGATGAAGAAAACACAGATACAATTGTGAACCACTCAGTCTTTGTGAACCACTCAGGGGCTGGTTTAGCAGTGGGCTAAACAGCTGGCTTGTAATGCAGAACAATGCCAGCAGCGCGGGTTCAATTCCGTACAGGCCAGCCCGAACAGGCGCAGAATGTGGCGACCAGGGGCTTTTCACAGTAACTTCATTATTATTATTAAAAATTAAGACTGCATTATATCATTGCTGGTCAATTACCCCTGCTGTGCATATATACCGCATAACATTTGCAACCAGATGCCAACAATGAGCGTCATCACTTTACTGGGACCTTGCTTTGATTGTTTGATGGATTGATTGGTGAATATTGAAAAGGGGAAAAAATATCATGCATGATTGAGGGGTAGGGTTAAAGGCAGGGAAGGAGGACTTGGAAACAGGAGAAGCACCAGGGCCCAGGATTTCTCTCTCTGGCCCGGAGTATGGGGGCCTTCCTGCCAGTTAGTGATACATGGAGCAGTGTGAGTTAAGCAGATGGTGAATGAAACACTGAGGCATTCGAAAAGAGGCCAAGCAGGACTCTAATTTGAATAAACCAATTTAACCTTTAAATCTTTCTGAATGTGCACTCCCGCTGCCAGTGCATCTACATCCATTGTGGTGGGTTGTATGCTTCTAGTTGAAAATGGGTGGTTGCTTCCTGATCATCATATTGAGAGCAGGATGGTTAGTGGGCAAAAATCAGGCATTGAGCCACTAACTTCAGAAGAGGACAGACAGGGGATGCACTGTGACCACAAAAGGGCCCTCTGATTAAGAGAGATAATTATGTGAAAGCCTAGCTGTCTGTGAATTATTAAAGTGAACTAAGTCAAATCAGTCAAGCAAATGAACAACAAGTGTTCAGCACAATGGCCTGAATTACTTCCATATTTAGACTGCCACTCCTTCAATAAGGGCATACCAAATGATACGCCAACTTTCTAACAATGTTACTGATTCAACCGGAAAGTACACTGCAGAGCGTTATCCAGAATATAAATAGAAAGGTGCCATCATTTCAGGCAGCTGATAGTTTAATACCATAAAGTTGTTGCCAGGGTGAACATGAACAGATTGTATTTGTGAATGCTGCTGAAGCCCTTTTGAAAGTTTAACTATATTAAAGACTGAGCTGCTGATGAGCTGATGTTTTTCACAATTCACTTGACATGGTGACATTGGTGAATTTGCAGGAAAGAGATTCATGATCCAAAAGAGTGACCGACTTGCAAGTCCCTTTAAGAATACCAGTTGTGTTATTATTAGGAGGAACATACATCAAAATACATTACATTACAAACCAGTCAACCTCACATTTCACATGAGGCAGATTCACATTTTTATCTTTTATCTTAATTATTACTCAAGGATGAATGGCCCATGAAGCAATGATGGAAGATAATCTTAGGGAGGAAGATTGACAAGTTTTTTATTTACAGAATTGATTCATGGTTATTGGAGATAGGTCACAGTATGATATTTTATATGTTGGGAGTAGCTAACTAGATTGCAGTGGCCTTTTTTGGATCTGCACATTGTTAGGTTACTGAACATGTATACAAAGAGATATATCACACAGGAATCATCAACTCTGCACCACAGAAATATTTTAAAATTCTGAGCGAAAATAGCAAACTCCTGTTGAACACAGAGATCAATCATATCCCGCTCCTCTGTGTGGTCAAAGTTACGGCAGTATTCCACCAGAATGGCTGCCTACTTTCAGCTCTTTAAAAAAAATAATTAATGAATTAATGAATTAATTATTTATTTATTTAAATTTAGAGTTACCAATTTTTTTTTCCAATTAAGGGGCAATTTAGTGTGGCCAATCCACCTAACCTGCACATCTTTGGGTTGTGAGGGTGAAACCCGCGCAGACACAAGAGAATGAGCAAACTCACACGGACAGTGACCCAGGGCTGGGATCGAACCTGGGTCCCCAGCGCTGTGATGCAGCAGTGCTAACCACTGTGCCACCATGCCGCCCTCCTTTTATTTTAAACTGGAATTAATCCCTCCTTGAAAGCAAACTGATAAATTCAGTACTGATGGAAGATATTGTATGACTGTGCAAAAATAGTCAATCGTTTAAATAGTTAAAACAAGATATTGCCCTATTTTCCTCAATTACAATATACATCTCATAATTAAAAATGCTTAAAATTAAACTTTTTAACTATTTATAATTACTTCAAACAACAGGCTTTCTATTACTTTTTTTATCATGGGTAATCTCATTGACCACTTCCCAGACCTTTTCTTCAGACTAAATAACTGTCAAAATGCACAAAAGCCATGCTCAAAACAGGTCGAATCATGTTCCAGACTACTCCAAAGCTTCTTGCTGCAGGGCACTTCACATTTACTTCATAAGTGCCTGAAACGTAAGACAGAATTAGACTTTCAGGGAAACTATGAACGACTTCATATAATCATGTACCTTCTGACAAGGGATGGTAGTCTTCTCCCGAGATGGCAGAACCATCTTTTGTGTGGATTCGTACAATAGAAACTTTTGAACTGTCTCCAAGGCGAAGCACTGGAATTTTTACAACTGCAATCTGTCCGGGTTCTTTAGGTTCACTGATACTAAATTTGGTCTCTCCAAATTTAATAATAGCCTCTGTAGGAAAAGAGCAAGGATCGTTAATACTGCCCATGAAAAATGGAATAAACCCAATTCAATTTGAAACTACACATTGATGCTTCTCACTGTCTGCGCCATCCATGATTTTTATCACTGTTTCATTCTTTTCACCAATTGAAGCACCAAATGGGGACTCGCTCTTTGGAGTACCAAGCACCAATCGTAGATCCTCATCTTCCTCATGTATTGTATCGTCGTTTAAAGTCACAGTGCAGGGTTTCTCAATTTCACCTGTGAAATATGACAGAATGTCATGAGACACTTACAATGCTACTCATTAGCTTTCCATTTTTGCAAAACATAAATGGTTTCTATTTAAAGTAAGCTTTCATTACATTGAAAAAATACAATCTGATTTTCTAACGTTCAAGGAAAGGAGTCTTCAATACAAACAATAGCAAAAGAGTAGAAATGCCTGCAAGTGATGTAACACAACTGCTTAATAAACATTTGTACTAAATACACTCCCCTCCCGTTATTTAAGATCCCTATTCTACTAAGAACGGGATTTCTTTAAAAAAAAAATGTATTCTCCTTTTTCACTTTTTCTCCCAAATTTACACCCACCAACAATAAACAATAATCAGCAACAAATATGTCAATCCCCATAACAATAACAACGATCCCATCCTCCCACCAACCCTCAAACATTAGCCCTCATGTTTACATAACCAAATGACAAAAAGGAATCAGGGATTACCCATAGTCACCCTTAATACACACAGCCCCCTCCCCCCAACCCTCCCACCCATCCCCCCCAACTAATGTTCGATGTTATCCAGTTCTTGAAAGTGCATAATGAATAATGCCCATGACTTGTAGAACCCCTCCGTCCTTCCCCTCAGTTCAACTTAACCTTCTCAAGAGTCAAGAATTCCAACAGGTCCCCGCGCCACGCCAGGGCACAGGGTGGAGAGGCTGCTCTCCATCCCAACAGGATCCGCCTTCGGGCGATCAACGAGGCGAAGGCTACGATATCTGTCTCCGCACCCGTTTCCAACCCTGGCTGTTCCGACACCCCGAATATGGCCTCCCGGGGACCCGGGTCCAGTTTCACATGCACCACCTTGGAAATTACCCTAAAAACCTACTTCCAGTAATCCTCTAGCTTTGGACAGGACCAAAACATATGAACGTGATTAGCGGGGCCCTCCCGCAACGCTCACACACATCTTCTACTCCTTCAAAGAATCGGCTCATCCTCGCCCTCGTGAGGTGTGCTCTGTATACCACCTTCAGCTGTATCAGCCCCAACCTCGCACATGAGGTGGAGGCATTTACTCTCCAGAGCACCTCACACCAGACCCCTCCTCTATAACCTCTCCCAACTCTTCCTCCCACTTTGCTTTGATCCCTTCCAGTGGTGCCTTATCCTCTTCCAAAATAGCTCCGTACACCGCTGACACAAATAGCGCCGTACACCTTCTCCAGTCCCCTTGTCGTCAGCACCTCCTCCACCAATGTGAAAGCCGGTTCCTTCGGGAAGCTCTGTATCTCCTTTCTGGCAAAATCTCGAAGATTGGGATTTCTTTTAAGGAGGTGAGCATTTTGTGTTATAGTGGGCTAAATTCACCACCTCGCGACGCTGCAAATGTGAACCGCAATCGGGCGGAGAATTGAGTGTCTGGACAAAATCGATGTCTGCGTCCAGTGCTGATTCGGGCGCCAAGCTCCGGTCACTTGCTGATGGCGATAACAGGTTTGTGCCCTGCGCTGGCATGCAAACCCGGTATTGGCAGGCATTTAAATGCAATTAGTACATTTGACCCACTATACTCCAGGCCTCCGTGGTGCTTCATCTCTCTGAGGCGGAAGCCACGTGGGCACGATTTACTACAAGTATTTACAAATGTGGACTGGGTGCCATGGCTGCTGAGAGGGAGAGAGAAGTTAAGCCAAGTATGAAAAAACTATTACAAATTATAGCCGTTGCTGGGTCATGACTGCCAGGGCCGGGGAAGCTGCGGGGAGCGACTTTGTCACAGCTCCGTGGATTAGGACTGCCTTGTTCGGCATGAAGTGGCCTGCCTCAGACTGCCATTGCTACAGTAAACACACCCATTTGGTACAAGTCACGGGCCCCTGGCTGCTCACTCTGCTGACTGCTCACTGTGGCCTGTAAATGTTCACAGAGCCTTTGGTCATTTGGGAGCCCACCCAGGCCACCCCTCTGGAAATCCTCAGATCCCAGCTGACCTATCACCGGGATGGGTCTGGCCAAGCGCAATCAGTGGCACACCAGCTGCGGCCACTCCTCAGCGCACCCATCAGAAGCACAGCCCCACTGCAGGGGAAGCAGGGAGATAGCAGAGCTCACGCCAAACAACGGACACATGCACTGTAGCCTTTGGCATCCTTCCTGGCACACTGTCCCTCTCAGGGCAGAGGCCTCAACACTGACATTATCAACTAGTATATACAATTGTCATGCCCTGCTTCCCTACCTCTAGCTTATGTGCTGGCCCCGTGCCAATTTAACTGGTGTCTAACTTCCTTATTTTACGTGGCCTACCGCACCCTCTAGGTGCAACCCCGGACATCACATCAGACGTGGAGGCAGCATGCTGTGTATCCCGCCTCTGACCTGAGATGCTTTAGGCAGCTGTTCTCTGGAGGAACTGAATCTGGATGGGCCCAGCCAACTTTTGTGCGTCACAGATGACGAGGTGCCACCCTGTTCTACTACTGCCCATCAGATGCGCCTGCATCAGGGGAGGGGAATTCTGAAGCACTGAGCAGTTCCAGCACCTCTCCTGCGGGAGGCACCGGCATGGGCCCGATCACTTCCTCCTCTCTCGGGGTGCTTGATGGCCCTCGGGTTACTCCTTGGGATGGAGGTGAAGCCGGAGTGACCTCCGGAGGCTCCACCGTAACTTGGTACTGCCAATCCTGAAGGACCATCCTCGCCTCAGCCATGGAGCACAGAGACTGGGCCACATCCCTCAGCGAGTGAGGCATGCCCCTCACTGCCTCTGTCATGTCTCTCTGTGATTGACTCTGGTCGTCAGCGCCTGCCGAATGCTCTTGACGTCCTCAGTCATGACCTTTTGTGACTGGGCCAAGCTCTGTAGCACCGCAGCAATGTCCATGTTGGCCTGGTACATGCCTGCCTGTGACTGGGCTCCCCTGTCCACACTGCAGTGTGCCCCAAGCATTCGACGTCTTGACCCATGGCTGTGACCTTTTGACTCAAAGCTTCCACTGCGGGCGCCACCGGTGTGCTGGCCTGGGTACCATGCATTATCGCCACAGTCTCCTGCACCTGAAGGTGTTTGGACTCCTCCAGCTGCACTTGCAGGTGCTGTAAAGTTGCTGACATGCCCCCCGCCCCCCCCCCTCCGTAGTTCCTGGCTCTGCGTATGCATCTCCACCACCGATGGGACCATACTTTCCAGAAGTAGCGGGAATACCTGTCCGGACTTCAACTGTTCCCTGGGATTGGGCAGCCCTCCAACTGTTCACTCTCTCTGGAATCCCTACTTTCACTTGATGTGCTGCATCATGTGTGCTGTGCATACCAGAGGGTGACCCAGGAGCCTCCTCACTAAAATGCCCCACCATGTTGATAGTTTCTGCGATGGAGGAAGGTGCAGGTGAATGCAGTGCCAAGAAGTCGGTGTATTTCCCGGACTGGTCCTCCGGGGTATGCTGGGGTGTGGCTGGGGGCGAGGTACCCTAGATGGGCTGGTCTGGTCTGAGAGTGATCCTGCAAGACAAAAGACAAGGCACAAGGAGTAATCTTGGGGGGAAGAGAGATAACTCACTTGCTATTGGGACATCAGTTCACATTGAGATCTTACTTGTTTTTAAAAAAATGTAAAAATAAATTTACAATACCCAAATATTTTTTTTACAATTAAGGGCCAATTTAGCATGGTCAATCCACCTACCCTGCACATCTTTGGATTGTGGGGGCGAAACCCATGCAGACATGAGGAGAATGTGCAAACTCCACACGGACAGTGATCCAGAGCCAGGATCCAACCTGGGACCTCGGTGCCTTGAGGCAGCAGTGCTAACCACTGCACCATTGTGCTGTGCTAGGGGATCTCACTTTGTTGTCGCATGTCGACTTCTGCCATGGAGATGGCCCTCTCCTGCACCTCCCCGGCTATTTCCATCATCCTCTGCTTGGTGTGGGTGGGAGCCCTGAGGTTTGGGACGCCCCTCTGGTCTTCTCTCGCTCTGTTCTGTTATGGGCCAACTTTTCCGAAGGGAAAAGGACATGATGAGACGCATGGAAGTGAGTTACACAGGAGTCATGTGGTGGCATGTGTGGCATGTGTGTGCAAAGCATCTGGTCAAAGAGGACAATACAAGTGTTGGGATTTGGTGCAGAGTGCGATGTGAGGGAGATGCAGACAGGTGGGTTTTGATTGGCCTCGATGGGAATGGGAGTGTGATGTGAGGAGTGAGGAACGGGAGTGATGCCAGGGGAACAGAGGTGGTGGCTCACCCGAGCTGCCCTAAGGAGGGCATTCAACGCCTTCCGACACTGTGTGCTAGTCCGCCTGGTGAGACACACAGCACTGACTGCTTCAGTCGCCTCCGCTCAGGCCGCAGGAGCCTCCTGCCAACCCTGGGAAAGAGGGTGTCCTGCCTCTCCTGCACTGCATCTAATATTGTATCGAGCTCCGAGTCGGTGAAGCTTGCTGTTGCTCTTCTTTGTGCCATCTTCTTGGCTGGAATGAGAGTGTGTGGGGAATGGAGTGCGTAAAAGCAAGTCCAGCTTGTCAAGCTATCCAGCACCAATTCCGGTCTCAGCGAATCCGACGTTGGCAGGAATACGAAATGCTCTGAATTCTTACGGGCAGAGTGCTGGCCCATTAGCATGGCCTGAATTGCTTCACAGATAGAGCCCCCAACTAGAACGCGAACCGCAGGCAATTCAGACCCAGCGTTAACAGTCAGGCGCGATCAACGGCCGTGCTGCACTTGAAAAGCAGCATGCCACAACGAGGCTGAGAAGTCACGAGACCCGCTCCTGGGATCTACACGGCCTACAACGCCTCATGAGATCTAATGTGATTTCACGAGACGTTACGATGGGAATCCCGTCCATTATGGGCGAGATCATGTTTTGGCAAATCTTCATATTAGAGTGAGACAGCTAGTCTCACGTTAATATCCAGTTTCCCAAGGCGTTGGGTTCTATCCCCTTTGTCCAGGAGACCTTGGGCGAGCGCCGTTCAGGACTGGTCTTCACAAACGTGGACCAGAAGAAATGCCACTCGTAGGGTCTCCCAGGGGATCAGAGCCTCCTAGGTGCATTACCTTTGGGCAGGGTGGTACATGGCACTGCTGGTGCCACCCGGACACCCTGGCAGTTGCAGCGTGGCAGAGCCACCTGGTTGACAGCCTGGCACTGCCAAGGTTCCCAGGTGGCGCTGGCAGGTGCACTCCCAGGGTACCAAGTTGGCACTGCCAAATTACCAAGATGGCATTTTTCATGCGCCGTCAATCCGGATGGGGTGCCCTCGCGGGTGTCGGGGGGAGGGGTGCAGGAGGGCCCTGGGGCCCCTCATAGTGAGTTGGGATTTGGGGGGTTTAGGGGTCGCATGGAGGCTCCAGAGATTGGGATGCCATTTTTAAAAGGTGCCCTTTTGTCGCGTTACACTGAGGACTTAACGGAGCTCCTCAGAAAATGGGCCTATATGCAGCCTTGGCCATGCATTCCCCGCTGAGGCACCCATCTAACCTGAATGATGTTTGATAGCGTTGTGTTTCTCGGGAAACATGCAGCTAAAACACACTTGTTTTCATTACTACTTCTTGTCCCTTTGGAATTTTCTTCATTTCTTGATTTTCTTCATTATCAGTTTCATTCTCCTCAATTCTCCAAAGATAGCCCTTCTTCTTGTCTTTGCACTCTACTAGCTGAAATTCCCTGCATTTCCTGCTTCTTGTCACTCCCAAAAAAGTTAGCAACAATACAACAGAAAAAACAAAACTCTATCCTTGCAAGATGTTTACCCTAAATTCTTTTAATCCAGTAGGAGGAGCACTACCACCACATCTCCCAGAGTGCAGAAGATTGACCACTTTGTGTGCCACGTTTCAAGTTAGCTCATGCAACAGATCTGAAAGAAAATCATCACTCATTGTCCTTGAGTGAGGGGTTTATGGTGACAAGTATAAAAATGAGAATAAATGTGCTCACAATAGCACAATTATGCCATTTCAAATTTAAATACCGTTCCAAAGTGGAAAGCTCAAATGCTATAAAAAGTTTCATCTGTTGGCCAGATTGAAAGCCAATGGATCTCTTAAACACACCCAGCACATTCAAATAGTCAGCAATCGTAACACCTCAGTAGGTGAGGTAACAAGCACAAATTAATTTAGCATTCTTTTAAACCTTCTAAATATCCGTTTTGGCATGGGTGATTGATAACCCTTTGATACAAACTGCTTTTGAAAACTAGGCTGGGTAATCTTTTACATTTCTATCTAATTTTTAGGTCTATGTGTGCGGTGCCATAATCACAATAGGGAACATAATATTCTTACCGTTCTCCATTTGTGAACACAGAACATTTAAAATCCTTCAAAAGAATTTACATATCAAAATAAAAAAGATTGATATTAAAAGATTTTGAGAGATGGGAACTGACATTCCTATCTAGCGTATATTTCAGGTGCCTGGCTTTTTATAATATCCTTACTTTAATGACTACACATCGACATTCCATGACAGATTAGAGTCTTGTTTACAGCCTCATGTGTCGGATTTCTCACAGAGCTAAGATTTCTGCAAATTCTAAAGACGTGAATCAGTCAGCTGCCACGAGCAGGTCACAGCTAGACAAGTGTCACAGTTAACTAGTAAGTGGCGTCACCTGTCTGTCAACCATAAGTGGGATAGTGCTGCATTTCTCATGGTGAAGATTTGGATTTGTAGCCAGTTGTCCACCAGTACAAATCGTAGCCATGACGCACATTTGAACTCACAACGTGGACAACTATATAGTTTGTGATGGCAGAGCTCTAGTAGAAGAATTAGAAATCTGCCCTTTAGAATGGCGGCTGGAATTCTCCAGCCATTCGCTGGTGGTGGGATTCTCTGGTCCCGCTGGTAGAGCAACCCACCCAGCATGGGGATGCTTCAATGGAAATTCCCACTGACAACTGGGGGAGCAGAGAATCCGCCCACTAGTGAACTGCACACCCACTTCCGCTACCAAGAAACATGCGGCTTAGAGGCCGAGAATCCTGCCTGGTATTTCCAAATAAATAATTCTACAATGGCAATGATAATGATCAGCCATGATCCAATTAGAGGTGGAGTAAGCTTGAGGGATTGAATGGGTTACTCCTGTTCCCAAGGTATCTATGCATTGATGATAATGGCTACTGAGTAGTTTGAGAAATAACTATCCCTAGACGAGCAACCATGGCAATATTATGGAACTATTATGAAGTGACACCTTTTTAAAAAAAAAAGGGAAATGGAGCATTTATGGGTTTTAAAAACAGTTTCAGGCAATGATATAACAATGTGAAAGGTTTTGAGAGCATTTGCAAGTAACACACTGCAGATGCTAGACATAACAGGGACAAAAGAATAAAAGAGATAGCCATGCAGAGTTATTGCTGACAAGCAGCTTGAAATTTACACATTTCTCTATAACGTACAGTACCTGGAAGAAATGTAATGACGGAATCATCTGTATTTGGACGTTCAGCAAAATCCATCATGACCTGAGCAGATGCCTGACGAGTATAGCACCGAACTGTGGATTTATAGCTGATGTCACCACTGCGGTAAACAATTGCTGTGACCTGACCGTTGTTCTCTTTCCCCACATAGGCTGCATCTTTGAACTGTACCTTTGGCACTTAAAAAGAAAAAGAAAGTTGTTCACGTATTGTTTTCTCATATTCTGTTGCAAAACTGCACCTGTGCCTGACAAGATCGGCGGCTGCATTTGTTCTGCTAGGTTTTGGAAAATTTACTCAATACATGGAATTATTTCCAATAAGGTTAGATATAAAACTTGATTTTTGCTGCGAAAATCTGCTAATATAATTTTGAATAATTTCAATCAGAAATATGTAGCCATACTATAGGGTGAACCAATTAAGTTGATCTAAGAACAAGGTTACAAAGTTAAGGAGAGGGTTTCCCTGAGAAAACCGTCAGGTGTGAAATTTAAGACACGTATTTAATTGTATCTTTGCCCATTTCTAATAGTTTGCATGTAATCATAGTGTCATGTAGCTGGCTAAACATTTCAGTCTCCACTTCAGTGGCTTCTTGGCATGGCTTTGGAAGCTATTAGTGCAGCATATTATACAAATAGTCAGCACTGTTGCCTCATAGCGCCAGGGATCTGGGTTCAATTTGGACCTCTGATGACTGACTGTGAAGTTTATACGTTCTCCGTGTGTCTGCATGGGTTTCCTCTGGGTGCCTCGGTTTCCTAGTACAGTCCAACATGTGCAGGTTAGGTGGATTGGCCATTTTAAATTGTCCCTTAGTGTCTAAAAGGGTAGGTGAGGTCATGGGGTTACGGGGATAGGGCGGAGGAGTTGTCCTAGGTAGAATGCTCCTTCAGAGGGTTGATGTACTCGATGGGCTGAATGGCCTCCTTCTGCACTGTAGAGATTCTTTTAAAAATGAACACTTACAATCCGAGACTGAGTCATTAATGAGCACCGTGGCTTTGCTTGGTTCTCCAAGGACGGCATTCATTGGCATGCGCAGGACAAGCTCAAAACTCTCTGGCCCTTCTATTACTGGTTGACCCAAATCATCAAGGATAGTAACACGGAAGATCTGCATGTTCACTCCAGGGGCAAAATCCAGATTGCGGCTTATGCCTACATAATCGACGCCCGCTGGAAAAGAACATCTAATGATTAGAAATAGTTAATCTGCAGGCTAATGATAATGAAATTGGGAGAAACAATTTGATAACAGTCTCAAGTTCTTTTCAAAAGATCCATTTATAACACAGGGACCCCTTCAAAACATCTATTTTTATGATAATCATAATGCCAAAGTTGATTCTGAACCATTGAACAAGTATATTTTCAGTCATAAAAAATCCTTAAGAATTTTGCAAGATGTATTCATTTCAGTATTCTTAAATTCACAATCCTCACTAGGTTTTGGTATTTCTTTTTAGTAAGACTTGGGTATTACCCAGAAATACCATCAAAGGAATTTTAATTTTACACAAATTGCAGCCGAACAAAAGTAAGTTTTTCAGTTGATCAGATCTTAATTTTATTTCCAATACGCTATTGCTCTTCTGTGATTCCAGTCAGATATCAAAAGATGAGCACTTAATTCATTCACTGGGTGGAACTTACTGCCCTCCTCTAAGGCAAGCTTGGTAGCAGGGGGTGCATTTCATTAGGAAGGGGGAGTAGGTGGGGACCCTGATTAGGCCCAGTTTGGGAAGGCTTGTCGACAGTTTTAATGCCCCATTGAGGCAATTAATTAATGTCCACATAAGGACCTCATCCACGGGTATTCACTCAGCGAAGGGTGGGGAACTTGCCTTGCAAGAAGGCCGAAAAGCAAATCTTGTCAGAGTTGCTTGTGGGTTCCATGGAGGTCCCTTATTCAAAGGCACACTGCGAGGGACCCGGCACCTGGAAGAAGAGGAGCCAACTAAAGCCACACCCTATACCCCTGCTGCTGATCAACCTCCGACGTGACACCCCCGCCCGCCATCACTCACCTTGCCGTGGATTGCTCAGAGATCTATGGCCTTCACTGGGTGTATTATTGAATGCAGCTCCCACCTCTGTGAGGGGTGGCTGCTGAGCAATGAAAAGTTGCTGACCTGTGATTGGCCGGCCACTCTCAGCTGCAGCTGTTGGTCATCCCGTGGATGGTTTGCATCTCCAGGGTGGATGGCAGGCAGCTGTGGTGTTTCTAAAAATAAAAATAAACTCTCTCTTCCCATGTTCAGATCGGCAGCTCCCATCTCAGCGAGTGGGGCCGTCGATATGTCCGTGCTGGAGGGCCCTCAGAATTGAGTATCTGCCCTCGAAAATGATGGCCATCTTACTCCCTGCCATTAATTGGCTTGTCCCTTTAAAAATCTGGGTGGGCATTTTGGAACATGCTGTATGGGGTCAGGCCCCAGAATTGAACCAGCAGCTTGGCGCTTGACCCGGATTTGAAAATCCCGGCCTTGACCACTTTTATTTTGTGATTTGGTTGATCAGCATCCTATTGATACGAACCTCAAAATGTGTCAAATGTTTCTGAGATGAAAGAAAATAACTGGGTTTACTACAACAATGGATGCAAGACATGTTAATTGGATTCCATTCTAGGAATGTGCAAAAATGTGTTTAAAAACTGGCTCTGTCAAAAGCACTCCAAAGGGTTAGTGTAGGAAGAAACATGACAATGATCTAAGCAGCCAAAAGAGGTGTCTTCAACAAAGTGCAGACTGGAACAAGGTCAACTCCAGAATTCTACCGGAAACTACCTAATTTCAGCAGCTGTAACATTCCACAAGGAATGCCTCACGGATAAGCAAAAGACTTACTATCATATTCTTTTATCAGTTCTCTAACCTTCTACTTTTGAGATGTGTGTTTGTGTGTACATATGTGGAAAGAATGGAATAAGCTTTTGTAGTTCTTCATATTTTCTACATTAGTGGAAAGATTTATCAAGCATGGGTTGAAAGAAATTGGCCTTTTGTCTTCTGGTTCCCACTTGTGCAACAGGCTCCAGGCTAGAATTTACTCACAAAGGTCACATTTACAAATGTTGAGGGTGTACCTTCCTAATGCAGATGGCACTTGAATGGGTATGTTTACATTCCTGTGCAAATGTATTTCTCAGCAATGTCCTATTGGTTTTAATGCAACACAATGAGGTTGGAGGCTGTAGAAGTCAACTATTTCCTAACACACCTGATAGGTAAAAGATAGCTATTTAGGATAAATATTAAGCCCAGTTTTACTCATTTTAAATTAAGGATTTCAACACTCTCATAACCTCAGGTCATCTCAAAATATACAGCTTACAAAACAGCATAATTCATTTTACTAAGTTCCATTATTCTAGCAAGACAGTAAAGATGCTTCTGGACACATTGTTTAAGGAGGCATTTTGATTTTCAGCACTTCACACAGAAAATGGCAGATGTTGTGCGATAGAAACAAGTAAATCATTCTAAGCGACTCCTAAATAGTTCTGTGAAGGGGAACTCTGATAAATGTTTGAAGGTGAAACTGTTGAAGATTCAATATGAAAATTCAATGATGGCAGGCATCTCTAGTTTTTTAAAGTTTCAAGGTTAATACTCTATACATTGACAAACAATGGCCTGGCTTTTGTGGCGAAAATTAAACAGGACACTTTCAGTTATTAAGCAAATAAAGGAAACTACGATTGTATGAGGTGCAAATTGACTATGATGGATTGGGGAATGTTGCCTAAAGGGATGATGGTGGATAGGCAATGGCAAACATTCAGAGAGCGCATGGGTGAACTGCAACAATTGTTCATTCCTGTCTGGCGCATAAATAAAACAGGGAAGGGGGCCAAACCATGGCTTACCAGGAAAATTAGAGATGGTATTAGATCCAAGGAAGAGGCATACAAATTGGCCAAAAATAACCAGTCCCTTATAGTCAGAAACAGAGGAATTTATAATGGGGAACAAAAAAATGGCTGACAAACTAGATACATACTTTAGTTCTGTCTTCACAAAGAAGGACACAAATAACGTACTATAAATAGGGCGGCATGGTGGCACAGGGGTTAGCACTGCTGCCTCACAGCATAGGGACCCGTGTTCAATTCCGGCCTGTGGAAACTTTCTGTTGAGTTTGCACATTCTCCGTGTCTGTGTGGATTTCCTCTGGGTGGGGTTACGGGGATAGGGCGGGGGAGTGGGCCGTGGTAGGGTGATCTTTCAGAGGGTCAGTGCAGACTTGATGGGCCGAACAGCCTCCTTCTGGATTGTAGGGATTTTATGGAAATGTTGGGGGACACAAGATTAAGTGAGAGAGAGGAACTGTAGTAGGGAAATGGTGTTGAGGAAATTGATGGAATTGAAGGCCGATAATCTAGATCCCAGAGTACTTAAGGAAGTGGCCCTAGAAATAGTGGATGCATTGAAGTCATCTTTCAAGATTCTGTGCTCTGGAACAGTTCCTACAGACTGGAGAGTAGCTAATGTAACCCGACTATTTGAAAAGGGAGATGGAGAAAAAATAGAATTATAGACCAGTCAGCCTGATGTCGGGAGTTGGAAAAATTCTAGAGTACATTATAAAATATTTACTAGCCGAGCACTTGGAAAACAGTGGCAGATTGGATAGAGTTAGCATGAATTTATGAAAGGTAAATCATGCTTGACAAATCTACTGGGAATTCTTCGAGGATGTAACGCGTAAAGTTGACAGAGGGAACCAGTGGATGCAGTTTATTTTGGACTTTCAGAATGCTTTTGACTAAATCCCGCATAAGGGATTAGTGTGCAAAATTAAAGCGTTTGGGATTGGGGATAGTGTATTGAGATAGAAAACTGGTTGGCAGATAGGAAACAAGAGTAGGAATAAATGGATCTTTTTCCAAATGGCAAGCAGCGACTAGTGGGGTGCCACAGGGATCAGTGCGAGGATCTCAGCTATTCACCATATCCATTAATGATTTAGTTGAGGGAAAAAAATAATATCTCCAAATTTGTCTTGCTGCAATTTTTTCAAAATACGTTCACGGGAGACGCGAGTGTCACAGGCTGTGCCAGCTTTTATTGCCCATCCCTAATCACCATTCAGGGGCAGTTAAGAGTCAACCACATTGCTGTGGGCCTGGAGTCACATGTAGGCCAGATGTAGGTAAGGATAGCAGATTGCTTTCCCTGAAGGACATGAATGAACCAGATGGGTTTTTACGACCATCAACAATGGTTTCATAGTTATAATTTTATTGAATTCAAATTTCACCATCTGCAGTGGTGGGATTTGAACCTGGATTCCCAGAGCATTACTCGGGGTCTCTGATTTACTAGTCCAGTGACAATACCGCTAAGCCACCGCCTTCCCTAATTCACAGGCCATTGGTGAGATCACACCTGGAATATTGTGCGGAGATTTGGGCTGGATTCTGAGGTTCCCCAGCTGCTTGTTTCTTGCCGGCACGACGTTCGCTGGGGGTAGGATTCTATACTCCCTCCGCTTGTCAATGCGATTTCCCATTGAAGCCACCTCACACTGCTGGAAAACCTGCGCGTGGCAGGGATGCTCTGCCAGAGCGAAAAGTGAATCACTACTGTTGGAGATTATTAAACAGTTGTTTATTTACTTTTTCCAAGTCTCTTTTCTCTTTCTCTTAATCCCATCTCTCTTTGTTTCATTTTCTTTACATGGTTTTACATTGAACTATATGTCCCAACTTACATTCTACATATCTCACAAGGGTTCTTCAATCTTCTTGAGTGAGGAAAGCCATCTTTGCTTGCCCTTTTAGTAAATGTCCCAGATCCCCTTGAGGGTACCGCACTATTTTGACTCTCCAATAATTGGAATTCACTGCAAAAACCCTCAGAACCTTTGAATGTAAGTACAAGCGTTCTGAATGGCTAGCATTGCTTCTTCTCTAAGTGCAAAATCTGGGCCTCCGTCTATCGTGCCAACAAAATATCATGCTCTCACCTTCAGCTGATGCTGGCTCGGTTTTGCGAGATCGAACTGTCACACTTGCAGTCTTGGACAAGTCTGTCCCAGTTCGCCAGACCTGCACTTCCACGTAGCCTTCACTTTCATCTACCTGGTATTCAATATCTCCAAAGTAAAAAACTGGTTCTGGAAAAGGGATATATCAGCACCATGAACATGTGTACATCCATTTATATAAAATAATACAAAAGCAAAAATACCTAGCCAGTCAGGTCTTTAGCCATTTCACAATATCATCCTATTCACAGTAATATGGGGGAACTCTTTCCGTCATGTTGGGACATGAACAAATTCAAAGGCAATTTAATTGATAAAACTATCAAAGCACTAGATGCAAATATAAATGACCTATCAACCTTACAGTATAATTAATTTTGAATTATTAATGTGCAAAACTGACAAGAGCAGATTCATTTTTAGTAGGGGCACGGTAGGGCGGTACAATAACCCATGCAACGGTCTGTAATTGTCCAATCTCAAGTGGACACAATTAGTGCATGAAATGCACTTCCCTATCAGGAGTAAATTAGAGAGAAATTGATCCTGGGCCAATTGCAAATCCTGTTACTGATAGCTAAAACCTTCTGCTGGAACTGTGCAGGCATTAGGCAAGTGTTCATCAGGCTTGGTTCTAATAAACCAGGATCCAGATACTCCTGTCGACAGTCATTTCCCTATCTGACTCAGGGAGCTACTGAAAGGCATTTATTGCCCATGGAATCATGCCCAGATATCATGAAATTGGGGCAAAACGAGTAAAAGATGACCATAATGCCAAGTTTAAAGTATTATTTCATTCAAATGACCTAGGCGAAAAAGTATGTCAAAAGAAGTTCAGTTGGAGATTCGTCTCATCAAGCAGGCTTTCAAATTTGTTGGACTGCATTTTACACGCCCCGTTGGGTGTGTTTTCAGCGAGGGACGGCACACACGAGGGACGTACACCTGGGGCTGGTTTAGCACACTGGGCTAAATAGCTGGCTTGTAATGCAGAACAAGGCAGCAGCGCGGGTTCAATTCCCGTACCGGTCTCCCCGAACAGGCGCCGGAATGTGGCGACGAGGGGCTTTTCACAGGAACTTCATTGAAGCCTACTTGTGACAATAAGCGATTATTATTATTATTATAATAAAATAAGATAGTTTCCAACACACCTCCTTCCTGCCCCACTCCACCTCCTTCCTGCCTACCTCCAAGTGCAGCCCCATAACACCAAAATCGGCAGCCAGCATGCCATATTTAAATAAATAATCAAGGATCAATTGGGCTTGTCAACGTGACAACTGACCCCAATAATACGCTGCCTACGTCATAAAATGGTTGGTATGGGCAGTTGGGTGGTGGGGAGTCGCTCACTTAAAATATATATTTTATAGGTCGGGAAGCTATCTTCATGCCTGCCCTTTGCAGAGTGGGTTGGTGCTGGTGGGGTTCTTCCTGCTCCATTAAACATAGCACATCTGTGCTAGGAATGGGCTAAGAGACATTCCAATTACATGTCAAATTGATGTTAAGTATCCAATAATTGACACTGATATGTAAAGGGGTTGCAGATGGCACTTGTGGTGATAGAGTTTTGTATAGAGTGTGTTCAAGGAAAATAAAGGTGTTTGGGAAAGGAGCAGAACTCTTGACTCTTTACTCAACAGCAACCAGAATCTAACAATCTGCACCTCCATAACCTGTGCAAACCCACCCTGCCGAAGACCCCAGACTAACCTGGCGCTGGGATGCATTGGGCTTTCTTCTTCTTCTTGGTTACAGTCCTGGCAACACTACCGGGTCTGATGGAGCTGCCGGTCAATCAGATTGATTGACAGCTCCTGAGGAGGCAGGGAGTGGGATTTGATCCCCCCAGTGAGGGGTGCAGGTCCCACACAACTCCGATTCAGCCTGCCTGCGCAGGTTATGACTGAGGGGCGGGTTGGCATGGGATGGGTCGGTCCAAGTTGCCAATTGTTTCTGGGGCTGGGTGAGGGGAGCGTGAACTGTTTGCTCCCCCAGCCCCCCATAATATTCTGCCTTTTATCTATCAACTTGTGTTTTAATTCACTCAAATGAAGTTCTCTGTAGCTTTTTAAAAATCTTGTGTGGGGTATTGAAGGTTGAAACAGAAGATTTTGAACTTTAGTTAATATATTTTTGGGAATAATTGCTGACAAACCCCTTTTAGTTTTACGTTTTACAGGATTTTATTGATGTATTTTTCAGCAGTTTGGACCAGGGCTGTTGTGTGGTGTGGTACCAACATGTTATCAGAGTAACCTTGGGCAAACAGTGCTCTAATCACCTGCCAAGAAATTCCATACATTTTTCACCTCTCCGCAAAAATGCACCACAAAAGCTGGATATCGAGACCAAAGGAAAAAACTAAACACAGGTTGCTATGAGTCTGACATTTCACATCAAGAAAGTGAAACTGAGGTGTCTTCACCTTAGATCACTTGTCATTTTACACTCAACAACAACTTAGATTAATATCGTGCCCTTAATGCAATAAAACATGTCAAGGTACTTCACAGGAACGTTACAAAGCAAAATTAGACACGGTGCCACAGAAGGCAATGGGAGGGCAGACAGCCAAAGCTTGACCTTTTAAGGAGTGTCTTAAAGGAAGAAAGAGAGCCAGAAAGGTTTTGGGAGGGAATTCCAGGGCTGGAGGCAGCTCAAGGTACAGCCACCAATTGGGGGGAGCAATAAAATCGGGATGCTCAAGAAGCCAAAATTAGATGAGCACAGATGGCTCGGAGGGTTGTCAGGTCGGAGAAGATCATGAGAGAGGGAAGGGTGAGGCGTGGACGAGAATAAGGTTGAGAATGTTAAAATCAAAGTTTTGCTTGACAGGAAGTCAATGTAGGTCAGTGAGGACAGGAGTGATGGGTGAATAGGATTTGGTCCGAGTAAGGACATGGGCTGTTGAGATTTGGATGACCTTGGGTTTATGGAGTTTAGAATGCTGCAGACCAACTCGGAGTGCATTGGAATAGTCAAGTCTAGAGGTAACAAAGGCACGTATATAGGTTTCAACATCAGATGAGCAGAGGTAGGAAAACAGTCAAGAATTGTTGTGGGGGGTTGAAATAGGCATTCTTAGTGACCATGCAGATATATAATCTGAATCTTACCTGGAGGTCAAATATGAACCAAGGATAAGGACAGTCTCATTTAGTCTGAGTTGGCAGGGAGAGGGATGGAGTCAGTGAGTACGGTTTGGAGTGGGATCCAAAAACAATGGCTCCAATATTCCCAATACTTAATTAAGGAAATTTCTGCTCCTCAGGTACTGGATGTCAAACAAGCAGTCTGATCATTTGCATCAGTGCAGTAGTTGAGAGAGGTGATGGTGACGGAGAGCTGTATGTTGTCAGCATATGTGTGAAAACTAACGTGTTTGCAGTTGGTGTTTGCAAGGGGTAGCTTGTGGAAGAGAAATAGGAGAAGACCACGGATAGGTCCCTGGGGGTCACTGGAGGTAATGGTCTGGGAGCAGGAAGGAAAGCCACCGCAAGTGATACTCTGACTAGGATCAGCAAAATAAAAATGGAATTAGGTGCTAGCAGCTCCATGCAGGTGAATGACAGTGGAGAGGCATTGGAGAAGGATGGTGTGGTCAACCACAGCAAAGATGGTAGAAAGGTCAAGAAGGACAAGCAGAGATGGGATGCGATTTAATGGCCTCGTTGCGCCCAACTTGGTGAGGCAACGAGGCCGTTTAATCTTGTGAGAGGCCCCTTACGAGATTCGTGACACTCAGAACATCTCTCGAGATCTAATGAGATCTCATGGGACGTCACTATCTGGATCTTGCCCTCGCTATGTCTACACCGGATTCTCCAAAGGCCCGGGAACTAATGGCCTTGCCTGGGGGACTTTGCCATCACACCATATAGCACTGGTCCATGCAAACGTGGGCCAGGTGTAACGGCACCTTGAGGGGGGGCCTCCCAGGCCATTGGAAATGTAAAAATGGTATAATATAAAATTTGAAAATTTGAAAATAATCTCCAAAATGATAAATCTGAAAGAATGAGACCCGCACTTCATATTTGGTGTCAGGAGCGGTTGATTGGAAGTCTTTCAGTTATTGCATTGTTAAAAAAGTGTATTTATGCTATTGGCCCTAAATATCTTTGGTAGGCTTAGTTTGCATTTACTGTACGGAATACTGCAATTCCAAAGCTTGTCATTAGCAAAGCAGAGTACAAAAAGCTGTATTCATGAAAAGGTTGTTGATGAAAGGTACAGTGACTGTTCAGATAGTATTTTGGGCTGTGTGACGTGGTTGATATACTAAATATGAATTAACCCATACAGCATTTAAAACAATGATAGGGATCAATCAATTTTGATGTTGTGGTAGTCGGTATTAGGGGTATTACGGTACCCTGAATAATGCTGTAAGACCATTGGTGTGGGAGGTACCGGAGACTGCTATTTTCATTGGTGAAGCCTGCCTGCTGGCTCCGCCCAGTAAGACGGAGTATAAGAGCCTGTGTCTTCCTAGCAGCTGCATTCTGTACCTGCGCTGCTGGGGGAAAACATCTAGTGCAATAACGCCTTCACTTGTCCCCAATCTCGTCTCAGGAGTTATTGATCGAGCATCAGATGTAAAAAGGTAAAAATATTAATCAGAATGCACCATTTTTACATTTTCTTGTCCTCAGATAACACTTTGCTTGGGAGCAGGAGTAGGCCATTTGGCCCTTCGAGCCTGCTCTACCATTTGGTAAGATCACGGCTGATCTGCTTGTGGTCTCAACACCACTTTCTTGTCTGCCCCCGCCCCCACTCAACTCCCATGTCTATCAAAAATCTATCCAACTCAACCTTGAATAAATTCATTGACCCAGTCACCACTGCTCTCTGCGGAAGTGGAATTCCACAGGCTAATGAACCTGGAGAGAAAGGCATGTTTCAGAATTCTCTACAAGTGTGACCATGGGTACAGATGCAGGTGGAAGCAGCATTCAGAAGAGGATTTGAAATATTAAGTTTGTTGTCTACAGCTCTGTCATTACAGTTATGCTTCCGTGACTGTGAAGCTGAAGTGTTGTAAGGCTCACTTCTGCATTACTTTAATATTTCAGCAACTTGGCAAAAAAAATTGCACTGCATGCCTTGTATCAGTGAAGTAGTCTGGTTCGTATCAATGATAACATTTTATTACATATAACTGGCCCATAAAAAATGATGGCAAAGACAGTATTATTTTTCTCTCTACACACATGCAATGTAGAAATCAATGCCTTTATAAATGATTCTTGAATTCACAGTGCTTACTTAAGATAGCATTCTAGTCTTCCACAGCAATGATCATATGGCATTTCAGCATTAAACCCAAATGTCAATATTTATTGCAATAACAGTCAGATAGTGGACCCATTCATGTCAGATATGGTTGATCCAAACTAAATGCAATCTCTCTGGGTTTATGCATGTGTCCTGTAACAGATCAGTACAGTAATACGTCAGCTGGTTTGATGGTTCAGGTTTTTAGAAATAAATAACATTAATAATGTTGTCCTGATCAATGCCAGATCATGTGCTAAGAGTAGCAGGGGGGCACAGAGGGTATAGAGCTTCATGCAAAGTGAAAAACTGACTACAGTATTCACCAGTTACAAGGTACTGACCTGCACAGATTTAGGTCTTGTGTAATATGGTATTAAATTATTAGCTATGCGCACGTCCTGAGTTTCCCTCCCTGTTGAAATATAGTGGGAGTGCGACTGACAATGATTGCTACTAGTCTGATGTGGATCTTATGCACAGCAACTGGAGCAACTCTGATGTCAAGATGTAGGAGTTGGTTAACTTCCTCCTGAGAAATAATTCAGTGATTGCTGCATAGATCTGGTCTTGTCACAACTGATTGTAATGATTGAGCAGCATAAATGCTGCCAAAAATATGATTTACATTTTAGATTTGAGTGTTTAATTGCAGTACTATATTATCTATATACCCATATGTGTGGGCTTCAACATGTAGATAAGCCACAGGACCAATATACAACTTGCAAACTTTAAATGAGCAATAACTTAGGACTGATCTATAGAGCATGGATGTGCTGTTCTCTCTCAGAATGACTGCACTCGCCTTCCCACACAATTCGCTCCAAATTCATGAATTTAACTGCCACACCATTGGTGACCATGGATTCAGCTGCCTGGAGCCCTGGAATTGCCTCCTTCAACCTCTCCAGCTCGCTTTTCTCCTCGAAGACGTTTCTTAAAACTTACCCCATTGACAGAGCTGCTGGCCATCCGTCATTCTCATTGTTCATATGTGTGCCATATTTTGTTTTAGAATGCTTCTGTTGCTCCTCTTGGGATGTTTTATTAGAGGTGCTATATAATTACTAATTGTGGTTGTTGTAAACTTCATTCCCTGAACTAAACCAGCCATTCCAAACTGCACTTAACCATTTCAACTAAGAATGTAGAATTGTTATATTCTTTTGGATGGTACCATAAATCTCAGCTGGCAAGGTCTCAGGTTACATTCAACCAATGAACAGATTGAGATTAATGCAACTCACAGCAAACGACTGTCAGTGACACTCTCGCACGTGCATATTGGAGAGCGCCACCCAATCTGGCCGGACGCCTGAAATGGTCGGAGAAATGATGGCCCTGGTCAATGCATGGCCCTCATTATACCCAAGTTCAGTCTGTGGATTCCTTACTTGAGTAATCAGCCATCTTTGCATTATATTGTTGCAGAGCAGCCAGCCATTCAGTGCCTTCAGGCTGGGAAACATCCCTGGTACCTGGGAATGTCGAAGAATGTATGCATCACGGCTGCCTGGGTAACGTGCACAAACCTGCATTATTCTTTGATTATGATTGAACACAATCAGGGAGCTGAGTGGTGCAGCGGAAGTGTGCTGGGACCATGATTGAACACAATCTGAACATTGATGGAGTGCTATCCTTTTCTGTTTATCAATGCCCCTTGTTGCCCAGTTGGTACTTTTGTGGCTACATGAGTGCATTCAATCTCTCTCTCGGCTGAAAGCCTCTGGCTTTTTCGACGTGACTGAGGTCATATTGTAAAAGAGATAGAATGAAGGGCACACCTAAACATGGCATCAGTGAATATCTTATGGAGTGATATGCGTCTGGCACGGCAGGTCCACTAAGGACATGCTACATGGAATGACCCGGGAGGTGAAGATTCTCTGTTGCAGTAACTATTAAGGCCAAGGGCATGGGCTGACCATGTGCACAATGAATTCAATATCTCACCAGAGAACATATCATAAAGGGAGGTGACCATCTTCCATGACAGACACAGGGCAGGATTCTCCATTTCGGAGAGGTATTAGCACAGGAGCTGAATTGGTGGACTTCTACAACAACTAAATGGCGCCATTCCAGAGAAACTCATGATCCATTAATGGGCTAGCACCGGCGCCATGTGGAACTCGAGCGATTCCAATGAAAACCAATGTCCGATGCACCAGGGTTGGGGTTGCCTCGAGAAGCTGATAAGCTGCAGCCAGACATTAGCACTCCACTCCCCACACACACACTCATCCCAGTCAACAAGATGTCAGCACAAAGAGTGGCACCCCGGTTCACAGGCACAGAGCTCAAGACCCTGCTGGATGCCATGGAGGAGAGGCGGGCCACCCTGTTCCCGGGGGTGGGAAAGAGGCTGCCACCCGCCGCCGTGCACCGGGCCTGGGCAGGTGGCAGAGGCCGTGAACACCATGGGCCCCAGTACCAGGACCGAACAGCAGTGCAGAAAGAAGCTACACGGTCTCGTCAGGGCGGCTAGGGTGAGTAGGCAGTACCATGCCCCTGGTACCAACCCTCGTCTCCCAGAGCAGTAACGCCCCCCCTCCCCCCGCCACCCAGTGTGCGACCGAACCCAATCCACCGGCAGTGTGCACACTCCCCACCCTGCACCACATGCCAGCACCCATACTGTCCGCCGTGGAGGCCTCCAGCTTCCTACCCCCTGTGCTGCACACGTCCGACTGCCGAACACTGCAAGCTTTTGGTCTCTCCCTGGCCTCCCAGAAGGTGGTGCTTAACCGCAGAGAGAGGGAACGCCGGACCTGTTGCCCCTCACCATCATGGAGCAATGGGCACTGACCTGGTCGGTGGTCCCAGAGAGATGGCAGTCGGCGAGGCGGAGGTCGGCATCGGGCAACCAAGTGAGCTCCCGCTGAGTTGCGGTGTCCCTATGGCACATGTGGCCAAAACCCCTCATACCTCCACACCACACCCTCACCAACCTACCTCTCAAGAACACCACCCCAACCCGCAACCCAATCATGCGCCATGTCTTGTGTCTTGCAGGATCACCTGCTAACGAGGTGGGCCCTTCTGGTGTCCCTGCCCCCGCCCCCAACACCTAGCGGATTCCAGCGAGGAGTCGACAACAGACAGCAATGCGAGCCCCCAAATGATAGCCTGAGACACCCTGGAGCACCAGTCCAGGGAAGACGCTTACTTTCCATCACAGCTGTCACAAACACCCTCCAGCATCCCAGATACACTCACCTCGGTTGGGCACTTTAGTGAAGAGGCTCCTGGGGCACAACCTGGTGCGCCCCAAACACGTGCAGCTGTACATCAGTTTTTTTTATCTTTATTCGTTCATGGGACGTGGGAGTCGCAGGCTGAGACAGCATTTACTGCCTAACCTTAACCTTGAGGCCAGGCCAGGGAAGGATGGCAGATTTCCTTCCCTAAAGACCATTAGTGAACCAGATGGGTTTCTACGACAATCGACAATCGTTCCATTGTCACCATTCGACTTTTAATTCCAGATTTTTATTGAACTAAAATTTCACCATTTGCAATGGTGGGATTTGAACCTGGATTCCAGAGCATTACTCTGGGTCTCTGGTTTACTAGTTCAGTGACAATACCACTATGCCACCACCTCCCCATTTTTTAAGGTGGAGGTAGGAACACCCCAGGGGGCAGACAGGTTTAAGGAGAATCCCAAGGCATTTAATACATATATTAGGAACAAGAGGGTAGCTAGAGAAAGAGTTGATCCACTCAATGACAAAGGAGGGAAATTATGTGTAGTACCAGAGGAAGTAGGTGAAGTCCTTAATGAGTATTTTGCATCGGTATTGACAAAGGCGAGGGACACGTTGATTGGTAGTGTCTCAGGGGATGTGTAACACTTTAGAACAGGTTATTATTACTAGGGAGGAAATGTTAGGTGTGTTAAAAAGCCTTGAGGTAGCCAAATCCCCAGGGCCAGATGGCATCAATCCCAGATTACTGAGGGAGACAGGAGATAAAATAGCTGGGCCTCTGACAGAAATCTTTGTGTCCTCATTGGCCACAGATGAGATCACAGAGGATTGGAGGATAGCCAATGTTGTATCGTTATTTAAGAAGGGTTGCAAGGATAATCGGGTAATTATAGGCCAGTGAGCTTGACGTCAGTGATAGTGAAATTGTTGTTCAAGATTTTCAGAGACGGGGGCGGGATTCTCCAATAATGGGGCAATGTCCCCATGCCAGTGTCAAAACGGCCTCGTCAGGGGGCTAGCAGTCCTTAAGAAAGTCCAGAGTGATTCTCTTACCTGCCGGAGTGCTCCTCGCAGCTCTAGCTGCGGATACGGGGCCCTGCATTTCAGGTTGGGAGTCCGCACATGCACACGGTGGCGGCCTGCGGCAGCCGCCCCGTGCGACATGGCGGACTCACACCGCAGACCATGATGAACGAAGTAGGTCCCGCCTAGATCGCGCGCCCGTGGATCGGTGTCGCCTGATCGCTTGCCTAGCCGTCTGTGAGGCCCCCCGCAGTGAAGGATCCCCCCCGCCCCCACCAGGGAAGTCGCGGACTGAGTCCGCAGCCGCCACCGGCCATTCCTGACAGGCAAAACATGGTTAGAACCGCGCCGGTGGGAACTCGGCCAGTTTTCTGGGAGGATCGCGGGAGCGGCATCGGACCAGATTTCGGCGTAAACGGCCATTCTCCGCACCGTGCCGATCGTGATTTCGTCGCAGAGGCTCGGAGAATCCAGCCCAGGATCTATGCATATTTGGAAATGAATGGTCTTATTAGCGACAGACAGCATGGTTTTGTACAAGGGAGGTCAAGTCTCACTAATTTGACTGAATATTTTGAGGAGGTGACAAAAATGATTGACGAGGGAAAGGCTGTGGATGTTGTCTACATGGACTTTAGTAAAGCTTTGATAAGGTCCCTCATGGCAGGCTGGTGCAAAAGATTAGATCACATGGGGTCAGGGGTGAAGTAGCTGGATGGATCCAGAACTGGCTTGACCATAGAAGACAGGGGGTAGCAGTGGAAGGGTGTTTTTCCGAATGGAGGTATGTAACTAGTGGTGTTCCGCAGGAATCAGTACTGGGACCTCTGCTCTTTGTAATATATATAAATGACTTGAAAGAAAATGTAGCGGGTCTGATTAGCAAGCTTGAGGATGATACTAAGATTGCAGGAGTTGTGGAAAGTGATGAAGATTGTCAGAGAATACAACAGGATAGATGGACTGCAAAATTGGGCAGAGAAATGACAGATGGAATTTAACGCGGACAAATGCGAGGTGAAGTATTTTGGTAGATCCAATTTAGGTGGGAGTTAAAAAATAATTGGCAACATAGAGACACAGAGAAATCTGGGCGTGCAGGTCCACAGATCCTTAAAAATGGCAGCACAGGTGTAAATGGTGGTAAAGAAAGCATATGGCATGCTTGCTTTCATAGGATGGGGTATAGAGTATAAAAGCTCGAAAATTATGTTACAATTATATAGACCGTTGGTTTAGCCACATTTGGAATGCTGGGCGAGATTCTCCGACCCCCCGCCGGGTCGGAGAATAGCCGGGGGTTGGCGTGAATCCCATCCCCGCCTGTTGCCGAACGGATATTCGGCGGGGGCGGGAATCGCGCCGCGCCGGTTGGCGGGCCCCTCCCCGCGATTCTCCGGCACGGATGGGCCGAAGTCCCACTGCTAGAATGCCTGTCCCGCTGGCGTAGATTAAACCACCTACCTTACCGGCGGGACAAGGCGGCGCGGGCGGGCTCCGGGGTCTTGGGGGGGGGGGGGGGGGGGGGGGGGCGTGGGACGATCTGACCCCGGGGGGGGTGCACCCACGGTGGCCTGGCCCGCGATCGGGGCCCACCGATCCGTGGGCGGGCCTGTGCCGTGGGGGCACTCTTTTCCTTCCGCCTTCGCCACGGTCTCCACCATGGCAGAGGCGGAAGAGACTCCCTCCACAGCGCATGCGTGGGGATGCCGTGAGCGGACGCTAACACTCCCGCGCCGCCCGGAGATGTCATTTCCGTGCCAGCTGGCGGGGCACCAAAGGCCTTTTCCAAGATGCGGAGGATTCCGTACCTTTGGGGCGGCGCGATGCCCGACTGATTTGCGCCGTTTTGGGCGCCGGACTTCGTGTCGATACCGGAGAATTTCGCCCGCTGTGTCTAATTCTGGTCACCGCTCTACCAGAAGGACGTGGAGGCTTTGGAGAGAGTACAGAAAAGGTTTACCATGATGTTGCCTGGTATGGAGGGTATTAGCTATGAGGAGAGATTGAATAAACTGGGATTGTTCTCCGTGGAGAGACGGAGGCTGAGGGGCGATCTGATAGAAGTTTATAAAATTATTAGGGGTATAGATAGGGTGAACAGTTGGAGGCTTTTCCCAGGGCGGAAATGACAATTACAAGTGGGCACAAGTTCAAGGTGAAGGGGGGAAAGGTTCGGTGGAGATGAGCGGGGGAAGGTTTTTTTTACACAGAGGGTGGTGGTGGCCTGGAATGCACTGCCAAGTGAGGTGGTTGAGGCAGATACATTGCCAACCTTTGAGACTTATCTGGAAAAGCACGTGAACAGACGGGGTATAGAGGATACAGGGAGGTTGGTCTAGATAGGACACGTGATCGGCGCACACTTGGAGGGCAATACAGCCTCTTTCTGTGCTGCATTGTTATTTGTTCTTCCCTATCCCAATATGCCTTGTAGGCTATAATCACTCCCCTAATCATGGTTTGTCTTCAACCTCACATCCATGTAATGTGGAGCATGGTCGGAGATGACTATCGCGAAGTATTCCACTCTTATTATGTCTGGAAGCACCAATTTCCCCGATACGGGTGTATACTTGTGCACTGGTGAAAAGAACAAGAATTTCTTCCCCCCATCTGCTCGATGAATGCTCCAAATTCCCTAGCCATGCCTGCCTTTTTCCCCGGTCTGTCAATGGGTCCTGTACACAGTTAAAGTCCCCTCCCATGATCAGTTGGCGTGTATCGATGTTGGTCTTTTTTATGAAATCCGTGTCGTCCAAGTTGGACCCTTACACGTTTACCAGAACTACCAGTGCCACGTCCAGGATACCGCTGACCATGACATACCGTCCCCCTGGTCCGTGACCATCCATGTCGCCTTAAACACCATCCTCTTGCTAATCAGGATAACTACACTCCCCTAGCCCTCGTCCCATAACACGAATGATTACGTCTGTCCCACCGAGCACTTCCTTACCAGTAGTCGGTCCTCTTCCCTTAGTCTTGAAGGAAGACTATGTTGGCTTTCAAACTTCTCAAATCGGCGAAGACTCTGGGTCTTTTCACTGGGCCATTCGGTCCCCTGACGTTCCAGGTGATAATCCTGGTGGGGGTTTTGTCCCCCCCTTCCTGTGGGATCAACCATATTTACTTGGTGGACGCACCCCTGCACTCGGCGTTTACCTTTGTTCGGGGGCGGTCCAAAATGGCCACGGTCACCGGTCTCATCATGAGGTTGGGCCTTTGCACTCTGGGGTTTCCCTTTATCCAGCGGCACTCAACATGGCCAGCAACTGTGTGTACGCCACGTGGGTGCGCCCCTGCACTCCGGGGTCTCCCTTTGTTTAGGGATCCTCCAAAAGTTTAGGGATCCTCCAAAAGTGCGGTGCCATCTTGTCCCTTCAACCTGCATCTTACCTGCTGAAGCCAATCTGAAACCCATTCCTCTCTTATCCTTGTATTCCCCTTGTGTTACCCCTTCCCCCCCTCTGTCACCTCTGCTACCCACTCCACCCCACCCCAATCTCCCCCCTTACATTCCCATCCCTGCCCCTCTGATCCCACCCCTCCGCCAGACACTCCCTCCCTGCCGGGAGGTGTGCCTTGGCCCACCCCTGCTTTCATTCTTCCTAGCACTAGCTTTCCCCGCTAGTGTAGTGGCCGCCCCTCCCGGGGCTGATCTTACCCCTTTCCCATGCCCACTAAATATCTGTTCCCTCTGTCTCTTCCTCAACCTCTCCTGTGTGCAACTGCTCTCGCCCTTCCCTGTGGTTTGCCATTTCTGTTCAAGGCGAGGCATTACAGTCCCGCGCAAACATTGTGGGAGTGATTCTCCGCCGGCGTGATTCTCGGACGGCATGGGGTTGCCCCACAATGGGAAATCCCATTGACCGGCTGGCGCAATGGAGAATCCCGCCGGCCGGTCGAGGCAGAAATGTGGTGCGGCAGGGCAGAGAATCCCACCCAGGATGCGTCCATTATGGTTCTTCTTTTTCCCTCTTTGCTCCTCTGTGCTGCTCTCAGTGCTGCCTTGCCTACCCCTTTTCCAGGCCGTCTGTCCGACCAAACTCATCCGCCTCTGCCGGGGTGTTGATATAATATTACGTGTTTTAGAATATGACCCAGAGCCTGGCTGGGAACAGCATTCCAAATTTTACTCCGCTCTTGTACATGGCCGATTGTTCCTGTACTCGCCCCTGCGCTTTGCCAGGTCTGCCCTAATATCCTGATAGACACGGATTCTTTGTCTTTTCCAGCTGCTCACCTTCGTCTGCCTTGCCCACCGCAGGATCCTCTCACGATACTGATAACGATGCAGTTTTGCAATTATTGCTCTTGGTTGTTCCCCCACTTTGGGCTTCGATTGGAGTGATCTGTCTGCCCTGTCGATCTCTGGCGGATTGGGGGAGACGGCGCTCCCGACTACTTTGCCCAGCTTTTGGGCCGCATAGCCTGTCGGGTTCTTGCCCTCAATTCCCTCTGGCAGGCCCACGATCCGGGATATTCTGGCGTCGAGATCTATTCTCCTGGTCCTTGACTTTCCTCTTCAAGCTCTGCTGGGTCGCCACCAACCTTTTGATTTCGGCCTCCAGAGCGACAATTGCTCTGGTCTGTCAACGCCTTTTCCAGCTCAGAGATTGTCTTCCCCTGAAGCTCCAACTTCTTCCCAGTCCATCGATCGCTGTCTGCATAGCGACCAACGCCTCCGTCACTGCCATCGTGGCTGACCATCACCTGGATTTCCACTTTTATCGCCTCCCTCATCACCATCAGTTCCTTCGTCAGGAACGTATTCCATCCATCTCCAGGTTGTGGGGTGGGAGAACAGAGGTCATTGTTCAGGTCGCCAGTCTCCCTCTCTCTAGGGTGTCCGGGGACCCCTCACCTAGTGGGTCTGCCAACTCGTCCACCCACTGCCCGTGGCCTTTACCTCCGCTCCTGCTGTCTCTGCGGCCTCTCGAGCTCCCGTTTACTGGTATGGTGATTCTATCCTTTCTTAATTGTGGGTGCGATAAGGCCGAATCTTCAGGCTAATTTCGACTAGAAGTGTCTATTTGGCTATGTTCTGAAGGAGAGACATCTGATGTGTGCCTGCTCAGCACATCACCATCACCAGAAGTCCTCCATCACCTCACACTTATCCAAAATGAATTCCTTTTGCCACTGATCAGCCCATCTTACCAGCCGGCCGATATCCTCCTGTAACCTAAGGCTATGCTCCTCACTGTTCACCACCCCACCAATTTTCATTTCATCTGCGAAATTACTGATCAACCCTTCTATATTCATGTCTAAATCATTTATATAAACCATAAACAGCAAGAACCCCAACACTACTCCCTGCAGGACCCCACTGGATGCAGGCTTCCAGTCAGAAAAATGCCCCCTGACCATCACTCTCTGCTTCCTGCCACTCAAGCAATTCTGGATCCAATTTGCCAAATTTCCTTCGATCCCATGGGCTCCTAACTTCCATATCAGTCTCCCTTGTGGGACCGTGCTGAAGTCCAAATAGATTACGTTAAATGAATTGCCCCCATCTACACATCTGGTCACCTCTTCAAAAACTCAATTAAGTTGGTCAGACATGACCTCCCCTAAAAAAACCACACTGACTGTTCTTGATTAATCCTTGCCTCTCCCAATGCAGATTAATTCTGTCTCTCAGAATTGCTTCCAATCGTTCCCCCACCACTGAAGTTAGACTGACTGGCACGTAATTTTGTGGTTTATCTCTTCCTCCCTTCTTGAATAACGGTACCACATTGGTTCTTCTCCAGTCCTCTGGCACTTCGCCTGTGGCCAGAGAGGAATTGAAAATGATTTCCAGCGCCCCTGCTATACATTCCATCTGGCCCTGGATATTTCAGACCACCCAGTACTTCCTGTCTGTCTGTTATTTTCTTTAATTTTATCCAGTCCTTTCCCCTGATTTTTTATCATAATATTTTACGGTGGTGCAGTGGTTAGCAATGCTGCCTCAGAGCGGAAGTCCTAGGTTCGATCCCAGCTCTGGGTCACTGTCCGTGTATTTGCACATTCTCCCCTTGTTTGCGTGGGTTTCACCCCACAACCCAAAGATCATAGAATCATAGAATTTATAGTGCAGAAGGAGGCCATTCGGCCCATCGAGTCTGCACCGGCTCTTTGAAAGAGCACCCTACCCAAGCCCACACCTCCACCCTATCCCCATAACCCAGTAACCCCACCCAACACTAAGGGCAATTTTGGCCACTAAGGGCAATTTAGCATGACTAATCCACCTAACCTGCACATCTTTGGACTGTGGGAGGAAACCGGAGCACTCAGAGGAAACCCACGCAGACACGGGGAGAACGTGCAGACTCCACACAGACAGTGACCCAAGCCGGGAATCGAACCTGGGACCCTGGAGCTATGAAGCAATCGTGCTAACCACCATGCTACCCATGATGTGCAGGATGGGTTAATTGGCCACGTTAAATTGCCCCTTAATTGGAAAAAAAGAATTGTTCAGAGATAGAAATAGGCTGTCTTAGGAACGGTCCAAATATGTGGTAGGTAGCTCACTTCAGGGTCCCGTGTAACACAGAGTGTGTATAGTCTGGTTTAATTTCAGATAATTGCCTGGGAAAGGGTTGGAATTGGTGGCAAAGGAACAGAGATTGTGTTGGTGATTGAATACAAGAGGCTCCATCTTTCCAAATATTTAGTTGAAAGAAATATTTGCTTATCTAGTCCTGATGCCAGGCAAGCAATCTGACAAATCAGAGGTAGTGGAAAGGTTGAGGCACGGTGCGGAGATTGATTTGGCAACATACATGTGGAAACTACTGCTGTTTTTGGATAAAGTCGCCGGGGGTCTCAATGTAGATCAGAAATAGAAAGGGACAAGGAGAGGAATGGGTGAAATCAAGAGAGCAATTGATCTGCTCACAGATGTTTTTTTTCCTTACGTTTATTAAAAATGCCATAAAAGAGAAGTAAGATCTTAATGTCTTTCTCACGGGTGTCATTGTGCAGTTTAGGTAGAATTCTGTACTGTGCAAGTTAGTGTGGTGTGTTATGTGATAACTCCCCAGATGTAGGTTATAAATACTGCAATAAATGATCCAGCAGGTTTTATATTGGAATAGGAACATGAATGTATCTAACGCACATTTTAAGAGCCAGTTGCTTTAGTTCAAGGTCCTCAATTTCACCATGTACTCTGGAGGCTTATTCGTTCCATCCATTGGTGTAACATTAGGATTGGTCATTTTTCATTCATTTTCAAGAAATATATTTTCCTCTGCTTCTTTATTGCTTATTTGGAGTTTCCTTTTCAAACATTTTCTTTTTATCTGCTCCTTCATTTTGACGGGAATGTAGAAATGTGGCCGTACAAAATTACATTCCACCTGACAGCTTAATAATGCAAAAGCTGTTCAATTAAAGGATCTTTAGCAGAAAGTAGTGACTGCTTAACAATTTGATTTGATTCTGTCACACATTCAGTGGCTTATTTATTTTAATAATTTTTTGTCACTTTTCACTTTTGGATTTTCCCACGCTCGGCACCATTAATAACAAACCTGTTCCTCTGGGTCTTTGACTGTTATTCTGAAACAGCTGCTGCCAATAAAACATCTTGGCAATGAGTTGCCCTCAGATTTTTCCTTGGTGTCTCTTGGGAAGCAGGTTTCTCATCTAGTGAGTAGGAACCAACATCAAATTATTTTGGCCAAAACAAAAAGTCTAAGAAATCCAGCTTGCCATCGTGGCATACTAAGTGTGGTAAGGTGTGATCTCTCACCCTGTCTTGCCTCACCATGACCCTATCCCAAATCCATGATCATCATCAATGGCTGGCAGAGAATGTTCTGCTGGTGGGGCTGGAGGGGGAGTCAGTAAGGCGGAGGAAAAGTGCATAGCATATTCTACCTGCAGATTTTAAAATCCCCACTGATCCCCCATTCGTGGCCCCAATACCCAAGCAGCAATCAATTTCTCTTGGATTGATTACTGATGGAACTCATCATTATGGGGCTCACAAACAGTCTTGAGTGACAAGTGTGACTGATTCATGCACATATCCTGACAATTGGCCATGCAAAAGGTTTGGATCCCAATAATTCTGCTGCTGCAGCTGAAGTAAGGAGGTGGTGAAGTAGTTCATTTGGAAACAGTGTCTGTGCTACTTCCATTGCAATATATTTCTGAGCCAGAAAGGTTTGGAAACATGACAGAAAAATAATATGCTACCCCTTCGCTTCCATCGCGTCAGACTTTTCCACATCAAAATATCTGTCATTGCAGAGTCACACAGCTTACTAAATTTTAGCTCAACATGAATGGTTTTGATCTGAAAATGACTGCAAGAAATTTGCCTCTACTGTTTAAATGTTTTGTACACCTCTATGTTTCACAGGTTCCTAGCTAAGAAAGCATGTGGCTACCAGTTGCTCAATCTTTAAAAAGTTTAGGGAAAGCATTTAGGTTAGTTGTCTTCCAATTTATCAGATACATATGGTACTCCAGTGGCTATGTATCCACATTATTCAGCATTATCCAACAACCCATGAATAATAGAAAACTAAAACTAGGACTGATCGCCAAATTCAATGAGATTTTCTCACTGCTGGCCCTGGGATAAGTATGCAAGTCTCCCAGTAGGTTAATGATATAGTTGTTTTCAAATCAACACCAATTTCTCACATTTCCAAACATTTAGCTGGTAATTTCAGTGGCATTCTTTATAGCTTTAACATCTCTGGAAGCAATTCCACAGCCAGGTCCGCAAGTCCAAATTGTTTTCCATTTCCTGCCAATTCATTTAACCACTCCCCAGGGAAATGTAAAAGTCATGCTTTAAAAGGTAGGTATTACACACACAACAGGTCACTTTGAGCTCTTCTGAGTGAGTGAAGGTTTAAATGCAATGTCCTTTTAATCCCACAATCATGTTAGATACAGTAGTCAGGAAAATTAATGGCACGTTTTGAAGGAACACTTCAAAGACAATGGTAAATAAGCCCCGAGTGGGGGATTGGGGGGGAGCTCCTCTGTTGCAGATGATTTGTATCAAACAACTGTTGTTGCAAAGCATTCCATAAATTATTTTCCCAAAAAATGACAATAAAACTTTTAACTTTACAATTTTAAAGTTGATAATGGCCTATAGAAATATGAAATTCACTGGAATAACTTTGATAAATGGAACTGCAAGCTCAGTTACATAAAATACTTTTTTTAAAAAATGTTCAGCTTTAGATTTATAGCAGACTTTAAGCAGCTAAAGTACTGCCATTGTAATTTGTACCAGGATTATAGTGTGACAATTTTTTTTTTATTCCTTCCTTTATTTTCTTCTTATGCCAACTTCTTAATCTTTATTTTTCAATCTTCACTCACTGCTGCTTCATCACTATTAACCCAACATTAACAATTTTCCAATTACTACTCCAGGTCACAATAGGGGCTGGTTTAGCACACTGGGCTAAATCGCTGGCTTTTAAAGCAGACCAAGGCAGGCCAGCAGCACGGTTCAATTCCCGTACCAGCCTCCCCCAACAGGCGCCGGAATGTGGCGACTAGGGGCTTTTCACAGTAACTTCATTTGAAGCCTACTTGTGACAATAAGGGATTTTCATTTTAATTTCAATACCCTATCATTAATTTATATTCCAAATAATAGGTATGGGGCAGCTTTCATGCTAATGTCAAGATTTTGAACAAGGTGTCTATCTAGGAGTAATTCTCTGCTTTTATTGGAATTGCAACTTGCATTATGCAGTGCTCATAAAATAATGGTTAAGAAAAAATTGCCATGATGGACAAGTTCTATCCAGTAAAGATGTGAGTTTGATAGCATACGTAACACTACTGTGTGTAATTATAGTTACACCTCTGGATAAAAAAAACAAATAATTGACTATATTTTAAAGAAAGCCATCAATTTGAAGCCAAACCTCTATCTGTAGATATGTGTTTGCTGCAAACAGGGTGTATCAATCTACAGTCAAAGACTTATCTAGATCTTATACCACATGAAACCATATACAAATGCCACATCTACATACATTGGTGTGACTCATTTAGCTTTCATCATAGTTCTAAAAGGAACTTTATCACTGTGCATGTGCATGCAAGCTAACTTAATTTTAACTGGATATCTTGGTAGCTGGGATCAATTATGTTGAAAAGTCAAAACAAAATACCTTTTGACTTTTGTAAAATGCATACATACATCAAATGTCTACAGGTTGATTTCAATCAACTCATTTCCTGATGTTTTGGTCACGATAGTTACTCCACACTTTCAATTTTAAAAATTAGTTGCACTGATGACAAATTTGTATAATATTTCTGTCAGCTTCCCGATAACACTCCAAAATCGCACTGGTGTTTCCAGTCACATTTCCAGCTTCTCAGATCAAATACCTAAGTCAAGATGTGATACATCTACCAGAATTTTCTACACAAATACTGTTTGATTTGTACAAAAGCAAAATATTGCAGATGCTGGAAATTTGAAATAAAAACAGCAAGTGCCAGGAATACTCAGCAGGTCTGGTTGCATTAGGCGGATTTATTAGTGGGTTGGGGAATTGGAGTGGGAAAGATGGATTCATGTTCTGGTAGTGAGAAAAAAATCGGAGCAACTGAGTTTCTACTTGATACATTAACCTCTCTTTTTACATATTACCTGGCCCATTGTTCATTGCCAGCATTTTCTGTTTTGTTTTTATATATTTGACATTGTTTTTCTTACCTCACCAGTAAACTCAAAGTTCCAACAACATTTAAGAAACCTGCATGACAGGTAACGCATTCATCACTTAAAACATTCATTCCCTCTGCTACTGACGCATCATCATCGATGCAGTGTGTACCATCTACAGGATGAACGTGCCAAGTATCTGATCCAGAGTGTAATTTCAAAACTAATTATTTTAAAGTTAGAAAAGGTTACTGTGGCAGGGATTGAATTCATGTTGAAACTTTTGTTCTTAAGTGTTTTAGTGTTATGAGTTGCATTCAATATCTGGTAAATTACACTAATAATGCAAAATTTTAAAAAGTACAAAAAGCATTATATAAAAGAACCTCACAACCTTGGTGAGAAAAATGATTTCCATGAAGCTTCAGGCTGCCAAAATAATAATGTGTTTGGTTTAATATAACACTGAATGTGATTTGATTCAGATAAAATATTGTGGTTACTTGGACAGATGTAGCAGGTATTAGTCGAACACTGAAATATCACAGGATTTCTGCTGTTCTCCTGGGCAAGACGAGGAAAATTCTCATGAAAATGGTGGTGACCTGGGGTGGGATTCTCTGACCCCCCCCGCCAGGTCGGAGAATCGGCGGGGGACGGTGTGAATCCCGCCCCCGCCGGCTGCCGAATTCTCCGGCGCCAGAGATTCGGCGGGGGCGGGAATCGCGCCACGCCGGTCGGCAGGCACCCCCTGGCGATTCTCCGGCCCACGATGGGCCTAAATCCCACTGCTGTCATGCCCGGCGGGAATTAAAACACCTTTCTTACTGGCGGGACTGGCGGTGCGGGCGGGCTCCGGGGTCCTGGGGGGGGGGTGCACAGGGCAATCTGGCCCCGGGGGGTGCCCCCACGGTGGCCTGGCCCGCGATCAGGGCCCACCGATCTGCGGGCGGGCCTGTGCCGTCGGGGCACTCTTTTCCCTCCGCCTCGGCCATAGCCTCCGCGATGACCGCCGCGGAAGTGACCCCCCCTGCGCATGCGCGGGGATGACGTCAGCAGACGATGACGCTCCCACGCATGCGCGGACTTCCGCCGGCCAGCGAAGTCCCTTCGGCCCCGGCTGGCGTGGCGCCAAAGGTCTTTCCCGCCAGCCGGCAGCGCGCCAACCACTCCGGCGTGGGCCTAGCCCCTCAAGGTGAGGGCTTGGCCCCTAAAGGTGCAGAGAAATCTGCACATTTGAGGTGGCCCGACGCCGGAGTAGTTCCCGCCACTCCATCCCTCCGGGACCCCCTGCCCCGCCGGGTAGAGGAGAATGCCGGCCTTGGCCTCAGCATTTAAAAAAAAAAAATTTAAAGTACCCAATAAATTTCTTTTTCCAAGGGGCAATTTAGCGTGACCAATCCACCTACCCTGCACATTCTTGGGCTGTGGGGAACCTCAGCCTTTTAAAGTAAATTAAAGCGAAGAGATGAAGACTTGTCCTGCTACATCAGAATGGAACCCAGCATTATATTGAGAGCCAGATATACCTGGAGTCCATTTGTGGTGTCCAGCCAAACAGGTGCCTTGAATACCTGGGACATTTAAGTCGGCTTTTAAAGCCCCTCCCCAAGAAGGAAGATAATGAAGCTGTACCCAAAGTGCTACTTGTGCCCATCTGAACATGCAAAGGAGCGACTCTTGTGCCAGCCTTACAATATCTGGCGAAAAAGTGGAGTGAGGAGATTTTTTTTTTTAGAACATACAGTACAGAAGGAGGCCATTTGGCCCATCGAGTCTGCACCGACCCACTTAAGCCCTCACTTCCACCCTATCCCTGTAACCCAATAACCCCTCCTAACTTTTTTGGTCACTAAGGGCAATTTATCATGGCCAATCCACCTAACCTGCACGTCTTTGGACTGTGGGAGGAAACCGGAGCACCCGGAGGAAACCCACGCAGACACGGGGAGAACATGCAGACTCCGCACAGACAGTGACCCAGCAGGGAATCGAACCTGGGACCCTGGCGCTGTGAAGCCACAGTGCTATCCACCTGTGCTACCGTGCTGCCCACGTTAGTGTTAGGTGCAAACCCCAGAATTTCCAAGACCAGATGTAGAGAAACCTGAAAATTAGTTGATATTCAAAATGCTAACTAAACATTTAAGTACACAATACATTAATCAGTAATTTCCTTCCCCCTTATGACCAGATTCAAACCGGTAGATAAAGCGAACAATTTTACAGCCAACAGATCAAAAGGCAAGCATGGTATGTGCCAAGAACTAGTGACCTCTGTACTAGAAGACGGCTTGACACAAATACTTTCACCTTTGCATTTTTAATTATTCACCTCTGTTAATTTCTTTCTTTAAATAAATTTAAAGTACCCAATTTATTTAAGGGACAATTTAGTGTGGCCAATCCACCTACTCTGTACATCTTTGGGTTGTGGGGGTGAGACCCACGCAGACATGGGGAGAATGTGCAAACTCCACATGGTCAGTTACCCGGTGCCAGGATTGAACCCAGGTCCTCAGTGCTGTGAGGCAGCAGTGCTAACCATTGCACCACCGTGCCGCCCCCAACCTCTGCTAATTTCTCTAACAAACTTTTAGCAGATATTGAGTGCACACCGAGAAGTGATTTTCTAAATAACTCTGAAATTTCCAAATGTGGCATCAAAAACTCTACTGAAAAACTAGCCTTGCTTGGCTAGTAGGCAATGCCAAAATAGAGCACTGTACCCTGCTTTCAAGCATGGTACATAAAACTTGGATAAACAACAAGGTATTTATTTTGAACCTCGAAAGCGGTGTTTTAGACACATTTACTTATTTTAATTTTTCAACTCCATTCTCATCTTATAGGAGCTGACAAATAGCATACAGTTTTACAAAGGTCAGAGAACATTGTTACCAACAACCCAGAGCTGTTTGGTTACAATGGCTGTGACATATTTGCTTAAATCCCTCTGATGTGACTAGAGGAAGTTCTCCTGCCAAGTGGAATAAATTCATTCCCTTTCATCTGTTCAACATACCTAGCAGAAATTCCACCACTTTAATCACAGAGTAAATTCACCTTTTAATCACACCTTGGTTATTGAATGTATTAAAAGTTTTAAATATCATGGGACAGATTAACTAGTTTGCACTGTGGTATGATTTGTTTCCAGAATCCACCTTCATCTCAATGTTTGTCAGGCAAATAAGTGGAGACTTCAGGGGCGTCATTCTCCAACCCCCCGCCGGGTCGGAGAATGGCCGTTGGCCGCCGTGAATCCCGCCCCCGCCGAAGTATCCGGTATCGGAGATTGGGCGGGGGCGGGAATCGGGCCTCGCCGGTTGGAGGGACCCCCCGCTCAATTCTCCGGCCCGGATGGGCCGAAGTCCCGCCCAGAAATTGCCTGTCCCGCCGGCGTAAATCAAAGCTGGTATTTACCGGCGGGACCAGGTGGCGCGGGCGATCTGACCCCAGGGCCCACCGATCCGCGGGCGGGCCTGTGCCGTGGGGGCACTCTTTCCCTTCCGCCTCCGCCACGGCCTCCACCATGGCGGAGGCGGAAGAGACTCTCCCCACTGCGCATGCGCGGGAAACTGTCGGCGGCCGCTGACGCTCCCGCGCATGCGCCACATTTCCGCGCCAGCTGGCGGGGCACCAAACGCCATTTCCGCCAGCTGGCGGGGCAACAAACGCCATTTCCGCCAGCTGGCGGGGCGGAAATCCCTCCGGCGTCGGCCTAGCCCCTCAATGTTGGGGCTCGGCCCCCAAAGATGCGGAGCATTCCGCACCTTTGGGCCGGCGCGATGCCCGTCTGATTGGCGCTGTTTTTGGCGCCAGTCGGCGGACATCGCGCCGTTGGGGGAGAATTTTGCCCCAGTTGTCCACTTAAGGTGACATAATTCGAGAGACAATAATGGAGGCTAATAAATCATAAGAAATCTTGAAATACTCAATGTTGAAGCAGTTTGTGACCATATGCAGCAAGACCCGAACAACTTTCAGGCTTGGGCTGACAAGTTGCAAGTAACATGCGAGCCACACAAGTGCCATCCTCTACAAGGAAGAATCTAACCATCTCCCCATGACTTTCCCAAAATCAACATTCTGAGGATAACTACTGACCAGGAACTTAAAGGGGGCATGTAGGGGAAATGGTGGGGTAGTGGAAATGTCAGCCCAGAGGTCCAGGCTAATCTGAGGGATGGAAGGAGGAGGCCTGCCCTACTTATCAGTTCTGAATGGGAGGCAGTTACCACAGTGGTAAATGCTAACTGTATTCGCTAGAGGGCAGCCTTGCAGAAAACGTTGAATGACCTCATCTGCGCCATCAGGATACAGGAACCCTCGACGGCACATCCTCAGCTCACTGAATGGAACTGGGATATGAGCCTCAGAGGCAAGGCCACCATCTGTGCTGTCCATTCATTAAAAGCCGATGCGGTGATGTCCCATAGCCCCACTGGCAACCATGTTGTCTGCAGGCAGAGATGCATGTGGGGAGTTAGCATAGAGCTCAATTGCTGCTGGTGCCATGCCTCTGTTAGCCGTATCCTTTTATCTCCTTGAGCTCACTGCTCTGGAGGGTGCTGCCAAAGAATCCTTGTGGACTAGCTGCAGTGCATCTTTAACATGGCACGCAGTAGCCAATGGGTTTTTGGTGAAGACTGGCATCATGTGAATGCCATCTGCAATCCAACTGCTCTCAAACTGTTCTCTTCTTGCGCTGGACAAGTTAACTCAGAAGAGAGAGAGAGAGGATGGGAGGGGGCATGACTGAATTCTGGCACCTCAAATCATTTGAAATGTAGGCTGCCAAACTGGCAGAGAAGGTTTGGGATTGTTCATATAAAGGTAGTGAGGTTGGTGTCCAGCCTTTAGCCAGTTAGGAACCATGCTTACTGTCTTGACATAGAAACCTAAAAGTCATGCCTGGTGCCGTGTCGGAGACAGCTGATTCAATCACTCACTCGCGTAACCAGTGCAAAAGCTCGCTCATGGCTATAGCAATGGAGTGTAGGTCTGCATGCATCTCCAGCTGTAACTGGGCTTTTCAATCACAGGTGCAAGCAAGAAGAGAGTGAGGCCTGACCACGAAACAGAGTCCAACATCAGCTCAAGTCCACAGAGGACGCAAGAGAATGATGATGATGAAAACTTTGCACCTATAGAGCCGTGACCACAGCCGCCTCCACCTTCCACCAGCCGAGAGACATGTTAGTACCAGATCTAGTTCAGCCAAGGTCTTGCATTGTGGTAGTCACCTCACTGACATGTGACCACAGCAGAGGGGCATGGACAGGGTGGATAGGAAGCAGCTGTTACCCTTAGTTGAAGAGTCAGTTACGAGGGGACACAAGTTCAAGGTGAGGTCAAGAGGTTTAGAGGGGACTTGAGGAAAAACATTTTTACCCAGAGGGTGGTGATGGTCTGCAATGCACTGCCTGATAGGGTGGTAGAGACGGGTTACCTGGGTGAGCACTTGCCATGCCATAACATTCAAGGCTATGGGCCAAGTGCTGGCAAATGGGATTACGTAGGTAGGCTTTTCATGCACTCAATGGCCGTAGGGCCTCTTCTTTGTTGTATTATTTGATTTTGATTCTGTGATTCAGGGGAGGCAGGAACAGCCAAGGTCACTGGCACTTGAAGGACTGCAAAGGATGAGGCTTCAGCTAAATCTTAGTTGGATGGTGAGCCTCTGGCAGAGGGCCTAGACAAGGTACGGGAGATACAATGAAAGGAAGGAGATCAGGTAGACATGGGGGTCGTCAACAGAGTGGCAGAAGAGGTGGAGGAGTCCGTCAGCCTGCTGCTAATGAAGTGGTACAGATATATGCATTTATCGAGGTCTCCATGGGAAGGGTGGCAGACGCCATGGAGAACCTTGCGCAGCAGAAAGCCCAGTTACAGCTGGAGATGCATGCAGACCTACACTCCATTGGCTGTAGCCATGAGCGAGCTTTTGCACTGGTTACGCGAGAAGGGACTGGACGCCTCAACCTCCCCCAGGTGGCCCTTTCCCTCAAGGAGGGGTCTTGGGGCACCCAAAAGGAGGAGAAGCATCAGGTGGACACCCCTGGGAGCTCCACTCAGGAGGGTGCCTGACTATTTTTGTTTCTTTTTTATAAATTTAGAGAACCCGATTAATTTTTTCCAATTAGGGGGCAATTTAGCATGGCCAACCCACCTACCCTGCACATGTTTGGGTTGTGGGGGCGAAACCCACGCAAACACGGGGTGAATGTGCAAACTCCACACGGACAGTGACCCAGAGCTGGGATCGAACCTGGGACCTCAATGCCATGAGACTGCAGTGCTAACCACTGCGCCACCGTGGTGCCCAGGGTGCCTGACTATTCGGATTCCCCGCTGTTTGGGACCCCATTTTCTCCAGCCATTGGGACCCCAGGCGGTGCACCTACCCCATGGCAGGTGACCCAAACTAAGCCGTGGCCCTCCAGGCCATGAGGGTACAATAGATGTCTGCCAAAGCCATCAAAAACAATAGGGAGCAGCGGTGAGCAGGCTGTCACAACTCCTGTGACTTTTGGGGGAGCATCTAGATGTAGTGGCAGGAAAAATAAATGAAATAAGCACTGATTTCACTGTGGTGGCATGGGTGCATGGCCGTTGCCTATTGTTGATACACACTAGATAATATCAACTCCAGGGCATCACTGCAGGAAGATTTGTGTCCCAGAGCTTGACACACCCCTAGCCAAGCTATTCCAGTACAGCTACAACACTGGCATCTACCCAGCAATGTGGAAAGTTGCCCAGGTGTGCCTTGTACACAAGAAACAGGATAAATCCAACCCAGCCAAGAAATGCTGGTGTTTGCGGCTGACTGCTCAATGTTCTGCACAATTTGTGACTCCTCAGATAATGAAGCAGTCTGTGTCGAGATACAACAAGACCTGGACAATATCCAGGCCTGGGCTGACAAGTGGTAAGTTACATTTGCACCACACAAGTTGCAGGCAATGATCTTCTCCTACAAAAGAGGATTTAACCACCGCCCCTTGACATTCAATGGCATTACCATCGCTGAAACCCCCACTCAATGGTTACCATTGATAAGAAACTGAACTGCACTAACCACATTAATACTGTAGATACCAGGGCAGGTCAAAGGCTAGGAATCCTACGGCGAGTAATTCACCTCCCGTCCCCCCAAAGCTAACTACAAGGCACAAGTCAGGAGTGTAATGGAATACTTTCCATTTGCCTGGGTGAGTGCATCTCTAACAACACTCAAGAAGCTCGACACCATCCAGGACAAAGCAGCCCGCTTGATTGTTCCCCTTTCCACAAACATTCAAACCCTCCACCACCGACGAACAGTGGCAGCCATGTGTATCATCTACAAGATGCACTGCAGTAACTTACCAAGGTTCCTCAGACAACACCATCCAAACCAACAACCATTACCATCTACAAGAACAAGAGCAGCAGGAACCCCACCACTTGGAGGTTCTGCTCCAAATCACTCACCATCGTGACTTGGAAATATATCGCCGTTCCTTCACTGTCACCGGGTTAAATTCTGGCCTTGGTTGATTGTGTGGAGTCTGTACTTCATTCCCGTGTCTGCGTGGGTTTCCTCCGGGTGCTCCGGTTTCCTCCCACAATCCAAAGATGTGCAGGTTAGGTGGATTGGCCAAACTAAATTGCCCCTAAGGTTATGTGGGTTTACGGGATAGGATGGGGGATTGGGCTGAGGTAGCGTGCTCTTTTGGAGGGCTAACGCAGACCTAATGGGCAAATGGCCTCCTTCTGCACTATAGGGATTCTATGATTCATTGTCCTCTTGACCACCTGCACACCTCCCTCGGCTCGGGCGGCACGGTAGCACAGTGGTTAGCACTGTTGCTTCACAGCTCCAGGGCCTCAGGTTTGATTCCCGGCTTGGGTCACTGCACGGAGTCTGCACATTCTCCTCGTGTCTGCGTGGGTTTCCTCCGGGTACTCCGGTTTCCTCCCACAGTCCAAAGATGTGCAGCTTAGGTGAATTGGCCATGCTAAATTGCCCTTAGTGTCCAAAAAGGTTAGGTGGGGTTACTGGGATGGGATGGAGGTGTGGGCTCAAGTGGGATGCTCTTTCCAAGGGCCAGTGCAGACTCGATGGGCCGAATAGCCTCATTCTGCACTGTAAAATTCTATGATTCTATGACTCACCGTTCCCTTGTCCACCTGCACCCATCGCCCCACTCACCAAACGCGCCCAACATATTCTGCCTCTCTTCTCGGTCTTTCTGCCCCCCCCCCCCCCCACCATTGTGCCTCTCCTCTCTGGCAACCCCCTCCACCCCACCTCCCACCCAACATCCTCCCAATCTACAAAGGTCCTTGTCATACACCATTACCTGATGTAGCTGTAAACCTGCTGCTGGTTGCTCCACATGGGGCTCCTAGCTCCAATATTGCGAGGTTCCACTTAGAGCTCCTGGCTCTGTCATCCAACTCCAGTTGCTGCTCCAGGCAAGTCCCAACTTGTGGATGGCATGTTGGTCCAGATGTGTTTGGAATGACAGCCCGCCATTATCCCACCATGATGGTCTGGACTGCGATCAGGAAGCCAATTTTTCAGCTCCTGGCTTATTGTCTGCCCTTAACGGCAAGTGCCCCATAGCTAGCAGGACTGGAAAATCCAGGCCATTATGTACAACAAACAAGGTGCACTGCTGAAACTCACCAAGTCTCCTTTGACAGGACTTTCAAAAGACACTTCCTCTTACCAAGAAGGTCAATGGAAGCAGACACATGGGAACGTCAAGTGGCTCCAATATTGATTCCAGGCTCCACGTGCTGCTCCAGGTGTCCATCCAGGTAAGTCCAGACTCGTGCATGGCACGTTGGTTCAGACATGTCCTGGAGCGGCATGAAATCACGTTGACGGGACAGTCGATTGGACCAAGACACACATCATCCCGACTTGGAACTATATCTGCTGTTGCTGATTTAAAAGCCTTGCTAACAGAAAGGTGGGTGTACCTAAACCAGCTATACAAGAGCTAATTACCAACTTTTCAAGGGAAATTAGGGATGGGCAGCAAATGATGGATGACCTTTCCAGTGATGCTCACATCCCATGAAAAAATAAAACAAACATTTATTATCCATTCTTAAAGAAAATAATGATTTGTTGAGCTTCTGTGCAATGAAATGGATGTATGCATTCATCTGCTATGCTCGATTTCCCAAGTACAGGATTCGGCAGACCAGGTTAGATGCTCGGAACAATATAACCACTACCTGATTATGTTTCTTTCCATCCCAGTTCAAGTCCAATCCAATATTTGGAAGGCAATGTTCTGAGACTGTCAATCTGATTGGTACATCCAGAACAATAATGCCTCTAAGGTTCATAAGTTGGCAGACTGAGGAGATAAAAGGAAACTGTGTTCCGTTATTTCATGATTAGAGGAATTCAAAAGAAAGCACACAATATCGAAAGTTATTAGTTTGTCTCTGACAGCTTGTAAAATTGCCGTAACAAAACTCTACTCCATTATAAATAATAAGGGTACAAAACCTGCAGGATCTAAAAGAAACATTTTAAGGACTTATTCAAAATTGAAAATAAATGCAACTAGTTGGTTTATTGAGTCATGTTGCTCATTTCTCGCACTGTCTCTGTAACATAAAGCAATATATTGCTTTTGATCTTTCTTCATATTATTAGGCAATTGTAAAAGAATGATAATGCGCAATGATACTCTTGGGATCAATATTTGGGAGCCTGAAATTTTAGCTTTAAAAAGGTCCAGAAATCTGATAGCTAAAAATAATAATCAAATACACTCAACATCCACTGTGAGCCAGGGAAGTCCATGAATTTCTCAAAATCATTAGCATGCACTATGCCCTGCAGATGAAATACACACCGCCCCACTGCAACAACATGGATCCAAGGGCCCATCTCTTGGGGGTTGGATTCTATCATCCATCTAAGAGCTCGGAGGTGGGGAGCAAGGGCTGTAAAATGGCAAGAGATAGTTTGGGGTGGAGTGCCTACTGTCTTTCCACTGCCATAACATTTTACCAATGGTGGGAATGGTGGATATGGCATTCCTGTCCAGAACCCAATGGAGCAACTGCCATTTTTGCAGCAGACCAGCAATGAATGGGCCATCCCCTGCATGCAGAGGCAATCTGCTGAACCTTTGCAGCCGCCCTATGGGCTTAGGGGTGGGGGCACAGGGCAAAGACTCATATTTGAACACTCTGTGGTCCCCCCAATTGCACTCACCAATTGAACTTACCTTCCCCTTTCCACAGCCTGCCTGACATGCTCCAGCGACCCCACGCCCCAATTACCGGGTGGGCGGGTGGAGTTTTTTCATGGTGTCCTCTTTATCTTCAGTACTAACTGTGGCCACCACTCCTGTTGGCACTGTTGACGCTGCTGAGCTGCCAGTCCAGCAATTGGCCAGCAGCTCTTGGGGGTGGACAGCCATCATTTAAAAGGATGTCAAGCCCAATAGCAACTAATTAGCTATCTGACAGTGGTAAAATTGCAAATGGCCGAGGCTTGATCATTCTAGACTTTCTGGCCCATTGCCAGGGCCCCCAAAACTGCCAATTAGAAAAATAAATGAGAAGGGTGGCATGTGGTGCAGTGGTTGGCACAGGGACTGCGGCACTGAAGATCAGGGTTCGAATCCCGGTCCTGGGTCACTGTCCGTGTGGTTTTCACATTCTCCCCCACAACCAAAGATGTGCAGATTAGGTGGATTGGCCACGCTAAATTGCCCCTTAATTGGAAAAAAATAATAATTGGGTACTCTAAATTTATTTTAAAAAAAAAGAAAAATAAATGGGCATGGGTCTTTGTGTTACTGAAAAATGGTTATATATTTCTCCTCCATGATAAAATATTAAACAGCTGCATGCATAAAGTGTGCATGCAAAGTGCAGTCTAAAGGTGTACAGGTTAGGAAGGGTTATGGGGATAGGGCAGGGGAGGGTGCTCTTTCAGAGTTCATGCAGACTCGATGGGCTGAAATGCTGCGTTCCACACTGTAGGAATCCTATGGAAATATTGTAATGAATTTTGTTCTCTGCATAGGATCTGAATAGTTAGCTGAAACAGAGGTGCTCAAACCCAGTTACCATACAAGTAGAGAATCAAACATGCGGTTGGATGATGACCAAATGAATCCTGCTGGCTTACGGCTGCCCAGTGAAACTATAAAAACCCTTCATGCTCATTAAAGTTTTGCTGCAAGCATGCGGTAAGTATTCTAATTGTAACAGTATGATTCTGAATATAGCCAAGTATTTCTCATTTGGAGGTTTTACTGGTTGTTATTTAGCTTCCTTAATTTGGGCGCGATCCTCGGGCCATGCTGCGCCGGAAAAGCAGCTTGCTGCGGCGCAGCGTGCCGTTGAAAACCGGGAGACCCCGCTCCCGGGTTACACTGCGAGTGCCGGGAAACATGTGGCTAAACGCACTTGCTCGGGGACTTTGTTCCCTTTTGGGAAGAACGCGCCCTTTGTTTTATAATGAAATTTGTTTCTGCACTTGTTATGTCTTACGGAAATAAAGATGTCATCAGCTTTGTCAAGTTTTCTGAATTTAATCTGTGTAAAGTCAAATGTGTAAGTATACAGTACCTTGACCAGCATCACCAATTTAACCCTCATGTTCAAAAGCATTTGCGGCTATCATTTCAACAGTTTACTGAAATCTTTAACGTGCATATGGATTGTCACCAATATTTAATATAGGAGTTGAATTAACGTTAAATAAAACAGAAAAGAAGCTGGAATTAGAACTGCAATATCAAAAATATTGGAGCCGCTTTTAAATGCATGATGGCGTGACTGCACAAATGATTTTTTAAAACATTTTTCTGCAATATGCCTTTAGTCTTGAGCAAATCGGAGTTATCCTGTGGAATGGAACAGAAATTTCCCCCAATGTTTAATCGGCTAATCTATTCTCGTCGACGCAATTCTTCAAATCTTTCTGTACAAAGACTAAGGACGCAATTGAATGGCCACGTTGCGCCCGGAAAGTAGAGTATATTTTATGTATAAAAATATATACATACATATATATGTATACACACTTGCATATATATATATATTATTTTCATAAGATTGAAAACTGCAACTTGATATTCAGCTGTATGTGGCTTATATTTATATATTTTCCCGTCTACATACCTGGTCCACTAACAAAGGGAAGAGCCAAACTTTGTTCTACTAATTAAACAGTTGAACAGAGACAATTACACCGGCCTTCCTTTCAAGATGCTGAAAGTTTAAATTTGTCCAGAACTTCTAATTATAGGTCTGTGTAAATTAGAATTTAAAAATGAACTCTCAATACAACAGAATTGTGACTACAGGCAACATGCACCTGGGATGAAAAACTGATGGTAAACACAAACCCTATTAGACGAGAGGAAAATGGCAGTGTCGTGGCAATCCAAATACCCTGGCTAATGCTCTGGGGGATCGGAGTTCAAATACCACCACAGGTGCAGATGTCCTAATTATAATCTTCCAGAGTTCCCTAGATTCAGGAGTTCTCCCTCTGGAATGGAAAATTGCACATACCACTCCACTTTTTAAGAAGGGTGAAAATGTAAAAGCAGGGAAATACAGACCAGTTAGCCTAATGTCTGTGGTGGGGAAATTGCTGAAGTCTATAATCAGTGATGGGGTAACTGAACATCTTGATAAATTTCGGTCAATCTGGGAGAGCCAGTGTAGATTCATGAAGGAAAAGTCATGCCTGACTAATTTTATTGAATTTTTTGAGCAGATGACCAAGGTTGTGGACAGGGGAATGTCAATGGATGCCACTTATATGGACTTCAAAAAGGAATTTGATAAAGTCCCACACAAGAGACTGTTAGCTAAGGTGGAAGCCCATGGACTTGAGGGCAAATTATTGACATGGTTAGGAAATTGGTTGAGTGGCAGGCGACAAAGAGTGAGGATAATGGGTAATTACTCAAATTGGCAGGGGGTAACTAATGGGTACCAAAGGGATCTGTGTTGGGGCCTCAATTATTCACATATTCATTGATGACTTGGATGATGGCAGAGAAAGTCATTTATCCAAATGTGGGGATGATATGTTAGGTGGCATTGTAGACAGCCTAGCTGATAGTATAAAATTCCAAGGCGATATTGATGTAGGTGAATGAGCAAAGTAATGGCAGATGAAACTACCCGAACAGACGCCGGAATGTGGTGACTAGGGGCTTTTCACAGTAATTTCATTGAAGCCTACTTGTGACAATAAAAGGTTATTATTATTATTTAATGTAAGCAAGTGTGATGTTATCAATTTTGGACCAAAATAGGATAGAGCAAAGTACTTTCTAAATGGATAGAGGTTAGGTGCAGTGGATGCCCAAAGAGATTTAGGGGTTCAGGTGCATAGGTCCTTAAAATGCCAGGAACAAGTGCAGAAAATAATCAAAAATGCTAATGGAATGTTAGTCTTTTATACAAAGGATTGGAATATAAAGGCACAGGGCTAATGCTGCAGCTATACAAAGCTCTGCTTAGACCTCAGTTGGAGTACTGTGAGCTGTTCTGGGCACCACACCTCAGGAAGGATATTTTGGCCGTGGAGGGAGTGCAACGTAGGTTTACAAAAATGATACCTGGATTAATTACAAGGAGAGATTACTCAAATTAGACCTGTTTTCGCCAGAATTTAGAGGGCTAAGGGGTGATCTGATCGAAGTATCCAAAATATTAACAGGAAAAGACAAGGTAGATAAAGAAACTATTTCCACTGTTTGGAGATTCTAAAACAAGGGAGCATAGTCTAAAAAGTAAGGTTTGACCATTCAGGAGAGATGTTAGGAAGCACTTCTTCACTCAAAGGGTGGTAGAGGTTTGGAACTTTCCTACAAATAGCAGTTGAAGCCAGATCAGTTGTTAATTTTAAATCTGAGATAGATAAGATTTGTGTTCAGCAAAAATATTAACTGATATGGGCCAAAGACAGGTATAGGGAGCGCGATTCTCCACTCCCACGCCGAAGTGGCCGCGCCGTCGAGGTTCACGACGGCGCGGAACGGCCCTGGTCCCGACCGATTCAGGCCCTGACAATGGGCCAGGATCGGGGCCGCGTCATCTACACGCGCCAGGCCTTGTCGCCCGCATAAAGGTGGCGCCGCATAGATGACGCGGCCGGCGTCGCATAACGGGAGTCATCCGCGCATGCGTGGTTGCCGTCCTCTCTAAGTCCGCCCCACAAGAAGATGGGGGACGGATCTTGCGGGGCCGCGGAAGGAAGGCGATCCTCCTTCAGAGAGGACGGTCCGAAGATCGGTGGGCACCGATCGCGGGCCACCCCACATTTCAGGTAAAGCCCGGTGCAGGATCCCCCCTCGCCTCCCCCCCCTTCAGCGTTCACACACCGCCCACGACTGCAGCGACCAGGTGTGGACGGCGCTGGGGGGAACCCGCCATTTTGGCCTGGCCGCTCGGCCCATTCGGGCCTCAGAATAGCGGGGATGCCGGAGAATCGCCATTTTCGGTGTCTCCGGCCTGCGAAACTCGACCGGACCATTCCTGCCGCTTGGGAGAATCACCGGAGGGCGTCGGACCGGCGTCCCCGGAAATTCTGGAGCCTAGGCGATTCTCCCAACCGGCGTGGGAGTGGAGAATCGCGCCCATGGAGTTAGGTCATAGATCAGCCGTGATCTCATTGAATGGCGGGACAGGCTCGAGGGGCTGATTGGCCTACTCTTGTTCCCATGTAGGTGGATTCTAGCTTATATTCTTTATAAGAAATTATATGGAATAATTTGTAAATTATAAAATTTACTGTTGCCAACTAAAAATGCATCCAGAAAATAAGTATGATGCAAGCTGACAGATTGTGCCAGTTAATTGCATGAGTTAAAGCAAAGGTGGATCAGCTTTAATGTGAGTTCATGTACTACTGTTTGCTGAGAGAATGTGTGTGAACCATGTATACGTGCTGAAAGATTGTCAAATAGCAATTTAGGAAAGGATTAAGAATAATTCTTAAACATTTTCTGATTCTCAAACAACTGTGAAATGATGACTGCTCAAGGGAACTTTACGATCTGTGGAGGGAAGTTATTCTATCTATTAATAAAATCATTTTTGTATAACACTTACAATATTGGGAAATCAATTTTTCTTTTTTTTTTCCTTTTTAAAAATAAATTTAGAGCAGTGTTTTTTCAAATTATTTTCCCTGGAACCCATTTTTATCAACTGCCCATCCTTCGGGTCCCACATCGGCTTACCTTTGCGATCTACGCTGGCCGATCTTCACAAGCCTGAACTTCACGACCCATGCCGGCGAACCTCTGCAACCAACGTGGGCCGACCTTCCCGACCCATGCGGCCTGAACTTCAAGACCCACCATTTTCGCTTACCTTTAATGTGACAGGTGAGGCTGTCCTCATGATTTGTGGGCAGCCTTTTGTGGGCAGCACGGTAGCACAGTAGCTAGCATTGTGGCTTCACAGCGCCAGGGTCCCAGGTTCGATTCCCCACTTGGTCACTGTCTGTGCGGAGTCTGCATGTGCCTGCGTGGGTTTCCTCCGGGTGCTCCAGTTTCCTCCCACAGTCCAAAGACATGCAGGTTAGGTGGATTGGCCATGCTAAATTGCCCTTAGTGTCCAAAAAGGTTAGATGGGGTTATTGGTTTAGGGGGATAGGGTGGAAGTGAGGGCTTAAGTGGGTCGGTGCAGACTCGATGGGCCGAATGGCCTCCTTCTGCACTGTATGTTCTATGATTAGATTCTATGATGATCTCAAGTGCTTTGTTATTCAGTGTTACATTTCTGCTAAGGACTTCAGTTGATGAGTTAAGATCTCACTGCATCCATTGAACAAAATCAAGAGGTTTGTCCTCGAACTTGCTATGTTTATGTTTAATCTTATAATGCCTTTGAAGTTTTGAGGGTTTTAATCTTTTATTTACCAGTGCTTCCCTGCATATAACACGCATGAACTTTGGATCCTGATTTGCATTGACACAATTAATAACCCATACATCAAGTAATCATCTTTACGCTGCTTTTGGGGGCAGCACGGTGGCGCAGTGGCTAGCCGAGGTTCGATCCCGGCTCTGGGTCACTGTCCATGTGGAGTTTGCACATTCTCCCCATGTCTGCATGGGTTTCGGCCCCACAACCCAAAGATGTACAGGGTAGTGGCCATGCTAAATTGACCCTTATTTGGAAAAAATGAATTGGGTACTCTAAATTTAAAAAAAAAACTATCTTTATCCTGCTTTGTTCCTGTTTTCAGCTTCTTCTTCATAGGTTATTCACCAGACGCCCTGGAACTCACAGCAGCATTGTTGGCAGCTACAAAATGGAAGAATCGCTCTCACGGGCTCAGAACACGTAACGTCAGTGTTTGGGATAGGTGACCTGCTCTCTGCTGCTCTAGGCAGGAAGACTCCAGCCATTTAAAAAAATAATCTGCTCCTGGGTCAGCGTGCTGATGTCAGGAGGAGGTGCTCTGTCCCAGTGGTCTCGGGGCCTGCGCACTCCTGAGGGGGCACGTATGCGCAGAATGGCCGTATTCTGAAAGCCGGTCGCGACCATCATTTTTAAAAGCTGATCATTTTGTTGGGTGCTACTTTCTGCAATCGGGAATGTCGCGACAATGTCCCCCGCGATCGGGAATGGCGCGACGCATGGCCCCGTGACCGGGAACACTGTGGCGCATGGCCCACGACCTTCCTGACACCCACCAGTCGCAATTATGGGTTTGAAAATGACCAATTTAGAATACCCAATTATTGTTTTCCAATTAAGGGGCAATTTAGCATGGCCAATCCACATAACTTGCACATTTTTGGGTTGTGGGTGTGAGACCCACGCAGACACGAGGAGAATGTGCAAACTCCACATGGACAGTGACCTGGGGCTGGGATCGAACCCGGATCCTCGGCGCCGTGAGGCAGCTGTGCTGACCACTGCTCCACCGTGCCACCAGGAAACCTATTTTGCAAAGGATTTTAATGAAAAAGGGTTCAGAGGAAAGTGATGATGCTATTTTAGAATTTCTGGAGGTGGAGTTTACCCAATATCTCACCGTACCTTTGCTAGGAGTTTGGCAGGAAGCCCAGAGAAACATAAATGGCCGTTCTTAGCCTTTTGTCTGGGATTCTCACTGATCTTTCACTGAAACTGTATCAGTGGAGTGGGACAATTCCTGTGAAATTTCCAGGTCTAGCTCGTGGACAGCTTATAGATGAGGCTTATATGAAAATTTCCTGTGGGTTTCCGCAGTTCTCAGTGTTACGACCCTTGCCTTCATGCTCTATATTGACAATATAGACTTAAATGTAAGGGGCATGATTAAGAAGTTTGCAGATGTTACAAAAATTGACCATGCGGTTGATAGTGAGGAAGACTAGACATTTTTTAAAAAATCTATGGATTGACCAGGTGGGCAGAAATGTGACAAATGGAATTCAAACCAGAGGTGTCTGATGGAATGAATCTGGGGCTGACAAGCAATTCACGGAAATAAATAAAGACTATAAATGACTGGCTACTGAGAAGTATAGAGGAACATAGCGATCTTGGCCTGCATGTCCGCAGATCCCTAAAAATAGCAGGACAGTCAGATAAGGCAATTAAGAAGGCATATGGGAGGCTCGCCTTATTAGCTGAGGCACAGAATATAAGAACAGGGAGATTATGCTGGAACTGTTAAAAAAAGTTAGGTTGCAACTAGAGTACTGGGTGTAGTTCTGATCATCACAGTGCAGAAACTTTGTGATAATATTAGAGAGAGTACATCGGAGATTTATTAGAATGTTGCTAGAGTGGAGAATTTTGGCGATGAGGAAAGATTGGATCAGCTGTGGTTGTTTCATTTGGAACACAGGAGGCTGAGGGGAGATTTAATTGAGGTGTACTGTATGAAATAATGAAGAGCCTACATAGTGGAGAGAGATCAACTTTGGCAGAGGCGTCTATTTGGCAGAGACGTCAATAACCAGGTGCTATAGATTTAAAGTAAATGATAGAAAGAATAGCGAGGAGTTGGGGAGAAAGATTTTTACCCATGTTATGTGAGGGTTTGGAACTCACTGTCTGAAAGGGTAGTAGAGGCAGCAACATTTAAAAAGTACTTGGGTATGCACCAGAAATGCCTTAATTTACAAGATCACAGACCGGCTGGATTGCTTTTCAGCTGGTACAAACACCATGGGCCGAATGGCCTCCTTGAATGTTGCAAATTTCTTTGATTCTGTAACACCATTTGCCAAATTCATTCATTGCTTTCACTGGAAAATGTACAGACTCATATAATTCAATCCAAAAATAATCGGTTAAAATCTTGGAATTTTAAATAATTAAAAGATAATTTCACTGATTGAGTCACTACAGATCAACAGCCCAATTATAACCAGACGGAATTACTGAATGCTTGGACTGTAGAAATACAATCTTCAAAGAAACCTGGCTTAGACTGGACAAAGCAGGAACTTAAATTGGCAAATATTCTATTATCTGTGGGGGTTCGGGAGAAATCTTACAAAGCATTTCCTTCAGACATTAAGTGGTGAGTAGAGCCGATGGAGGAACAAGTTTCAAATGGTGGCAGAATATGCACCATTGATGTTTTTCTCAATTTATACATTATTTTCCTGTTAAGCAGGGAGCCTGACATATATTCACCTACTGCTTAAGCGAGAAATCAACATACAACCTACCCATGTTTCATGTTTTACATTTCAATTCACAAAAGGCTTTCCTGTATAACAGAGAACTTGTGGCCATCGCCATCTTCCCTCATCCACTTTTGGAATGCTATAGTGCTGGGTGTGGGAGGGTTTACCATCCAACATTTTAAATGTGTTGTGTTACTTAAATGCACTTCAATAATTAGGGTAAGGACAACCTAATTAATCTAATTTAAGATTCTGACAGGTACTTAAGCAAAAGCTCACAATTATGATTTCCCCTGGAGAACATCAACAGTTAAAATATCAACTGACACAAGACGACTTAACACTTAGGGTTACAATTAAAATTTCAAAAAGAGGTACTAATGAAGCAATGAAGAATATGAAAATAAATTAAGATCAACCTGCAGCTAATGCATCTTCATGGTCATCAAGATGTAATTGCTCAGTTAAGGCTGATGCATTTTTTTTCCATGCTGGTTTGTGCTAATAACATTCTGGCTGTGGAATGAGCATCCAGCTTGAAACACCTGGCTCTGGAATTTTACAATACCACTGGTAGCCAAGGAACTAATCTTTTAAAGCTCATGAAAACAGAAGAAGAGATACCAGGTTAGAAATATAAGTGTTGTGATGACAATATTCTCAGATTTCCAAAAAATTTATGAAATTAAGCAAATAATTTGTCTAAAGGTAATATCTGTTACGATGAATCCCTGAAATTTATACAACTGCAAACTTTACGGCTTCCAATGGTAGTTTTTAAAGTACGGATTTCTAAAACTAATCTTTCTGCTCCTTGCCTTTGTACCAAAATATAAAGCGAAACTAATATGCATTTTGTATACACAGTATTTGAAACATTCAAACACACAGGAATCCGGTTTTGTCCGTAAAATCCAATTCTTGAATTAGAGGCACGGACATGACATTGTACTAATATATCAGGTTGGGTGAGAGTTTTAGCGCCTCAGGAATTCAAACTCGTGTCCCTGTTCTTCTTGATTTTCAGTATCAGTGGATCTAAGAATCCAATGTCAGTTACGATTTTAAGGAAGTCCAGAGTGGAAAAAATACAATCGATCAAGCCTGCTCAAGAACATGTGCAACCAGGAATTTCTATAGAATGTTATATTTTTCAGAGAGGATATAAAAGTAGCTTTTTGAGCAGCTATAATTAAGTTAATCACAGTTAAGGACGTTAGCGAACCAGATCGGTGTTTATGACAATTGACGATAACTTCATGGTCATTATTATTGAGACGAGTTTTCAATTTCAGATTTTTAAAAAATAAATTCAGCGTGCTCATTAATTAAATTTAAATTCCACCAGGTGCTGAAGTGGGAGCATCCCCAGAACCTGGTCCTCTGGATTACCACTGCACCATCTATAATGACAGGAATTGTGCAATTATTAATTGAACTTGTTCAGGAAATTGAGAAAATATTATTACTATTTTCCTTAATCTTCTATGGAAGAAATTTAAAAAACATTAAATTTAGATGTTGCAAGTGTATTTCAAAAATTACTCAAATCCTCCCTCTTTAACTTTGCTTTTTGAAGAGATGGGGCATCTTAGGAATTGTAGTTCCTTTGCCTCATTATCCATTGTTACCAAGATGTGTCACAAATGTCATGAAATTGACTTACATCCAAACCTTCAGGTCATTTGCAACTTTAGGATTTCCACATATCATAGTAATATGTTCACCTGTGTGAGTTTAGGAATGCTTGACTGACCTCTGACAATCATCCAAATGCTATTCGGTGGCCAATTTACTTGAGTACTTGTATCCAAAAATATATTAATGGCTGTTTCTGGAAAACTAAACTAAATTAGAGTTTGTGCAATAACAGAATGAAACACACATGGAAACTAAAATATTATTTGCTTTAGCTCAATTGTATGATAACTAATTTGATTATACCTTCTGGATTCGGCAAAATCAAGTTTTCTGTCAGTCTTGTGTCAAGAGGAGATAAAAATCTTGGGCAGGATTTTCTGGTTGTGCCCGCCCCGAGACCGGAAATCACCGCCCCAAGGTCAATGGACTTTTAAATGGCCCGCCAAATTTTTCATGCTGCCTGTGACGATTCCCACGGCGGGTGGGCGGGACCAGAAAATATACTTCCTCTTCTTGTGTATTCTGGAACAGCAAACAGTGCCTTGCTGATATTTGTTTCAAACTCCATGGGATGTGGGGGCGGGCTGGTGCTGTGGAGGGTGGTCATTCGGGAGATATTGCAGACAAAATTCCCAGCCTGGATCCACTGAAACCAAATCCTAATGTGCAAACTTTGTTCTTTTTTGAGGAACACCATGGCCGGGATTCTCCTTTTTGGGGACTAAGTCCCCATGCCCGCCGGAAAACGGGCGAGAATTACTCTGGACTTTTTCCTCGGAAGTCCAGGGTGATTCTCCATTTTCCAGGGGGCTAGCAGGGCCCCAACGTGCATCCCGCAGCTCTGGCTGCCGGCGGGGTCCTGCTGTCCAGACCGGTTGGCCGCGGGTGCCGCGACATGGCAGAGCCACACAGCGGGCCCACGCAGAGTAAGGTAGGTCCCCCCAGATCGCGATGGCCTGCCGATCGGTGGCCCACGATCGCGGGCCTGCCACCACTGAGGCCTCCCCCGGAGTCAGATTGCCCCCCCTCCCACCCCACCAGGACCACCACCGCGGACGCGGGACCGAGCTTCCGCCGGGTGGTGCCAGATGTAAACCACGCCGGCGGGAGTTCGGCCAGTCGACTGCAGAGAATCGCCGCGGGGGCCTATTTCAGCGGCCCCTGACCGGCGCCGTGGCGACTGCGCAGGCGTGATTACCGCTGATTCTCCGGTCGCCGGAGAATCGGCAGCCCGGCGTCGGAGCGGCGTGGCGGGAATATTCCGCGCCCCCAGCGATTCTCCGACCCGGCGCGGGCTCGGAGAATCCCACCCCATAGCTTCAGGTCCTGCAGTGGAAAAATGCTTACTTGATCTCACAATGCAATGGGCCCTAACTGAATGTAAGACTCCCTATTAATTCAAACCTTGATGGAGGTATAATCAGCTTCACATACCAGTAACTTTGGGAGGATTCTTGTGCCCTCCCCCAAGGTGAGTTTAGTGGCAGGGGCACGGCATTAAATCAGGTGGGAGGGTGGCAAGTGAGGTCCACACCACCTTCCTACCTCTACCCTGGTTAAGTTTGATGCAGAAAGGCCTGCCGACAGCCTTCCTGCCTGCTGGCAATTGAGGTCATAAGTGGGCAATTAATGCCATGCCCTTGCAACCATTGCTCCACTCCTCCTGCCATCTCTTTTTTCTTCTTTTTAAAATTTTTTTTTTTTTTTTTTTTAAAAAGAGTACCCAATTCATTTTTTCTAATTAAGGGGTAATTTAGCGTGGCCAATTCGCCTACACTGCACATCTTTGGGTTGTGGGGGTGAAACCCACGCAAACACAGGGAGAATGTGCAAATTCCACACGGACAGTGACCCAGAGCCAGGATCGAACCTGGGACCTCGGCACCGTGAGACAGCAGTGCTAACCATTGTGCTCAGAAAAGATAGGAAAGGAAGGAAAGGGGCAGGGGTGCAGTATTGATTGAGGAGAGCATTGCAGTGCTGGAAAAAGAGGATGTCCCAGAGCATTCAAGGACAAAATCAATTTGGCTAGAGCCAAGGAACAAAAAAAGGTGCAATTACATTGCTCAGTGTAGTCTATAGACCACCAACTAGTGAGAAGGATGTAGAAGAACAAATCTGCAAGGAAATTACAGAGAGATGCAAACATTATAGAGTTGTTTAATGGGGGACCGTAATTACCTGAATGTAGGCTGGGACAATGGTAGTATAAACGGTGGAGAGGGACAAAAATTCTTAGATTGTGCTCAGGAGAAAACTTTTCAGCAGTATGTGTCCAGTCCAATGAGAGGGGATGCACTGTTGGACCTGGTTATTGGAAATGAGGTGGGCCAAGCAGATCAAGTGTCAGTGGGGGAACATTTAGGAGACAATGATCATTGTATTGTAAGGTGTAGGATGACGATAGAGAAGACAAATAGGCAATCAAGGGTAAAAATAATTAACTGGGGATGAGCCGACTTCAATGGGGCAAGATTGGAGCTGGACCAGTTAGGCTGAAATGAAAGGTTGGTGGGGAGGAACTGTAACTGAACAATGGGCTGCCTTAAAAACAGAAATAGTCTGGACACAGTCAAGATATAGTCCTTAAAAGGGAACGGTAGGGCAAACAAATCCATAGCTCCCTGGATGGAACAAAGAGATAGAAATTAAGATAAGGAATAAAACGTGTGCTTACGACAGGTGTCAGGTAGAAAATACAGTTGAGAACAAAAGAGGAATACAGAAGGTTTAGAGGGGAGGTGAAAAAGCACATTATAGAAGTGAAGAGGGATTATGATTAAAAAACTGGGAGCCATAAAGGGGAACCCCAAAGTCTTCTTCAGACACATAAATAGTAAAAGTATAGTAAAAAGAGTAGGGCAGATTCGGGAACAAAATGGGAATTTATATATGGAGGTATTAAATTAATACTTTGCATCCGTCTTTACTAAGGAGGTAGGTGCTACCCAGGACATAGTAACAGACAAGGAAATTCTGTCCCTAGGGTTCAAAATTGATAAGGAGGAAGTGTTGAATAGACTGCCGGTGAGATCCTCGTTTTCTGACTCTTGCAATATTTGCACCCATGTTTGTGCTCACAGCGAACGCAGGTGCAAAATCCTGGCCAATATTGTAATGTAGGTGTACATGACAGCTAATTTATGCATAGCAAGACCCAGATGATCTGTTTTAATCAGGTAGCTTGAGGAATAACAGGTAGAATGAAAAAAGGCAGGACCTTGGTTTAATATCTCACTTGCAATACAGTGGGCGGGATTCTCTCAGCCCGGGGCCGGGCCGGGGAATCCCTGCGTCTGGCGCGAATCGCACCACGTCGCCCCGACGCCATTCTTCGTAGAGCGGAGGATCGGCGCCATTGACGCCGGTGTGGTGCCGATCGGGGCCGCGTAGGCCTGGGATGGGCCGAGCGGCCGTAGCAAAAAACCCGGGTCCCGCCGGCGCCATTCTAACCTGCTCTCAGTCGGCGGGACCTCGGCGTGGAAGGGTCCGGGGGCGACCTGTGTGTGTGGGGGGGGGGGGGGGGGGAGAAATCGACCCCGGGGGGGACCTCCATTGTGGCTTGGCCCGCGATCAGGGGCCCACCAGTCAGTGGGCCGGCCTCTCGGGCTGGGGGCCTCCTTTCTTCCGCGCCAGCCCCTTTAGCCCTACGCCATGTTGCATCGGGGCCACTACGCGTGGGCGCCGGTGCCAATGCGCATGCGCGGACCCCCCCAGCGCCGTTGACGCCAGGATCGGCATGCTGGCCCCCTGTAGGGGCCAAAATTGCTGATCCTGAGGCCATGTTGACGCCCTCGGGAAATACAACAGTGTTTCCGACGGCGTCAACACTTAGCCTCAGGATCACAGAATCCCGCCCAGTCCCTGACTGTGCAGCGCTCCCTCAGGTCTGCATCTATGTGTCAGTCTAGATAACGTGCCCCAATTTCTGTAATGCAGCCTGTGCCTATTGCAGCAGAATTCTGACCTTTGCAGCTGTAGGATAGCAGTTCCCTGCAGGCAAAATTCTGGAAACCTGGCTCCACTTTGTATAATATGTATGGGCAGATGAGAATTCAAGGTTTAAATTTAAATTATGGATTCCCAATAAATTCTGGAATTTACAGGGCCTTTTGGAGGTGGGGTCAGAGACGGAAGGCTGGAAAAGTGGCGTGGGAAGGTGGGGTGGCATGTCCGATGCCTTCCTGCCACCATACCAGAACCTAACTGTGTTATTTAGGTGACCAATTAGTGACCTATTCCGACCTCTGCTGGTATTTTGCCAGTGCCTGGAGACCCTCTGTTGTGTAAGGGTTCCACTTGATTGTCTCCTGGTAAGCCCCAGGGAAGGGGAGGGCCTCCTATTTAGGCACTCTTTGGCCCAGGGAGGGGCCTCCAATAGCATTAGTACCAATTGTCTGCAGCGCATGTCCCCCCCCCCCCCCCGCCTCCCATCCACCTCGGACCCAACTTTTGCCGGGGCCCAGCTAGCCTCATTTAACCTTACTTTCAGGGCACATTTTCATCAATGAGTTCTCACCCTCGAGGTGCAACCCCAGCAGTTGCCACTATCTCCCAATCAAGGAGTCGGCAGCTCTTGGGAGTAGGCCACCATTCTTAATTGGACAGCAGCCCTGTGGCAGTCAGTGAATTGGCCACCAAAGCCACCGTGCATGCAGTCCCAGCACCACGACCCCTGCCACCTGCAAAACATTTTACCCCTAATGTTTGCAAGCATCCTCAAAAACGCTTCAAAGAAACAGTAGACAGATGCACTTTAGACTATAATTAGTTGTCTAGCATACATCTAAGCATTGAAATGACATCACTTCTATGGCTCTTTTCACAAACCATAATTAAAACTAATAGATCTCATCGGAAGTATGGAACATGGAATTTGTATATCTACCAACTGTTCTCTCTAACACTCTGCGTTTTGGGTTTCTCATGATTGATCTCGAACAGGGGCCTAAAAAGCAAAAATATACCTTCACAATCCATTCTGATTTTGTTTCGGTTTTGGATAAGAGCAAAACATAAAGCAGTGCTGACCAAAGACTAGTCTGTTATAGATTTGTTAACTTTGCGCTCCTTTTCATTCATGTTGAAATATCAAATAGGAACAAAAATGGTTATTTTTCTTATAATGTTTATACTAGAAATGTTAGGGAACAAGAAAGCAGGTAAGTAAGGATGAAATGTATCAGCAAGGGTCAGACTTCTTGTAACATAGTGGCCTTTTGGATTTTCCTAAAGTGTTTTGATGTCCTTATATCCACAACCAAAAACAAAATGTTGATTTTGAAAGCCTTCTAGCATACTTAATTCTCTAAATAAACACAGGTCTGGTTAAACATGAAAGATGGATTGAAGGTCAAGTACAAATTTCTGATAGTTTTAAAATGTCGACTAAAAATTGATAGCTGTTGAAAATTCAAATAAATTTCATTCCAAATAAATTTATCATCCACCTTGTGGATTTTCTTTCATGTGTACAGCTGAACATTTAGCACATAGCTGATAAAGACATTTGTCTATCAACAGGTCACAAAATGATCACAGATGCAGTGTCTCAAATCATGGTGTAAAAATCAACTGGAGAAGTCTGCGTTTATAATTATATCAGAACACAGCTGCCTACATTCCAGCTTTTCACAAAAAGGAGTAGACACAACCTCTCTGGTAGCAACAGGTGTTGGAAAATATATCTAGTTCAGCACTTCTTTTCCTGTTGGGAACTCCCTGCGGTACAATGTGATATTATGGCTGAGTTAGATGGCCATCTGTAGTGTTTCTTTCTCTCAAGGATAGAGGGATATTTGACTCTGTTCCCAAAGTTGGTAATCTACTTTACATTCATACTGGTCTCTCACTAGTATGCATGAAAATACATAAAATTGGCCAGTGCGCTAGGCCAGGGAAGTGGCAAGAACCCCAAAGAATCAATTTAAAGAAATAAGGATTGATTCTTTCCCCACCCGAAGTTGATGACCACACACAGCAGAAACTCTAGTGCCCACCTACCCATCAATGGTTTGTAAGATTATTGAACATTTAAACAAACTAATTAGGCAGAAAAGATGATTAAGTTCTAAGCTAAGGTGTAGGTATACTGTACATTGTTGCACATTTACATGAAAGTTGAAGTGTTCAGACAAAATTGATTTTTTTGATGGTGGGACTAAGTTGATGATTTTTGGAGTTTATGTCTCCTTTCAAGTGCACCTCTCCATGACACCCAACTATCCAGGCTGTCCCTCTCATCGTCTAGGTCCAGGCACTATCCCACCATTCCTACCTGAATCCTGCTGATGCTGCTGCATTCAAGATCAATTGGATATGGCTGCATGATGTGACAGGGATTCCTGATCCCAAGACTGCACATCCGCCAAGCAAGAGTTCAATTGCTTAAACGGTAGCAACAGGATTGATAGAAACATGCTGAGAGAGCATTCATGAGGAAGGGAAAGTCCATCTGAAAACATGAACTGTGGCTTTTTGGCTTCAACAATTTGCATCATTGTCAAGTGTGAACTGGCATTTTAAAATTTTGACACCAGGGGCGTCATTCTCCGACCCCCCGCCGGGTCGGAGAATGGCCGTTGGCCGCCGTGAATCCCGCCCCCGCCCCCGCCGAAGTCTCCGCTCCCGGAGATTGGGCGGGGGCGGGAATCCAGCCGCGCCGGTTGGCGGGACCCCCCGCTGGATTCTCCGGCCCGGATGGGCCGAAGTCCCGCCCAGGAATTGCCTGTCCCGCCGACGTAAATCAAACCTGGTATTTACCGGCGGGACCAGGCAGCGTGGGCGGGCTCCGGGGTCCTGGGGGGGGGCGCGGGGCGATCTGACCCCGGGGGGTGCCCCCACGGTGGCCTGGCCCGCGATCGGGGCCCACCGATCCGCGGGCGGGCCTGTGCCGTGGGGGCACTCTTTCCCTTCCGCCTCCGCTACGGCCTCCACCATGGCGGAGGCGGAAGAGACTCTCCCCACTGCGCACGCGCGGGAAACTTTCGGCGGCCGCTGACGCTCCCGCGCATGCGCGGGGAAACTGACAGCGGCCGCTGACGCTCCCGCGCATGCGCCGCATTTCCGCGCCAGCTGGCGGGGCAACAAACGCCATTTCCGCCAGCTGGCGGGGCGGAAATCCCTCCGGCGTCGGCCTAGCCCCTCAATGTTGGGGCTAGGCCGCCAAAGATGCGGAGACTTCCGCACCTTTTTGCCGGCGCGATGCCCGTCTGATTTGCGCCGGCTTTGGCGCCAGTCGGCGGGCATCCCGCCGTTGGGGGAGAATTTCGCCCCAGAAATCTAAAATGCAAAGTGTTGCATCCCTTTGTGAACACGGAAATTCACGCAGAGACACCCAAGAAGAATTACTCTAAAAAATACTTTTGAGGTTGCTGGACATTCCAAAGCATTTTGGTACTTTCAAAGTGTAGCCACTATTGCCATGTTGTAACCTTTACATTAATGGGAGCATTTTGCGTGATAATTTTATATTCTGAGTTAATTGTGTCTAGAATTCACAGCAAGAGGTCGCCATTCAATGTAGTTAGTATGTAAGTCACATTTTTCATTGCGCGCTGATGAGCTGCTTCCTCTCCCACTCTCCCCTGTTCTTTCCCCCTCTTCCTTGTCCCTCCCCATTGTGCTTCTCCTCTCTCCCTTGCCCGTCCCATTCCCTGTTCAGGTACATGGCTATGGAAGAATCAGATCAGGGATACCATGGGAAAGTTGAGTCAGAAACAGCCATGGAAGGATTAGTTTGGAAAGCTTTTATGTTTGGGCTTTGGAGTGCCTTTGGGGTCTGGGCCCAAACTTTTTATTTAACTCAGGGTGTTGATGGTGGGGGATTCAGTGATGATTCAGTCACATGAATAGCAAGAGGCGGAGCTTAGATTCCCTCTTGTTGAAGATGGTCATTACTTGGTACTTGTGTGTCATAAATATAACTTGTCACTTAGCACATACCTGAATGTTGTCCAGGTCTTGCTGCATGCAGGTGTGGACTGCTTCAGCATCTGAGGAGTTTTATATCAAATTGTACACCGTGCATTCATCAATCATTATGCCCACTTCTGATTTTTTTTAAACGTTCTAATTAAGGGGCAATTTAGTGTGGCCAATCCACCTACCCCCCCACAGCTTTGGGTTGTATGGGTGAGACCCACGCAGACACAGAGAGAATGTGCAAACTCCACACGGACAGTGACCCGGGGCTGGGATCAAACCATGCCATGAGGCATCTGTGCTAATCACTGCTCCAATGTGCTGCCCTAACTTTTGATTTTATAATGGAACTCCTGCATTGGTGTCCCAAACTCAGGTGAATGGTCTTCAACAACCACAACCATTTTCATCTGTGCTGGGTATGGCTCCAGCCAGTGAAAAGCTTTGCCTCTAATTCCCATTGACTTCAATTTTACTCGGTCTCCTTGATGCCACATGTGCCCAAGTGCTGTCAATCTCACCTCACCATTACGGAAAGATACAGTAACAACTGCCTGATTCATATAGTACCACTGTAAGAGAATGTCTTGGGGCACCCAGCAAGGCAGTGAATAATGACTAGGAGGAAGAACATAATTTGAGTTGGAGTGGAAAGACTAAAAGATGGAGCTTGAGGTGACTTTTGAAAGCAAGGAGGGGAGTAGGGAAGGTTTTGGAAAAAATAAGCAGAGGGCAGAAGTCCAGCAGCTGAATAGTTTCTAATGGTGGATGACTGGAAGCGGAAAACAAGCAGCAATCTGGGGCGAATTTCTCCCCCAACGGCGCGATGTCCGCCGACTGGCGCCAAAAACGGCGCCAATCAGACGGGCATCGCGCCGGCCCAAAGGTGCGGAATGCTCCGCATCTTTGGGGGCCGAGCCCCAACATTGAGGGGCTAGGCCGACGCCGGAGGGATTTCCGCACCGCCAGCTGGCGGAAATGGCGTTTGTTGCCCCGCCAGCCGGCGCGGAAATGCGGCGCATGCGCGGGAGCGACAGCGGCCGCTGACAGTTTCCCGCGCATGCGCAGTGGGGAGAGTCACTTCCGCCTCCGCCATGGTGGAGGCCGTGGCGGAGGCGGAAGGGAAAGAGTGCCCCCACGGCACAGGCCCGCCCGCGGATCGGTGGGCCCCGATCGCGGGCCAGGCCACCGTGGGGGCACCCCTCGGGGTCAGATCGCCCCGCGCCCCCCCCCAGGACCCCGGAGCCCGCCCACGCCGCCTGGTCCCGCCGGTAAATACCAGCTTTGATTTACGCCGGCGGGACAGGCAATTTCTGGGCGGGACTTCGGCCCATCCGGGCCGGAGAATTGAGCGGGGGGTCCCGCCAACCGGCGCGGCCCGATTCCCGCCCCCGCCCAATCTCCGGTACCGGAGACTTCGGCGGGGGCGGGATTCACGGCGGCCAACGCCATTCTCCGACCCGGCGGGGGGTCGGAGAATGACTCCCCTGAAATCAGAAAAAATAGCACGGGAGGGATGTATGGTTTAGACTCAGATTGGGCTAAGTAAGATTATGGAGGTATTTGAATGCACGCTCATGGAGGATGCGGAAACTAATTTGCATTTACGTTGTGCCTTTTATAATCTTAGGACTTGAAGCACTTTACAACTAGCCAATGAGATACTTTTCAAAGTGCAGTCAGTTTTGTAACATAGGAAATGTAGCAGGTTTGTGCACAGCATGCTCCCACAAACAACAATGTGACAATGATCGGATAAAAAGAAAACTACTTTTTAAAGGGGCTGGTTTAGCACAGGGCTAAATCGCTGGCTTTTAAAGCAAACCAAGGCAGACCAGCAGCATTGTTCAATTCCCATACCAGCTTCCCCGACAGGCGGTGGAATGTGGTGACTAGGGTCTTTTCACAGTAAGTTCATTTGAAGCCTAATTGTGACAATAAGCGATTTTCATTTCATTTTTTAGAATTGATGTTGGTTGAGGGATAAGAATTGACACTGCAGAGAACTAAATCCCCTGTTATTCTTCAATAGGGCGGTGGGATCTTTCAATGTCCATTGAAGGGTGCAGGCGTCGACTTAGTTTAACATTGTTTCTGAAAGTGAATAGCAAAGCCAATTTGGTATTGACACAGGGAGCCAATGGTGTTCGGTAAGAATAGGGTGGTGGATGAATTTTACAGTGCATGTATGCAATATGTGCTCCCATTTAAAGCAGACGTTGTACCAGTTCCCAGGACCAGGAGCACACAATAAAGGATCTGTGGTGGCCCAAGTCATTTTGATATTTCAAACTGGAGCCCGTTTCCTAATGGATTAAATTTCAGTGAGTTCCTAATGACCAAAAGTCAAAAGAGTGCCGCATCCGTGAGAAGCTTAAAAATAAGTAGCTTTATACTGTCTAGAAACAGCTGTACGGAGCCGCAGGGAAGAAAGCATTTCCACAATATTCAGCATAAAAGTCTTTACAGGCAGTTGTTACAGCTGTAGCTCAGGTTGTAAAACAGCCTAACATGCGAATTTAAAAGAGATTTAACTGGTGACACTCTTGAGTTCTTTTTACCCTTGTACTAAAAATAGCTTCAAAGCTCAAAAGCTCCCTCCACCCGAACAGCCTGTTCTTGTCTTGTAGGTGGCAAGTGAATAACCAACACAAGCTGTGCAAAATGGCCATTTCAATTGTGGATCTGAATTACTTGTGCAATTTACCCTGCAGAATCTGCTATCTAGCCCAAAGATAAATGAACCATGTGAAAGTAAGATGAAAGGACTTTCAGACATGCTTCTGACATATTAAGAGGTAGTCTTTACTCTGTGATACCATGGGCACGATTCAGCAGACCTCAAACAAAGTCCGCTGTCGGAAGCGTTTAGGGGGTGTTTCTTGGCGGCTGCAGTGCCGAGAAACATCTCACCATCCAACAGCACTTTGCCTTTATTTTGGCGTCGGGGAGTTCGTATCCACTGAGGTCGCACTTAAGTGCAGGAAAAGTTGCTCGCTGATCAGCAACTGGTGGCGGTGCGCAACCTCTGGAGTGACTGACCAGGAGGTTTGTGTTGAGGTATGACAACAATGAGATTTCAGAATGATGCAGCATGAGTAAGAAGGGTGCCTATTAGCTTTCCCTGTCCCTGAAGCATAAAGCAATTGTGCCCTCCAACATTCCTGAGACTCATGCTCATCAAACTAATTGACCATCGAGAGTTAACCCTTAACAATATCACCTGCCCACAATCTCAAAGTCAAGGAATGGGATGAGTACTCACGGCTCAGGGCCCAACGTTTGGGTGCACGGGATCAAGAGGCACTGGGCTTGCTTCTCTGCCAGTCAGAATCCATAAGCTGCCATGACAGACATCACTGTCCAGTTCACCCTAGCCATTACAGATGTGCAAACATATAACCCTCCTAACAGAACCCTCAATATTCAAGAGCATAAGGGAGGAGAATCAGATGGGAGGTCAAAGGCAAATCTACGTGGGCGAGCGCATGAGCCAGGGTCACTCCTATAATGGAGATGGGAGGGCATCTGAGCTGTGAGCAAGAAGTCGCCCCCGGATATGGTCTGGGACTGGCTGCTTCTTGGTCCAGGAGGTCAATGGGTATGGGGAAGTAATGCTATTATCTGGATGCGACACCAACCTGACTGCCTATCTCTTTCATCCCTCGCAAGAATCAGATCTACTACAGCCCGCAGAGGGTTTCCTTCGTTGTTGTTGTCTGGCTGTGTCCTCCACAACTTACCTATGAGTGAGGCGATTACCTTCCTGAGGAAGACCTCGAGGAGTAGCACGTGTCCTTGGATGAGGAGGACGTTCAGGAGGGAGTCGATTAAGAGGCTGTTGAGGGTCTGGAGGATGGAGGCCAGCTGGGACGAGGTTGCGCATGGGCAGGAGGGCTAGAAAGTCCTTGATTACCTCCCATTTTAGAGAGTAAGAATAGCTTGTTGTTCATCCCCCCCCTCCCCACCCCCCACCTCCCCACCCCACACACACACACAATGCGTGAGATCAAAACTTAAAAACAATTAGTTGTATCAGAATGTGTGGGATTTCTCATCCCCATCAGGTATTGAAGAAAGAAACCTATAAAACTAAAATAAATCTATAGTAGAGTTACTTTCTGGTAACACATTTGGGGTTCAAATAGCAATTGCCATTCAAGTTTTGGTCCTGATGTTTATTACCTCATTGAAGTCCTCAAATTAAAATAATTTCCCTATAACTGGTCCCATCCAATGTACTCTCCAGCTGACAATAAATAGCAATGCAATTTTTTTAATACTGAATAGCCAAGCTTTTAAATCATGTTGCATAATTTCATCATCAACAAACCTTCAGAAAACAGTAACAGAATATTCAGTAAAAGCTACCATAGCATTTAATTAATGTCTAGGTTACTGCTAAATTAATTTCTGAAATACATAGATCACTAAAAGATATCTGAGGAGTTTGATAAGGCTATCAAAAGGTAAACAGAACCCTTGCTTTTGCCGATATGGGCATAGAAAGCAAGAAAGTAACGTTGAACAAATAAAACATCCAAAGTAGATGACAACTGGGATGTTCGATATCTTTTTTGGAAAGGTATAAAAGTGGTGTGAAAATGAATGGCTAGGATGGTACTAGGGAATGTTACAGTAATGTTGAGAATCTTTAGGTACTTGTCCTTCCTCACTGTAGCAGAGAGGTTTGAAATCTGATTTCTAATAGTAATCTTCAGGATTACGAAGAATTGTGATCAGGTAAAAATTAATGGGTTATTGCTATTTGTTAGCAAGATAATAACAACAGGGCTGAAATAGAAGACGAAAAATACAAAAAAGAATTAAGGCAAAACTTAGAAGACATTTATCAGCACAAATGGTGGTTAGAATGTGGAATTCTCTGTTACTTATCGGTACTTAAGCAGATTCCATGAGCGCATTCAAAGGGAAATAGATAGTTACTGAAAAAGTGTAACATAGAAGACTTTGGGGAGCGAGAAGGACAGTCAGATGAGACTAGCTGGATCCTGAAGAAATATAATGGAGTAAGCCTGACTGGCAAAATGGCAAATTCTGTTCTGTAATATTCCATGATTTCAACTGAGATATAAATACAATGTAATGACAGAACTAGGTATAATACAAAGTGAAATTCAAATGAAATCTTCATCTTAGAAAGATTAATGGAGATATGCACCAATTAGATTTAACCAAAAGAAATGTGACACATATCACGATAGTACTACATTCACAATTTTACTTTTGTTTAGTCCATTACCTTCCTCCTTAATTAGGATGCAAGTCTGCACAAAGCTACACTTTGTTTGTCTGAACTGAAGCATGCAGGTTTTGTTTTCTAGAATTCTGTTAATAACAGAGATAACTGAAGGACACAGGGAATAGGCACTCAAGTTTCATTTGCCATTATTTTTAGACAAGCTAGTAAAAACTGCCAGCTACGTTACCATGGGATCCAAATCTCAAGTGGGGCCGGTGCACCTAAATACTTACTTCCTAATGTAAGCACTATTTACAAGCCATTTCCAGCACTTAATCATCTAAAACTGTTTAGTGATAATTGTACTCTTCAGTTAATGGGGTCTCAGAAGGACTTTCTATCACAATGGCCCAATGTCCTCTGAATGCACATTTGAAACTAGGACCTATAAAAGTTAGAAAATCTCACCTACGTGGGTGAGGTTTGGCAGGATTATATTTGGCAATAAAATTAAGTTGGTATTAAATTTAAGGCCATTCAGATAAGGTATTCAGATATCTTACTGTTAAAAATAATCAAAAGTTGCGACGTTGAAATCCATGAGTGAACATGCTACAGGTGTACCTCAAACAAATAGATTGTGTATGTAGACAATACACCCACAATCTTTTTGATTAAACTGGACAGAGTGTGAAATCATGGCAGCATCAGAGAAACTCTAGATGTTAATCCAACTTACTTTACGAATAAGCGATTGTGGCTTATTTCAGTTCACAAAGATTGCCTTTCTTTCTAACAGCAAGAGCTTAGTTTTTCCCTTCCTATATGGCATGCTGATGCATGTACAAAATTAAAACTTTTAAAAAGGTCAATTTACTTGAGTGCCTACAGAAGGTAGATGAAAAGAAAGCCATGCAAAAAACTTAGGTTAGTGCAAAAGAATGTGGAAAGGCAAACTTGATTTGGGTAGTGACAATCTTTGGCAGACTTGATACATTTGATGCGGATGTAGTAGACTGGACTCAGTACGCGGAACGTATGTGTTTTTTTAAAAAGGCGAACGCTATCATTGGGGATGATTGGCAGATGGTAATTCTTCTGACCCCCTATCAGGCCCCCACTTTCAGTATCATAAAGAGCCTGACGTACCTCGCGGCCCCAGACTCCAAGACATTTGAAGAGCTAGTGGCGCTTGTGGCAAACCACTACGATCTTAAGCCGTCAGTTATCGTACAGAAATACCGATTTAATAGGGCCGAGGGGAGTCCGTTATCAAGTTTTTGGCGCATTTGCGCGAATTGTTCGAGTTTTGCGACTATTGGCCATCCCTACCCGAGATGCTTGTATATGGAGTAAATAATATGGCCACCCAGCGGAACTTACTGGCTGAGCTGTTGCTGGACCTAAAAAAGACAGTTGGGATCTCCCGCTCATGGGAGAGCACAGTGAAGGGAGTACAGGAACTCCAGGGGCGGGATTCTCTGCAATCGGCGCGATGTCCGCCGACCGGTGCCAAAAACGGCGCGAATCAGTCCGGCATCGCGCCGCCCCAAAGGTGCGGAATTCTCTGCATCTTGAGGGGCCGAGCCCTCACCTTGAGGGTCTAGGCCCGCGCCGGACTGATTTCTGCCCCGCCAGCTGGCAGGAAAGGCCTTTGGTGCCCCGCCAGCTGGCGCAGAAATGACTTTGCCGTGTGGCACATGCGCGGGAGCGTCAGCGGCCGCTCACGGCATCCCCGCGCATGCGCAGTAGAGGGGATCTCTTCTGCCTCCGCCATAGTGGAGACCATGGCGAAGGCGGAAGGAAAAGAGTGCCCCCACGGCACAGGCTCGCCCGCGGATCGGTGGGTCCCGATCGCGGGCCAAGCCACCGTGGGGGCACCCCCCGGGGCCAGATCGCCCCGCGCCCCCCCCCCCAGGACCCCGCCCGCGCCGCCTTGTCCCACCGGTAAGAGAGGTGGTTTGATTCTCGGCGGCGGGACAGGCATTCCAGCAGTGGGACTTGGGCCCATCGCGGGCCGGAGAATCGCCGGGGGGGGGGGGCCCCGCCAACCAGCGCGATTCCCACCCCCGCCGAATATCCGGTGCCGGAGAATTCTGCAACCGGCGGGGGCGGGATTCACGCCAGCCCCCGTCGATTCTCTGACCTGGCGGGGGGGGGGGGGGGGTGGGGGGTGGGGGGGGGGGGGTGGGGTCGGAGAATCCCTCCCCAGATGTCTGTGATAAAGGTTAACAGTATAGGACGAACCCCCCCCCCCCAATCCATTCTGGCGCACTAGGACTGGGGCTCATGAAACCCCGCCCTGGCCCGAACACTGCCGGGACCAGGATCGTTGGTCAAGGGCAACTACAGAAGATGGTTCAAGGCGGTGCGGTACCTGTGGCTGGCGAAACCACAGGGATAGGAAACTGCAGGTCAACCAAATACTCGCTGCCCTAACCGAGAGAGACGCCAGACAAGAGCCTGGACCCTCCACTGAGAACAACTTGATGACGAGGAATGTATGCTGTTGAATTGCATTGCCACGCTACGAGTTTCCCCCCATTAGGATTACCGTCCAGGTGAACTGCCATCTGTTAGAGATAGATATGGGGCCGCAGTTTCGGTAATTGGAAGGCAGACCTACGAGAGAATCAGGACTGGAGTTCAACAGATCAGTTTGTGCGACACCGAGGCAAGGCTAGGGACCAAGTGGGGGAACCCCTAGTCCTAGTGGGCACGATGATGACCCGGTAACTTATGGGCAGGAGTCCGTTAGTATTTCTTTCTATTGTGTTGATTTTACAATTTTTCTCTGACTCAACTATATATCTACAGCTCTCCATTTCTTTTTATCTTATTCTTTATCTAGTATCTGCAGTAAATCTGTAAAGACATATTTGTAAAGACTATGGGGCAATTTTCAGACCACGTTAGCTGTCAGAGAGAACGGCAACCCGTGGGAAATCCCGCGAAAATCGGAAAACGTGATTCTGTCCGGTGAGGTCGCATTCTCTCATTTCCTGGTTCAACCCAGAAAGGGTGGGAACCTTATTTTAATACATTTCAATATACTTACAAAGCCCAAACCCCACTACATGATCCACCCCTCTCACTGACTATTCATACGGCGAGGGTTATAACAGGTTCTGAAAAATGTGTATCAGTCGAAAATATATCCCTGGGGTGCTAAAGCAAATATAGCCCCTGTGGGAACATGATCATAACTGGCCTGGCACTGCCCATTGGCACTGTCAACCTTTGCCAGGGCTGACCTTCTGGGGGTTGGGTTGAGTGGAGGGTGAGGAGCCCCTGATGCTCGTGAGCGGGTGGAGGGGGACACAGTAAGACCCACGATGCTGTTGCTTGGGGGGGCGGGGGATGCTGATGATGGGGGAGGAAGAAGTCTTTAATCTTATCACGGCACTGGCGGGCGGAGGGGTATGGAGATCTCAAGATCTCAAACTGAGACATTGCCAACGCAAATCCCATTTTTGACCGCTTGTGAGATTTACCGGCCGTTGCGGGCTAAAAAAAAACTGGAACTTTACCAGGCAGTCAGATAGTTGATGTGGATTAAACCATCTTGGTTGGGATGTAACTAATTGGGAACAAAGTCCCATAGCGAGCGGTTTAACCACATGTTTCCTGGTGCTCGCAGTGCCAAGACACACAACGCTACAAAACGGCACCAAGGTTAGATAGGGGGCCTCAACGGGGAATGCGCAGTCGAGGCCGCACATAGCCCCGTATTGTGATCTGAGGAGCTTTGCTCACCCAAACTCCTCAGTGTAGCAAGAGATCGGAGGGCATTCTTTTTTGATTATCAATTTTATTGAGGCATTTTGGCATATTAAACAACAACAATACACAACAGTGTGCAAAGAACAATCAACATAGTGCAAAAACCAGCTCCCCTCCTACAAAGACCCACCTAACTACCCCCCTAATCTACGTTGCCCTTACCCCCTACCCCCTGCTGACGATTAATTTTCCGCGAAGAAGTCGATAAATGGTTGCCACCTCCGGGCGAACCCTAAATGTGACCCCCTCAGAGCGAACTTAATTTTCTCCAGACCGAGAACACTCGCCATATCCGATAGCCGTGCCTCCGACTTCGGGGGCTTTGAGTCCCTCCATGCCAGCAGAATTCGTCGCCAGGCTTCCAGTGAAGCAAAGGCCAAAACATCAGCCTCTCTCTCCTCCTGGACTCCTGGGTCCTCCGAAACCCCAAAAAGTGCCACCTCTGGACTCATCACCACCTTCGATTTCAGTACCCGGGACATAACGTCCGCGAATCCCTGCCAGTACCCCCTGAGTTTTGGACATGCCCAGAACATGTGGACATGGTTCGCTGGTCCTCCCGAACATCTGGCGCACCTGTCCTCTAATCCAAAGAATTTACTCATCCGGGCCACTGTCATGTGGGCCCAGTGGACGACCTTAAATTGAATCAGGCTAAGCCTAGCGCATGTTGCGGTCGCGTTTACCCTGCTCAACGCCTCCGCCCATAAGCCCTCTTCTATCTCGCCTCCGAGCTCCTCTTCCCACTTAAGCTTCAGCTCCTCGGTCTGTGACTCCTCTGCCCCCATAAGTTCTTTGTGTATATCTGAGACCCTCCCTTCCCCCACCCATTCACTGGGCACTACCCTGTCCTGGATCCCCCCAAGTGGCAGGCGTGGGAAGGATGGAATCTGTCTGCGCAGAAAGTCCCGCACCTGCAAGTACCTGAAATCATTCCCTCTCGCCAGCCCAATTTTCTCCTCTAGCACCCTCATGCTCGGGAAGCTCACTTCCAAGAACAGATCCCCCATCCCTCAATCCCAGCCCTCCGCCATGCTCGGACCCCACCGTCCATATACCCCGGGGCAAACCGGTGACTGTCGCAAATTGGGGACCAAACTGATGCTCTCACTTCCCCGACATGCCTTCTCCATTGGCCCCAGATCCGCAAGGTCGCCACCACTATAGGGCTGGTGGAGTACCGTGCCGGCAGGAGCGCCGTAACCAGGGCTGCCAAACTGGTGCCCCATGTACGAAGTGGCCTCCATCCGCCCCCAAACCGACCCCGCACCCACCCGGAACGGTATTTTTAAATGGCATCCCGATCTCTGGAGCCCCCGAAGCGATCCCCAACCACTCTCCCCCAAACGCCAATGCACTATGGGTGGGTCCCCGCACCCCCCAACATCCGCACAGGGCACCACTGGCCCGATTACCACTGCGCTGAAAATGCCAGCTTGGCACCTTGGCAATGCGAATCTGGCACCCTGGAAGTATGCCTGCCACCTGGCCACCTTAGCAGCGCCAAGCTCGCACCCAAATGTCACTGACAGGCTGCCAGTCTCAGTGCCAGGGTGCCCATATGGCACCAGCTGCGCCAGGGTACCACCCTGTCTAAAGGGCATGCACTGGGGCCTTCAATCCCCCGGGAGAACCCACAAGTGGAGACCAGTACTGAATGGTGCTCGCCGAGGTAGAATAGATTTTGAGTTAGATTTTGCAAGGCATTGCGAGTCGGGTAGATCCCGGGAGTGGGGTGGTCCGGTTTCTCTCGGAGATGTGCTGCTTTTCGTGCGCAGCGTGGCTGTTCAATCGCACCCCTTAACACTTAAGAGTATAAAGATATAGGCCGAGATTCTCCAAAATCGCAGCAAAGTGTTCACGCCAGCGTAAACACTAGAGTGTTTCACGCCAGCGTCAACGGGCCTCTTGGCCCAGCGATTCTGCAACCCACAGGGGGCCAGAAGGGGCCCGGAGAATCCCACCCATATTTCCTGATATTGACTCGCTGTGGTTTTGGGCAGGAGATAAATGAAATTCCACCCACATCTCCGTTGCAAACTTGCAATTTTGCCTAGTCAAATATTAAGACTTTGGCTCCCCAATAAAAAAAGCACAGGTTGGGAAAGACTTTAGGCTGTTAACTAAATTATTACTGTTCCTTATTCCAGATGGTAACTTGACATTGATGTCAGGTCACATGACATAGCAGTCATCTTGACTCCCTGCTAAAGGTATAGCAGACAATTAAAACTGCTTTTCAGTGACATTTTCATGGATGCAGATAGAATTCCATCAGAGAAAGGGTCTCACAGCCATCCACCACTGCAGACAGTTATGCAGCAAAGTAACTACCTACAATATTTTGAAAGAGAAACTAGCCTCTCTATCTCATAGAACAGAATTCCTACAGTGCATAAGGAAGCCTTTAAGCCCATCGGGTCTGCACCGACTCTCTGAAAGAGCAACTTACCTGGGCCCATTCCCCGCCCTATCCCTGTAACCCCACCTAACCTGCAAATCTATGAACACTAAGGGGCTATTGATCATGTCCAATCCATCTAACCTGCCCAACTTTGGACTGTGGGAGGAAACCAGAGCACCCGGAGGAAACCCATGCAGACACAGGGAGAAAGTGCAAACTCCACACACTCATCCAAGCCGGAATTGAACCCGGGTCCCTGGTTTTCAATCCTTATCTACTAAACTACCCTCCAGTCAGATCAACTCTAAGAATCATCACAACTATTGAGAAATCTCTGCATTTTTGAGACCTTCATTTCAGCTAAAGTAACAACTCAGCTGCGAAATATCAGGCCTGCACCAAAACAGACATGGAGTTAAATTGCATTTTTATAATTACTGCTTCACCTTTAACTGTATCTAGTTTTTATGTGTGTGGTAGTATGTGTGTGTTGTATGATTGAAATGTCATATTTTCGTTAACCTCTGGACAAGCGTGTGAGAAATCAACTAACCTTCTTCATTTTTAGAATACAAAAGCTTAATGCTGGATTATTTAAATTAACTCGATCACTCTGTGGGTAGGAAACTACAAATACAAATATATTTCATCACTGACAATCAGAGGTACCACCTTAAAATTGTCTGTGACAATTACATACGTACATACAGCTATTTTATAAATAACACACATATCTATATATATATATATATATAATTCATATGTCTAAACTCTGTCTCTTGTGTACTTTGTCTCACTTTCTCTCTGCATGTTACTCTCTTTGGCTCAGGGAATGGTTTTCGATTGTTATAATTACTCAGAAACTGGCAATTGCTGTATCAGTTTAGAGTCTGAAATTCATATTTTTGACTTGCATCATTGTTAGGTGACATTAATGGATGCAGAGACTGAATTTCCCTGGTCCCCTGATGGCAGGCTTGGAGGCAGGTAATTAAGGGGACGCCTCATCAGGCTGGTTCTGTGAAGCATTTCCACACCAGAATTTTCCAATGGGGGAAGGAATCCCAGGTCGACTGCTTGCACAACATAGGCTGGCAGGCAATTACAGGTCAAACTGGATGCAATTTTACAGGCCCGCTGGAATACTGTTGCTAGTGAAGTCCCCTGCTTGCGAAGACTGCCATGCCAATAAAGGCAGCCTCCTCGCACCTGGCTGGGGGTCCATCAGAACAGGAGGCTAAGAGGAGCTAAGATAGCAAACTCCACATGCGTAGCTCAACCAATTCACCTGGAGTATTTCCCCTGGCACTAACAGATTCAGCTCCAAGAATTTTACTTGCAGGCCATGTGGCATGGCAAGCGTTTCCAGGACTTTTACGCAACAATGGTGAAGGAACAGTGATTTGGTTCTAAGTCAGTATGGTGTGTGACTCGGAGGGAACCTGCTGGTGGTGGTGTTCGCATACATCTGCTGCTCTTATCCTTCTAGGTGGCAGAGGTCATGGTTTTGGAAAGTGCTGTCAAAGCAGTCTTGGTGAGTTCCTGCAGCGCATCTTGGAGATGTTAAATGTTGCTTCCCCGAGCGCCAATAGTGGAGGTAATCAATGTTTAAGGTGGTGGATAGGGTGCCAATTAAGGGCTTCTTTGTTCTAGATGGTGCCAAGCTTCTTAAGTATTGTTGCCGCTGCACTCATTCAGGCAACACTTTAACTGAGACAGGAAAATTTGCAGGCAATCAACCCTCTTCCAAGGAGTCCAGTTGGTACGCAAATCTGGTAATGAGACAGCAAGCCTTTAACCATGGTCAGCCTGCTTTACAGTGCCTTAAGAAAGCTGAAAGCTATATCTAGGTGAGGGTTTACTGGATCCAGCAGGTGAATAACCTTTATACCTATCTCCTGGATCTAATGGGCCACAAGGAACCATTGTGATTGGACAGCCCCACCTCACCCCCCACATTCTTCTACAACATCTCTGACACACCCTCCGCCAACCAGTCCTCTGATTCCCCCAGCCACCCACTCCAACGCCACTGACTTGCACCCGCAGCCTTTGATCTTGCTCCCCCCCGGCAGCTCCTCATTGCATAAGAGTACTCTAATACTACCCTCTTCCCCCTCCCCATGGCCTCTGACCACCCTCCTCAGACTCCTGTTATATCAAGAGGGCCTGAACATGCTTCAATTATTCCCTTCCCCACAAAATAGTTGGAAGCATCTGATGGCATTGTCAGCCTCCTGGTCAGGTGGGTTTCACAGATTTATCTCTACTGACTTTGGTGTCCTCTGGCATTATTGTAGTGAAGTGATCTCATCCTGACCCTTGAGGAGAACCCCCCACCACTCCCCCCCCCCACAACAAAATTCTTGGCCAAGTATGCCGAATGTACACAATGGTATGTAAAGTAGCTTCGCAATGAGACAGTATTTGAATAAAGATATATCATGTAATATTGGAGCTTTAAGAAAAAACAAAGTTTCCCAAAGGCATCTCACTTAAGTATTTATAAGAAGGGAATTGCAGGATTTTAAAACAGTCACTAATTTAGTTAACAACCCTCAGTCCCATTTATGGATTAAGGCAGATAAGTTGTGTTTAAATTAAATCTCCTCCACAAATTTTTGTCTGTGAGATAATAAGTAACATCTTGAAGAACTTCATGTGGAACACCAAGTACTGAGACTCATTCACTGAGCACAAACTACCTCTGCCGAGTTAAAGCTGGAATATTACAGAACTCGGAACAGTCATTCTTCCACTCCTTCTCAATAATATCTAATTCACAACTTTAGTATAAAAGATTTAAGTTAACCAGTGGTGGAGGAACAAGCAAAGTTTATCAATTGGATGCTACAATGTTTAGTACCCTCTCAGATTGGTCAAGTGTGCAATATTTAGATCTGGTTATCTTCACATTAATCCTATTAACTGAAGGAAAATATTATACAAGAGCAGTAGTCCTCAAATAGTTGAAAAGACATAGCTTACATTCAAAACCAATTCAGTGACTATTTACCTGAAGTCAATATGCTTGTTTTTTCTGTAAGTGGGCTTTCCCCTTCCTATCTGGTGGCCATGTCCCTTATGCATTTGTCGCTGGCAACCAGTAATGGAGGCAGCCTCACACTACCCCTACATCGTTCAGCAGCAGCCCCCCCCCCCCTTCTTTGATAGGGCTGCTGACCTTTCTGAAATGGATGGCCTCCTATTGGCCCTCCAGACTCAGGAGCCTGACCACCAACCTCAACTAGACAGGGCACCGAAGGCAGTCATTTAATGGGTCACTTTCTTCAAAATCTCCCTCAGCATCCTGCTGCTGGCATTTTTGGGTTCCTGATCTGCATCTCAACATGATGACGGGATTTGCACCAGGTATGAAAGTTCTGCCTCTTTACATTTATTTTACAATGGTAGCTTGTATCTCTACAAACAAAACAAAAAGTAGTTAAATCTGCTAAAAGTAGATTTGCAAAACAAAAGGAAAATCGTTAAATCTGCTAAGAGTAGATATTTATAATCTTTATCGTCACAGGTAGGCTTACATTAACATTGCAATGAAGTTACTGTGAAAGGCCCCTAGTCACCACATTCCGGCACCTGTTCAGGCACACAGAAGGAGAATTCAGAATGTCCAAATTACCTAATAGCACGTCTTTCGGGACTTGTGGGAGGAAACCGGAGCACCCGGAGGAAACCCGCGCAGACACGGGGAGAATGTGCAGACTTCGCACAGACAGTGACCCAAGTCGGGAATCGAACGTGGGATCCTGGCGCTGTGAAGCCATAGTTCTAACCACTTGTGCTACCGTGCTGCCCGATGGTGTGGCACTGTAGCACAGTGGTTAGCACTGTTGCTAACACAGCACCAGGGACCCGAGTTCGATTCCTGGCTTGGGTCACTGTATGTGCTTGTTAGGTGAAATGAATATTCTGAATTCTCTCTCAGTTTACCCGAACAGGTGCCGGAGCGTGATGACTAGGGATTTTCGTAGTAACTTCATTGCAGTGTTAATGTGAGTGTACTTGTGACACTAATAAATATTATTATTATTATGTGGCTCAAGAGTATATAAGGATATACTAAGGAGGCTATATAAATTCAAGTTCCTTTAAATAAAGACACAAAAGATTAAATACTACATTTACAGTCTTGTTAGGACCACAGGGATCTCATTTAAAAAATACAACTCGTCAGGGCAGAAGAGAGAGCTGAACGGGGCTTAACAAGCGGTGGAGAGAGACTGACCTCACTTCGGGAAAGAGAGATCTGAGCTTCATACCAAATAATGATTTTTAATCCACCGGCTGGAAACATGAGTTGAACTTAAAAAAAACTTTTTAAAACTATGACTAAAGTCACTTGGGCTCGCAGCTAAGATGGCTACTTAATTTACTTACTTATATTCCAAATCCCAACCCATTGGGATGGAAATGACCTGTCTGTAAAAACCCAAAGACAACCTCAGAGGAATGTGGATGAGCTAAATTTCCTATTCCATTAGCACAACGTCCATACTCAACTGGGTGGAGGCAAACCATCAAACCTAATCACTTGGCTAAGTGGGGAAATTTAGAGGTCTGAACTAACCAAGCTAGAATTGGAATACACAATCAAGTTTGAATTACTGGCCAGTTGGAGGGGCAAACCTTTGTATGTCTTATACATCGTTTTCTCAGCAGAATCGAGGACACGCAGCTGAGAAGCCAAGAGAGCTAGGTAGGAAATTAGCAAACAAGATCTCAAAAGTAGTCATCTCCAGATTACTCCCAGTACTACACACAAACAAGGATAAAAATAAGAGGTTCAAGCAGATCAATTTGTGGCTGGATAGATGATGCAGGAGGTAGGGCTTTAGATTCTTGGGACATTGAGACTGGCTCTGGGAGAGATAAGGCCTGTCCAGGTTGGATGGGCTGCACCTAAATAGAACCAAGGCTGAGTTCCTTGCTGGACTGGTGCTATTGGGATGGAATTAAACTAACTTGGCAGAGGTGTGGGAACCAGGAGAAAATATCAGAGAGGAATACCAAGGTGCACAGAATGCTGGGAGAGATAGATAGCACCAGAGTAGGGAATAGTTAAGTTATTAGGTAGGGTTTACAGGACCAAATTTTAAAATCTGCAGATGACATGAAACTTGGAGGCATTGTAAACTTTCAGGAGGATAGTGTAGAAGTTCAAAAGGACAGGAACAAGTTTGTGCTGTGTGCGGACAGATGGCAGATGAAGTTTAATGCAGAGAAATGTGAAATGATTCATTTTGGCAGTAAGAGAATGGAGACAATATAAAATAAAGCATACAACTCTAAAGGGGGTACAGGAACAGAGGGACCTGGATGTTAATGCATATAAATCATTGAAGATAGGACAGATTGAGAGAGTGGTTAAAAAAACTAAACAGTACGCTAGGCTTTTATTAATAGGGCCTAGAGTACAAGAGCAAGGAGGTTATGTTGTATAAGGCACCAGTTCGGCAGCTGGAGTATTGCATTCCGTTCTGGTACACTTTGGAACGATGTGAAGACAGAATGCAGAAAAGATTCAAAAGGAAGGTTCCAGGGATGAGGAGCCTCAGTTGTGAAGACAGATTGGAGAAGTTAGGATTGTTTTCCTTGGAGTAAAGAAGGCTGAGAGGAGGTTTGATAGAGGTATTCAAAATCAAGAGGAAGACTGGACAGAGCAGATCGGGAGGAACTATTTCCACTCATGAGAAGATTGAGAATTAGAACAATTTGCAAAAGAAGCAAAAGCTATATGAGAAAAAGCTTTTTCACACAGCGAGTGGCAAAGGTCTGGAATGCACTGCCTGTGAATGTGGTTGAAGCAAGATCAATTAAGGCATTCAAAAGGGAACTAGGCTGTTTGAAAAGGAAGAATGTGCAAGGTTATGGGGTGAAGGCGGGAGAATGGTACTAAGTAAACTGCTCATTCAGAGAGCTGGCCTCGACATGGTGGGCCGAATGGCCTCCTGCTGCTCAATAAATATTCTGCAATACTTTTAAAAATGTATGGGGAAAGTTTGCAGGATCTCATCCTATTAGAATCTGGATGTAAATAGTCAAGTAGGGGGAAGAAGGACAAACTACTGGAAGAAACAGGTCGATGAACTGAATGGCCTTTCCATATGTAACTTTTTGATGATACATTGAACTGAAAGGCACAGGTCAAATACAGACCCCAATTCTAGCCAATCTCTGTCGTAAACCTTCAACTTATAGAATGTTTAGCCTATTTGAAAACTGGCATCATGTAACAGGTATCACGTATCGGGTAGAAAGGTCAGAATTTCAGCACCTAAATGGATTCCAATCTTTAAACTCTCTATTACTGGTGAAGTTAATATATAAGAGAGATAAGAGATGAAGAAAACCATTAGGAAATTTACAGGCGCAGGTCGACTGCTCGCACTGGCACTGAAGGGCGGCAGACAAAAGTCACAATGTTTACAACAAACAACTGACAATACATAGGAACAGATATCCTTAAGTTTTGAGTAGTATTTAGAGCACTAACGTATAAAAGTTCCGAATGAACGATTACAAAAAAGTAAATTTTTTCTTGGAATGTTTATATATGATCCACAACTTTGTTTGAACATTAACGAATTTAATAATTTAATTATCTGCCTGTGGCAAAACTATAAAAAGAGTTCTAATTTTGCATGCCTAGAATTTTCCAAGAGATTAATTTTTGATTTGTTTGAAGGGAGAAAAAATATGGTGATGCAATTACTTTGTGCACAGGCAGTACATTAAATGACGGCTAACACTTTGGCTTATTTTTAATGCATTTGTAGAAACTCACAACTATGTCATATTTGGGAACCTCAGACGCATTAGTGTGCTAAAACTGAAATATGAGAATGGTGAATGGGAAAGCAGCTGCAAAAAATGTCAAGCCGTTAAAGAACCACTTACCAGAAGAAATAGTGCTCTGTAGGCCATTCCAGATGTGGAGGCATCAGTAAAGATCATAGCAGATGGCACAAGAACATAGCAAGATGGGAAGAATACGACATTCATACATTATCAATGCTGAGACAGTGCAGCAGATGCCAGAAGCCAGCACACAAGGCCAATAAGATGTCATGTTTAAATATATATGTAGAATTTCAAAGTAAATTTCAGGTGTCAGAAGAATTTGTTTGTACTCAACCTGAACCATTCCAATAACCTGCAAGTACTATATAAAGAATATCAATGAATAAAGTTAAGAATTAATGTGGCAGCACAAAATAGGAAAGCCTAGAATGGTGCAGCTTAACAAGATCAACTCTTCAAGAAAGCAATCATGCAAGTTGTGACAAATTATTGGTCTGTTTTGTTTCGAGACTTTGGAGCCAATTTTACTACACATTCACCACTGGACCAAAACCACAGGCAGAATATGTTCTTGTTGATTAACCTTGGTGTCTGGCCTCAAGGAAAAAACATCTTCTGGATTTAAGAGCAACTTGTAAAAAAACTAAAATGCCAGGAAGTGCTGATAAACCTATACTGAAACAGTAATTTTGACTCAAGACTTCTTTTTTATTTCATTTATTCTTTCACTGGATGCGGACGTCATTAATTAGGTCAGCATTTTTTATTGCCCAATCCTAACTGCCCTCGAGAAGGTGTGGTGCAGATGTAGGTACACAGAGAGTCGGCAGGATTTACCGGCCGAGTCCCATCGGAATCGGGACAGGACGTGGCCGGTAGGTCCCAGGAGAGGCCGCCTTCGGGATTCCCGCTGGACGTTATGCTCGGAAGATCTGATCAGATCCCACAATGGGCAGGATCCAGTCTCGCACGGTTAAGTGAGTTTAAAGATCTACTTAGCCATGCTGATGCCGGATCGAATGGCCACCTGGCATCTATCAGCATCGCCGAAGAGACCCCAACCAAGTGCTGATTAGCACTGGTTCCCACAATAGGGATCAGGCATATCAGCACTTGGGGAGCCTCTGGCCAGGTTGACAACCTGGCAGTGCTGGTGCCTCTTGGAGCTGGAGACCCTCCTGGACGCTGTGGAGGAAAGGAGGATGACCCTGTACCCCAGCCTGGGAAGGAGTCAGCCAGCTGCTGCTGTTCGTCGCACCTGGTCACAGGTGGCAGAGGCGGTCATGGCACCAGCAACACTGTCCTGACCGGCCAGCAGTGCTGGAAGAAACTGCATGACCTCCTCAGGGCGGCCAGGGTGAGTAGGCAGCTCTGTGCCCCTGGCACTAACCCACATCCCACACACCCGTAACCCTACCCCACCCAACCCGAAGGGCATCAAAATGCTGCCACATTAATTCTTAACTTTATTCATTGATATTCTTTATATAGTACTTGCAGGTTATTGGAATGGTTCAGGTTGAGTACAAACAAATTTTTCTGACACCTGAAATTTACTTTGATATTCTACATATATTTTTAACATGACATCTTATTGGCCTCGTGTGCTGGCTTCTGGCACCTGCTGCACTGTCTCAGCATTGATAATGTATGAATGTCGTATTCTTCCCATCTTGCCATGTTCTTGTGCCATCTGCTATGATCTTTACTGATGCCTCCACATCTGGAATGGCCTACAGAGCACTATTTCTTCTGGTAAGTGGTTCTTTAACGGCTTGACATTTTTTGCAGCTGCTTTCCCATTCGCCATTCTCATATTTCAGTTTTAGCACACTAATGCGTCTGAGGTTCCCAAATATGACATAGTTGTGAGTTTCTACAAATGCATTAAAAAAAGCACCATATGCCGGCACCCATACCGGCTGCCACGGCTGGGTGCCCAGGCACCAAGACCACCAGCTGTCATCCTCTGGGTTGCATGAATTGGACTGTCTAACACTGTTGTTTTCTGTTTTCCGCCCCCCTTCGCAGCGAAGGCCTCGCACAACCCGCTGGGAGCGGGAGAAGACTTGGAGGGTGCCACCGGACCTGCGGTTCCTCTCCGTGGCCGGGCAGAGGCCCTGGATGTGGTCGTCAGTCCAGAGGAAAGGGAGGTTGTCAAGGTGGAACTCGGCCGCGGGCAAGAAAACGAGACCCCTCTTAGTTGCGGTTGCCCGTGACACCTGTACCAACCCCCCCCCCCCCCCCAACACCACCATCACCCCCACACCACACTCACCCCAACACCCATGGTAATGATGGTCCATGGCTGGGCACCGCCCCAGTCACGTGGGAGGTCATCTTGGCCACTCGGCCTGTTCTACCCATCCCGCCCCCATCCCCGACAGGGCGCCCCACCCCAGCCAGTGTCCTCTCTGTGTCTGCCTCCTTTCTCTCTCTCCTTCATTAGCCACCATGCTGGTTTCACAATTTTTGAAAGCACAAGTGAAACGCGCCACCGGGAACTCGGCCCATTGGAGAGAAAGAATTGCCAAGGCCCCAGAGAATACTGGGTCGGGTCCACTAATGATATGCAAAAGGTGTTTACCGTTCTATATGCAATACGCATTGATGCCGCTGTTGAGGTGACGGAGAATCATGCTTTGGCGACAGATCGGTGCCCACAGCAATTCTGCCATCGGAACCTATTCGCTGCCCAATCGCGTTTTGTGATTTTGGCGTCGGCAAACGGAGAATCTCGCTTAAGTGTAGGCTAAGCTGGTGAGAAACTCCCCAAGGCCCCAAAAAGTGTCATTGAATAGCAGTTGGGAACTCGCCAGCAGAGCCGGCGGCAAACTCCCTGAAAAACCCGCCGCAAAGAAATGTTTTGTGAGAATCGCGCCCAAGTCAGGATGGTGAATGACTTGGGAGGGGACTTTTAGGTGGCTATGTTCACATGCATCTGCTGCTTTTTCCTTGCAGGTGTTAGATATTATGAAGTTGGAAGGTTCTGTCAAAGGAGCCTTGGTGAGTTGCTGCAATTCATCTTGTAGATGGTGCACACTGCTGTCATTGTGTATTGGAGGGAGTGAATGTTTAAGGTGGTGGATGGGGTGCCAATCAAGCAAGTCGATTTGTCACGGATGGTGTCAAGTTTCTTGAGTGTTGTTGGAGCTGCACTCATTTAAACAAGTGGAGAGTATTCCATTGCACTCCAAGCGTGCGCCTTGTAGATAGTGGACAGATTTGGGGAGTCAGGAAATTGAGTATTGTCTCTAATTCCAGTTAAGGAAGGAGATGATGGCTTTGAAGAGAGTACAGAAGAAATTTACATGAATGGTTTCAGGGGAGGGTGACACGGTGGCACAGTGGTTAGCACTGCTGTCTACAATGCTGAGGACCCAGGTTCGATCCCAGCCCAGGGTCACTGTCTGTGTGGAGTTTGCACATTCTCCCCGTGTCTGTGGGTTTCGCAACCACAACCCAAAGATGTACAGGTTAGGTGGATTGGCCACCCTTAATTGGAAAACAAAATAATTGGGTAGTCTAAATTTAAAAAAAAAACCGAATGGCTTCAGGGGTGAGAATTTAAGCTATGTGGATTTGTTCCCTTTAGAGCAGAGAACACCAAGAAAACTTAAAGTAATAGAATAAATAAGGATAAATAGAGCGAGATTCTCTGGCTTCCCCACAGCTGTTTCTCGGCGGGTAGAATCATAGAATTTACAGTGCAGAAGGAGGCCATTCGGCCCATCGAGTCTGCACCGGCTCTTGGAAAGAGCACCCTACTTAGGTGAAAGAGGTGGCTGCTTCCGTGTATGACACTCACCCAAGGTTTAGAATTGTTGCTGGATTCCAGGCCAGAAGTGAATGATGGGGTGTGCAGGATGGGGGTCAGCAGCAAGGGCAGGGGATGGTCTCTCAGCAGCACACCCTGCATTCTCGATGCTAGCTCCCTCGATCAGGCACTGACCGCCTTTGGACAATGGTAATCCCCCTTAAGGAGAGCCCCTACTCGGTTATTACCAGTGGTGGTGGGATGAGGCCCTTAAATGGACAATTATGGCTTTCATTAATGAAACGCTGGAGAATTTATTGCTCATTCCTTATTGCCGTTGAAGCGTTATTTAACAGTCAGTGACATTGCTGTGGATCCCGAATCACATGTTGGCCCCACTAGGTAAGGATGGCAGATTTCCTTCCCTAAAGGACATAAGTGAACCAGATGGGTTTTTACAACAATCGGCAATAGTTTAATGGCCATCATTAGACTTTTTAATTTCAGCTTTTTATTGAAATAAAATTTCACCATCTGCAGTGGTAGGATTTGAACTTGGGACCCCAGAGCATTTCTCTGGGCTTCTGGTTTACTAGTTCAGTGACAATACCACTATGTCACTGCCTGCCATATTGGTGGTAGGGTGGGCAGGCCGAGCATGGGTCTTCCTGCCATGGATGCCATTGTTCCCCACCTACCACCCGCCTACCTGATTAAATGCCCCCATGCCACCAAAGGGGGGAGTTCTCGAGATTCACGTGGCTCCTGTTTTCATGGTAAGCACCTACATGGCCCACATGAAAGCTTTGCAAGCTTGTTTTCTTTGTCAAGCAATTGTTAGAACTATTTGTAACAGTTTTGCTTTGGAGCAAAACTATTGTTTGATTGTAGTGTTTCACTAAAGTTGCTGTAGTCCTAAAAGTAAATTAAAATAAGCTGAAAGGAACTTTCATATATTAAATAAATGAAAGCAGTTCAAAACACTGCGGCTGCACTAGTAATGGTTTGCCTGGAAAGTATAAAATCCAAATTGCTTTTCCAAAATGTCCCCTATAGTTTAGTTTTAATCAACATTCCTTGCATAGATCATTGGAGGTTTTCATCATTCTTTCCCAAACATACCTTGCCTGCTGTTCATACTGACGAGGAATAAATTACAGGCACCACTGAATGTCCTTATTTGGATTTCCAGAAGGCCTTTGACAAAGTGCTGTACAGGAGGTTGCTAAATAAGATTAGAGTTCATGGTGTTAGGGGCAAGGTACTGGCATGGATAAGGATTAGCTGGCTGGCAGAAGGCAGAGAGTGGGGATAACTTTTTCAAGATGGCAGTCAGTGACTAGTGGTGTGCCTCAGGGGTCAGTGTTGGGACCACAACTATTCACTATATACATTAACAATCTGGAAGAAGGAACTGAGGGCATTCTTGCCATGTCTTCAGATGGTACAAAGATATGTAGAGGGACAGATAGTGTTGAGGCAGCGGGGAGGCTGCAGAAGGACTTGGGCAGGCTCGGAGAATGGGCAAAGAAGTGGCAGATGGAATACAATATGGAAAAGTGAGAGGTTATACACTTTGGTAGGAGGAATAGAGGCATAATCTATTTTCATAATGGAGAAATGCTTTGGGAATCTGAAGCACAAAGGAACTTAGGAGTCCTAGTTCAATTTCTCTTAAGGTTAACATGCAGGTTCACTTGGCAGTCATGAAGGCAAATGCAGTGTTAGCATTTATTTCAAGAGGGCTAGAATACAAGAGCAGGGATGTATTTCTGAGGCTGTATAAGCCTCTGATCAGACCCCATTTGGAATATTGTGAGCAGTTTTGTCCCCGTTTCTAAGGTAGGATGTGCTGGCCTTGGAGGGAGTCCAGGGGAGGTTCACAAGAGTGATGCCAGGAATGAAGGGCTTGTCATATGAGGAGACGTTGAGACATCTGGGTCTGTACTCGATGGAGTTCAGAAGGATAAAGTTTCATTGAAACTTACAGAATACTGAGAGGCCTAGATAGAGTGGACGTGGAGAGGATGTTTCCACTAGTAGGAGAGACTAGAACCCAAGAGCACAGCCTAAGACTGAAGGGATGATCCTTTGAAACTGAGATGAGAAAATATTTCTTCAGCCAGAGGGTGGTAAATCTGTGGAACACATTGCCGCAGAAGGCTGTGGAGGCCAAGTCACTGAGTGTCTTTAAAACAGAGATAGATAGATTCTTCATTAATAAAGGGATCAGGAGTTACACGGAGAAGCCAGGAAAATGGGGATGAGAAACATAAAGCCATCGAATGGTGGAGCACACTCGATGGGCTGAATGGCTTAATTCTGCTCCTATATCTTATGGTCGTATGGTCTTTACTGAAATGGGGTTTGTTTATCTCGAGCAAGATGTTGAGGCAAAGTGACAGAGATCTTCACTCAAGACACAATTTAAAGAAAATTGTTTCTTTGCACTTACAATTTGAAGGCAGACTCAGTAGTGAAGATACTGCATCGGTCATTGGGCTACAAGCTGAGTTTCACTCTGCCACAATGACAATGGGCAAATGTTGTTTCAATGAAACAGTGATCACTGGTAAAGACAAGTTAAATCTCTGATTGATAGGGAGCCATACGTACAGGAATAACATTTCTTTCAAGAACCCTTTTAAATATCATGGGCGGGATTCTGCGCCGGCGGGATTCTGTTTTGCCGGCTGCCCCACAATGGGAAACTCCATTGATCGGCCGGCGTAATGGAGAATCCCGCCGGCGGGTCTGGGCAGAAATGTGGCGCGGCGAAGCGGAGAATCCAGCCCCACATTGGCAAATAAACTAAACCACCGGCACATTATAGCTAAATGCATTTATGTCCTTCTCAGGGCAATTAGGGATGAAAACAAATGTTGGCCTTATTAGTGATGTACCACCCCCTAAACAAATTAAAAAATATTGGATGTCACAAGTATTTGATGCAGGAATATTCCCATTGAATTCACAAATGTTAAAGATCTAAAAGATATATGCTGGCCGATAGTCAGTGACACCGAGGTTATGGGCTACCATTCGTTTAAAGTGTTTTAACACAGTTGCAATATTTTGACTTGCTAAAGGACAAGGGATGATCACATCAAACGTCGAGCCTATTTTCAATTGGTAGTCAGTGAAAGTACAAGCAACCGGAAGTCAGCTCAGCAGCGTTGTTGGTTTTTCTGCACGTGGTATTTACTAAAAAACTGATGAAACTAAGTTCTAAACACTGTGAGCATAATCTATTAATATATCTTAATCGTAAGCCTGTTGGAACCAAGAATGTTGAATTGGTACTAAATTTTGTGCTTTTTTGAAGATTTTATTCAGATCATGATATCTATTAAAATAGTTATAAGTAATAACTTGCAGCAGTGAAGTGATGAGAAATACCAGCCTGTAACAACTCAAAATATTAAACAGAATGTTAGCACAAACTACCAGAGTTACCTTCAATGCCATACCCATGTGTTAGATAAAACAGCAAATTTCATCCCTTGTGGAGAGTCAAACTCCAATCTTCAAGGGTGATAGGTACAAAAGGCAGTTTTAACCAGATGTTCAATCCACCTCCTCCATCCAACATATTATAAAAGATTTGCCTATTGCTAAACAAAAACATTCTGGAGAATAGAATTCCGCTCTATGTCCGTTCAAAAAGTTCAGAATTCTGTGGGACTTCATCTGGAAAGAGAGATCTGCTGCATAAAATGACTAAAAATGCTGGATTACTTGATGTTTTTCACATTGACAAAAGGTGATCAAGAATACTGAAATGCCTATGAGTTCCACGTATTCAACCTGCAAAATCTGCAGATGTCTTACAGTTTAATTATAAATGGTTTAAATTTGATACAATCCAACAATAAAGACGTCGGGCGCGATTCTCCGAAATGGAGACGGCGTGAAACGGGCACGGGCACTACCGATTCTGCCCCCACAGGGGGCCAGCATGGCGCTGGAGCGGTTCACGCCACTCCAGCCTCCCTTCCCGGCGGAAAATGGGCGCCGCGCCAACCCGCGCATGTGCACTTGGGCTGCGCTAACCCGTGAATGCGCGGGGGAGTGCCTCAACATGCCGGCCCCAACGCAACATGGTGTGGGGGTTCAGGGGCCGGCCGCGTAATAAATAGGGCCGGGGCTGGAGAGGCCGGCCCACTGATCGGTGGTCCCCATCGGAGGCCCCACGCAGTGAAGGAGCGCTTTTCCCCACCCCACAGCCCGCCCGCCGACCCTACGCTCAGAGTTCCTGCCGGCTGAGAGCAGGTGTGAATGGCACCAGCGGGACTCTGCGTTTTCCGTGCGGCCGCTCGGCCCATCAAGGCCAGAGAATCGGCGGCCTGGTCTAAACAGCCCGGTTCTGGTAAACGTACCTACCATTTGCCAAATTCACCCAATAGTGTAAGATGATACAGAAAGGTTGGGTCTTACCATCATTTGCATCTGGAAGGATGGTAATCTGTGCAGATGGATATACTCCTGTTCTGCCTCCCATGGGCATGCTCAGTGTGACGTTAAATGTCTCTCCATTTTCATACAAGGAATCATCAATGATGACAACAGGGCACAGCTTTTCAGTTTCATCCTTGTCAAAACGGATGACACTGTTGTGATCCTCTGATCGAGTGATGTAGTCAGAATAGGACAACACACTGGACGGAATAGTGCCAGTTGCAGTGCCTGCAATAAAGAACATAAGAACATAAGAACTAGGAGCAGGAGTAGGCCATCTGGCCCCTCGAGCCTGCTCCACCATTCAATGAGATCATGGCTGATCTTTTGTGGACTCAGTTCCACTTTCCAGCCCGAACACCATAACCCTTAATCCCTTTATTCTTCAAAAAACTATCTATCTTTATCTTAAAAACATTTAATGACGGAGCCTCTACTGCTTCACTGGGCAAGGAATTCCATAGATTCACAACTCTGGGTGAAGAAGTTCCTCCTAAACTCAGTCCCAAATCTTCTTCCCCTTATTTTGAGGCTATGCCCCCTAGTTCTGCTTTCACCCGCCAGTGGAAACAACCTGCCCGCATCTATCCTATCTATTCCCTTCATAATCTTATATGTTTCTATAAAATCCCCCCTCATCCTTCGAAATTCCAACGAGTACAGTCCCAGTCAACTCAACCTCTCCTCGTAATCCAACCCCTTCAGCTCTGGGATTAACCTAGTGAATCTCCTCTGCACACCCTCCAGTGCCAGTACGTCCTTTCTCAAGTAAGGAGACCAAAACTGAACACAATACTCCAGGTGTGGCCTCACTAACACCTTATACAATTGCAGCAGAACCTCCCTAGTCTTAAACTCCATCCCTCTAGCAATGAAGGACAAAATTCCATTTGCCTTCTTAATCACCTGTTGCACCTGTAAACCAACTTTTTGCGACTCATGCACTAGCACATCCAGGTCTCTCTGCACAGCAGCATGTTTTAATATTTTATCATTTAAATAATAATCCCTTTTGCTGTTATTCCTACCAAAATGGATAATCTCACATTTGTCAACATTGTATTCCATCTGCCAGACCCTAGCCCATTCACTTAGCCTATCCAAATCCCTCTGCAGACTTCCAGTATCCTCTGCACTTTTTGCTTTACCACTTATCTTAGTGTCGTCTGCAAACTTGGACACATTGCCCTTGGTCCCCAACTCCAAATCATCTATGTAAATTGTGAACAGTTGTGGGCCCAACACTGATCCAGGAGAGACACCACTAGCTACTGATTGCCAACCAGAGAAACACCCATTAATCCCCACTCTTTGCTTTCTATTAATTAACCAATCCTCTATCCATGCTACTACTTTCCCCTTAATGCCATGCATCTTTATCTTATGCAGTAACCTTTTATGTGGCACCTTGTCAAAGGCTTTCTGGAAATCCAGATATACCACATCCATTGGCTCCCCGTTCTCTACCGCACTGTTAATGTCCTCAAAGAATTGCACTAAATTAGTTAGGCACGACCTGCCCTTTATGAACCCATGCTGCGTCTGCCCAATGGGACAATTTCCATACAGATGCCTTGCTATTTCTTCCTTGATGATAGATTCCAGCATCTTCCCTACTACCGAAGTTAAGCTCACTGGCCTATAATTACCCGCTTTCTGCCTACCTCCTTTTTTAAACAGTGGTGTCACGTTTGCTAATTTGCGCAAAGGATTTCACATTACACCATTTAAACAAAGCTAAGTAATCTTTGAACATTTAATTCTCTGGGGTGGGGATTCATCTCGGGTGGTAAGCAGCCGCCTGTTAAATGCAGTGCCTGATATTCAGTTCCATTACAGTGAATTAAATTAAATATGAGGCACTGTGGATACTGGGCGGTCAACACAATATTGCTCATTTGGCACCAATGTCCAAATTTCTAGGTCTCTTATCTCTGAAGTACTAAATATTTCATAACTGTCCATCATTTTTTGAAAAGAGAATTGGTAATCTATATACCATGTGGTGATCCCATCAGCAATGTGTTAAGACATTTCAAATCATACTGAAATATTTAATCATATTAAGTACCAAAGTTAATAAAGATGACTACTTATTTTCAAAATAGTTGAATTTACTCTGCATCATACAAAATGTTAATTTATTACTGATGCTTTTAGGTGTGAAATTTAAATTAGAAATAGGAAACTGGGATAAAATCTTCTTGCTGTGCTGGTACAGCGTGAAATCAGGACAGATGTTATCAAGCAAATGGTGTCCATCATACTTCACTCACGATAATGTTCTCTCTAGGAACGACGGCTGGGTTCACAGACTTATTGGATCCAGGACTGTCATAGCAACCTTTCTGGAAGCTACACTAATGCACATTGTCAAGTTATAGAATAGGAGCAAATAATGGCCTCCTTAACTAATCTTCTATTTAATAAGAATTACCATGATTCCTAATTAAAGAACGGTATGGTCACTAGAAACTTATGCCTTAGAAAGACTACATTTAAGCCACTGTTCTTTAATGTTGTGCCTCTGTACTTCTTGGGTGAAACTTCACACCAAATTGTTCCCAAACTTAGAACCAGACATTCAATTAACCATGTTAGTGTTTGGAAGGAGAATATCTCTAAGTGTATGTATTGCATAGTCTGGAGGATAACATTTCATACATCCATGATTGCAGTTTACTGAAATCCGAAGAGATCACTGAGCTTTGGCTTTTGTTCAATTGTTTAAACTTTTAGTTAAACGTTTAGTTAACTTTAACAACATGGAAGGAAATTTTAATGTCATAAAATGGGTAGGTTTGGGTTGAGTGGGAGGATAAAGTATTAAAAATCTGAAACCTGGCCCCCAATCTGTTTCCAAACTGCTGGTTTTAATGGAGATGGGATGGAACTGGGGTGGGGGTCACCTGCTCCCAGGATGTGGGATGGAAATTTAAAAACTATAAGTGCTACACTGTCAGGATGTGACATCCTTCAGATGAGAAGTTAATGTGAGATTTCCAAGGCCGGAATTCTCCGTTATTTACATCCTTTCCATGTGGATGCTACAGATCTAATTTCAGTGGTCAAAATGAATGGGAGTTCTCACAATGTTCTGCCCAATATTCTTCCATTAACCAATACCACCAAAAACATAGAACTTAACAGCGCAGTACAGGCCCTTTGGCCCTCGATGTTGCGCCGACCTGTGAAACCACTCTAAAGCCCATCTGCACTATTCCCTTATTGTCCATATGTCTATCCAATGACCATTTGAATGCCCTTAGTGTTGGCGAGTCCACTACTGTTGCAGGCAGGGCATTCCACGCCCTTACTACTCTCTGAGTAAAGAACCTACCTCTGACATCTGTCTGATATCTATCTCCCCTCAATTTAAAGCTATGTCCCCTCGTGCTAGACATCACCATCCGAGGAAAAAGGCTCTCACTGTCCACCCTATCCAATCCTTTGATCATCTTGTATGCCTCAATTAAGTCATCTCTTAACCTTCTTCTCTCGAACGAAAACAGCCTCAAGTCCCTCAGCCTTTCCTCAATCCCTCTACCAATGAAAGCTAACACACCGTACGCCTTGTTAACAACCCTCTCAACATGAGTGGCAACTTTCAGGGACCTATGTACATGGACACCGAGATCTCTCCTCATCCACACTGCCAAGAATCTTACCATTAGCTCAGCACTCTGTCTTCCTGTTATTCCTTCCAAAATGAATCACCTCACACTTTTCTGCATTAAACTCCATTTACCATCTCTTAGCCCAGTGCTGCAGCTTATCTATGTCCCTCTGTAACTTGTAACATCCTTCCGCACTGTCCACAACTCCACCGACTTTCGTGTCATCTGCAAATTTACTCGCCCATCCTTCTACGCCCTCCTCCAGGTCATTTATAAAAATGACAAACAGCAGTGGCCCCAAAACAGATCCTTGTGGTACACCACTAGTAACTGGACTCCAGTCTGAACACTTCCCATCAACCACCACCCTTTGTCTTCTTCCAGCTAGCCAATTTCTGATCCAAACTGCTAAATCTCCCTGAATCCCATGCTTCCGTATTTTCTGCAGTAGCCGACCGTGGGGAACCTTATCAAACGGGCAGCACGGTAGCATTGTGGATAGCACAATTGCTTCACAGCTCCAGGGTCCCAGGTTCGATTCCGGCTTGGGACACTGTGCGGAGTCTGCACATCCTCCCCGTGTGTGCGTGGGTTTCCGCCGGGTGCTCCGGTTTCCTCCCACAGTCCAAAGATGTGCAGGTTAGGTGGATTGGCCGTGATAAATTGCCCTTAGTATTGGGTGGGGTTGCTGGGTTATGGGGATAGGGTGGAGGTGTTGAACTTGGGTAGGGCGCTCTTTCCAAGAGCCGGTGCAGACTCGATGGGCCGAATGGCCTCCTTCTGCACTGTAAATTCTATGATAATCTATGAAACGCTTTACTGAAATCCATATACACACATCAACTACTTTACCCTCATCCACCTGTTTGGTCACCTTCTCAAAGAACTCAATAAGGTTTGTGAGGCACGACCTACCCTTCACAAAACCGTGTTGACTATGTCAAATCAAATTATTCCTTTCCAGATGATTATACACCCTATCTCTTATAAACCTTGCCAAGATTTTGCCCACAACAGAAGTAAGGCTCATTGGTCTATAGTTACCGGGGTTGTTTCTACTCCCCTTCTTGAACAAGGGGACAACATTTGCTATCCTCCAGTCTTCTGGCACTATTCCTGTAGACAAAGATGACTTAAAGATCAAAGCCAAAGGTTCAGCAATCTCCTCCCTAGCTTCCCAGAGAATCCTAGGTTAAATCCCATCCGGCCCAGGGGACTTATCTATTTTCACACTTTCCAGAATTGTTAACACCTCCTCCTTATGAACCTCAAACCCTTCTAGTCTAGTAGCCTGAATCTCAGTATTCTCCTCGACAACATTGTCTTTTTCCTGTGTGAATACTGACAAAAAATATTCATTTAGCACCTCTCCTATCTCCTCGGACTCCAAGCACAAAACAGACAAACTCTTGTCAATCAATGCATTGTTGTTTGTGGGATCATCCCATGTGCAAAACTGGCTACCAGCTTTTTTGCGAAGTTGAGATATTACCCAGAGGCATAATAAAGTGTGATGTAAATGAATCCTGACCAAAGATGAGGAATATCTAATTCAAAGTATACTAATTCTATATTATCCCGCAATGTATTCTGCTCAGAAATTCTCACACATGCTCTAGAATTTTGCGTGGCTTTGCAGAATGAATCCTATCAGGCAGCAGATACAGTCAACCCTGTAATATGTATCCTGTGAACGTCAAGAATAAAAGTTGAGAACAGGATGTTCTGTGAAGGTAATTCCACCTGAGTGCGATGCAGTGACCTGAAGTAACAATAAATTTAAACCCCACTGTATCTCACTTCAACACAGCAGGGTTTTGGTTTGCTCAGTAACTCAAAATTAAACAATGTTAAATCTGTCTCAACATCTGTCAGCTGCAGCACAAAGAAATGAATTGTATCATTGGGTTTTCCTGTTGAAAACCTTTAGTGGAAGTTAACAGCATAGATACTGAGGGATTCTTTTCTTGTGAACTGAACAGAACAATGGTCACAAATCATAAATGAAGGCCACAGTTGTTTGATAGACTCTGGAAGAGGTTTCAAAACCATTGCCCCTCTCCTGGTTCTAAAGCAACCACCTTGTAAGGAACAGGAAGGTGCTAATGTAAAAAGCAGCCACTCACAATTCAAAGCAAAGCATGACTTGTGCACTCATCTTAACACTAGTTCCATTAGCCAGTGGGAATTGAATGAGCTGAATGCAGTTTGATTCATGGACCATTGTGTTTCCAAATGATTCTTACCTCTATTCTCAAAACTCCCTAATTCCCTTTTGTTTGTGGTATGTAAGGCAATGGATAACAACAATACTTCCTTCATGAGAAGGCAAATATATAGAGCGTGATTTTCCCACTTCGGTGTGCCCTGCGCCGAACCTGCTATTCCTGGTGCATAGCAGGGGAGGGGCCAAATATTTATTACGCAGTGGGCGCCGACTGCGATTCACCCGATCCATTAAGCCAGCGCTATCTGGATCACACCTTCACTGGTCGTGATCCAGATAATAATGGCTCATTTAAAAATACGCAGCCCGTTTGAAACCACTGACTCCCGGTTCCCGGCAGTCACTGGTCCCATCAGCCAGGCCTTACACCGGCACAAATTAGTACTGGTCTCCAAAAATGGCATCAGATACGATGGCCACGCTGGGGGCTCGGAGGCCATTGGAGCTCGCGGGTGGTCGGGACAGGGCAGGGCACTGCCCTGGCAGTGTCCCTGACACCTGGTCAGTGTCAACCACGCACGGCATGCGTGCAAGGTTGGAACTGCCAAGTGTCAGGATCAGTGCCTGGGTGGCACATTGGCATTGTCAGGATGCCAGGTTGGCACTGCCAAGGGCAGGGCCAGAGAGCATGCCCATCAAAGGGGAAGTGATGGGTGGGAGGATGAAAGGGGTTATGAAAGGTGGGGGATGGGGAGTCTTCAGTGGTCCCATAATGGGTTATGCTCACTTGGGCTGGGGGTGGGGGAGGTGGACAATGACCCGATGCCTACAAGGATGGATGGGTGTGAGACCAGGTCACCACCATGCCCAGATGTTGTGGGAGGTAGGGTGTCACGTGGACCAATATTGATGTTGCTCCTCCAGGGTTAAGGGGTGGGGGTGTTGCCCCTGGTACACATTTGTGTGGGTCAGTGCTGAATGGCACCCGGCTGCGGCCTCACTTGGGAGGCTGGTGCATCCCGGGTGGCTCGTGGATCCTGGGTAAGCTCAGGTTTCAAACCGACTTAAGCAATTGCCATTTAGTCAATTGAGTGGGGTAACAAGCTCCATGGGTGAGGGGTGTGGGGGACCCTCATTCTCACTTTTATCTCTGAGAAGCAGTCTTGCTGGCATCTTTAGTTTTCCACTGCAGAAAATAATTCTAAGGGTGCGTTTACCGGCCATGTTATGTTCTCTCTCTCTCGAGTGTGGTGCGGCCGGTGAATGCCGGGAGTGGTCTCTCGTGGGCTTTCCGGAAGTCTACATGCTTGGCGAGATCCACCCAGATCACACCCAAGTCCCCGAGGTGTCAGATTCAGAATCACGCCCACAAGGGGTGTGACTAAATGGCAATTGCTTAAGTCGGTTTTAAACCTGAGCTTACCCAGGATCCACCAGCCACCCGGGATGCACCAGCCTCCCAAGTGCCTTTCAGCACTGACCCACACAAATGTGTACAAGGCAGAACGGCACCCAGGGAGTCTCCCAGGCCATTGGAAACCCCTGATGGTCAGGGTCAGTGCAGGGAAGTGCCCTGGCCCTCCCTGGAACGTGGCACCTTGGCACTGTCACCCTGGCACTGCCAAGGTGCCTGGGCAGCACTGCCAAGGTGCCTGGGTGGCACTGCCAAGGTGCCAGAGCAAGGGTGCCTAGGTGCCAGTGTGGCCCTGAGGGGGGGGCCATGCCCATGAAAGGATAGTAGAGGGGGGGTTTGAAGGTTCGGGGTGTGCAGGGCAGGTTTTGGGGAGTGATGGGTGGGGCACCTGGAAGGGGAGGGACCTGTAACTGGGCGTGGGGGGGCCTGAAGAGGGGGTCCCCCAGGGACCCCGTGGCATGGTGTCCTGACTTGGGGTGTGTGTGGGGTAAAAACCATGTTTGTGGGGGGTGACACTGTCCGTGGGTGGCGGGTGTAGCCCATTTAGACACCGGGGCACACTTTCAAAATGGCAGCCTGATCTCCTGAGTTCAGCTTCCCAATGTTAAAGAAAAAGTCGAAGGGTGCGATTCTCCGGAGAAATTCATTTGTGGTGGGTTTTTCCAGGTAATTTCTTGCCAACATGGTCATTTTTTTGGGCCCTGGGGAGTTGCTCACTGGTTTAGCCCACAGAATTTATTTTAGCACTGGGGAACTGAACGCAGAGATTGGGCCGCCATTTTGAAAAGGTTACCCAATGGACTTCCGGTTGCGGCTATGCTGAGCTAAGTCGCACTTTCGGCAGCTCCCGCCAGAAAGGGACTTTTTGGGCTCTTTTTAGGGGCCCCAGCGGCATTTGTTTGACGGTTCCCAGTGTGGGATGGTGACAGTACGATTTCCCCGACACTGTATGGATTGTACCAGGAGTGGAGTGGTGAAAAAAGTGATTTTGGTGCAGCGAAAGTGCGAGGGAGGAAAACAAAGATGGCGGCGGGTGGAGACCAGGCAGCGTGGGCACAGTGGTCGCAAGAGCAGCAGGGGTTCCTCAAGGGCTGCTTCACGGAATTGAAAGCAGAGCTGCTGGAGCCAATGAAGGCTTCGATCGACAAGCTGGTCGAGAACCAGAAGGCCCAAGGGGCGGCGATCCGGGAGGTGCGGCAGAAGGCCTCGGAGAATGAGGACGAGATATTGGGTGACGGTAGAGGCACACGAGGCGCTGCATAAGAAATGGCAGGAGAAGTTTGAGGACATGGAGAATCGGTCGAGGAGGAAGAACCTGCGGATTCTGGGTCTCCCGGAGGGAGTGGAGGGGTCGGATGCTGGCGCATACGTGGCAACGATGTTGAACACGTTGATGGGCGTGGGTGCCTTCTCGAGGCCCCTAGAGCTGGATGGGGCCCACCGAGTCCTGGTGAGGAGGCCCAAATCTAACGAGCCGCCGTGGGCGGTATTGGTGCGGTTCCACTGCTTGGTGGACAGGGAGTGTGTCCTAAGATGGGCAAAAGAGTGGAGCAGCAGGTGGGAGAATGAAGAGGTCCGTATATACCAGGACTGGAGCGCGGAGGTGGCCAAGAAGAGGGCCGGGTACAATCGGGCTAAGGCGGTTCTGCATCGGAAAGGGATGAAATTTGGGATGCTGCAGCCGGCGTGACTGTGGGTCACGTTTAGGGACCGGCACCATTACTTTGAGATGCCGGCGGAGGCGTGGACCTTTATCCAGGCCGAAAAGTTGGACACGGACTGAGGGTCGGTTGTGAGGTGATGGCGCGGGTTGGTTACTGTGGTTACTGTGCTTGGGGGGATGTTGGGGGATGTTCTGTTCTGTACTGTTTCCTTGGGTGCTGGGTGGGGTAGTGTGAAATGGTTCGAAGTGGGGGTTTGTGAGAGTGTGGGCGTTGGTGGTTGGAAAGACGGGGCCCCGTTGGGGAGCGGGGGGGGGAGGGGGGAAAGAGGGGAGATGGGAGGCCCGAGGTGGCGGAGCCGGGATTAGGCCGCAAAAGGGAACTGCGCCAGAGAGGGCGGGGCCGGTTGGATGGAAAGCGCGGGCTTTTTCCCGTGCTAGGGAAGGAAGGGGGCAGGGCCAGGGCGGTGTTGGAGAGGAGCACCTGCTGTTGGACAGGATGTGGTGGTGGTGGTGGTGGGGGGGGGGGGAACTGGGTTGCTGCTGCATTGGCCAAAGGGGAGCTGGAGCTCGGAGAGAGAGTCGGGGCGGGGGTCTGCCGCTGGGGGGAATGGAGAGGACGGGAGGCGCGGGCACGTGGCTGGCCTAGAAAAGGGGATGGCTAATCGGCAGGGGGGGCGAGAAGCCCCCTGATCCGGCTGATAACTTGGAATGTGAGAGGCCTGAACGGGCCGGTCAAGAGGGCCCGTGTGTTTGCGCACCTGAAGGGATTGAAGGCAGATGTGGTTATGCTCCAGGAGACGCATTTGAGGGTGGCAGATCAGGTTAGGCTGAGAAAGGGGTGGCTAGGGCAGGTTTTCCACTCGGGGTTGGACGCAAAGAATCGAGGGGTGGCGATTTTGGTGGGGAAGCAGGTGTCGTTTGAGGCGCTGAACATCGTGGCAGACAATGGAGGTAGGTATGTGATGGTGAGTGGTAAGCTGCAGGGTGTGCGGGTGATACTAGTGAATGCACATGCCCCGAATTGGGACGATGCCGGATTTATGCGGCGCATGTTGGGCCGGATTCCTGGAGGCAGGGAGCTTGATAATGGGGGGGGGGGGACGACTTTAACACGGTACTGGATCCAGCATTGGACCGCTCTAGGTCCAGGACGGGTAAGAGGCCGGCGGCGGCCAAGGTGTTGAGGGGGTTTATGGACCAGATGGGAGGAGTGGACCCATGGAGGTTTGTCAGGCCGGGGGCCAGGGAATTTTCTTTTTTTCCCCCCACGTCCATAAAGCCTAGTCCCGGATAGACTTATTCGTTATGAGCAGGGCACTAATCCCGAGGGTGGAGGACAAGGAGTATTCGGCCATAGCCATCTCAGACCATGCCCTGCATTGGGTGGAGCTGGAGCTAGGGGAGGAGAGGGACCAGCGCCTGCTGTGGCGCCTGGAGGTGGGTTTGCTGGCAGATGAGGAGGTGAGCGGGCAGGTACGGGGGTGCATTGAAAGCTATCTAGAGGCTAACGATAATGGGGAGGTGCAGGTGGGGATGGTCTGGGAGGAGCTGAAGGCGGTGATTAGGGGAGAGCTAATCTCCACTAGGGCCCACAAGGAGAGGTGAGAGAGGGAGAGATTGGTGGGGGAGATTTTAAGGGTGGATAGGAGGTATGCAGAGGTCCCCGAGGAGGGACTACTCAAGGAGTGACGAAGCCTCCAGGCCGAGTTCGACCTGTTGACCACCAAGAAGGCAGAGGTGCAGTGGAGGAAAGCGCAAGGGGCAGTGTATGAGTACGGGGAGAAGGCTAGCCGGATATTGGCACACCAGCTTCGGAAGTGGGAGGCAGCGAGGGAGATTTGGGGAGTTAGGAACAAAGGGTGGAACACGGTGCGGTGTGCGGTGGGAATAAATGGGGTATTTAGAGACTTTTATGAGGGGCTGTATAGGTCTGAGCCCCCGACGGAGGAGGGGAGATGCGTCGATTTTTGGATCGGCTGAGGTTCCCGAGGGTGGAGGAGGAACAGGTGGAGGGGCTTGGGACACCGGTAGGGCTGGAGGAGCTGACTAAGGGGCTGGGGTGTATGCAGGCGGGGAAGGCATCGGGGCCAGATGGGTTCCTGGTGGAATTTTACCGGAAGTACATGGACCTGCTGGGCCCTCTACTAATGAGGACTTTCAATGAGGCGAGGGAGGGGGGCCCTACCCCCGACAATGTCCAGGGCGCTGATCTCGCTGATCTTGAAGCGGGACAAGGACCTATTACAGTGTGGGTCATATACGCCAATCTCGCTCCTCAACGTGGACGCAAAGCTGTTAGCGAAGGTGTTGGCTACCAGAATTGAGGACTGTGTCCCGGGGGTGATTCACGAGGACCAGACGGGTTTTGTGAAGGGAAGGCAGCTGAATACCAATGTGCGGAGGTTCCTTAACATAATTGTGATGCCTGCAATGGAGGGGGAAGCGGAGATAGTGGCGGCGATGGATGCAGAGAAGCCCTACGATAGGGTGGAGTGGGGGTACCTTTGGGAAGTGTTGAGAAGTTTTGGGTTCGGGGAGGGGTTCATTAGTTGGGTTAGGCTACTTTGCGAAGCCCCGGTGGCGAGTGCGACCACGAAGCGGAGGAGGTCGGAATACTTTTGGTTGTACCGGGGGACGAGGCAGGGGCGCCCCCTATCCCCCTTGCTATTTGCATTGGTAATTGAGCCTTTGGCTATGGCTCTAAGGGAGTCCAGAAACTGGAGGGGGCTGGTCCGGGGGGGGGAACACCGGGTATCGTTGTATGCCGATGCCCTGTTACTGTATGTGGCAGACCCAGTGAGGGGGATGCCGGAGGTGATGCGGATCCTCAGGGAGTTTGGGGACTTTTCCGGGTATAAGCTCAATGTGGGGAAGAGTGAGCTCTTCGTGGTACACCCAGGGGACCAGGGAAGGGGGATAGACGAGCTTCCATTGAAGAGGGCGGAGTTTTCGGTATCTGGGGATCCAGGTGGCCAGGATCTGGGGGGCCCTACACAAGCTCAACTTGACGTGACTTGTGGAGCAGATGGAGGAGGAGTTTAAAAGGTGGGATATGCTGCCACTCTCCCTGGCGGGTAGGGTGCAGTCGGTGAAAATGACGGTGCTCCCGAGGTTCCTTTTTGTATTCTAGTGCTTCCCCATCCTGATCCCGAAGGCCTTTTTTAAGCGGGTCAGCAGGAGCATCATGGGATTCGTGTGGGCGAAAAAGACCACGAGGGTGAGAAGGGTGTTTCTGGAACGGAGTAGGGACAGAGGAGGGTTAGCGTTGCCTAATCTGTGTGGCTACCACTGGGCAGCCAATGCGGCGATGATACGCAAATGGGTAATGGAGGGGGAGGGGCAGCGTGGAAGAGGCTGGAGATGGTGTCCTGTGTGGGCACAAGTCTGAGAGCGCTGGCGACAGCACCGCTGCCGCTCCCGCCGACTAGTTGCACCACGGGTCTGGTGGTGGCGGCGACTTTGAAAATTTGGGGAGCAGTGGAGATGCCACAGGGGTGAGGTTGAGGTTGAGGTTTGGTCCCCGATCCAAGAGAACCATCAGTTCGTCCCTGGGAGAATGGATGGAGGGTTCCTGAGCTGGCACAGGGCAGAAATTAGAAGGATGGGGGACCTGTTTATAGATGGGACGTTTGCGAGCCTTGGGGCGCTTGAGGAAAAATTCAGGCTTCCCCCCGGAAATGCCTTCAGGTACATGCAGGTAAGGGCGTTTGTAAGACGGCAGGTGAGGGAATGTCCGCTGCTGCCAGTACGTAGGATCCAGGATAGGGTGCTCTCGGGGGTGTGGGTTGGAGAAGGCAAGGTCTCGGCGATCTACCAGGAGAGGCAGGAGGAGGAGGAGACCTCGGTGGAGGAGCTAAAGGGTAAATGGGAGGAGGAGCTTGGGGAGGAGATAGACGAGGGTACGTGGGCGGACGCCCTGGGTAGGGTTAATTCTTCCTCTTCTTGCGCCAGGCTTAGCCTGATACAATTTAAGGTTCTTCCAGAGTGCATATGACAGGGGCGAGGCTGAGCAGGTTCTTTGGGGTGGAAGGTGCTCGGGGAGCCCAGCAAATCACGCCCATATGTTCTGGGCGTGCCTGGCACTGGATGGGTTCTGGAGGGCGTTGCGAGGACGATGTCTAAAGTGGTGAACACCCGGGTTAAGCCGAGCTGGGGTTTAGCACTATTTGGGGTATCGGACGAGCCGGGAGTGCAGGAGGCGAAAGAGGCCGGTATTCTGGCCTTTGCGGCCCTGGTAGCCCGGCGGAGGATTCTGCTACAGTGGAAAGATGCGTGGCCCCTAAGCGTGGAAGACTGGGTCCGCGACATGGCAGGATTCATTAAATTGGAGAGGGTAAAATTTGCCTTGAGAGTGTCTGTGCAAGGGTTCTTTAGGCGGTGGCAACCGTTCCTAGACTTTCTAGCCGAGTGTTAGGAGGTGGTCAGCAGCAGCAGCAACCTGGGGGGGGGGGGGGGGGGGGGGGTGTACTTTGTGTTTACTACTGTGTTTATTATTGCTTAATGGGGGGTTTGTATATTGGGAGAATTCGTGATGTAGTTGTAAGATGTTTATTTATGTGTTCTTTGTTTTTCTTATTTCTGTTGAAAATATGTTAAAAATTTGAATAAAAATATTTTTAAAAAAAGAAAGGGTTACCCAATCTCTAAGTGCGCATGTGAGTCCCCCCGCCCATGGGCAATGTCACCCCAATATACATGGGCACTACCCTACACACCCCAAATGATAACACCCTGCTATGGGGTCCCTTTGCCTCACCTTTTCAAGCTTTCCCAAGCCCCCTTACAGCAATCCTCCCTTCCAGGAACCCCACCCGTCACCCCCTCAACCTCCTGGAGGCTCCTACAGATCTGCCCTGGAAACCCCCACCATTCAAACCCCCACCCTCATTACATGGGCATGGCTTCCCTCGGACCCTTTGGAAGTGCCACACTGACACTCAGGACTTCTTGCACTGCCACCCTGGCACCCGGGCAGTGCTCCTGCCAGCTTGGCAGTGACATCCGGGCACCTTAGCACCAGATTAAGAAACACATTGGGTGGGATTCACCGCTGCCTGACAGCCATATCGTAATCTGCGATCCGCCGGAGAATCCCTTCCGACGTTCAAATCAGGGGCGGCGCCGGATTTCTATCCTCTGCCTGCTCCGAAATAGCGTCATCGCATCACGTGCCACACGCCGTTGGAATGGCGTTGGCGCATCACCTGAAGGCCTTCCCCCGATGCTCTGCCCCGATGGGCCGAGTTTCCGACCGCGCGGGGGATGTGTGGTCTCAGTGGTTGGGGATCGGCCGGGAATTGGGAATCAGCCGGGAGCTGTGCTGCTGGCCGGGGGGACTTCTGCAAGAGCTGGGCGAACTTGTGGGGGGGTGGCAGTATTTTGCAGGTTGGGTCCACGCACGGCCGGTGCAATGTTTTACGGCGTGACCGCTGTAGGTCGTCACCGTGCGCATACGCGGCCATGGACTCGGCCATTCTCAGCCGTTTGTGTCGTGGGAGCCGATTGCAGGATCGGTGAGGGTTCGGCTCCAATTTTGGCATGGGAACTGTAAAACGTCACAGTTCCCACGCCGGCGCGGCACTTCGCCTCAAAAACGATGAATCCAGCCCATTGACATTTATAAATTCACCTGCTGTATGATAATAATAATTTGCAAACATAAGGAACAATCAGTATACCAAGTTAGACACTTGGAAAGGAGTCCCGACTGTTGAGTATTATGCCTCTGTGGAGTATTATACCTTTAAGTGCCTGTGACCACTGGGTATCTCAAAGTAACTGAAGTGCAGTAACTATGAGAACAGTCAGAAACTTATACACGTAAGAATACCTCGGTGGATGAATTAAAGAAGTATACAGGCTTGGGGTACATGAGGTTTCCTGCAGTAACTGCTATTTGTCCACTTACCTTGATGTGTGGAACAGATGACCATCAGCTCCTGACTCACGTCTCCTGTCCTCTTCACTGGAATCAACAGTTCACCAACATCTTCGCCAACGGCATAGGAAGCCTTGGGGATAAAGACCGTTGATTCTGAAGAACATAGTTATAAGTATTGTGAAGGTGGACAACAATGGAAATTATTAAATTGTTTTTGTATTGTTGAGCACTTACACACCTGCTCAGAATTGCATCATTCATAATGAGAACATTTGGTGAAGATAAAGATTATTCTTTGTTCTGTGGAATTTCGATCTTATCCAAATTGCTGGTATATTTGCATTGAGAACCTTATTATTGCCTCCTCCAAATATTGGTGCACATCAGTTCCTTTAACCAATTTCTATAGTTTGTAATGTCAGAATTTGAATCTTATTGCTTCTGAGTCAATGGATGTGCGGTGAATGAGCTTGAATATAAATATCTTTATAATATTTACATAGGACAGAAGTTTCCTGGTTGACCTTTACTTGAATTTTGACTTTAGCAGGCAGTCTCATTTTTGCACCTCCCACTGTGAAAAGTATGTTTGCCTTTGTTCCAGAGAACCCACAGGCTTCTGGCTGTATATCAAAGGAATCCTTTCAACCCAAAATCCAAATTAATCCTGGCACTACGGGTCTGAATAAACCAAAATATTTGGGGATATTTTGCAAGTTAACACATTTATGTAAAAATAAAAAATAATTGTAGTTTTTCCACACAGTTCTGAAAGTATCTTAAGAGACAAGTCTGTGTAAACAAAAACGTTTTCATGCCATTTACACAGTAGGCTATACACCTGCAAGATGAAGAAACTTTGAAAATTTGTAATTCGGTGACTATAAAATTTTCTGTTAACAAATAGCTGTAAAAATTCCTGAATGTCTGTTGCACATTGGAGAAGACGAGAAATTTCACTACTTCAACTTATTATTCAGATAAAGGCAAAAAAAAAATTTTGTAAATTTCCTTGACTTGCTGGAAATTAAACCAATGTTAATTAGGGGGTTTTGGACTCACTGTTGAATGTGTGTCAGATCAGTTGATTTTAATAGGCCTGATGTTGACAGAGACTTGAAGGTAGAGGAAACTGGTCAGCTGCTAATACAAAGCCCCAGTTTTCATTTTAGAGTGGGTCTACAGTTTACAGCCGGATCCGATGGGCATGGTTTATAGCTGTGGGTATAAATGGAAGCTCTGAGTAGCTATCAAGAGGGGGCAGAGTAAGGGAAATAGGTACTAATGGGTGATTGGAAAGGGAAAGTGATAGGAGCTGAGTGTTTGGGAACATTGGGACTGCAGTGCAAGCTTGTGGATGGAGGTGCAGTGGTTAATGAAGGAGAACAAATGTTTCCTTGTGAGGTCTTGGGAAAACACTCCTGTTCTTTCTGAGCTAGAAGAAATGCTAAAAGGAGTAGCTCTTTGGCACTTACTTTGGCCAGTCAGTGCCTCCCACCTTGTATCTGCTGCTGGAATCACATAGCCTGGGGTTCCCACTTATTCACCAACTGCAGTTCTGATGATAACATGAATGTTAATCAGGTCTCCATCTGCCTTTTGTGACAATCTCATTGATAGCCTAATTTGTTTTTGCTAAATTTTAAACATGCAGGCATGTGGTTGGGCTGCTTGTTCCCAATATTTTAACTTCTCCCCTGCAACATCCCCCACCTGCAACAAGTTAAAATTAAGACCAAGTTAGACTTGTCCTGATTAGTTCTTTTGTTGTCTCTAAATCAGCTTTTGTTTGTGATTAAAATTAATTAGTGCATGCAATCCAAGAAGTCCAAGCCAGATGTTAAGTGAAAAATTACCAATACGAGTTATTGTCACTGGCTGTGGTTGACAAACTGGATCAATTCCACTGCTGAAAATGTAAACCAATTAAAAGACTGTTCTTTTCTCTAGTTTCCAAACCACATACTATCTAAATCTTCTGCTTGCTTTACTTTTGCGGTGTAATCCCAAACCTTTCCTTTAAACAATGTACTCCCAATACATTCCTCTTGCAGATAAACCACTCAGTGGGAGTGATGCTTTGAAACTGGGGCTAGGAGAGTATTTTTCTTAGGCTGCTGAAATTATATAAACACCACTAAAGCTTGTGGCCTGGAAAATGTGAATTGTTTTATGTCAAAATATGGTGATAGAGCGCATTCCGGGGGGAAGGAGTTAACACGGTGACATTCAAGAAGCTCACAAGTTTCTATACTAGGTGAGTCAGTTAATTAACAAAATGCAACAGGCTCTGAGTGATCCATGCAAACCAATCAGCTGCTCCTCTCTCATCATTTAATGCTCCTTTAATTAATTGCAGTAGATGGTAATCATTCCCCTAATGGTGACCGGACTTTCAACTGCCAAGTCCCTTAAGCTCTGGAATTCTCTAACTAAACCTGACCATCTCTCTTTCTCTTATTTATACATTAAGATGCTCCATAAAACCGACTTCTTTGCTGGACATTGCCTTATCGCCACAGCACCAAATTGCATTTGGTAAAAGTACTTTAAAGCACCTTGGGATGATTTAATACATTTAAAATACTATACAAATACGTGTTATTGTTGTTCTTTTGGTAAATGTTTGCACTCAGTGCAGACTGTGGATGGAGTTATTAGGTTTGGAATATTGCCTTGCATGGGAAATATCATTCCAAGGTTACAGCAGAGTCAGGGAGAAATGTCTTTCATTACTTTGCAAGACGGAACAACCTGCTACAGCAAGGTGTTTTCTCCACTTACTTTGTGTGTGTGTGTGTGGGGGGTGGGGGGTGTTGTAGGTGGGTTGGGGGTGAGGGCGCAGCACCATCGGGAGAATGGGAAGTGCCCTCCCGTGGCACTCACTCACCCTCCAACCGTGCACATGCCCCCAGAGCTGTGTCCCATCCCCTGGGTGTTCGGGTGTTGGTTGCTGCATGTGTGGTGTTGCCTCCCGCAGTGTTCAAGCACAGTGTCCAGGCATCATGGTGTGATTGGGATGCTAGGCAATGAGCTGCACATGCTACATGGCCCACCTACCCACGGGAATTCACTTGCGTTGTGTGAAGTGCTCACTTAACCACGATTGCCAATTCCCTATTAACAATGGCCTTTGGTCGCACGGCAAGAAGCCTCGGCAGTCTGTAGGGGTTATGGTGGTCGATGGGGCAGACGGCTAGGGACAGGAGTTACCCCTGGAACAGGTACACACGAACCAGGGGATGGCAATACGAGTTATTGTCACTGGCTGTGGTTGACAAACTGTGACCACTGGCTGGGGAGACCGATGAACGACGGAAGGATGTTGGATATGGGGTGGCTCACTTTAATTGTATGGAAATAGGGCTTAAGTGGTGATAATTGGTTTCTCGCCACGCTACTGCGAGATCCCGATTCCGCCTACGGGAGCGGGCCGGTTGCATCACAAACTGTTTGCCACCTGGCGCGGTTGTCGTTTTCTGCCTGTCCCGCTATTCACCGCCCTTGTTTCACTTGAGCAGAGTGTAACGAGGCCAGAGAATCGCGCCATAAATCTATGATTTGGTAAAATTACTTATTTTTGCCTAGAAACCCAAATTCATTTTTGTACCAAAATTTTAAAATGGATTTTCTCCCTATCTTCCTTAATGTGCACGCCTGATTTGTCAAATGTGTTATAATATTGGAAGAATCTGAGGCAATGAGATTAGTCTATCAATTACTAGTGTTGAAGCTAAGACCATTGCAGCTCCAGGGAGATACTCTGATGTTGGTCTCTTTGCGTTTTGGGAAATAGGCTGAGGCTAAGGAACAGCCGGAGACTATTCAGTCGCTTGAATCTTTTTTGCCATTCAGTTAGATCATTGCTGATCTCTATCTTAACTCGATTTTCTCACCTTGGACAAAAACTGAAGTAACACCTAAAGCAGTCTTCAAATAATATTTCAGTTTCCTGATATTTTTCGTAACTAAAAGATTAATTAATTGAATCACAAAGGAGCTATAGGAACAGTAAATCGTGCACAGGCTGACTCCATATTAATTAATATTCTGTGTGGTGATCCTGTTGTTGTAAAATATTAATAGAAAAGAGGTGATATAAGCATTTGGTCAGTCAATTAATCAGCCCACTCAATCTGATCAGTCATGATGGGGAGATGCTGGCGTTGGACTGGTGTCTTACAACATGAGGTTAAAGTCCAAGAACTAGGAGCAGGAGAAGGCCATCTGGCCCCTCCAAAAGCCTGCACTAGCTCTGAAAGCTAGTGATTCGAAACAAACCTGTTGGACTTTAACCTGCTTTTGTAAGACTTCTTACTAATCTGATCAGTGGCAGCATCCAGCTTTACCTTGAACTTTAGAGACAAGTCAGTGAAACAGTGAGAAGCCAAGTCAACATTGTATCTGGAATTTTGCACGGAGGTGGTGGCCTTACATCTGGCTGAAAAGCCAAAACCAATTCTCAATCCATGCTAATAGTACATCCCCCAACTCCATGAGCCCTATTCTTGTCTTTTAACCTTTACTGTGGAACCTTCACGAATGTCTTTTGGAAATCCAAATATTTTTTATCTACTGGTTCCCTTTAATGTATCCTACTAGTTACATCCTCAAAAAACTCTATGTCAAACAAAATTCCTTTTGGTACAATCCATGTTGAATTGTTTTAATTATACTATGCTTTTCCAAGTGCAATATTAATATCTCCTTGATATAGATTGCAGAAATTTCCCAATGACTGATGTCAGGGTAACTGGCCGAAAGGGTGAGATTCTCCGGTCGTTACCACCGGTGGAATCTTCTGGTCCCACTGACGCGCCCCCCACCCCCAACACTCTGCTGCAGGTGGAGGGTGCGAACAATGTGAAACCCCATTAAAGCAGTGGGATCAGAAGATCCCAGTGCCAGCCAATGGTGTGTGTGTGGGGTGTGGGGTGGGGTGGGGGTGGTGGACAGGTTAAAATCTTGCCCATAGTTTTCTGCTTCTCTCTCCCTCCTTTCTTGAATAGTGGAGTTACATTTTCTAATTTCCAATCTGCTGGGACCATTCCCAAACCTAGGGAAAGTTGGAAAATCATAGCCAGCACATTCACTGTCTCTGCAACTTTTCCTGTTCGAACCACAAGATGTAAGCCATCAGGTCCTGGGATTTGCTAAGTTTCTCCAGTACTTTTTCTCTGCTAATATTAATTAGTTTAATTTCCTCACTCCTATTCACCCCTGGGTTACCCTCTATTTCTGGTATGTAACTTATGCCTTCTACTGTGAAGACAGACACAAAATATTTGTTCAATGTCTCTGCCATTTCCTCATTCCATATGTTTATTTCTCCTGTATCTGCTTCTAAGGGCCAATATTTGCTTTATTGACTTTCAACAATCTGTTTTTATATTCATGGATAATTTACTCTCATATTCCACTTTTCTCTTTTTATCAAATTTTTGGTGACCCTTTGCTGAATTCAAAAACACTCCCAATCCTTAGACTCATTACCATTGTTTGTAAACATTATAAACCTCTTCTTTTAATCTAATCTTTAAACTAATGTTATTTCTAAACTCCTTAGTAAACCATGGATAGATCTTTCTGGCTGAGTTTTTGTTTTCCAATGGATTGTGTATTTGTTGAACATTTAGAATTGTTACTTTAAATGTTTTCACTGTTTATTTACTGCCATACCTTTTAATTTATATACCTAGTCACCTTAGCCAGCTCCCGTGGGCGGCATGGTGATGCAGTGGTTAGCTCAGCTTCCTCACAGCGCTGAGGACCTGGGTTCGATCCCGATCCCGGGTCACTGTCCGTGTGGAGTTTGCACATTCTCCCTTTGTTTGCGTGGGTCTCACCCCCACAACCCAAAGATGTGCAGGTTAGATGGAATGGCCATGCTAAATTGTCCCTTAATTGGGAAAAAAAAGAATTGGGTGCTGTAAATTTATTTTAAAAAATCTTAGCGAGCTCTCCCCCTTAACAATGAAATTAACTTTGATGAAGTTGAAGATTCTTGCTGTGATTGGAATATGCCATTTTCAAAATTGAGCCTGAATTTTTGCAACAAAGGAGAGCCTCTATTTGGTTGCGATAATGGAGAACGAGTCTGGAAGTCCCGCCCCTGACCAGGCACCTACCATGAATGAGGTTGGGTCACATTCCTGCATGTGTGTTACACAGAGACACCTGCCCATAGAAATCAGCAGCTGCCTCCACCAATGTGACTTTGGTGTGAGAGGTGTCGGAACCTGACATGCATGGATTGATTATACCTGACAGGAGCAGGTCTGAACTTTGTGAATTTGTTTTCATAGCCAGGATACCCTTTTGGTGAGGTAGAGTATGCCTTTGGGTGTGGTCCTGGGACACCTTTGGGGAGGTCAGGTGCTCTTTGGGACAGTTAAGGTGCCCTTTGGGAATACTAAAAGTGGACGTGAATATACATTAAAAAGGGCATAAACTCAGTGGAACTGTGAAAAACAACCATCAAAAGTGTCAAGATGTACTATCAAAGGAAGCTCTTAAGGTATTTAAAACACCTGCCCTTTAACTCTTTGAAAAAACTGTCTGGAGTGTTAAAAAAAAGGTTACTGGACAAAGGAAGATGGTTGTGGTTGTTGGAGGACAATCATCGCAGTTCCAGAACATCACTGCAGGGGTTCATTAGGGTAGTAGCCTAGATCCAACCACCTTCAGTTGCTTCATCAATGATCTTCCTTTCACCATCAGTGGGAATGTTCACTGATGATTGCACAATACTCAGCACCATTCGCCACTCCTCAGATACTGAAGCAGTCCATGTCCAAATGAAGCAAGACCTGGACCACAGTCAGGCTTGGGTGGAAAAGTGGAAATTACATTTGTGGCACACAATTACCAGGCGATAAATATCTCTGACAAGAGAGAATCTAACTATCGCCCCATGACAGTCAATGGCATTACGATCGCTGAAACCCCCATTATCAACATCCTGGAGGTTACCACTGAACTGGACTACCATGTAAATAATGTGGCTACTAGAGCAGTCAAAGACTAGGTCTCCTGTGGCGAGTAACTCACCTCTGACTCCCCAAAGTCTGTCCACCATCTAAAAGGTGCAAGTCAGGAGTGTGATTGAATACTCTCCACTTGCTTGGATGAGTGCAGCTCTAACAACATTCAAGCTGCAAGAAGGATGTTCCTATGGTGGTTGTGTCTAGAAACAGGGGTCACCATCTGAGGTTATGGGGTAGACCATTTAGGACAGAGATTAAGAGAAATTTCTTCACCCAGAGAGTGGTCAGCCTGTGGAATTCGTTACCACTGAAAGTAATTGAGACCAAAACATTTTCAAGGTGCAGTTAGATATAGCATTTAGGGCAAAGTGGATCAAAGGATATGGGGGGAAAGCGGGATTAGGCTATTGAGTTGGATGATCAGCCATGATCATAATGAATGGCATAGCAGGCTCGAAGCACGAATGACCTCCTCCTGCTCCTATGTTTCAGCCCACTTAATTGGCACGCCACCCCCCAACATTCACTCCCTCAGCACCGATGCACAATGGCAGCAGTGTGTACCATCTACAAGATTTATTGCAGGAATTCATCAAGGTTCCTTAGGCAGAACCTTCCAAACCCACAACCACTATGATCAAGAAGGACAAGTACAGCAGCACCACGACCTGGAAGTTCCCTTCCAAGCCATACACCATCCTGACTTGGAAATATATTGCTGTTCCTTTACTGTCACTGTGTCAAATCCTGGAACTCCCTCCCGAACAGCACTGAGGGTGTACCTACACCACATGGATTGCAGTGGTTCATGAAGGCAGCTTACCACTACCTTCTCAAGGACAATTAGGGATGGGCAATAAATGCTGTTCGAGCCACCAATGCCCACACCTCAAAAATGAATTTAGAAAAAGCTGCAGATCGGAAATACATACACCCCTTCTAGCACTGTCTACATCCCAAAACAAACAATTAAAGAAGAGACTGGAGAGGACAGGAGATAGGAAAGAAGCTGCAGGGTTCAAAGCTGAAGTAAGAATGTCAGGAAAAAGTCATAAGCAGCAGATTAGAGGCAGAAGAGATGCTGGTAGAGGCAATTCCACGAGTCATCTCCTTCCAAGGGCTTTTTTCACCTTGTACTGAAGATAGTGAAGGGGCTGAGGAAAGGGCTCTCAGAAGATGTTTGACATTGGGAAAGGAGACTTAATTTATCCTTGCTCTCTTGCATAATCCTGGTGTACGAGCATAATGTGACTGTGGAAATTGAGACTAAGTCAAAAGATAACATAGTCGAGTTAAACGTGGCAATGAATGACGAGACCAGCTGTGTGCTCAGGACAGTTGAACTTCAGCCATCTCATTTAAGGAAGTTATGATGGCAACCACTGAGATGATTAATATTTGATAAATTGAGAGTACCCAATTATTTTTTCCAATTAAAGGGCAATTTAGCTGGTGGCCAACCCACCTCCCTGAACATGGGTTGTGGGGGTGAAACCCACGCAAACACGGGGAGAATGTGCAAACTCCACACGGACAGTAACCCAGGGTCGGGATCGAACCCGGGTCTCAGCACCGAACCATTGAGATGATGAGTGGGATAAGAATGGAAATATTTGTGAATCTACCAGACTGTGAACATTTCATTCAAAACAAAATGCAGGTGTGTTCTAGAGAAATGCATAATATGTTCCTTGAGGATATTCCAGCGGAGTTTTTAAAAGCTGCTTTACTTAATGTAAAATGTCATGTTTAATAGGCTTTGACGATACGTGCACCACGTTATAAATTCATGCACGTTAGGGATCTAGAAATACAGCACAGTTAAATAAATATTTACCATCACCCGGGTCGACAATCTCCACAGTTGCAATCTCTGGGAATTCAAGAACAGCCATGACGGGCTCAGACAGTACAATCTGAAATGTTTCAGACAGTTCGTATTCGTTGTCTGTCAAAATCCGTACTCTCCAAGTCGCTGTGGTTTGACCTGGATTGAACTGCACCTGCTTCTGGGATTTTCCCCTGAAATCCTTATCCTTCTCAGCTGTGCCATCCTTTGTACCTATGCCTGTCAATGGAACATGAAGAGCAGCTGGGTCAAAATCCAAATAAATCCAACACATAGCCCTTCAGAGATTGCCTTCATATTGGCAAAACTAATGAGCAAATGCTTTGATAAGAGTAATTTTAATGCATAATTAGAGATAATAAGAAGCTGCAATTTCCTTGATCGAATTCCGCCAAAGGAACAACAAAATTTTAACTAGTTTATGCACTGATCTTGCGGACAACAGCTTACACCAAAATTTCTTGACAATCTCATTAACGTGAAACATAAGAACAAGCGAAGAACAAGCAAGGCCCAAAGACACCATGGAGCTTACACTATTTTTCTAAGCGCCCCGTTATTTCACTGTTGCTCTAGAAATTGAAGTAAGAAGCCAGCAAGCCATCATGTATGCACATTCAGCATAGCATATCGAAGAAAATTTAATTCTGGAAGCTACATTACGCATCTTTTCTTTAATACTTGCAGATGAATAAAACACTTCAAGTGCAGAATTTTATTTCTACAATTCCATGTGGGTCTAGAAAACTGCCAGTGAATCAGATTGGGAAGAAAGTCACGCCTCCAGCCAATTCATGCTTCACAGAGTGCGTTCACTGCCAATTTTTCCAGTGGCAGAGTGGGAAACCTCGCCATCGAAAAATAAAGCCCATGGGTTGAAGAGGTTGTCGATGAGAAAAAGTTGAACAGGTTGGGCCTATACCCACTGAAGTTTAGAAGCATGAGAGGTGATAGTATTGAGGGGAGTTGATATCGCAAGATGCCAGAAGGCTGTTTCCTCTTGTGGGACAGACAAGAACTAGGGGACAAAGTTTAAGGATAAGACGTCTATCGTTTAAGATGGAGGGGAAGAGAAATTGCTCTCTCAAAGGTATATGGAATCCTCTTCCCCAGAAAGTAGTGGAAGCTGGGTCTTTAAATTTATTCAAGGCAGAGTTAGAGAGATTGATAGACAAGGGAGTCAAGAGTCATGGGGGACAGTTGGCAAAGTGGAGTTGAGACGCCAACCAGACCAGCCAGGATCTTACTGAATGACGGAGCAGACTCGAGGGGCAAAATGGCCTACTCCTGCTCCTAATTCCTATGTTCCTATGACAATCCAGAAGCTTTTGTTATTTTACTGGAACATACCTAAAAAATTGGAATTTCATAACTTGCCATGGTAAGATTGGAACTCAAGGGGGGAATTCTCCGGGTCGCCAGCCACGTTTTCCGGTGCGGCACGCCCCCGTTGGCAGAGGGATTCTCGGTTCCCGCAGCCAGCCAATGGGGTTGGCCCAAATGGTGCTTTGTGTTACATCATTCCAACAAAAGAATATACTTAAATACGTTTCTGTAATATATTTAATGTAATTTTAAAAGATAATCGGCTGGATTCTCTGTTCCTCAGACTGTTGAATCTTGTGCAGGATTTGTGGACATCCACGACAGCAAAACTGGCGCCGCACCTGGACTGATTCAGTGACGATGGAGGGGTTGGTAGCACCACATGGAACGCAATCAATTCCAATGAGAAACGGTGCAGGATTGACACTCAGGAGGCTGACAAGCTGGAGCTACATATACACACTTCACTCGCCACACACACCAACCCAGCCAACAGATGGCACCCCAGACGACCTGTGGCCCTAAGTTCACAGTGGACAGTCAGGGGTGTGCGCAGCCGCATGGCTGCCTGGCAGGCTACGGCTATGGTGTTCCGTGCCCGTCCACCCCAACTCCAAAGCCTACCTCCTGACGACCCCCCGACCAGTGCATAAGCCTCCCGGCTGTCAGCAGACTATGGCGATGTTGGACACTTTCCATACCATCTCTCTCTCTCTCAGCAGCCATGGTGCCTGTTTCACGATTTATTTTTTATTTTTTATTAAATATTTTATTGAAAATTTTTGGTCAACCAACACAGTACATTGTGCATCCTTTACACAATATTATAACAACACAAATAACAATGACCTATTTTATAAACAAAAAATGAATAAATAATAAATAACAAAAATGAAAACTAGCCCTAATTGGCAACTGCCTTGTCACAAGTAACACTCTCCAAAAATATAATTTAACAGTCCAATATATAATTATCTGTAGCAACGACCTATACATACTATACAGTATATATTAACAACCCTGAGAGTCCTTCTGGTTCCTCCCCCCCCCCCCCCCCCCCCCCCGATCCTGGGCTGCTGCTGCTGCCTTCTTTTTCCCATTCCGTCTATCTTTCTGCGAGGTATTCGACGAACGGTTGCCACCGCCTGGTGAACCCTTGAGCCGACCCCCTTAGGACGAACTTAATCCGCTCTAGCTTTATAAACCCCGCCATGTCATTTATCCAGGTCTCCACCCCCGGGGGCTTGGCTTCTTTCCACATTAGCAATATCCTGCGCCGGGCTACTAGGGACGCAAAGGCCAAAACATCGGCCTCTCTCGCCTCCTGCACTCCCGGCTCTTGTGCAACCCCAAATATAGCCAACCCCCAGCTTGGTTCGACCCGGACTCCTACTACTTTTGAAAGCACCTTTGTCACCCCCATCCAAAACCCCTGTAGTGCCGGGCATGACCAAAACATATGGGTATGATTCGCTGGGCTTCTCGAGCACCTCGCACACCTATCCTCCACCCCCAAAAATTTACTGAGCCGTGCTCCAGTCATATGTGCCCTGTGTAATACCTTAAACTGAATCAGGCTTAGCCTGGCACACGAGGACGACGAGTTTACCCTGCTTAGGGCATCTGCCCACAGCCCCTCCTCGATCTCCTCCCCCAGCTCTTCTTCCCATTTCCCTTTTAGTTCATCTACCATAGTCTCCCCTTCGTCCCTCATTTCCCTATATATATCTGACACCTTACCATCCCCCACCCATGTCTTTGAGATCACTCTGTCCTGCACCTCTTGTGTCGGGAGCTGCGGGAATTCCCTCACCTGTTGCCTCGCAAAAGCCCTCAGTTGCATATACCTGAATGCATTCCCTTGGGGCAACCCATATTTCTCGGTCAGCGCTCCCAGACTCGCGAACTTCCCATCCACAAACAGATCTTTCAGTTGCGTTATTCCTGCTCTTTGCCACATTCCATATCCCCCATCCATTCCCCCCGGGGCAAACCTATGGTTGTTTCTTATCGGGGACCCCCCCAAGGCTCCAGTCTTTCCCCTATGCCGTCTCCACTGTCCCCAAATCTTCAGTGTAGCCACCACCACCGGGCTTGTGGTGTAGTTCCTCGGTGAGAACGGCAATGGGGCTGTCACCATAGCCTGTAGGCTAGTCCCCCTACAGGACGCCCTCTCTAATCTCTTCCATGCCGCTCCCTCCTCCTCTCCCATCCACTTACTCACCATTGAAATATTAGCGGCCCAATAATACTCACTTAGCCTCGGTAGTGCCAGCCCCCCCCTATCCCTGCTACGCTGTAAGAATCCCTTCCTCACTCTCGGGGTCTTCCCGGCCCACACAAAACCCATGATGCTCTTTTCAATCCTTTTAAAAAAAGCCTTCGTGATCACCACCGGGAGGCACTGAAACACAAAGAGGAATCTCGGGATGACCACCATCTTAACCGCCTGCACCCTCCCTGCCATTGACAGGGATACCATATCCCATCTCTTGAAATCCTCCATCTGTTCCACCAACCGCGTTAAATTTAACCTATGCAATGTGCCCCAATTCTTAGCTATCTGGATCCCCAGGTAACGAAAGTCCCTTGTTACCTTCCTCAACGGTAGGTCCTCTATTTCTCTACTCTGCTCCCCTGGATGCACCACAAACAACTCACTTTTCCCCATGTTCAATTTATACCCTGAAAAATCCCCAAACTCCCCAAGTATCCGCATTATTTCTGGCATCCCCTCCGCCGGGTCCGCCACGTATAGTAGCAAATCGTCCGCATACAAAGATACCCGGTGCTCTTCTCCTCCCCTAAGTACTCCCCTCCACTTCTTGGAACCCCTCAACGCTATCGCCAGGGGCTCAATCGCCAGTGCAAACAATAATGGGGACAGAGGGCATCCCTGCCTTGTCCCTCTATGGAGCCGAAAATATGCAGATCCCCGTCCATTCGTGACCACGCTCGCCACTGGGGCCCTATACAACAGCTGCACCCATCTAACATACCCCTCTCCAAAACCAAATCTCCTCAACACCTCCCGCAAATTATCCCACTCCACTCTATCAAATGCTTTCTCGGCATCCATCGCCACTACTATCTCCGTTTCTCCCTCTGGTGGGGCCATCATCATTACCCCTAACAACCTCCGTATATTCGTGTTCAGCTGTCTCCCCTTCACAAACCCAGTTTGGTCCTCGTGGACCACCCCCGGGACACATTCCTCTATTCTCATTGCCATTACCTTGGCCAGGACCTTGGCATCTACATTTAGGAGGGAAATAGGTCTATAGGACCTGCATTGTAGCGGGTCCTTTTCCTTCTTTAAGAGAAGCGATATCGTTGCTTCAGACATAGTCGGGGGCAGTTGTCCCCTTTCCTTTGCCTCATTAAAGGTCCTCGTCAGTACCGGGGCGAGCAAGTCCACATATTTTCTATAGAATTCGACTGGGAATCCATCCGGTCCCGGGGCCTTTCCCGCCTGCATGCTCCTAATTCCTTTCACCACTTCTTCTACCTCGATCTGTGCTCCCAGTCCCACCCTTTCCTGCTCTTCCACCTTGGGAAATTCCAGCCGATCCAAGAAGCCCATCATTCTCTCCCTCCCATCCGGGGGTTGAGCTTCATATAATTTTTTATAAAATGTCTTGAACACTCCATTCACTCTCTCCGCTCCCCGCTCCATCTCTCCTTCCTCATCCCTCACTCCCCCTATTTCCCTCGCTGCTCCCCTTTTCCTCAATTGGTGCGCCAGCAACCTGCTCGCCTTCTCCCCATATTCGTACTGTACACCCTGTGCCTTCCTCCATTGTGCCTCTGCAGTGCCTGTCGTCAGCAAGTCAAATTCTACATGTAGCCTTTGCCTTTCCCTGTACAGTCCCTCCTCCGGTGCTTCCGCATATTGTCTGTCCACCCTCAAAAGTTCTTGCAGCAACCGCTCCCGTTCCTTACTCTCCTGCTTCCCTTTATGTGCCCTTATTGATATCAGCTCCCCTCTAACCACCGCCTTCAACGCCTCCCAGACCACTCCCACCTGGACCTCCCCATTATCATTGAGTTCCAAGTACTTTTCAATGCACCCCCTCACCCTTAGACACCCCCCCTCATCTGCCATTAGTCCCATGTCCATTCTCCAGGGTGGGCGCCCTCCTGTTTCCTCCCCTATCTCCAAGTCCACCCAGTGTGGAGCATGATCCGAAATGGCTATAGCTGTATACTCCGTTCCCCTCACCTTCGGGATCAATGCCCTACCCAGCACAAAAAAGTCTATTCGCGAGTAGACTTTAGGGACATAGGAGAAAAACGAGAACTCCTTACTCCTAGGTCTGCTAAATCTCCACGGGTCTACACCTCCCATCTGCTCCATAAAATCTTTAAGTACCTTGGCTGCTGCCGGCCTCCTTCCAGTCCTGGACTTCGACCTATCCAGCCCTGGTTCCAACACCGTATTAAAATCTCCCCCCATTATCAGCTTTCCCATCTCTAGGTCCGGAATGCGTCCTAGCATCCGCCTCATAAAATTGGCATCATCCCAGTTCGGGGCATATACGTTTACCAAAACCACCGTCTCCCCCTGTAGTTTGCCACTCACCATCACGTATCTGCCCCCGTTATCTGCCACTATAGTCTTTGCCTCGAACATTACCCGCTTCCCCACTAATATAGCCACCCCCCTGTTTTTCGCACCTAGCCCCGAATGGAACACCTGCCCCACCCATCCTTTGCGTAGCCTAACCTGGTCTATCAGTTTCAGGTGCGTTTCCTGTAACATAACCACATCTGCCTTAAGTTTCTTAAGGTGTGCGAGTACCCGTGCCCTCTTTATCGGCCCGTTCAGCCCTCTCACGTTCCACGTGATCAGCCGAGTTGGGGGGCTTCCTACCCCCCCCCCCTTGTCGATTAGCCATCACCTTTTTCCAGCTCCTCACCCGGTTCCCACGCAGCTGTATCTCCCCCAGGCGGTGCCCCCCCGCCCATCCTCTCCCATACCAGCTCCCCCCTCTCCCCAGCAGCAGCAACCCAGTAATTCCCCCCTCCCACCCCCCCCCGCTAGATCCCCCGCTCGCGTAATTACTCCCCCCATGTTGCTCCCAGAAGTCAGCAAACTCTGGCTGACCTCGGCTCCCCCCCGTGACCTCGGCTCGCACCGTGCGACGCCCCCTCCTTCCTGCTTCTCTATTCCCGCCATGATTATCATAGTGCGGGAACCAAGCCCGCGCTTCTCCCTTGGCCCCGCCCCCAATGGCCAACGCCCCATCTCCTCCACCTCCCCTCCTCCCCCCATCACCACCTGTGGGAGAGAGAAAAGTTACCATATCGCAGGATTAGTACATAAAACCCCTCTTTGCCCCCCACATTCGCCCCACCACTTTGTTCGAACGTTCTTTTTAATAACCCGCTCATTCCAGTTTTTCTTCCACAATAAAAGTCCACGCTTCATCCGCCGTCTCAAAGTAGTGGTGCCTCCCTCGATATGTGACCCACAGTCTTGCCGGTTGCAGCATTCCAAATTTTATCTTCTTTTTATGAAGCACCGCCTTGGCCCGATTAAAGCTCGCCCTCCTTCTCGCCACCTCCGCACTCCAGTCTTGATAAACGCGGATCACCGCGTTCTCCCATTTACTGCTCCGAGTTTTCTTCGCCCATCTAAGGACCATTTCTCTATCCTTAAAACGGAGGAATCTCACCACTATGGCTCTGGGAATTTCTCCTGCTCTCGGTCTTCGCGCCATCACTCGGTATGCTCCCTCCACCTCCAACGGACCCGCCGGGGCCTCCGCTCCCATTAACGAGTGCAGCATCGTGCTCACATATGCCCCGACGTCCGCTCCTTCCACACCTTCAGGAAGACCAAGAATCCTCAGGTTGTTCCTCCTTGCGTTGTTTTCCAGTGCCTCCAACCTTTCCACATATCGGGATTTCGGCGGCAGCGGTGCGCAGGGGCCTTCTGGGAGGTGAGTAGTTAGTTTAAAAGCACTTACCTTTACAGGAGCAGCCCTTTGGATTTCGGCGGCAGCGGTGCGCAGGGGCCTTCTGGGAGGTGAGTAGTGAGTTTAAAACCACTTACCTTTACAGGAGCAGCCCTTTGGATTTCGGCGGCAGCGGTGCGCAGGGGCCTTCTGGGAGGTGAGTAGTTAGTTTAAAAGCACTTACCTTTACAGGAGCAGCCCTTTGGATTTCGGCGGCAGCGGTGCGCAGGGGCCTTCTGGGAGGTGAGTAGTGAGTTTAAAACCACTTACCTTTACAGGAGCAGCCCTTTGGATTTCGGCGGCAGCGGTGCGCAGGGGCCTTCTGGGAGGTGAGTAGTGAGTTTAAAAGCACTTACCTTTACAGGAGCAGCCCTTTGGATTTCGGCGGCAGCGGTGCGCAGGGGCCTTCTGGGAGGTGAGTAGTGAGTTTAAAACCACTTACCTTTACAGGAGCAGCCCTTTGGATTTCGGCGGCAGCGGTGCGCAGGGGCCTTCTGGGAGGTGAGTAGTGAGTTTAAAAGCACTTACCTTTACAGGAGCAGCCCTTTGGATTTCGGCGGCAGCGGTGCGCAGGGGCCTTCTGGGAGGTGAGTAGTGAGTTTAAAACCACTTACCTTTACAGGAGCAGCCCTTTGGATTTCGGCGGCAGCGGTGCGCAGGGGCCTTCTGGGAGGTGAGTAGTTAGTTTAAAACCACTTACCTTTACAGGAGCAGCCCTTTGGATTTCGGCGGGAACCGGAAGTTCGACCTCTGGCAAGTCTCCCCCCCCCCCCCCCCCCCCCCCCCCCAACCAATAAATTCTGGTGGAGAGGAAACCCGAGACACTACACGTGTAGTGTCTCCCACCCGCCCTCCTCCTCTAACCTAATAATAAGACCCATTGGTGTAAGGTAAGTGCCATATTATATTATTATATTATTAGCATTGTGCAGGTCAAGGATTGGAGGTGGAGGAGCAGTCTCTGTCAGCGAGAGAACCTGAGAACATCTCAGAAGGTAAGCAAGTGATTTTTACTTTTATACCTGTTTTTCAAATTGTGTGTGTCGGGGGGAAACTGTAGTGACATCACAGAAAAGCTGTGACCTGAGTGGCTGGTTGGGATTCTAACCTAAATTTTTTTGAGTATTTGGGAACAAATTAAACATAATAACTTAATTATAATTTAGAGGATATCTAAGCCAGAGATCGGAGAATATTATAGTTAGCTATCGCATTTCTATTAGAAATCTAGTGCTAGGAAACAGATAGTTGACAGTAACTTTGAAATTTAAAAAAAGTATTTATAAAAAAAAAAAAGACAAATTTTAATTTTAATTAATTGACGCAATGTCAGTTAGCGGGGTGCTGTGCTCTGACTGTGAGATGTGGCAGGTCCGGGAGGCTTCCAGCGTCCCGGATGGCTTCATCTGCAGAAAGTGCACCCAACTGCAGCTCCTCACAGACCGCATGGTTCGGTTGGAGCAGCAATTGGATGCACTTAGGAGCATGCAGGTGGCGGAAAGCGTCATAGATCGCAGTTATGTAAGTGTGGTCACACCCAAGGTGCAGGCAGAGAAATGGGTGACCACCAGAAAGGGCAGGCAGTCAGTGCAGGAATCCCCTGTGGTTGTCCCCCTCTCGAACAGATATACCCCTTTGGATACTGTCGGGGGGGATAGCCTATCAGGGGAAAACAGCAGCAGCCAGAGCAGTGGCACCACGGCTGGCTCTGATGTTCAGAAGGGAGGGTCAAAGCGCAGAAGAGTAATAGTTATAGGGGACTCTATAGTCAGGGGCACAGATAGGCGCTTCTGTGGACGTGAAAGAGACTCCAGGATGGTATGTTGCCTCCCTGGTGCCAGGGTCCAGGATGTCTCCGAACGGGTAGAGGGAATCCTGAAGGGGGAGGGCAAACAGGCAGAGGTCGTTGTACATATTGGTACTAACGACATAGGCAGGAAGGGGCATGAGGTCCTGCAGCAGGAGTTCAGGGAGCTAGGCAGAAAGTTAAAAGACAGGACCTCGAGGGTTGTAATCTCGGGATTACTCCCTGTGCCACGTGCCAGTGAGGCTAGAAATAGGAAGATAGAGCAGACAAACACGTGGCTAAACAGCTGGTGTAGGAGGGAGGGTTTCTGTTATCTGGACCACTGGGAGCTCTTCCGGGGCAGGTGTGACCTGTATAAGATGGACGGGTTGCATCTAAACCGGAGAGGCATAAATATCCTGGCCGCGAGGTTTGCTAGTGTCACACGGGAGGGTTTAAACTAGTATGGCAGGGGGGTGGGCACGGGAGCAATAGGTCAGAAGGTGAGAGCATTGAGGGAGAACTAGGGAATAGGGACAGTGTGGCTCTGAGGCAGCGCAGACGGGGAGAAGTTGCTGAACACAGCGGGTCTGGTGGCCTGAAGTGCATATGTTTTAATGCAAGGAGCATTACGGGTAAGGCAGATGAACTTAGAGCTTGGATTACTACTTGGAACTATGATGTTGTTGCCATTACAGAGACCTGGTTGAGGGAAGGGCAGGATTGGCAGCTAAACGTTCCAGGATTTAGATGTTTCAGGCGGGATAGAGGGGGATGTAAAAGGGGAGGCGGAGTTGCGCTACTTGTTCAGGAGAGTATCACAGCTATACAGCGAGAGGACACCTCAGAGGGCAGTGAGGCTATATGGGTAGAGATCAGGAATAAGAAGGGTGCAGTCACAATGTTGGGGGTATACTACAGGCCTCCCAACAGCCAGCGGGAGATAGAGGAGCAGATAGGTAGACAGATTTTGGAAAAGAGTAAAAACAACAGGGTTGTGGTGATGGGAGACTTCAACTTCCCCAATATTGACTGGGACTCACTTAGTGCCAGGGGCTTAGACGGGGCAGAGTTTGTAAGGAGCATCCAGGAGGGCTTCTTAAAACAATATGTAAACAGTCCAACTAGGGAAGGGGCGGTACTGGACCTGGTATTGGGGAATGAGCCCGGCCAGGTGGTAGATGTTTCAGTAGGGGAGCATTTCGGTAACAGTGACCACAATTCAGTAAGTTTTAAAGTACTGGTGGACAAGGATAAGAGTGGTCCGAGGATGAATGTGCTAAATTGGGGGAAGGCTAATTATAACAATATTAGGCGGGAACTGAAGAACATAGATTGGGGGCGGATGTTTGAGGGCAAATCAACATCTGACATGTGGGAGGCTTTCAAGTGTCAGTTGAAAGGAATACAGGACAGGCATGTTCCTGTGAGGAAGAAAGATAAATACGGCAATTTTCGGGAACCTTGGATGACGAGTGATATTGTAGGCCTCGTCAAAAAGAAAAAGGAGGCATTTGTCAGGGCTAAAAGGCTGGGAACAGACGAAGCCTGTGTGGCATATAAGGAAAGTAGGAAGGAACTTAAGCAAGGAGTCAGGAGGGCTAGAAGGGGTCATGAAAAGTCATTGGCAAATAGGGTTAAGGAAAATCCCAAGGCTTTTTACACTTACATAAAAAGCAAGAGGGTAGCCAGGGAAAGGGTTGGCCCACTGAAGGATGGGCAAGGGAATCTATGTGTGGAGCCAGAGGAAATGGGCGAGGTACTAAATGAATACTTTGCATCAGTATTCACCAAAGAGAAGGAATTGGTAGATGTGGAGTCTGGAGAAGGGGGTGTAGATAGCCTGGGTCACATTGTGATCCAAAAAGACGAGGTGTTGGGTGTCTTAAAAAATATTAAGGTAGATAAGTCCCCAGGGCCGGATGGGATCTACCCCAGAATACTGAAGGAGGCTGGAGAGGAAATTGCTGAGGCCTTGACAGAAATCTTTGGATCCTCGCTGTCTTCAGGGGATGTCCCGGAGGACTGGAGAATAGCCAATGTTGTTCCTCTGTTTAAGAAGGGTGGCAGGGATAATCCCGGGAACTACAGGCCGGTGAGCCTTACTTCAGTGGTAGGGAAATTACTGGAGAGAATTCTTCGAGACAGGATCTACTCCCATTTGGAAGCAAATGGACGTATTAGTGAGAGGCAGCACGGTTTTGTGAAGGGGAGGTCGTGTCTCACTAACTTGATAGAGTTTTTCGAGGAGGTCACTAAGATGATTGATGCAGGTAGGGCAGTAGATGTTGTCTATATGGACTTCAGTAAGGCCTTTGACAAGGTCCCTCATGGTAGACTAGTACAAAAGGTGAAGTCACACGGGATCAGGGGTGAACTGGCAAGGTGGATACAGAACTGGCTAGGCCATAGAAGGCAGAGGGTAGCAATGGAGGGATGCTTTTCTAATTGGAGGGCTGTGACCAGTGGTGTTCCACAGGGATCAGTGCTGGGACCTTTGCTCTTTGTAGTATATATAAATGATTTGGAGGAAAATGTAACTGGTCTGATTAGTAAGTTTGCAGACGACACAAAGGTTGGTGGAATTGCGGATAGCGACGAGGACTGTCTGAGGATACAGCAGGATTTAGATTGTCTGGAGACTTGGGCGGAGAGATGGCAGATGGAGTTTAACCTGGACAAATGTGAGGTAATGCATTTTGGAAGGGCTAATGCAGGTAGGGAATATACAGTGAATGGTAGAACCCTCAAGAGTATTGAAAGTCAAAGAGATCTAGGAGTACAGGTCCACAGATCACTGAAAGGGGCTACACAGGTGGAGAAGGTAGTCAAGAAGGCATACGGCATGCTTGCCTTCATTGGCCGGGGCATTGAGTATAAGAATTGGCAAGTCATGTTGCAGCTGTATAGAACCTTAGTTAGGCCACACTTGGAGTATAGTGTTCAATTCTGGTCGCCACACTACCAGAAGGATGTGGAGGCTTTAGAGAGGGTGCAGAAGAGATTTACCAGAATGTTGCCTGGTATGGAGGGCATAAGCTATGAGGAGCGATTGAATAAACTCGGTTTGTTCTCACTGGAACGAAGGAGGTTGAGGGGCGACCTGATAGAGGTATACAAAATTATGAGGGGCATAGACAGAGTGGATAGTCAGAGGCTTTTCCCCAGGGTAGAGGGGTCAATTACTAGGGGGCATAGGTTTAAGGTGAGAGGGGCAAAGTTTAGAGTAGATGTACGAGGCAAGTTTTTTACGCAGAGGGTAGTGGGTGCCTGGAACTCACTACCGGAGGAGGTAGTGGAGGCAGGGACGATAGGGACATTTAAGGGGCATCTTGACAAATATATGAATAGGATGGGAATAGAAGGATACGGACCCAGGAAGTGTAGAAGATTGTAGTTTAGTCGGGCAGTATGGTCGGCACGGGCTTGGAGGGCCGAAGGGCCTGTTCCTGTGCTGTACATTTCTTTGTTCTTTGTTCTTTGTTTCTGATGTGCCTCCTGCGTCTCCGTCTTCACCACCAGGCCCTGTATATCGTCCTCATTCTCGGCTGCCTTTGCCTTCACGACCCGAAGCTCCTGCTCCTGGGTCTTTTGTTCCTCCTTTAGTCCTTCGATCGCCTGTAGTATCGGGGCCAACAGCTCTTTCTTCATTTCCTTTTTGATCTCTTCCACACAGCATTTCAAGAACTCTTGTTGTTCAGGGCCCCATGTTAAACTGCCACCTTCCGACGCCATCTTGGTTTTTGCTTGCCTTCCTTGCCGCTGTTCTAAAGGATCCACTGCAATCTGGCCACTCTCTCCTCCTTTTTCCATCCGTATCCAGGGGGGATTCCCTTCTGGTTTACCGCACAGTGTTTTTAGCCGTCAAAATTGCCGTTGGGGCTCCTATCAAGAGCCCAAAAGTCCGTTTCACAGGGAGCTGCCGAAACGTGCGACTCAGCTGGTCATCGCCGCACCCGGAAGTCGTCCTGTTTCACGATTTTTAACAGCGCAACTGAACCTCGAGGTTGGGAATTCGCCCCAGTGGAGGCAGAGAATACCGGGTTTGTCCCGCTAATGAAATGCCAAGGGTGTTTACTGTACATGCGTTCTGCAACGCATTGACACTGCTGTCAAGGGACAGAGAATTGCAATTTGGCGTGAAACCTGATTTCGGCGTCGGAACCATTTCTCCGCCCAATCGCATTTCCCGAATCTGGCGTCGGCCGACGGTGAATCCTGCCCAATGCATTTAATAAATGGGTACAACAGTCAAGCCAGCTGGCTCATCCACACGTACAGTACACTTTGAATGTGAGCCTTGGCAGGAAAGAAGCAGATTTTTTTGTAGCTAACGAGGCCAACAGAAAACAAAGGCAAAGGTTAGGAATGCAGAAACTTCGATCTGTGCCAAGCCGTGGAATATAATAGCAGATTCTCAGTGTCCTGCATATGCAGGCAGCTTGGAAACCTTCTACAACCTCTGCCAAAACTGATTAGAAATCAAATAATTTGCTCTGCACTTTCATGCCTTTACTCCATTTGACACAGAAAAGAAACCACAGCATCCGGAAGCTTCCAAAAATTTTAATATTAACTTGTTTTGACAGCTGGTGTCCAGTCTGCTCAATTTGTATCTATCCATCAGAGCTCTGTACTCTGTGTTACACAGTAGAGCAAGAAAACAATAAATTGATGAGACTGATATTTTGGATTATTGCTTCAGATTTGAAGCTCAATTGTGCAGATGTTTTAATTTTGATCGATGAACTTACTTGCACTGAAAATATTTTGACACCTCAGACATGCAAAGAGTTTTTGCTGCAGATCTCGAGTTCCTCTGCCCTGATGAGAGTACCGTGGGAGATAACTAGAATTTCTAAGGACATTTCGTCCCAAATTTATCCATTTTTACATTGTCATGATTATTCATTTGCTTAACGCGTAAATGTCACAAAATGATAGAATCCTGGAAGTCTACAGCAGACAAAGGCCATTTTGCTTATCAGACCTTTTCTGGCTCTTTGGAAGTGCTGTACAATAAGGGCGCGATTCTCTGGAACGATTTCGAAGTGTTATAGTGAGCAGGAACTCCCACGAGCTTCCCAGCGCTCGGCCCAGCAAGGCCATCAATGCTATTCAACATTAATTGGTCCACTTAACGACTCCCGGTGGCGGCCATGGAGTGAGTGGTTGCACATTTGGCAGCTCTCACTCGAGGCGGACTTTTCGGTCCTATTCTCCGGTTGCCGGGGGGGGGGATGTTTTGAAGGAAAAGGGTGAAGGGGTGGCAGAGGAAGACTACTCCACCGGTGAATGGATTCATGGACCAGAAGTGGGTTTAGAAGAAAGGAGTTGCAAGAGCAAGAAACTCTTTGTGCGATACAGGGAAAGATGGCGGAGAGTAATGGGTCGGCCATACCAGTCCAATGGTTGACGTAGCAGCTGGACGAAAAGTGCAGTCATCAGAGGGAGGCTCAAGAGGTTATAAGAACCTATCGAAGGTGGTAGACCCACTGAGAGCGGGGATCGACCATGTGGAGCTGAGGCTGGAGACCGAGATCCAGGCGAACCAGAAGGTGGAGGAGGCAGTGGGGGAGCACGAGGAGCAGCTTACCTCGTTGGTGACCGAGATCGGAATGATGAGAGAGACTCAGAAGCGGCTTAAGGAGAAGGTAGAGGATTTGGAGAACTGCTCCCGAAAGCAGAATTTAAGAATTTTGGGGATGCCAGAGGGCATTGAGGGAGAGGACGCAGGCTCTTATGTAACTAAAATGCTGGAGAAGCTGATGGGGGAGGGGGCCTTTGACTGGCCCCTGGGGCTTGATTGGGTGCACAAGGCACTGATGAGGAAGCCACTGGCGAACAGGTCGCCGAGGGCAATGGATAAGGAGAAGATCTTGAGGTAGGCCAGGCAAACGAGGAGATGTACCTGGGAGGGTAATGAGCTCCATGAATACCAGGAACTGGGTTCGGAACTGGCCAACAGGAGAGCGGGATCCAATTGAGTCAAGGCTGTCCTCTATAAGAAGTGAAGTTCGGGATGTTGTACCCGGCCCACCTCTGGGTAACCCACAATGGTCATGAGTATTAATTTGGAGCACCAGAGGAGGCGATGGAGTTTGTGAAAGACAATGGACTGGCAGGAGAAGGAGGACATTGATATTTGGAGGAAGTGTGAGGGGATGCAGGTTCTTTCTGTGTCGTTTTGGCTGCTTGTTTTTTTTATTGTATCGTTTTGTTTGGGGTGACGGTCAAGGGAGAACCTCGTTTCACTCAAAGATCGTTTTTCTTTCTAGTGAGGTTCTTTGGGGGGGGGGAGGCTGGATAATTGTGCTGCGCGTGTGCACCTTTTGTTTTCTTATTGTTATTGTTGTTTGCACCATGCAAATGTGTCAGCAGGGGGAGGGGAATGAGTGGGGGGGGGTAGGGTGGCTGGCGCCATGGGCGGGGGCAGCCAAGCTAACTGGGTGAGCTAGTTCACGGGAGCGCAGTGGGGGGGGGGGGGGGGTTGAGCAGGTGATTAGAGCATTAGAGGGGGTTGGATTGTTGTTTTGCTGGGGGGGGGGGGGGGGCTGCTGACAGGGGCGGGACTGTTGAAGTGCGATAAGGAGGGGAATGGTAACGGTGGGCATCAGAGGGCGGTCCTGGAGGGTTATGTGATGTAGGCCGGGGGCTGGCCCAGGAGGGTCTATAGCTGATGGGGGGTGGGGCCACAGGCTGCTCACATGGAATGTGAGAGGGCTGAAATGGTTTGTCAAAGGATTGAGCGTGTTCACGCACTTGAGGAGCTTAAAGGCGGATGTGGCATTTTTACAGGAAACACATTTGAAGATCGGGGAGGGCGAAGATTCACCGAGGGCGAAGGAATTTCCGTACTTCTCCCATGTGCACAGGGTGTATTCGCGGATCGGTTACTTTGTGATGGATAAGACGTTGGCGTGGGTGGTCAACTTGGAGTATCCGACGATTGTGGTTTCGGACCACATGCCGCATTGGGTGGACTTGAAAGTGGACCGGTAGGGGTCCCCGCGCCCGCAGTGGAGGTTCGATGTGGGGTTGTTACCAAATGAGGAGGTGTGTGAGCGGGTCAGGGCCGACATTCAGTGGTATGTGGAGCTGAATGATATGGGTACGGTTTCGGTCACCACACTATGGGAGGCACTTAAGGCATGGATCAGGGCGGAGTTTATATTAATATGGGCACATAGGGATAAGACGGAGCAGGTAGAGATGGCTAGGCTGGTGAATGGTGAATGCGGGTGGATAGGAGGTATAAGGAGACCCCGGAGGCTGGGTTTGTTGAATGAGCGGCAGAAACTCGAGATGGAGTTCAGGCTGGTGTCTATGGTGAGGCACTGGGGCAGTTGCGGAAGGCCAGGTGGGCAGTCTATGAGAATGGAGAGAAGGCGAGTAGGTTGCTGGCTCGTCAACTGAGGAAGCAGGAGGTGGAGAGGGAGATCGGAAAGGTGAAGGATGGGAGGGGAAGAGTGGTCTTAGGTCCGGTGGGGGTGAATAAGGTTTTCGAGGACTTTTACAAGACGTTATAAGAGCCAGAGGTTCGTGATGATAAGTGGGAATTTGAAGTTAAATAAAAATGGAGGCCGGGTGGGTGGAGGGGAATGGCAGGGAGGGTGGGGCAGTTGGGTGTTAGTTATTTACTTGTTCGGCGATTACCTGTTTGGTTTTTTTTGGTTTTGGTTGTGATTGATGTATGTGTATAAATGCCTTAATAAAAACATTTTTTTTAAAATTGGTCCACTGAACGAGGCCCCATGGCTTCTCGCCGCAAATGAAGGCTCGCCAGCTGATTCGCCAGCACCTGCTCGTCAGGCCCCCCCGCTAACAAGGTCGAGCAGCACCCGCTCAGCTAACCCCAGCCAGCTGACAACAATGGCGCCCAGGAGACCGGCCCCAAGTTTGGGAGATGCAGATCTGGGGAGGCACACAGATGCAGTGGAGGCCTGGAGAGATGTCCTGATCCCCTGAGGGTCCCGGAGGGTCAGCTACCTGACACGGGGTGAATGCTGGGAGTGTGACTAGGAGGACTGACCTTCAGCGTCGGAAAAAGGTCATCGGCCTACATCAGGCAGCACGAGTGAGTAGACATTAATCCTAGCCCCCACCCCCCCCAAAACTGAGACCTTTCTGCCTCACGCAGGCATCCACCCCCCAAATCTCCATGAGACCCCCAACTCTCCCTCCACGTCCCCCTTCAGGAACCCCGCCCCCACTGTGAACCACATGTGTGGCTAATGATGCCCTCTCTTGTCTTCTCTGGAGAAGCTCTCCCACAATCGCTGGGAGTGGGCCCAGACTGGCAGTGGTGTGCCAGACATAAGAATCCTTACCATCTTTGAGGAACGTGCTCTGGAGGGGACTGGTGTGGCCGAGGACAGAGCGATCACCAACGCGGAGGCTGGCGGACGCCGAAGAGGTGAGGAACCAACTGACGAACCAAGAGGTGAGCCACTGGTGCACGATGCCGGCACCAGTCATGAAGGTGGGTCGTGCTAAGGGTCTCAGCAGAATGTCCGACTCACTGGGGGATGTCACCCAGTACCAGGCTGACATTGATGAGATTCTGCGGGACATGTCCTGCTCTCAGATGGGATTGGCCGAGGCACTGCGGAGCTTGTCCCAGTCGCAGGCAGGCATTGCCGAGGCCCTGCAGAGATTGTCCCAGTCACTGAGGAGCATCGCCGTGGGGGTCGACACGATGGTGCGGACCATGGGGAACTGCCATGGCTTAATGAGCCGGATGATGCAGGGGCAGCCGGGGCTCGAACCAGCTGCCTCTCTGTCCCAAGGTGAACCCCAGAAGCCTATGGGCACTGAGCGGGAGGAGGGGGTGCTGGATGGTTACCCAGACCCGTCCCTTGGATTGGCGACGGTGGCCACCAGCTCCCCAGAGTACAACCCCTCTGATGAGGCTGTGTCTCACAGTCAGCACATGGGACAGGGCGACACGGTTGTGCATGTGCCGCCGACAAGTGAGCCATCGGGAGAGTGGGGAATTGTTACATACAATAAACACCCTTGTGCAAAATCAGAATGATGCCTCTGTTACTTTGTTCCGCCATGTGGGTTGACCTCCGTCCAGGCATCTTCCTCTTCCTATGGCACTCACCCACCCTCCGGCCGTGGACATGTCCCAGAGTTGTATCCCATCCCCGGGTGTTCGGATGTTGGCTGCTGCGTGTGTGCTGTTGCCTCCTGCAGTGTTTAGGCATCAAGGTGCATCAAGGTGTGATTGGGATGCTAGACAATAACTCCCACATGTTACATGGCCTGCCCACCCACGGAAATCCACTTGGGTTGTGTGAAGTGCTCACTTAACCAGGATAGCCAAGTCCCTATTCGCAATAGCGTTCAGCCGCATGGTCAGAAGCCTCAGCAGTTGATGAGGGGTTATGGGTGGTCAGTGGGGCAGACTGGCAGGGAAAATGGTTGCCCCAGAATGGATACACATGATCCAGGGTTGGCATGGTGGTATCGCGTGCGTTTTCCCCCAATGCCTCCCCTCCCACCCTCCCATTTTGGCCAATAACCCCCCCCATCCGAGGGTCCCCCACCCCCAACTGGGACGGCAAGCTACTCAACTCCTCGGCGACCCACAGAAGCCCTTCCGACAGGTTCACGTTTTTCAAAAGGAGTACTAATCAACGCCAGCGTGAGCACTTGCTGGGGAGGACGCTGAATGACGGGAGGCCGTTGGATATGAGGTGGCTTCCGTTAATTGTTTGGAAAATGGGCAAAAGTGATGATAATTGGTTTCTCACCACACTACGGTGAGATCTAGATTTTGCCTTCGGGAGTGGGCCGGTTGCATCGCAAACTGTTTGACGCCTGCCGTGGTTCTCGTTTTCGGCCTCTCCGGCTATTCACTGGCCTTGTTTCGCTCAAGTGAGAGCACAATAAGGCCGGAGAATCTTGCCCTAAGTCTCACTCCTCTGCTCTTTCTCTATAGCCATGCAATTTTTGAAGTTTATACCCCTTTTGAAAGTTACTATTGAAAGTTACTTTTGAAAGTTACCATAATTTCTGCCACATTAGGGAGGAGTGAAGATCATGGAAATTAAAGCAGCGATTACTTTTCTGCCAATCACAAGGCAGCCACATTGAAAGTGATGTTTTGGCATTGTTCCAGTAATTTCGTAAATAATATTATCCACAGATCATTGCTCGTCACAAGGTGTTTGTGTTATTTTCTATTATTCTTTACATCCACATAGCTTCAATTAGTAGTGAAAAGCTGTATCCTACCAATGAAAATGTCATACCCATAATGTTGGGATTTAGGACAATATTTCAGAACTCCTAACATGCACTTATTTTTGAGTTATTACAGAAAGCACAATAAAATGTACAGCCTGTCAGAATTTATAGGTTCATAAATAACACTGACAGTGCTAAAGCCAGTTCTTTGGAGATACCCATCGATGGATAGCTCATGAAGAAATAGATAGATAGATAAAATATATAGTGTAGTGCTTGTTGATTCCATCAGTCAGTGCCTTTTAGATGGGAAATGATAAAACAAATAATATAATCACACACTCCTTTGTAACAATTTCTAGTTGTGGAATGGTACTTACCAACAAATGAGGTTTCTCCCAGATATCCTCTGCGCTTCAGTGAAACCTCCAGGAATTTAGAATTCTCATCTATTAGGTAGTACTCCTTTTCCAGCGAGATCCAAGCCCAGTTCAAACGGAAAAGCTGATTCTTCAACTTATTACCACCTACAGAATAATTGACGAGAGCACAAATTTATTCAAGAAGCACATGATTAGTTGATAAGTCATTGCTGTAGATTATGAAGACGAGGATAACATTTACAATAGGGCCAAATATTTAAAGGTGACAATCCCAGCACTGATTCCAGATTTGCCAGGTCAGTGGAAGGGCATCTCTTTTACGTGGCGCTGGTGAATGCCCAAGGCATTACAGATGTATCCCATCTGTTCCACTCTGCTAGAAATTCTGGCACCATCTGAGAAACCCCCCACCCCACTCTCTGGATAAGATGTCCCTGGGCAATCTGCTATGCTTGATTTTGTAAGGCTGAGCAGGTTGTCCTAGTTGAATTAGAATCTGGCATATCCAAGCCCTGGCCTTTTGCTTTGGTTCAGACCACAGTCTGGGGAATGGCTAAGGAAATTCACACGGTTTGAAATTGGCCTGTATCAGCCACGTAAAACAGCGTGTAAGTAAATCGAGAGCTGGTTTTCCACCGGCTCACTTTTTATTTATATGGAAAATATCACCAACATTTTAAATTTAAATTTCAAACCATGCAAAAGAAACAGCGAGAATAAGAAGTGGGTATTCAAAAAGATTTTGAACTATTGTTATGTGAACGTCATTGGAAAGTAGATCGGCCTCAGTGAAAAATAAAACCAGCTGCTGATTCATTTTCGCTATCGCACTTCTGACATTGACCAGTTTTACCCCACAGGTTCAAGATAGCTTGTATGTCGTTTGGAAGAAGATTGGAGTTCAAACTCAATAATATGGGCAGCATGGTGGCTCAGTGGTTAGCATTGCTGCCTCAAGCTCTCGGGACCTGGGTTCAATCCCAGCCTCGGGTTACTGTCTGTGTGGGGTTTGCACTTTTCCCCCGTGTCTGCATGGATTTCCTCTGGGCGTTCCGGTTTCCTCCAACCGTCCAAAGATGTGTAGGTTAGGTGGATTGGCCATATTAAATTGCCCCTTAGTGTCCAAAAGGTTAGATGGGTTACTGGGTTATGGGGGTGTGGGCCTAGGTAGGGTACTCTTTCCATGGGTTGGCGCAGACTCGATGGGCCAAATGGCTTCCTTCTGCACTGCAGAGGTTCTATGATACTATGTTTTATTATGCTTTCCATGATTATGTATCTGCATATAAGTTTTAGAGATGGTGAAATAGAATTTTTCAAGTGTTTTTGATATTTGAGCATCATTGTACATTGCATCATTTAGATGCAAATCTGTGTTCTTTTCCTTTTCAATAATAACAATATTTTCAAGTGCTTGTCACATGAAATGGGGAGTGCGATCAAACCAAAAAAAATTAGAGCCCATTCCAGTTGGGATTAGCCAAGTGGGAACAATCCGCCACCTAACGGCACTCTGTTGCTGTTTCCAGCCCTGGCGGGGAATGTGTGCCCCTCTCTTCCGTGCAAGAAGAGATTGGGGTGCCATTTAAAAATGTTTGAATGGCGCCGCGATCTCTCGACCCCAACATGACCCCGGACCACCCTCCCAACTCAAGTATAAGGGGATCCTCGGCCGCCCGTTCCCCACCTCACACAGGCAGGGTACCCCTGGGCCCGATCCCCGGCGCAGGAAGAATTCCAGACTGGCACCCTGGCAGTGCCCATCAGCACCACCTGGGCACCTTGGCAGTGCCAGGCTGGCACCTGGGTGGCCTTGCCAGGGTGGTACAGTCAGGGACCAGGATAACAGTGCCAAGGTGGCACAAGTAGTGCCAGTGTGTCATACTGCCCACAGGCTTAAACCTGCCAAGCTGCACATTGGGCGCAGGCCTTTCCTGCCACCCGTTTCCTGCCCTTGGATCCATTGATGTCAGTCCATGAATCCAATGGTCTCTAATTTGTGGGTTAGGCAGTTAAAGCCTATAATATTAAAGAGCCGGATTCCTGTGGGATCAGAAAATCTCTGCATCTTTAAAAATGTTTGGCAGGATCCAGATCCAGAAGTTCTACCCCCATTTCTGACCTCCATATTCCATTCCTGTTCATGGAGGAAGGGAGTGGGCCCTTTCCGATGTAAACCCAAACTCTTAGTGCTGAGTTCAAATAGACCCGATTCTTACTGATCCAAGGGCCTGAATCCACATATTAAGGCACAAATAAGTAGATGCTCTTGAAGAGCGGATGAGGTCTGTTTAAGAGTCATGACCTGAATCTTTTTTAATCCGCTGATTTTCAACCATAAAAAAGGCTGAATTTGTCAGTGAAAGTTTAAAAAGTCCTGTTGGTCTGCCTTGAGTGACAAGCCATCTGGTGTAGATTTGGAAAATAAATGACCATATTGTTGTGCAGTTTCAATCGAGTTCTTTGTTGTCACTTCCCCAAGTTTTATTATTACATCACCACGAATGCTTGGCTGAGTTTCAAAAGCTACAATCAGTTGGAGGTTCTGTGTTCACAGTTTCACTGACAGTTTGAAGAAGCCATTTGAGCATTGGCTGTCATTGCTGTGGAAGTCGGTTTGTTTTTATAAAATTAAACAGTTGATATTCTCCGGTGCGCCAGCCACATTTTCAGGTGCGGCGGGCCCCCGCCGCCAGCAGGATTCTACGTTCCCGCAGCCAGCCAATGGGGTTTCCCACTGTGGCCACCCATGCCCTCGGGAAACCCGCGGGCGTGGGTGTGCTGCCGGCGGCCAGAGGATCCCGCCGACGGAGAATTCCGCTGCCTATTTCTGATCCTGATCAAACAAAGAAACAGTTACCTTCCTCTGATTTTTTTGAGCTATTTTCCAAGGGAGAATCCTTCACATCTGACTGAACATTGCATGGCTATACAGGAGTTCGACCTTTTTTTTTCAGTTTAACATTTCCTGGGTAACTGTCCAGGTAAGTACTTCGGATCTCCCTGAAGTCTCCGACACAAATTCGCGGTTGGAGGCTTTTTTAGTGGGTGCTGGGGAGCAGGGGAATTATCCATCAGATGTTCAAACTTCTGTGGCAATTCCCATGGAGTCAGTGTATTGGGACGTCTAAGATGTTTTGTAGCGCATGTTCTGGGGTACATCTGGTCTACGACCATGCAGAGACTGAAAGATCTACCCAATATTTGCAGTGAACAATGCAAATAAAACAACAAAGTTGAAATCTGGTGCAACAAAAATCAGTCAATTTGACTTTGAACAAAGAAGAGTCGAGTTTATCCCAATCAATCTCAAAAACAAGACATTCAGGTTTCTGCTCCCTGGATAGTACACCTCCTTTTAAAAACAAATAAAAGATGGAAAGCTTTTTAATGGAAGGGCTACACAGGTAACAGTATTTGTTTACAGATGTCCAGCCTCAGTTAACTGCTTCACAACTCAACCCGTATTTCTTTGATGTTTTTTACTAGTCTTCGCATTTGGATGGATAAAGTACACCACCCATTGTAATTACTATTCTATCTTCTAAACGCTCATTTATTGGTCTATAGGCATCAGTGAGCAGCTCTCAAACAAACCAACAGCCCATATGAAGCCTGCTGTGTAATTTATTTCCTCCCTTCTTTCCTCCTTGGATATATGTATTTATATCCTCTTCCCTCCTTAACTTTACCCTCACCCTGGTAAGTACAGGGGTAAACAGGTGAGATTGCATACAATGTCACTTAAACTCTGCAGCCTTGAAGAAACCAAAGAACGTAATGGCCAGTTGTTTGTGGTCAGCAATGAAGATAAGGAGCTTGCCACTGAACTCAGAAAATAATATAATGGAAGAAAAACAAGTTGAAGTCAAGTGACCACAAGACATTATTTGGCAAAATACTGTTAAAAATTTTCAGCAGTTCCATACTGTAACTGAAATATTCAAAAAAATACAAAAATCAAAATATTGTTAAAAGTAGAAAGCCCTAATTTTAACCTAATGTGCCTGCTGAGAACAGACCATGGGCGGGATTCTCCGACCCCCCGCCGGGTCGGAGAATCGCCAGGGGCTGGCGTGAATCCCTCCCCCGCTGGTTGCCGAATTCTCCGGCACCGGATATTCGGCGGGGGCGGGAGTCGCGCCCCGCCGGTTGGCGGCCCCCCCCCCTCAGCGATTCTCTGGCCCGGATGGGCCGAAGTCCCGCTGTTGGAATGCCTGTCAAGCCGGCGAGAATCAAACCACCTCTCTTACCGGGGGGACAAGGCGTCGCGGGCATGCTCCGAGGTCCTGGGGGGCGCGCGGGGCGATCTGGCCCCGGGGGGTGTCCCCACGGTGGCCTGGCCCGCGATCGGGGCCCACCGATCCGCGGGCGGGCCTGTGCCGTGGGGGCACTTTTTTCTATCCGCCTTTGCCATAGTCTCCACCATGGCGGAGACGGAAGAGACCCCCTCCACTGCGCATGCGCGGGGATCCCGTGAGCGGCCGCTGACGCTCCCGCGCATGCGCCGCCCGGCAAAGTCAGTTTCACGCTAGCTGGCGGGGCACCAAAGGCCTTTCCCGCCAGCTGGCGGGGCGGAAATCCGTCCGGCACGGGCCTAGCCCCTCAAGGTGAAGGCTCGGCCCCTCAAGATGCTGAGAATTCCGCACCTTTGGGGCGGCACGATGCCGGACTGATTCGCGCCGTTTTTGCCGCCGATCGGCGGACATCGCGCCGATTGCGGAGAATCCCGCCCCATGTTCTGATCAAACACCTTGGGCTGCATTCTCCGCTGTCGGGATTCTCCGTTGCACCAGCAACACACCAACGCCTGGGGATTTCCCGATGGCGTGGGGCTACCAAAATGGGAAATCCCATTGGCCGTCTGGCAGGATGGAGAATCCCGCCATCGGAGGGGGGGGGTGCTGCAATTTCGTCCCTTGATTTTCATTTTCAAATTTAGAGTACCCAATTCATTTTTTCCAATTAAGGGGCAATTTTAGTGTGGCCAATCCACCTACCTTGCACATCTTTGTGTTTTGGTGGGCGAAACCCACGCAAACATGGTCGCCCCTTGATTTTCGTATGATTTTCAACTCCACTGAAATTAATGTGAGAGTGTAGAATCTGGCAACACATCTCATTTTTAAAGTTACTTAATACAAGTCTTAAGAAACATTCCATTTGAATGTTTCAAAACAAAATACTGAATAATTAAGTGGTGTTATAGTGCTGGAGTTGCAACTAATGTCCTAATGGTTTCATTTGGTATTCAGCGCGCATGCTTAAGGCCCATCATATATGAAGAGGTGCATACAAGTTAAAACAAAGAGCCTTGGGTTAAAATGACAAACATTCTTTCTCTATGCAGCTGTTAGAAAGAATGTTAAAATGTCTTCTTCTGACTCACTGGGCATTGAATTTACCCATAATTTTATAGGCAGGCTTCACAGAGGGGGGTGAGAAAATAGCATGTGAGCCACATCGGGAAGGCTTGCTGGCTCATTGTTGCCAAGGAAACTTTTACAGGATCAGGCTGGGGGTAGGATTCATTCTACACTGGCATGTGGTCATTTAAGATGCCTAAGCTCCCAACCTCCCTCAGTAATGCTCACCTCTTCCAGTGGGGACATTGATCCTGTCCCAAGTGGCGAGTGCGGAGGCAGGCAATTAGGAAGCGGAAATGGCTGAGCCAGTCTCGCAAGTCATCAAGTGTGAGCTCAGGTCTATCATCTAGTCCCAAAAATGGGTGTCCTGAAGCCCACGGTAAAATCGAGTCAAACGTTTGCTATAAAAATGTTCACACAAAAGGGACACACAAAGGAAAAGACCCAAAGCCATTAGCTGTACGTTCTATGTCACTGAAACAGATGGTCCTGCTACCTGGAGTTGAGCAGTTGCAAAGGGCTGCAGCTGATTTCAGTAAACCATGAGGTGAGGGAGTCAGCACTGAAGGTTGAATGTTGTACACTCATTGAAAAGTACCCTGTGATCAAAAGCAAGAAAGATCTGGTGCAAATATATTCAGAATATTTTGATGAGAGAAATGGATGCTTTGAAGATTTTGAGTATCATATCACCATTGATCCAGCGAAGAAAGCAGTGATTATATTCTCCATGTAAAGTACCAAAAGAACCAAAAGGGAAAGCTGGAAAGAGAGTTCCAAGGGATGGGAGAAAAGAAAGTGATTTCCAGAATCATAGAGCCTACAGATTGGGTAAACTCATCATGGTGAGAGGGAAGACAAATGGACATCCACAAATGTTTGTAAATTCCAAGGACTTTAATCATTGAATGAATAGAATAGAATTTCTACAGTGCAGAAGGAGGCCAACCAGCCCATCAAGTCTGCACCGACCCTCTGAAAGAGCACCCTACCTGGGCTGACCTCTCCCACCTAACCTGCACACAAAGGGAAAATTTAGCATGGCCAATCCACCTAACCTGCACATCTTTGGACTGTGGGAGGAAACCAGAGCACCCGGAGGAAACCCACGCGGACACAGAAAAAATGTGCAAACTCCACACAGTCACCCGAGGCCTGAATTGAACCCAGGTCCCTCTGGCGCTGAGAGGCAGCAGTGCTAACCACTGTGCCACCCCTCAGGCAATAAAAAAATTATAATTTCCCTGTTCCAACACTGAAAGGGATCACATCAGCACTGGCAGGAGCAAAGGTTTTCCACAATCTTGATGCCAAAATTGACTACTGGAATGTGGAGCTTGACGAGGAGCCTTTGTTGTTAACAACTTTCAAAACACCCTTCGATTTTAATAAATTTGTAGCTGTCTTTTGACCTTAAAGTAAAAGGTGTTTCAGCACGAATTAGACAGGACATATTGGGGAGGCAAAGGATCAGTCAGCAGATAATATCCAGATCTACAGTGTAGATGAAAAAGATCATGGGCACGATTCAACCACTGGCGGTGGTAACTGGCGGTGTTATAATCCCCATGAGACCCACCAGAACGACTTGATTAATCTTCCCGTGAGCCTCGTGGAGTATGAGCTCCGCCACTGATGTGTCTCTGCCAGGGATCAGTGGCCAGCGGTATACCCCAGATGGTGGTCACGGAAATATCATTCCCTGACATGCTACACAGCCCCAAGCCAGTTCCGCTGCCATTGGAGGTGCAGTCGCTGGCAAAGAGGAGCAGACGTCCTCCTGCACCTATGGACTTCGGGGGGGAGGGGGGGTTGTTGCAACCCCACTAGACACACGGGGATGACCTGATTGATCTCCCGTGAGTCTCATGGAATAGGAACACCCCCGCTGAGGGGCGGTGATCCATCAGCGGGCTCATTAATTCACAGCCATAGAAGCCGGTCCAGGTGGGAGCCGAGTTGCAGAGTAGTCCTGACAGGGACTGGGACTGTTACTGGTAAATACTTTCCTTTTGGAAATAAACAATTTTTTGACTCTCCTTTCTGGACTCCTCCATGAATGATAAAGTGGGAAAGGTGAAAATCAAGATTCACGCCAAACACGGACCAGTTTGCAATTCACCCGGCTCGTTCCCGATAGCGAGTTCTGGATCTTGGCCAAAAATGGTGAACATATCAAAACCCTCATTTGCATTTCATTAGCGAGATTGAAGTCGAATGCAGTGGCCTTGCAGGAATTACCCAACTTGACAGCCAGAAATCACACGGGCGTTGGCAGTACTCCTTTTGAAAAACGTGAAGCTGACACGGTGGTTTCTGAGGGGAAGTGAAGAAGTGCGTAGCCATTCTATTTTCCGACATGCAGCTCAAGGGCACTGGATCATGGCCAAGTACCCTGCTTGGGGGAGGGGGGGGGGGGGGGTGAGGAGAATGCACGACCGCTAAGGGGGATTGGGCTTGGTCGTGGGTTGAAGCGTTCCATGTCGGGGTACCCCCTTGGCAGGGGTGGGGGAGTTGCATCTGTGAGGCCTTCAACCTATCTTTAAATATTGTGGAGACCCATAAAAGAGGCAATTTCACTCCCTTTTACTGTGACCAGCCTCTAACTTCACGGATGAAGACTATTGCAAATGATGAATTGCCTCGTTAGTTGTGAGAGCAGTTCACACTCCTCAACTCTCGATTGTCTACTCCAGGGTGCACGTGCCATGTCTCAGAGGATGATTAGTTCACAGCATTTCAATGAAACTATAAAGCCTGAAGTCTGAACTCAGCACCATAGAGGCATGTGCCAACTCTCAAACACTCAAGAGCTGGGCTTCAGCACTGGGGATCCTATCGTGACCAAAGGATAAGTGTGAGGATCAGGGGAGGGCACCTGAGCACAGTCTCCCTAATGTTCCTGGTAGAGGTCTGGGGCCAGGGGTCTAGGGGCTCCTGATATGGCCAGGGGTGAGTGTGCAGAACAAATGTTCACATCTGTTCGCTGGCTGGCACTCTAAGAGAAGGCCGGGCAGTCATGGTAAGGGTGGGGGTCTTGTGGGATTTGAGGTTCCGGGGTCGGAAGCCCTAACTGATTCTCAGTCTCGCTCCTTCCCCAATTCCTTACAGATATCAAAATGGATGGTGGTGTCGGTTCTGCAGCGGCTGTCATCATGTTGCTGACGGCAACCAAGACATGCAGATGCCAGAGTAAGGCGGCAGCAGCAATGACAGGATTCTCTGACTCTGCGCCGGGTCGAGGAATCCCTGGAGGGACGCGAGAATCACGCCACGCCACCCCTTTGCTGGCGCCGATTTTCGGGAGCCTGTGGGATCGCCGGCGCGCTGGTCAGGGGCCGTTGTAAGCGGCCCCCCCGCCGGTTCTCCGGACCTCAACAGGCCGAGTGCCAGCCGAGTTCGGGGCCGAGTCCCACCGGCATGGGTTACGTCTGGTCCCACCCGGTGGGACCTGGGAGTTCTGTCTGCGGGGGCCGTCCTGGTGGGGGGCAGGGGGGATCCAACCCTGGGGGGCCTCCACGGTTGCCTGGCCCGCGATTGGGGCCTACCGATCGGCCGGCGGGCTGGTTCCGTGGGGGCCTATGTTCCTCCGCGCCGGGCCCCTGTAGGGCTCCGCCATACTGCCCGGGGGCCGGCGCAGAGACGGGAACCCAGGCGCATGCATGAACTCGCACCGGCCGTGGCACGCATGCACGAACTCGCGGTGGCCTTGGCGTGCATGCGCAAACTCCTGCGTCGTACTAGCCCCCTGGGAAGGGGTGGATAGCTGCCAGGTGAGGCCCGTTGACGCCGAAGTGGCACGTGCCACTTTTCACACCGGCGTCAGAACTTGGCTGCAGGATTGGAGAATCCCGGCCATAGGCTGGGGGCGGCACTCCATCTGCAGGGGCCGCCGCATACCCTGAAGACCCGGCCGCCCATCAGGTTGAGCAGAAACCGAGAGAGGGAGGCCAGCGGTGGCCCAAGGTGTACAAGCGTCATGATCTTACAATAAGATGACTGACAGCATGTGGCGCAGAAGACTCCATCTCGGGAGTTAGAGAATACGTGTGCTGCGGATGTGGCACCCCGTAGAGGAATAAGTCCGCTCATGGTGGCCGTGAAGGCTACTACAGCTTTGAACTTTTATTCAATCGGTTCATTCCAGGGTTTGAGCTGGGACCTGTGTAGAATTTCTTAATCTGCTGCCCATAGGTGCATCCGGGAGGTCACGGAAGCTCTGTATGCCCGGGCATCAGACTTTATCACCTTCAACCTGGATCAGGCCCACCAAGATGCAGGATTCTCTGCCTTCACCAGGGTGCCTTATGTCCAGGGGGCAATAGATTGGACGCATATCGCCCTGCACACATCGGGGCATCAGGGTGTGCCTTTTATTAATAGGAAAGGGTTCCACTCCCTGAATGTTCAGATTGTGTGCGACAACTGCCTCCGTATCATGTATCTGTCTGCTCACTACCCAGGGAGCGTGCATGACAGCTACATCCTGGGGTACACCGAGATCCCCAGCATCTTAGAGGATCACCCCAGGATGACGAGTTGACTCTTGGGGGTCAAGGGATACCCGCTGAGATTATCATAGAATAGTCCAGAGGCCCGAGACTGAGGCGGAGGCCCGATACGATGAGGCACACTCTTCCACCCGTGCTGTCATTTAACTGTGCATCTGACTGCTGAAAATGCAGTTCCAATGACGGGACCACTCTGGTGGTGCCCTGCAGTACAACCCTCTGAGGATCTCCTGCTTTGTGATGTTCTGCTGTGCCCTCCACAATCTGGCACAGCAGCGGAATGACATGCTGGAGGAGGAGGAGGGACATGCAGCCTTATCTGAAAAGGCAGACCAGGAGAATGAGCCTGGGGAGGAGTCGGAGGAGGGGTCGGAGGATGGAGGACGGTAGCAAGAGTCCTACATGCCCGGATGACCAGGGAGGTCCTCATCCTCACCAGATTCTCATAGGACGGGGCTATGTCTATCAATTCAACCCCTTGCCCCCATTTCCCTCCTGCCTCCCCATACCCTCACCCAGGGTTGTTGAAGGAGCGGTAGAAGCCCCAGATGGAGTTTGGGTTGGAGTACATGGGGAAGGCAGTCGGGCAGTTGGGGAGGGGAGAAGTCGAGTAGGATGCTGTCTCACCAACTTAGGAAGCAGGAGGTGGCGAGGGAGATCGGAAGGGTGAAGGATGGGGTGGAAGAGAGGCACTGGATACAGTGGGGGTGAATGGGGATTTTGTGGAGTTTTATAAGAGGCTCTATGAATCGGAGCCACCGACCGAGGTGGAGGGATGCGGCAATTCCTAGACAGGTTGGATTTCCTCAAGGTCGAGGAGGACCTGGTGGAGGGGCTGGGGCCCCCATTGGAATAGTGGAGGTGATGGAGGGTATGGGGGTGATACTGGCAGGGAAGGCCCCGGGACTAGATTGGTTCCCTGTAGAATTTTCTAAGAGGTTTTCTGGGGATCTGGGCTCTGCTGGTAAAGGCATATAACAAGGTGAGGGATAAGGGGGAACTCCCGCGTATATTATCGCAGGCTTCCATATCCTTAATATTGAAGAAGGATAAAGACCCAGAGCAGTGTGGACCCTATCGCTCGATATCGTTGCTAAATGTGGACGTCAAATTACTGGCAGAGATCTTGGCCTCGCTTATTCAGGACTGTGTATCGGGGGTGGTAGCGGAAGACCAGACGGAGTTTGTAAAGGGCAGGCATCTGTCGGCGAATGTCAGGAGATTACAGAATGTGATAATGATGCCCCCGGAGGGACAGGATGTGGAGGTGGCAGTTGCAGTAGATGCTGAGAAGGCGTTTGGTCGGGTGGAGTGGGAGTACTTGTGGGAAGTGTTGGGATGGTTCGGGTTTGTGGGCTGGGTCCGTTTGTTGTATAGAGCGCCGGTAGCGAGTGTATGGACGAACCGGGTGAGCTTGGGGTACTTTGGGCTAAACTGTGGGACAAGGCATGGGTGCCCACTCTGCACGTTGGCAAGAGAGCCATTGGCAATGGTGCTTAGAGCATCAAGGAGTTCGAGAGGGATAGTGCGGGGGGGGGGGGGGGGGGGGGGGGTTGGTGGAGCCACAGGGTCGTGATATATGCGGGTGACCTGTTGCTTTATATCCACTGAATTATGAATATTCTAGAAGAGTTTGGCCGATTTTCAGGATACAAGTTAAATATGGGTAAGAGTGAGATCTTCCCGATCAAGACCAGGGGGCAGGAGAGGAGGTTGGGTAAGCTGCCGTTTAGGGGACGTGGGGGTGAGCTTTAGATATTTGGCATTCAGGTGGTGTGGGGTTGGGAGCAACTACACAAACTGAATCTGGCAGAGTTGTTGGAACAGATGAGGGGAATTTCAAGAGATGGACAGTGCTCCCACTATCGTGGGCGGGGCAGGTGCAGACAGTGAAAATGACGGTACTCCCGAGGCTCTTATTTGTTTTTCAGAACCTCCCCATCTTCATCCCAAAATCATTTTTCAGGAAAGTTAAAGCTTTGATCTCAGGGTTTGTGTGGTGGAGAAAACCCCATGGGTTAAGAAGGTGCTCTTGGAACAGGGGTGCGGGGTGCAAAGGCTGGCCTTGCCAAATATAATGAACTATTACTGGACGGCGAATATAGCCATGGTTAGGAAATGGGTAGTAGGGGAGGCAGCTTCTTGCAGAGGCACTAGTTTAGGGGCATTGTTGAGGGTGCCTCTGCTGTTCTCACCGGTCAAGTACTCCATGAGCCTGGTGGTGATGGCAGCCCTGCGGGTGTGGACAGTGGCGGAAGCATTTGAGGTTGGAAGGTGCCTCAGTGTGGGCACCGATTTGCGGTAATCATAGATTTGCACTTTGGGGGGGGGGGGGGGGGAGAGAGAGAGAGGAGGTGTAAGATGTGGAATTTCGGGGGTGGCGATGGGCAGGTATTGAGTGCTTTGGGGACCTGTTTGTGGGGGTCAGCTTTTTGAGTTTAGAGGAACTGGAGGAGTATGAGCTGCCCAGTGGGAATGGGTTCCGTACTTACAGGTACGGGATTATGTGAGGAAGCAGGTGCCGTCCTTTCCCGAGCTGCCGCCCCAGGGCTACAGGATAAGGCGATATCGAAAGCAGGATTGGGTAAGGGTAGGGTGTCCTAGATTTACAAGGAGCTAATGGACTGTGAGGGAGTCCCGATAGAGGAGGTCAAACGGAAGTGGGAGGAGGAACTGGGAGGGGATGTGGAGGCTGTGTTATGGGAGGAGGCTCTAAGGAGGGTGGGTGCATCTTCATGTGCTACGATTAGCCATATTCAGTTTAAGGTAGTTCACAGGGTGCATATGAAGGTGGCCAGGCTCAGTACGTTCTTTGAGGGGGTGGAGGACAGGTGTGGGAGGTGCGCAGGGCGGCCCGCGAACCATGTTCACATGTTTTGGGCTTGTCCGATGCTGAAGGGACTCCGGAGAGAAAGGCCGACGTTTTGGCCTTTGCCTCCCTGGTAGCCCGGAGACGGATTTTGCTGGAGTGGAGGAACTAGGTGCCGCCGAAGCTCGGGGTGTGGGTGAGCATCCTGTTGGAGTTCCTAAGATTGGGGAAAATTCCATCCATCAACTTCTTGAAGGAAAACTGAGGTTTCAGCGAGGGCAGGGAGACGCGGGGAGGGGGGAAAACGGCAAGGAGTTTGGGGCGTTCGGGTAGTTATTTATTTGTTATGAGGTTTCTGTTTGTTCTTACTCTTATGTTTGTTTGTGTTTAATGTATATACAAATGCCTTAATAAAAATAATGTAAAAAAATAAATAATGAATAAATGATAACATGTTACAGCCAAAATACATTAGGCCAACATGGTCATTTAACATATAATTAAAATTTACAGAACTTTTCAAGTGAAGAAAAATATAGTTTAATATTACACATTGTAGTGAAATTTCAAGACTTCAAAAGCTATACTTTGACTCTCACTCCTCTTTAAAGATTTTATTAAAGCAACACATTCAAATGAAGTGGGATCATGAATCATTTTTATGAAACACTGGAATGCCAATGTTACTGCTTCGTGCACCTTTGGTATCGGCAGTGTATTACCTTTTTTGTCCATTCCACACTATCCTGTCCAAGAGTTAAAACCTAATTCAGAAATGTATATTAAATTGTAAGAGTGTGCTGTGATCGAAACCTCCAATAACCTCAAATCAAAAGTGCTCTATCCCCATTTATAGCAATTTCCACAGCATTGTTTAATGTAAGATGGGATGCAGTGTGGTCTGTATGTTTTCACGATTAAAACAGTAAAAGCATAAAAATTGTTTTATGCTTTTACACTCAGTAGCCTGATATTTAAACCATTTTAGGCCTGTTCTATCTCATTCTTCAAGCAGAGAACAAAGAAACTGGCATGCATCATAGAATTTATAATAATAACAATCTTTATTGTCACTTACATTGACACTGCAATGAAGTTACTGTGAAAAGCTCCTAGTCGCCACATTCCGGTGCCTGTTCGCGTGCACTAAGGGAGAATTAAAAATGTCCAAATGGGAGGGCATTCAGCCCATTGAGTCTGCACCGGCCCTTAGAAAGAGCACACTCCTTAAGCCCACACCTCCGCCCTATCCCCATAACCTCCCCTAACTTTTTTTAGATACTAAGGGGCAATTTTAGCATGGTGAAACCACCCAACCTGCACTTCTTTGGACTGTGGGAAGACACCGGAGCACCTGGAGGAAACCCATGCAGACACGGGGAGAAAGTGCAAACTCTACACAGACAGTCACCCGAGGCCGGAATTGAACCCGGGTCCCTGGACCTGTGAAGCAGCAGTGCTAACCACTGTGCCATTGTGCCGCCCCATGTATGCATTACTTAGATTTTCCTGCTGAGATTTTCCAAACATTTTATTCATTCATGGGATGTGGGCATCACTGGCTAGGCCAACATTTATTACCCATCCCTAATTAGTTTGAAAAGGTAGTGGTGTGCAGCCTTCTTGAACTGCTGCAACCCATGAGTTACCGGAACATCCATAGTGCCGTTAGGGAGTCCTGGACGCTTACCCATTAGCAGAGAAGGCATGGCCTTATAGCTCCAAGTAAGGATGGCGTGTGGTTTGGAGGGAAACCTGGCGGTGGTGTCAATCCCATGCACCTGCTGCCCTTGTCCTTCTAGGTGATACAGGTCACATGATTGGAAGGTGCTGCTGAATTGCTGCAGAGCATCTTATACATGGTACACACGGCCGCCACTGTGCGTCAATGGTGGAGGGAGTGAATGTTGAAGGTAGTGGATGGGGTGCCAATCAAGCAGGCTGGTTTGTCCTGGGTGGTGTTAAGCTTCAGGAGTTTTGTTGGAGCTGCACTCATGCAGACAAGTGAAGATTATTCCAATAAAAAAATACAGCAGGTATTTAACACTCCAATTTGAATACAGAAAACCAAAATATAGAAGCCGGAGGGTACGAACTACTGGCCGTGTTGTGCCCGAATGGGTGTGCGATGTGACTGGTGGATCCCGGGAGAGACCTCCCCCGGGCTTCCCAACAACCAGTACGCCTCGTGAGATCTACCCAGGTCTTGCAAGGCATCGTGATCAGGATCGTGCCCACAATCGGCGGGACCAAGCCTCAAACGCATAAGTAGGTTTAAAACCCACTTAGGCGAGCTGACTTGGGATCTATTGGGCTCCAAGGATCTACCCGCCTCCTCAGGAAGGCCCCAGCCGAGGGATGTTCAGAACTGGTCCACACAAACGTGGACCATGCAGAATGGCACCCAGGGGGTCTCCCAGGCCATTAGAGGCCTCTGGGTGGCCATGGACAGGGCAGGGTGGCTCCCTGGCCCTCCCCCTGGAACGTAGTAGACACCTTGGCACTGCCAGGCTGACAGAAGCCCCACCAGGTCGCAGTGCCATGGTGCCTGGGTGGCACCGACAAGGGTCAAGGCCTAAAGCGGGCCATGCCCATGAAAGGAGGTTGGAGGGGTGTTGGGTGGGTTTGAAAGGGCCTCTTGAGGTTTTGGGGAGGTGAAGCGTGGGACTCCTGGAAAGGGGAAGGGGCCAAAAGGGTGTGTGGGAAGGCCTGAAAAAGGTGAGGCACACTGCGACCCCATAGCGGGGTGTCATCACTTGTAGGGGGGGGGCCTAATATCCATGTGTGTGGGGGGGGGAGTCACATTGCCCATGGATAGGGGTGTGTTAGAGATTGGGGCTCAGTTAGAGATCGGGGTCGGTTGCAAAATGTTGGCCTGATCGCTGAGGAACCAGTCTGGCCAGCGGGTTCAGCTTCCCAATTGTGAAAATAATGGGCACGATTTAACCAAAAGGTTTCTAAGTGTGATAGCGAGCGGGAAATACCGCGTGCTTCCCGACGTTCAGCCTAGCAAGGCCGTCACCACTATAAAATGTTAATGGCCCCACGAGCTTCACGCCGCAAATGATGGTCCCGCCGACTGATTCGCCGGGACCATGCTCGCCGGGCCCCGCTAACAAAGGAAAGCAGCACTTTACCCGATCCTGTACAGTCAACCCCACTCAGCTTGGAGCCATGCCTCCCAACTGCCCAGCACCATTCCATGCCCCGGCCCACCCATATCCAGCAGTGTTGCCCATGCTGCCCCTCCCATTCTCCCCATTCCATCACCCTCCATATGGGCTATCTGCCCACTACCTCGGTGGGCAACGGAGTGGTCAGGCTTCTGGGGCACAATCTGGTGAGCACCACACAGTTGCTTATGCAGCCAAGGTTTGGTCCAGCTACCCCTCTGTCCCGAGGTGAACCCTAGGGCCCTATGGGGACTGCCTCGGTGGAAGGGGCGCTGTAGCCACCCTACAGAGTGGCGATGGCAGCCACCCGCTCACAGAAACCCACCCTGCTAATAGCACCCGGAACATAATGGCATAGCGAGGCATATGCCACCAGCAAGTGTGGTGGGACCCAGAGCCCCCAGTGGACGCCTGCCAGGGGCACCAAAGGCCATGAGACACGGCAACCCGCAGGCTCTGCTGTATATCCTGGGGACACATCTCGATGCAATGATAGAGCACAGAAGGCTAAGCAGGCCTAGGATCACTGAGAGAGTACCGTTTTTCTTTATACTTAAGATGACCCATACATTAAGATGTTGTTGCTTTTTATATTTGTGGCCATTGCAGACAGTTTCAGCCATGACAGAAAATAAGCTAATTTTGAACAGAAAATCAGGCTAAATTGAATTTCTGCCACAGTTAGTTTATGTACGATGCAATTTGGAAAACAATCACTATTACAGTACCATAAATCAATCAGTGAAAAAAAATTCTGCATTGGAACTTTAAAAATGTGATTCAGTGGACTAGAGATAAATTCCAGGGAGTGGTGCATTAAGTGGCGTGGTTCATGGCGCAGCAGCCGTCGAGAAAGACCCGCTATTCAATGGCACATTGTCGTTTTTTTGGGCCTCAGAGAGGAAGTCCCTGTCGAGGCCACTCTTTAAGTCATTTACTGCACTGGTGAGCTGAGCTCGCTAGTGCAGGAAGACTACCCGCTGGATCTGGGCGCCATTTTTAAAGGCAGTCCCGATTTTTTGAACCCCCCTCAGCAACCCAACGCAGCCTCAGGACCCCCACTTCGCCCAACCTACCACTTACAGGGTCCTCGAGTCCCCCCTTAGCCCACCTCTTATGGGAAGGCTCCCCTAGGCCCGACCCCTGGTCCGGACAACCTGGCACCCAAGTACCTTGGCACTGCCAGCTTGGCACCCTGGAAGTACCCCTTCAAGTCTGGCAGTACCACCCTGGCAGTGCCTGGGTACCAGTGCTAGGGTGCCAGGCTGGAAGTGTCAAGGTGCCCAGGTGCCAGGGTACGACCCTGCCCAGTGCCCGACCACCCGGGGGCTTCAACTCCCCAGAGAAACCCCCTGAGATGACATCACAACTGGTTACCAACTTTGTAAATCAATACCAAACGGCGCTCGGTTGAGGACCGAGTGAATCCCGGGCCCTGGGTGAATTGGGCGAGCGCATATTTAAATGAGCCTATTGGCAAGTCGTCTTCCGTTGAATCTCACGAGACATTTTGAGCATTGTGAATTTTGTACGATGCTCAAACTCGCGAGACTCAACTGCCTCGCCCTCACACTACGTCGTGCTGGACGAGGCCACTGAATCGCGGCAGTAATTTTCATCTATAATGTCCTTTAAAGATATTTTCTTAAAGTATTAATTTAACAAATGGATATCTCAATTTGTTTACAAACAGGAATTTTGCTTTTGTTTGAAAGAAATTCCTGCCAATATAAAGCCATTTGTACAGGAGATACTGAAAAGGTTACAGATTACTCTGGGGATACGAGTTTCCATCCCACCCATTTCGTAACTTTACAAATGAAGAACAGAAACCTTCAACACGGTCATTCCACAAAAGAATTACCAATCTTACCCAGGTTATAATGCAAAACTGACTTACACATCTAATCAGCCAGTGTTAGTTAATGGGTTCTAAAAGAGTGAACTATAGCTTCATTTTGTTTAGGCAACAAACAACAGAAGGTACACTCCCACTGTTGGCCTGTGGGTTCCAAAAACAACTTTTTACATGTGCAGCCTGAGCGGTTTCCAATACCAAACATTTTGTTTCTTCAGCTAACTGGTTTCAGCTTGTTCCCTAGATTAACTGTAGTTAATCAGTTGAAATCACATGAAAGCATTCCAGTTAGTAGGATGGGATTGAGAAAGTGATGGAAGAAACTGCCATCTTTCACAGTGGAAGCCAGAAGCTTCACAAATACCGGTGTGGACCATTGTGAAAGAACAAGGGCGGAATTCTTCCAAAGCACCGTTAACATGTTCGAGCGGGCATGGCAGGAGGCCCCAAAATCAGTTTCACGCTGGCGTTAATTTACAGTGGGATCTTCTGCTGGTGCCAGCCATGACGGTTCAGAAAACCTACCAGATGTCGATAAAGACCCAACTCCTCCCCCGCTACACACCAGATTCTTCGCGTTGCCGATAGGAAAACATGCCTGAAACAGGTTTGGAACAATGTGGTGTGCAGATGTTAGGACTCATCTGAACAATGCCTGGCTGGGGCTGCCTCCATAGTTCAGGATGGAGGCAGCCCACAACATTGGACCCTGGAACACAACGTTCCAATGCACCTAACATTGGCAGCACGGTAGCATTGTGGATAGCACAATTGCTTCACAGCTCCAGGGTCCCAGGTTCGATTCCGGCTTGAGTCACTGTCTGTGCGGAGTCTGCACATCCTCCCCGTGTGTGCGTGGGTTTCCTCCGGGTGCTCCGGTTTCCTCCCACAGTCCAAAGATGTGCAGGTTAGGTGGATTGGCCATGACGAATTGCCCTTAGTGTCCAGAATTGCCCTTAGTGTTGGGTGGAGGTGTTGACTTTGGGTAGGGTGCTCTTTCCAAGAGCCGGTGCAGACTCAATGGGCCAGATGGCCTCCTTCTGCACTGTAAATTCTATGATAATCTATGAAACATGAGGCAGCCTGTTGCTTGAACCCCAAAGCAGAAGAATACAATGGGCTGGATTCTCCATTTTTGGGATTATGTCCCCCGGCGTTGTGAAAACTGGTCTTTTGCGCCAGGAAAATTGCCGTCAAAAGGCCACAGATTCACTGCCTTGCAGGGGGCTGTCGTGGAGCTCGCAGCTCCAGCTGCCGATACAGCCCCCCCGCCCCCCCCCCCCCGCACTTCCAGGTCAGGAGCTGCGCATGCGCACGGCGGCGGCCTCCAGCGGCCGCACCGTGTTCCATGGCAGACTCAGCCCGCAAATTTGGACCGCCGAGATAGTGCCCCCGATCGGCCGCTTGCCCGCCCCGGACCACCCGCACAATGAGCCCCCAGTCCCGAATTAGGCCCCCCCCCCATGCCCTCCAATTGGCCCACCCTCGGCGGTGGCGGCCACGGACTGAGTCCGCAGCAGCCTCGCGAGTTTCCCAAATGGCAGGACCACATTAGAAATACACTGTTGGGAATTCGGCCAGTCGGGGACGGTTAATAGCGGGGCAGGCCTCAGACAATGGCCTGAGGTGGTGGATACTCGGCGCGGTGTACTCCCTGGTACAGCGCTTTTTGGGGGGCGGAGAATCGCGGAACCGGCGCCAGCTCCGATTTCGGATGGGAAAAGGGATTCTCCGCCCCGTCGCCGAATGCGATTTTGGCGTCAGGGTGCGGAGAATCCAGCCAAATATCTATAGATAGTATAACAATGACTTGCAACAATGATTTGCATTTAAATAAAGCTTCTCAAAAAAAGGAGCGTGAAGTGAACAAAATTCAAGTGGAAAATTTGTTGACAGAGGGCAGGCTATTAAAGCTGAAGGATCAGTCTCTCATAGTTCTTTTGGGTGGGCTGCAGATATAATCGGAGTCAGAAGAATAAAATGTGTGAGCTGGCAAATTATGGGATGGCGATGAAAGACAGGTGACTGATTTGAAAATGAAGATTGTCATCTTCATGGCACAGTGGTTAGCACTGCTGCCTCACAGGGAGTCGGGCTCAATTCCAACCTCAGGTGACCGTGGGGAGTTTGCATGCTCTCCGTGTACCTTTGTGGGTTCCTCTGTGCGCTCGGTTTCCTCCCACGGTCCAAAGATGCGTGCGGTTAGGTGGATTGGCCATGGTAAAATTACCCCTTAGTTTCCAAAAGATGTGCAGGTTGGGTGGAGATATGGGGATGTGGTAGGGGGTGGGCCTAGGTAGAGTGCACTTTCAGAGGGTCAGTGTAGACTCAATGGGCCGAATGGCCTTCTTCCACACTGTAGGGATTCTATGATCACAATAGCACAATGGTTAGCACTGTTGCTTCCCAGCGCCAGGGTCCCAGGTTCGATTCCCGGCTTGGGTCACTGCCTGTGCAGAGTCTGCACGTTCTCACCGTGTCTGCGTTGGTTTTCTCCGGGTGCTCCGGTTTCCTCCCACAAGTCCTGAAAGATATGCTTGTTAGGTGAATTCGACATTCTGAATTCTCCCTCAGTGTACCTGAACAGATGCTGGAGTGTGGCGACTAGGGGATTTTCACAGTAACTTCATTGCAGTGTTAATGTAAGCCTACTCATGACAATAATAAAGATTATTATTATGATCATGAAGTCTGTTCATCCTGTACGAAGGAAGCCAAGTCAACACGACTGGTTAAGAATAATGTACAAGCTGAGAATCGCGGGCCTTTAATAAGATGCAGCTTGGTTTACAGTGTTCCGCATTAATTAAAGTTTGCTAAGCGGACAGTCAATGAAGACAGGAAAGAGGAGCACTACAGAAACCAAATTAAGGAAATGAAGGGCTGAACGAGAATTCCAACATAAGGCAGAGGTATAAGCAATGCCTGAGATAGAAGAATATAACCTACACGTGCACTGAATATGATACAGAAAGCTCAGCACTGAACAGAACCCTCAGTTTTACAACTAACAGACACAGCCTCAATGAGCAGATAAGAAGGTTGATAGAATTGGTGCCAAAAATGTAAGTATCAATAAGAGTTGAGCAGGCAGACTCCAGTTTTGAGTAGTAGGGCACCAGCACTTGGGGTTTGACAGTCAATAGACTACAATAAATTGGTCTGTAAAAATAAATAGGAATTGTTTAAAACAGAACACACTTGTGGCAGCCCATTAAGCAACAAGAAGGCACAAAATTTGACCCATCGCGCTTTCATGTGCAGATAGCTTTGCCGGGAGGCAGCGTTCAATGTCATTCTTGGCTCAATGATCAGTGAGGTGAAGCAAGTGAAGGAGAAAATGGCCAGGATTTGAGGTGACCAGCTCCATTTCCTAACCATTCCACAATGCTTCTGAGCAGAATGATCAAAGAATTGGAGTAATTGGTGTCCGCAGGCTAGAGTGTTCTGCTCTCCTGCCCTTTACATTCATTCTGTTGAATGATGCTTTTGTAAGGTTTATGTGGAACAGAGTTTCAGCATTCTTTTCCAAAAATAAGAGGAACCACCTGGATGCATAAATTTTACACATATAATTTATTCAAATTGATCGGATCTCTGACAAAGTGTTCCTATATTTTGCTTTGGGTTCATCTTAAATCTGAGGATAATCTGAGAAATTCATAACACAGGTTTCAAATACTGCAGCAAAATGGACTGTGGATAAACAATGTGCTGCCTTAGTATTTCTGATGCTTAGTGCTTTCCCAGGGAAAAGTACACTGTATGATGTTCTTTGGTACCATACAGTCTTGGGAGGTCCTAACTTGCCTCTGCAGTTCAGCAGGGTTATATACACACTACAAATTCAATTACAGTTTCTAAACAAGGAAAGGGAAAATTGACCAAGGATCTTGCCATCCAGTGACCTCGCCCGGAAATGTACTTCTTATGCAGGGACAGGCTCTGATGGCTTGCTGACACTCAACTTTCTTGAATCACACACAAAGTTGTTAAGAGACAATTTTTGTGAGGTATCAACGCGCTGTCAGAACATTTCAGATCAGCACTTTCAGTAACAAAAGTGGAGACATTTAAAGAAAAAATGTGGTGGATTGTAAAAAGAACTTTGAATGGAAAAGCTACCCCAAAACTTCACAATTTAAAAGAAAGAAATAAGGTGCATATTGCATTAGCAATCTTTGAGCTCGGTAAAGATACCCAATATTTACATTGCTGCTGACATTAGAATTAATATTATCCCTACCTCCCCGGTGGAAACTAGATGGCTGGGCAGTTAAAATCAGTCGTAGGACTTGACAGAGGATCCCTGTCAGGATCCTGACATATTCCATTTCATTGAACATACAGCATAAGTATCCACTTCTCTAAATATGCAGATTGGAGTTCATTGGCATCGTAGACCACAAGCTATAATGATGTCAGAAGGTTCTGGGTTCAAAACCTACACCAGCACTTGAGCAGAAAATTTAGACTGACACGCCAAAGCAACACTGAGGGAGTGCTGCACTGCTGTCGGAGCCATCTTTCAATGCAATGTTAAACAATGCTGCGCCTGCCCTCCAAAGGGGATGTAAAAGATCCCATTGGATCCTATATTTCAAAGAAGAGCAGGGGAGTCATCCCAGGTGTACTGGACAATATTTATCCCCTCACACAACATCACAAAAACAGACAATCCGGTCATTGTCACATTACTGTTTGTGGGGGTTTACTGTGCACAAATTGACTGCTACGCTAAAACAGTAGCTACATTTCAAAACCACTGTAAAACATTTAAGATTCCTGGAGATCATGAAATATAATTGTAAGCTTTTTAAAAAAACTGTAATCTTAACTATGGTTCGAATAGGTAAGCCCATAGTGGCTTTCTGCCAGATGATGACAGCAGAAAGAGGATCCAGGATGAGACGTCAATGCAAGGAGCATTACAAACACGGCAGATGAACTAAGGCACAGGTAGACACATGGCGGCAGTATGTTGTTGTTATACTGGAAACCGGTTAAAGGAGGGGCAAAACTGGCAGCTCAATATCCCTGGATATAGAGTTTTCAGGCAGGATAGAATGGGTGACAAAAAAGGAGGGGGATAGCATTACTGGTTGAAGAATCAATTACAGTTGTGAGAAGGGATGATATACTAAACGGTTCAACAAATGAGGCTTTATGGATTGATTTTAGGAATAAAAAAGGGGCAGTCATACTACTCGGATTAACCAGAAAAAGAAAGCTTATGATAGTCACAAAAAACTCAAACACTGCAGATAGCCTAAAGCAGTATAGAAAGTATAGGGATCAAGTAAAATAAGAAATAAGGAAATTAAAGAGAAGGCATGAAAAAATATTAGCAAACAAGATTAAGGAAAATCCAAAGATGTTTTACCAGTATATAAGGAGCAAAAGGATAGTAAAGGGAAAAGTGGGGTTTATCGGAGATGAAGAAGGGAACTTATGTCTTGATGCAGAAGATATGGGAAGAGTTTCAAAAAGATTTCTGTCTCCGTATTCACAAAAGGGATTATGCGGATATAGTAATCCAAGAGGAGCAGTGTGAAATATTGGATAAAATAGTCATAACGAGAGAGGAAATAATAATAATAATAATAATAATCGCTTATTGTCACAAGTAGGCTTCACTGAAGTTACTGTGAAAAGCCCCTCGTCGCCGCATTCCGGCGTCTGTTCGGGGAGGCCAGTACGGAAATTGGACCCGCGCTGCTGCCTTGTTCTGCATTACAAGCCAGCTATTTAGCCCACTGTGCTAAACCAGTCCCTGTGAGAGGTGTTGGAATTCTTGAAGGTGTTTAAGTCACCATGACCAGATGGATTGTTTACTAGGATGTTGGAGGAGGTCAGGGAGGAAATAACAGGTGCTCAGAGGATTATTTTCCAAACTTCATTAGACACAGGGGAGGTGCCGGAGGACTGGAAGAATGCAAATGTCATTTGGTTGTTTAAAAAGTCACAAAGGTGATTTTCCGGGTGCGACGATGACCAGCTGAGTCGCACGTTTCGGCAGCTCACGGTGTAACGGACTTTTGGGCTCTTAATAAGAGCACCAACGGCAATTTTAACAGCTAAAAGTACTGTGCGGTGAACCAGAAGGGAATCCCCCCTGGATACGGATGGAAAAAGGAGAGGAAGGTGGCCGGATTGCGGTGGATCCTTTAGAGCAGCGGCAAGGAAGGCAAGCAAAAACCACGATGGCGTCGGAAGGTGGCAGTTTAATATGGGGCCCTGAACAACACGAGTTTTTGAAACGCTGCGTGGAAGAACTCAAAAAGGAAATGAAGAAGGAGCTGTTGGCCCCGATATTACAGGCGATCGAAGGGCTAAAGGAGGAGCAAAAGACCCAGGAGCGGGAGCTTCGGGTCGTGAAGGCAAAGGCTGCCGAGAATGAGGACGACATACAGGGCCTGGTGGTGAAGACGGAGATGCACGAGGCACACCATAAACGATGTGTGGAAAGGCTGGAGGCGCTGGAGAACAACGCGAGGAGGAACAACCTAAGGATTCTTGGCCTTCCTGAAGGTGCGGAGGGAGCGGACGTCGGGGCATATGTGAGCACGATGCTGCACTCGTTAATGGGAGCGGAGGCCCCGGCGGGTCGCTGGAGGTGGAGGGAGCATACCGAGTGATGGGGCGAGGACCGAGAGCAGGAGAAATTCCTAGAGCCATAGTGGTGAGATTCCTCCGTTTTGAGGAGCTGGAAAAACGGGATGGCTAATCGACAAGGGGGGGGGGGTAAAAAGCCCCCCAAACCGGCTGATCACATGGAACGTGAGAGGGCTGAACGGGCCGATAAAGAGGGCACGGGTACTTGCACACCTTAAGAAACTTAAGGCAGACGTGGTTATGTTACAGGAAACGCACTTGAAACTGATAGACCAGGTGAGACTACGCAAAGGTTGGGTGGGGCAGGTGTTCCATTCGGGGCTAGATGCGAAAAACAGGGGGGTGGCTATATTAGTGGGGAAGCGGGTAATGTATGAGGCAAAGACTATAGTGGCGGTTAGCGGGGGCAGATACGTGATGGTGAGTGGCAAACTACAGGGGGAGACGATGGTTTTGGTAAACGTATATGCCCCGAACTGGGATGATGCCAATTTTATGAGGCGTATGCTAGGACGCATCCCGGACCTAGAGGTGGGAAAGATGGTAATGGGGGGAGATTTCAATACGGTGTTGGAACCAGGGATGGACAGGTCGAGGTCCAGGACTGGAAGGAGGCCGGCAGCAGCCAAGGTGCTTAAAGATTTTATGGAGCAGATGGGAGGAGTAGACCCGTGGAGATTTAGCAGACCTAGGAGTAAGGAGTTTTCGTTTTTCTCCTATGTCCACAAAGTCTATTCGCGAATAGACTTTTTTGTTTTGGGAAGGGCGTTGATCCCGAAGGTGAGGGGAACGGAGTATACGGCTATAGCCATTTCGGATCACGCTCCACATTGGGTGGACTTAGAGATAGGGGAGGAAACAGAAGGGCGCCCACCCTGGAGAATGGACATGGGACTAATGGCAGATGAGGGGGGGTGTCTAAGGGTGAGGGGGTGCATTGAAAAGTACTTGGAACTCAATGACAATGGGGAGGTCCAGGTGGGAGTGGTTTGGGAGGCGCTGAAGGCAGTGGTTAGAGGGGAGCTGATATCAATAAGGGCACATAAAGGAAAGCAGGAGAGTAGGGAACGGGAGCGGTTGCTGCAAGAACTTCTGAGGGTGGACAGGCAATATGCGGAGGCACCGGAGGAGGGACTGTACAGGGAAAGGCAAAGGCTACACGTAGAATTTGACTTGCTGACAACGGGTACTGCAGAGGCACAGTGGAGGAAGGCACAGGGTGTACAGTACGAATATGGGGAGAAGGCGAGCAGGTTGCTGGCCCACCAATTGAGGAAAAGGGGAGCAGCGAGGGAAATAGGGGGAGTGAGGGATGAGGAAGGAGAGATGGAGCGGGGAGCGGAGAGAGTGAATGGAGTGTTCAAGGCATTTTATAAAAAATTATACGAAGCTCAACCCCAGGATGGGAGGGAGAGAATGATGGGCTTTCTGGACCGGCTGGAATTTCCCAAGGTGGAGGAGCAGGAAAGGGTGGGACTGGAAGCACAGATTGAAATAGAGGAAGTAGTGAAAGGAATTAGGAGCATGCAGGCGGGGAAGGCTCCGGGACCGGATGGATTCCCAGTTGAATTTTACAGGATATATGTGGACTTGCTCGCCCCGCTACTGATGAGGACCTTTAATGAGGCAAAGGAAAGGGGACAGCTGCCCCCGACTATGTCTGAGGCAACGATATCGCTTCTCCTAAAGAAGGAAAAGGACCCGCTGCAATGCGGGTCCTATAGACCTATTTCCCTCCTAAATGTAGACGCTAAGATTCTGGCCAAGGTAATGGCAATGAGGATAGAGGATTGTGTCCCGAGGGTGGTCCATGAGGACCAAACTGGGTTTGTGAAGGGGAGACAGCTGAATACGAATATACGGAGGCTGCTAGGGGTAATGATGATGCCCCCACCAGAGGGGGAAGTGGAGATAGTGGTGGCGATGGATGCCGAGAAAGCATTTGATAGAGTGGAGTGGGATTATTTGTGGGAGGTGCTGAGGAGATTTGGTTTTGGAGATGAGTATGTTGGATGGGTGCAGCTGTTGTATAGGGCCCCAGTGGCGAGTGTGGTCACGAATGGACGGGGATCTGCATACTTTTGGCTCCATACAGGGACAAGGCAGGGATGCCCTCTGTCCCCATTACTGTTTGCACTGGCGATTGAGCCCCTGGCAATAGCATTGAGGGGTGCCAAGAAGTGGAGGGGAGTACTTAGAGGAGGAGAAGAACACCGGGTATCTCTGTATGCGGATGATTTGTTGTTATATGTAGCGGACCCGGCGGAGGGGATGCCAGAGATAATGCGGACACTTCGGGAGTTTGGAGAATTCTCAGGATATAAACTGAACATGGGGAAAAGTGAGTTGTTTGTGGTGCATCCAGGGGAGCAGAGCAGAGAAATAGAGGACTTTCCGCTGAGGAAGGTAACAAGGGACTTTTGTTACTTGGGGATCCAGATAGCCAAGAATTGGGGTACATTGCATAGGTTAAATTTAACGCGATTGGTGGAACAAATGGAGGAGGACTTCAAGAGATGGGACATGGTATCCCTGTCACTGGCAGGGAGGGTGCAGGCAGTTAAAATGGTAGTCCTCCCGAGATTCCTCTTTGTGTTTCAGTGCCTCCCGGTGGTGATCACGAAGGCTTTTTTCAAAAGGATCGAAAAGAGTATCATGAGTTTTGTGTGGGCCGGGAAGACCCTGAGAGTGAGGAAGGGATTCTTACAGCGTAGTAGGGATAGGGGGGGGGGCTGGCACTACCGAGCCTAAGTGAGTACTACTGGGCCGCCAATATCTCAATGGTGAGTAAGTGGATGGGGGAAGAGGAGGGAGCGGTGTGGAAGAGATTGGAGAGGGCGTCCTGTAGGGGGACTAGCCTACAAGCTATGGTGACCGCCCCATTGCCGTTCTCACCGAAGAAATACACCACAAGCCCGGTGGTGGTGGCGACTTTGAAAATTTGGGGACAGTGGAGACGGCATAGGGGAAAGACGGGAGCCTTGATGGGGTCCCCGATAAGAAACAACCATAGGTTTGCCCCGGGGAGAATGGATGGGGGATTTGGAATATGGCAAAGAGCAGGAGTAACGCAACTGAAAGATCTGTTTGTGGATGGGAAGTTCGCAAGTCTGGGAGCGCTGACCGAGAAATATGGGTTGCCCCAAGGGAATGCATTCCGGTATATGCAACTGAGGGCTTTTGCGAGGCAGCAGGTGAGGGAATTCCCGCAGCTCCCGACGCATGAGGTGCAGGACAGAGTAATCTCAAAGACATGGGTGGGGACGGTAAGGTGTCAGATATATATAGGGAAATGAGGGACGAGGGGGAGATTATGGTAGATGAGCTGAAAGGGAAATGGGAAGAAGAGCTGGGGGAGGAGATTGAGGAGGGGCTGTGGGCGGATGCCCTAAGTAGGGTAAACTCATCGTCCTCGTGTGCCAGGCTAAGCCTGATTCAATTTAAGGTGTTACACATGGCGCATATGACTGGAGCACGGCTCAGTAAATTTTTGGGGGTAGAGGATAGGTCTGCGAGATGCTCGAGAAGCCCAGCGAATCACACCCACATGTTCTGGTCATGTCCGGCACTACAGGGGTTCTGGGTGGGGGGTGACAAAGGTGCTTTCGAAAGTAGTGGGGGTCCAGGTCGAACCAAGCTGGGGGTTGGCTATATTTGGGGTTGCACAAGAGCCGGGAGTGCAGGAGGCGAGAGAGGCCGATGTTTTGGCCTTTGCGTCCCTAGTAGCCCGGCGCAGGATACTGTTGATGTGGAAGGAAGCCACGCCCCCGGGGGTGGAGACCTGGATAAATGACATGGCAGGGTTTATAAAGCTGGAACGGATTAAGTTCGTCCTAAGGGGATCGGCTCAAGGGTTCACAGGCGGTGGCAACCGTTCGTCGAATACCTCACAGAAAGATAGAGGGAATGGAAAAGAAGAAGGCAGCAGCAGCAGCCCAGGGGGGAGGGGGGGGGAGGAACCAGAAGGAGTCTCAGGGTTATTAATATATATGTATAATATGTATAGGTCGTTGCTATAAATAATTGTATATTGGATTGTTAAACCATATTTTTGGAGAGTGTTTATCTGAGACAAGGCAGTTGCCATTTAGTTTTAGTTTTCGTTTTTGTTATATATTATTTATTCTTTGTTTATAAAACAGGTCATTGTTATTTATACTGTTATATTATTGTGTAAAGGATACACAATGTACTGTGATGGTTGACCAAAAATTTTCAATAAAATATTCTTTAAAAAAAAGGGACAAAGGTAATGCCAAACAATTATAGGCCAGTTAGTCCTACTTTGTTGATGGAAAAACTGTTAGAATCAATCCTGAGAGATTGGATGAATCGTCACACAGAAAGGCATTGACTAGTCAGGAATAATCAACATGGTTTTGTTCAGGGAAGGCCATGCTTTACAAATTTTACATACTGGTCAAAAAAGTAAAAGCCCATGGGATAGAGGGTAATGTGGCAAATTGGATCCAAATTTGGCTTAGTAATAGGAAACAAAGGTCAATGGTCAATGGCTGCCGTTGCAAATGGAAAGCTGTTTCAAGTGGTGTTCCGCAGGATTTGGTGTTGGGATCCCTGCTGTTTGTTTTATATATTAACATCGACCATTGCCCTTTGTTTCCTGCTTTGGACTTGGATGTAGGGGGCACGATTGGGAAATTTGCAGATGACACAAATATTGGCCATGTAATGGATAATGTAGAACAGGGTTTTTCAAAGTGCTGGTCGCGACCTGCAGGAGCCTGTCGGGAGTCACGGGGTGATTGGTCACAGCTTTTTCGGAGGTGGTCCAAATCGCGGGGTAAGTGCCCAACGACCACTCTTGGCTTTTACATTAAGAATGGTGGTTGCTGCCTGCATGTACACTTGACGTCAAGCACCCTCCATGCACGTGCTTTTGGCGCCAAATCACAGAGCAGAGTTGCTTCCATTTTCTAGCTGCTGGCAAGAGGACTGTGAAGATCGATATTTTTCGTAAAAGTAAGTGACGGTCAGAGACTCAAATAGGCAGTGTACCTACTGGACAGAATCTGATGGAGAGAGCTGGACAGGAGAGTTCAGGACAGGCCAGAGCAGTGCTCATCTTGGCTCTGTACAGAGCTCCAGTGCCTCTGGTTAACAGTCTACAAAGAAGAAATTTAACTCGGGAGCAAAGCCGTATAAAGATGATTTCTTGAGGTATGCTTTAGTGATTGGGTCAATGCAAATAAGGATGCAAAGCCCATGTGTAATATATGCAAATGAGAGGAGAAGTTTCAGATTTTGAAAGAGACGTGGTGGGTGAAAAATGTGTTTTGAGTTTGAGACCCCAGAGTCAGTTATTAACTTACAGCTGACTCCAAATTAAAACACTACGTTGCTGTAGCGCATTAAAATTACCACATTAAAAATACGTGAAAAGCCCATGAGGCTGTCAACATTCTGGAGTAGCATCTCCTAGGAATATTCAGTGCTGAGTAAAATAAGTATTTTGTTGTTACTGCCCTTCATGACGACCTACATATGAGGTTGGATTTTCTGTTTTGATAAAGATGAAGATGGCACAAAGAAACTGACTGAAGTCTACACCTGAAATGCGCACTGCCTCTCCATTGCCTCTCTTCCTTCGAACATGATTCAAGTGAGATTGTGAGAACCAAGCAGGTTCCCCTTTTGCATTAAAGATAAGCGAACGTGGTGTGCATTGTGAAGGTCAGCCGGCGTGGGTCGCGAAGGTCGGCCGGTTGACAAAAGTTAAGAACTAAAGTTTGAGTATAAGGTTTATAGAAGACAGTCTGTTGGGGTAATTTTAGACAAGAGGCTGACTTGAAATTTATAGTAAACGGCAGGATTTTGTGCAAGAGTGGATTTCCACGGAAATAGGACTCAACTTGGAACAAATTAAAAAACTCAACTGGTAATTCTTTCTACAGTACCTGCCAGTGGTGACATGTCAAAAGATGTTATCTGTGAGGTATTCAACATCAATGCTTTTTATGTACACAACTAGTCTTAATTAAAGGGAATAGCATGATGAAACTAATGAACCAGATAATCAGAACTTGGCACCCAGCGCTTTCCATCTGATTAGCAACAGGCTCCTGTCTCCTACTTTTTCTTTATACCTGATCTCATTACTACATTAAACTGACGTTAGAGACTTTGAACCAACTTTGCTTACTTGTCAGACTAAGTTGGCAGATGTTTACTTCACAGAAACTCTTGAGTTGATCGCTTTTAAAATGACTGGTGACTGACAGGTCATGTTTAGTGAATTACTTTAATGCAGAGTGGTAATAGGATTCTTACTGTGTCAAGAATTCGCCATGAAACAAGTTTATCTTCTCATCAGCTCTTGGGCAGGAATTCCAATGATAGTTTACCTCAGGAAGGGGATTTAAGAAGCTAAATGGTAAATGATGCTATCCTTTGTGACAAACAACATTAATACTGTTATTTGGTGTAAAGGCAAATCATTGTAAAAACCCAGAGAAGTTTGATATGAATTTGAAAATATGATAAGAAAGGTTCACTGGCAGGCAATTATCAAAAACTCAACTCCGGAAGCACTATAAACAGAAGCAAAATGTTTCCCTTTCATCGCACCAGGTTATCATTGATGGGAAGGAAGAAGGGTGCACTACCTTCAGGGGTTCGCTTTGAGCATCGAGGGGCAGTTCCAATAGTACCTTCCTTTCTTCCTACCCACATGCTCTGTAAAGTACACCACCCACCTCCCCACGCCCCTCCCTAAACTGCCCACGCTCTCCCTGTCCAAGACCCCGGACTTATCATGCTCCCTGATTATTAGGCCTTCTGCTTGGGCTCGCTTGCAGACCCAGCAATGCACACTAACGCGTTCTTGGCACTGCCAGGTCTGCTGGAGCTGCCGGTCAATCCAATTGTCCGGCAGTTCCCAAGGGCGGGACTTCCTCCCTAGTGAGGAGCGAGTCCCACTGCAGGCTCTTTAGCCCATCCTTGTCACCTTATGTCCACAGGGCAGCCTGGCGTGGAGCGATTCGGCTCCAAACCGACATTGCTTCCGGGGGGTTGGGGCAGGGGGAGCCAGTGTATGTGTGCATGTGGAGCCATCCAGCCCCTGCAGCAATCTGCCCCAGGCATTTATAAATGCAATCTATGGATACATGACTCAATAGCATAATATATGTAGGCAGTGGCGTTGTGGTATTGTCGCTGGACTAGTAATCCAAGAGACCCAGAGTCATTCTCTGGGGACCAGGGTATGAATGCCACCAAGGTAGATGGTGAAATTTAGAATTGAAAGTCTAAAGGTACCATGAATCTACTGTAGTAAAAACCCATGTGGTTCTCTAATGTCCTTTAGGGAAGGAAATCTGTCGTTGTTACCTGGTCTGGCTTACATGTGACTCCAGTTCCACAGCAATGTGGTTGACTCTTGTGGCCCAGCCAGCGATACCCGCATCCAATGAATAAAATAATAATTGTAGCCGTAAAAGTTTCCTTCAGCTTATATTTGGATTATTAATGATATATCACAATGTTTAATGCTTTAATGAATAATATCTCTTTCCCTTTCATACAAGCGAAGTAAAATATTATTTAAGTAAAATCTACCACAGAACATTGAAATTTCACAATGGGAATTCAAAACCAATTCAAGTCAGGGCAATGAAAGGACACTTTCCAATTAACTCCACAATAAATTCAAATTCTATAAGCACCCCCTAGATCAAGGCAGTTTGTTCTGTGATTATATAAATTTCACACTATGAGGGCAGGAGTTTCCGTCCCTTTTTCAGCCGGTGGGAATGGCAGTAGGGAAGGAGAATCGAGGGGGAGTCCCAAAACGGCTTTCATACCGGCAGGATATCCTCACTCAATTGAGGTTTACAACAGGTTTTGTAAAAAAGGGAATCTGGTGAACAGCCCCCACCATAGGTGCACAGTTAAGTATTGACCCAGGGGTGAAGAGGGTCATGTCCGTGCAGTAGCCTGGCACTGTCCCCTGCAGAGGGCTTCCGTTGGTGAGGTCCATGGAAGGGGTTCCCCGTCTCTGTGGAGGGGGTTCTTGTTTTTATTTCTGTTACATCGGGGCGCCCTTTTGAAAGGGTGCCCAATCTCTTGAAGGCTAAGATTGCTAGTGGGGTGTTCTGTGACCTGTCTCCAGCAATTTTTTTTTAAATTTCAAAAGGTATGGCAGGAAAAGCCAAAAATGCAGTCGGCAGGTTACACACCACTCTTCCCACCCGAGTTGACACTGCAGTTAAAACACAGAAAATTCCACCCTATGCCTTTTATCGTCAGGGATAGGCAGGGCTGATATTCCAGGTGGAATGACGATTTTAATGAATGCTCTGTCTCATACAAACTGGGAGTAAATAAGACTACACAAGTTCTTATCTTACTAGCACTGCAGCAAATTATAGCAGAGAGTTCCAGGTACCACTGTAACAATCAATTAAAATAAACTGCTTCCTTATCAGTTTCTACTGGGAGTTCTGTGTTCATGATCAGCTTTCTCTCAGTAAAGTACCTTAAAACATAAGAAAATGATACACTGACCTTTTTATTCCTTGCGCCACACAGCATTTCTCAAGATGATGGACCTATTACTTTCTTACTTAGGACAAGACATGCAGGCCTTCACTCAACCATCAAATTACTTTTCTCCCTTAAGGGCAAAATGTACACAAAAAATAGCTAACTCTAATTGTTATGTGAATTAGTGTCTGAGAAAACCTTATGTTATTTTGTAAATTAGAAGGAATTTTATTTGTACTGTCTTGTAACAAATTAAGTGTCTGCCATAAATATGTTAAGACCTATATGAAGCAGTAGTCAAAAGGTGCAGACAACGAGTCAAGAGACTCAACTATTAATTTGACAACAGCATACAGTTACGACTGGTGCCCCTATTAATCAATTACTCTAACCAACATCCCACCATAAATGATCCCCATTGACATACATTCAGAATAATAACCTGTACTTATATAGTGCGTTTAATATAATAAAACACCTAAGTGCTTCACAGGAGCATTATAAAACCCTGAGCCACATAAGGAGACACGAGGTCAAACGACTAAAAGCTTGCTCAAGGAGATGGGTGTTAAGGGGCATCTTAAAGGCAGAAAGCAAGGTAGAGAGGCATAGAGGTTTAAGGAGAGAATTGCAGAGCTCAGGGTAACTGAAGGGCAGCTTTGTGTTTTTTTAAATTCGTTCATAGGATGTGGGCGTTGTTGGTTGGGGCCAGCATATATTGCCTATCCATGAGGGCATTTAATCACATTGCTGTGGGCCTGGAGTCACATGTCGGCCAGACAGGGTAAGGATGACAGATTTCCTCCCCTAAAGAATATTAATGAACCAGACAGTTCTTTACAGCAATCGACAATGGTTTCAAGGTCATCACTAGATTTTTGTTTCCAGATTTTTTATTGAATTCAAATTTCCCTATCTGCCATGGTGGGATTTGAACCTGGTTCTCCAGAGCATTACCATGGGTCTCTGGATTATTAGTCCAGTGACAATACCACTACACCACTGCGTCCCCATTTTAATGAGTTATTGTCAATTCAGTTTATTAGTGGTATTCTATTAACAGAATACGGCAAGTTTTCTTTTCCAAACATTATAGTGGATTTATATCAACAGCTTCCTAAGGTGGGGTTATTCCCACCGACTTCGCTGATGGCGACCTACCAATATGGGATGGGTGAGCCCCACAAAACACCGTAAATATTGGCGGGACCAGAAGATCCCACCAGCAGCAAATGGCGAGTCACCTTCGGCATTGGCTGTAAAACCCCACCCCCTTTTTAAATCTCACAATTGTTTCAAATGAAGCATACAGGAGTGTAGTATTAATCAGATCGGTCCATAAGAGGGTCATTTAGGAGTCCAGTAATAGTCCGGAAGAAGCTGTTTTTGAATCTGTTCGTGCATGTTCTCAGACTTTTGTATCTCCTGCCAAATGGGACATTGGGGCGAGGCTTTATTGTGTCTGTTTTATGGGAATCAATGCATTTATGGAGCTACAAGATGCACTGCACTGCTGCAGAAGTGATGAGTTGCAACAATTACAATACCGGAAATTATCAAACATCAAATCCTAAAGTGGAGTGAAAAGATTAAGAACATTGTATATTTTGTTAACTTCCAACAGAGTAACATTTCAGGAAACTGCATGGATAAATACAATTGGAGCTGGGTAATGGAGAGACTGCCACCCACACAGCTTAGTTGCTGTGTGGACTTATCTTTGACAGCTGCCCATAAAACAACAAAATGTTCTGTAGTTTTCATTGGAATATGAACTGCTTCTGTGGTTTTCACTTGCATTTGAAAACAGTGGGTCTCTTCTTCAGGTATAGTTATAGATAGAGGAGAATTGAAATTGTTTCTTTTTAAAGCAGAGGCAGAAGTCAACCTTTGGGAGAATAAATTCAGTGCGGGCAGTGAATGGAGAACTTCAGTCTCATTTACCTGCTCTACCCACATCCATCTTAATGTTATTTTCATTCAATGATCCTGTATATTGTTTCAAACACCATAATCAATTGAGCACTGATGACTATGTGAAGCCAAGTGCCCTGATAATACTCTTTGAAGATGTATCTTCGAGTCTTTGAGTTTAATTATATGCCGACTATTTCATGACTTATGCCTAATTTCCCTGGACTGATGCCTTTTAAGCAAGCCGTGTTCCTCAGAAGTCAGTTTAGAGTTGGGATTTACATCAAAATTAATGCAGTGGTTCCAGGATGCACACATCTCCTCGTCAGTGATGTCACTTGAGCATAATAGTCTTTCTAAAGACTTTAGCTAAGAACAAAAGAAATAGGAGGAGTAGGTCATTCAGCCTTTTGGGCTTGCTCAACATCTACCACTGATCTGATTGTGAACTCAACTCCACCTCCGCGCCAGTCTCCCATTACACCCAAATCCCTTCCAGATTCAAACAGTTGCCTGACTCAACCTTGAATATATTCAATGATCCAGCCTCCACTGAGCTCTGGGGAAGAGAATTCCAAAGACTAAAACACTCAGAGAGAAGAAATTCCGTCTCAACTCTGTCTTAAATGAGTGACTCCTTAATTATTCATACCTGAATAATTACATTATTTCCCACACAATATATTAAAGGCACACTTTGATCAGAAGTATTCCCCCAAAACCTTAACCTCATCCAGGCATTTCACCACACAATTATGGCAATCACTATGCAATATCGAGCTTGATTCAGCCAAAATTCCATAGCAAGCACATTTAGCCGTGTGTTTCCCGGTGCTCACAGTGCCTCAACGGGGAACATGTAGCCCCATTTTGTACAGTGGGGAGCTCTGCTTGCCAGAACCCCCCAGTGTAGCAAGAGATCGGGACGGAAGCGATCCCCAACCTCACTCCCCCAGCCCGAACACACTATTGGAAGGTTCCTGCCCCCACCTACCCACCCTCACCTCACCCCACCCCGCAACACCCACACAGGGCACACCCGGCCCGATCATGTGCGGAAAAAAATGCCCATGTCAGCTGGCAATGCCAGGGTGTCAGGCTGGCACTGCAAGGTGCCCAGGTGCCACCAGCAGTGCCAGGCATCGCCCTGCCCAAAGGTCATGCAGCTGGGGGCCTACAAACCAGTCGGAGACCCGCACAAGTGCCGTTCCATCTGGTCCCCGTTTGTGGGGATCAGTGCTGAACATCACTCACCTGAGGGGCGTCATTCTCCGCCGGCGGGACTCTCCGTTTTGCTGGCGCCCGGGGGTTTCCCGACGGCGTGGGGCTGCCCCACAATGGGAAACCCCATTGACCGGCCAGTGTAACGGAGCATCCCGCCGGCGGGTCGGGGCAGAAATGTGGCGCGGCGGGAATGAGAATTTCACTCGTGGTCTCCGAGGCGAAGAAGATGAATCCCAAGGTCTCAGGTACCTCAGGAATCTGCTCATCAGAGTGAGACATAGATTACAACAGTGACTACACATCAGAAGAACATGATTGGTCGTAAAGTGTTTTAGGAAGTCCTTTGGATATGAAAGGCACCATTTAAATGCAAATACTTACTTTCTAACAATATCCAATGTCCAACCACAACATGAGAATACGGTAGAGGTGATTAACAAAAATTTTAATGTAAACAGTTCAAAACTGGTCATCATTTTAAATTCACAAGATCAGGGGCGGGATTTTCCCCTAACCGGCGGGGCGGGCCGTACCTGTGGCGAGGAGTGGCGTGAACCACTCCAGCGTCGGGCCACCATGAAGGTGCGGAATCCTCCGCACTTCAGGGGCTAGGCTGGCGCCGGCGGGGATTGCGACACGCCAACCGGCGCAGACGGGCCTCCGCCGGCTGGCGCGTGTTGGCGCATGCACGGGAGCGCCAGCGTGTACTGGCGTCATCTCAGCGCATGCGCAGGAGGGTTCTTCTCCGTGCCGACCATGGCGGATCGTTACAGCGGCCGGCGTGGAGGGAAAGAGTGCTCCCACAGCAGAGGATCCTCCATGGATCGGTGGGCTCCGATCGCGGGCCAGGCCACCGCGGGGGCCCCCCTGGGGCCAGATCCCCCCGCGCCCCCCCGAGGACTCCGTAGGCCGCCCACAGAGCCAGGTCCTGCCGGTATGGACCTGGTGTAATCCACGCGGGCGGGGCTGGCCGAAAAAGGGCGGCCGCTCGGCCAATCGCAGGGCGGAGAATCGCCGCGGGGGGGGGGGGTCCACTGCCAACGGCTCCCGAATGGCACGGCACGATTCCCGCCCCCACCGAAAAACCGGCGCCGGAGAATCCGGCAGCCGGCATCGGGGAGGGGTTCACGCCGCCCCCCCGGCGATTCTCCAGCCCGGCGAGGTGGGGGGGTTTGGAGAATCCCGCCCCTTATCTCACTAAATGTTTTCAATGACAACAAAAACACATGACTACAGACAAATCCGAAGCTTATTTTTTTCCAATATATATTAAATAGTTTCAACTTTTACCTGAGGTAATCAGAATGTTTTTATAAAATCTATGGCATGGAAACAGGCCCACGCCAACCAAAAAGCCCATCTAAGCTAACCATTTGGCCCATATCCCTCTACTGAATCATTCTCAACCAGGTTGATGTAAATCCCATCAGTTTGCTAAAGCTTTCATCCTTACCTAAATATAAATAATTTGATTGTGGGGGTGTATTTCATCTCAATGTTATTGTAAATAATAGACCACAAAAGTGGAGGCACTATAATTATTTTTCCCTTTAATGTTACAATGAATGTTCACTTTATAGTTTTCAATTGTGCAGGTTATGAATTTGAACTCTGAGCAATACAGGGATCTGAGTTGCTCCCAAAGCTTTCTATTCATTATTTATGATTTTATATATCTGTCCATCAACTCCCTTCAATATTATTTATGCATAGCCAGCATTTAGAGATAAAGAATAAATATGCTGGCTGGCATATCTCATTTGTGTTTTACTTCTCTCTGTGGATATAGTCTGGCTAATAGCAACTAATTTTCTTTCATGTTTGCGGTCAAACATTTGTTAACCCTTCACCGTGCTGAAGTGCTCAGGTTATTTAGAAGGTAAATGGATCCTTCTAAGCACGTTATTCTTTGATTTACTTTGGTATTCTGTACCACTTTATCCCTGATAAAGTTTGGTATAAGTTGGCCATATTTAAAAAAGCAATTCCTATTAAGATCTAGAAACTACGTTCCTTGTTGTCAGTTTTGTTTTGTGGCTTTATGCAAGACTTTCCATATGGGTACAACATTAATGGCTATTCCCTTAAGTAGACCTTGCATACTGACCCAGATCTTCACATTAGATAAAGATTAACCCCAGCCCAGGGCATTAATAATATTTGAAAATGAATGGAATGACTTGAATCAGAGATCGGAGCTAAATATTTCAAACAGCATGTTAGATTAGACCCCATTCAGGTACACTGCAAGAAATCAAGCTGAGCATACCAAAAATGAATGAATTATGCATATCTGTGTCTTTCCTAGAGGTGTGAATATATAATAATAATAATAATCGCTTATTGTCACAAGTAGGCTTCAATGAAGTTACTGTGAAAAGTCCCTAGTCGCCACATTCCGGCGCCTGTTCGGGTAGGCCGGTACGGGAATTGAACCCGTGCTACTGCCTTGTTCTGCATTACAAGCCAGCTGTTTAGCCCACTGTGCTTGATTTCTTGCAGTGTACCTGAATAGGGTCCAATATCCCTGAAACTAGCAGAAAAATCTAGGAATAATTGAGTTTAACTCTGTGTGTGTGTAGTATTGCCAAACTTACAGAATTGCCCTGTAAGACTCCAGAAATGAAAGGCTATTCTGCACACGGCTGTGAGCAATCCCGAAAAACTCTTGGTTTATTAGCTTTAAAAATATTGGAGGAGCAAAAGGCTGTTTGACCGGATTGCGTGGTGGGAGATCATGTGATGAAATCTCCAGAAATACATCCAACCAGAGTTGTGAAAATGTAGGTTTTCTTTATTTATTGCCAGCAGCAAGTCGTTAATAAATAATTGAATGAAGATTTTACAAAAAGCTCAATTTTTTTGTCATACCTATGTCTGCATGAAAGTCTCAGAATTGCAAATATGCAAGAACAAAATGAGTTTCAGTCTGTGGAGACAAAAATCTGTTCAGAACGCCTTATACATCTAATGTATACAAAGCTGCTATCTGATAAGAGATACACAATACTTTCCTATCAGGAAGTAGCTTTGCAAAAACAGCTTGCAACTTTGTTAGATGTAGTCAAGCTTCATTACGGTATACTAACAATATATTACAGTTACATCCAAGGATCTATCCATGGCCCACAAGTTTAGTCAATACTTCCTCATCAGTTCCCTGGAAGAATCTATGTTTCTTCATTATTCACTCCCTTTAGTAACTGAACGCTTCTCTTATTTCTTGGCATCTTGAACTGTAAGCTGTATTCAAAGATTCAAAGCGCGGTCGGATCAGAACATTAGAAAGTTTGGTTGCTACTTCCACTGACATATTATAATGCTTTAGCTATAGAGTTCAACAATGGAAATGTAGGTTTTCATTATTTCTTGCAGAGAAATTACAGGCCGACATGGATATGTATTAACAGCCTTTATTGCGAACTCTAATAAACTGTTTAAAATTGTTAATGTTCACAATCTTTTTCCATTTCCCACTCAACTTAAAGTGTCGTTATTCTTTCTCTAAACCACACCACCCACCTCCAGCCCACCCTTCAATTCAAGGCAGTGTGGAGAAATTTTTTAAATTTATTTTTTGAGCATCGCTGGCCCAGGACAGCATTTATTGCCCTTAAGAGGGCTTTTGAGCATCAACCACAATGCTGTGGGCCCGGAGTCACATACAGGCCAGAGCAGGTAAGGATTTCTTTCCCTAAAAGGAATTAATGAACCAGCTGAGTTTTTGTACGACAATTGACAATGGTTTCATTGTCATCATTAGACTTTTAATTCCAAATTTCTTTTTAAACTGAATTCAAATTCCATGATCATTTTTGAACCTGATCCCCAGGACATTACGATAGGTCTCTGGATTATTAGTCCAGTGGCAATACCACTACACCACCCTGTAGTGTGCGGGGCACCATGCAGACTTATACCAATTCCCCGAGGTCTAGAAGCATTGCAGACTACTACCTGCCTGACGGCACAGTGCTCTGCACTGAGAAATGGCAAGCAGATAGCAGACCATGGCACTGCTTGCCCATGACAGCTGGATCTTTCCCCTCCCACTCCTAGTTCATCTCCAGACTGAAGGAGCTTTCCTTCACCTTAGCTCCAGGAAGGTAATGCAGTCTTTAGACTCAATCTCTTGACTACAGAGAATAGTGCCTATCCTCCTACCTATACTGTTCCCTACTACGAGTAGATTCTTTTTTGTTTTCCCCACTTGAATGGCCCTGTACCATGGTGGCATGGTCAGTTTGCTCATCCTCCCTGCAGTCCCTGCTCTCATTCACATAACATATATATGTTTCTGGAACATACCTCTTCATTCACCTGAGGAAGGAGCAGCGCTCCGAAAGCTAGTGACGTCGAAACAAACCTGTTGGACTTTAACCTGTTGTAAGACTTCTTACTGTGCTCACCCCAGTCCAACGCCTGCAACTCCACCTCATTCACATAGGCTGCAATAACATTGTCCCTGTTGAACAATTGCAAGGGCTGAATCTTCTCCAATGCTACCTTCTGGATCCCCGGAGCTGCCTCACTTATGGTCGACTCCTCCTGTCCCTGAAGAATGACCAAATGACGTATCTTGAACAAAGTGTCCCAGGGAAATTTTTCCCTCCCTGATGGGAGTGTCCAAAGTTCAGACTCCAGCTCATCAACTCTGTGCTGAAGTTCCACAAGTTGCAGACACTTACTCCAGTTGAGATCGCCATGGATCAAACAGTTGTTGTCCAGCTCCCACATGGTAGGCTGCAACACATCACTTTCTCTGCCATCTGCATTTAACTATTTCAAGGTTAGAATTGCACTCAGCCATTATCTATTGTTATATTATGGAGTTTAACCAATTATGCAATAAATTTAGCAGAAAACTTACAACTCCCCCCTACCTGTTTCAACTGTCCCAGTTACGTTTTTCAGTGGAAAAGATTATTTTACTGTAACTAAGACTTATCACACCATTAAAAGTTCATTTACATGTTAATGGGTAAGCCCTAAATTATCTTGGCATATTTAGCGCTCATTTAGTGACTTCATGCATGCCATTCATGTATCTGAATATTGAGTCTCTGACAAGACACCAGTGAAGTAAAGTTTGTGAAGGAACATGGCATCTGCTTCTGGATTTCTGATTTTAACTGCACATATGTGGGCACCAAAACTGCTTTCCAATTTACGCCTTGCTAAAGGTAAGCACAAATAGTCTCCCATTTTTCCGACTGCAAAATTCGGGCCATCCACTTCAATTTTAAGGAACTAAGGAATTACAGTGTTCTGAGTTGAAGTTGTTTTTTAAATGTGCAACTTCAGAAAAGGCCATTTACAGCATCAACATGGTCGAGGAGTTAAAACAGAAAGATTAACCATTTAGTGTCCAAGAAAATGACATACGTGGTTCATCACTGCACACAAGTCTTCAGAAATATCTTTGTGCGAGTGCCACCTGTTCCATTAGTTCTAAAAAGGCAGGGAATAATACGCTGTTGTATACAAGGTCATGCGTTCATCTGAAATGGAGGGCTGCATCATTGGGACAGAAGATTACAGTTCAGCCTTGCTTGGGTTTTAGAATTTAACAATGTGTTCTTTCTTCCTGGGTCATTATCCTCTGACCTCACTTATATAGCAGTATTTTATGGTTTATATCCAATGATCGTTGAAAGGAGGCATGGTAGCAGTGGTTAGTACTGTCGCTTCACAGCTCCAGGGTCCCAGGTTTGATTCCTGGCTTGGGTCACTTTGTGTGTGGAATCTGCACGTTCTCCCCGTGTCTGCGTGGGTTTCTTCCGGGTGTTCCGGTTTCCTCCCATAGTCCAAAGATGTGCAGGCTAGGTAGATTGGACATGTTAAAATTGCCCTTACTGTCCAATAAAAAAAGTGAGGTGGGGCTACAGGGTTAAGGGAATGGGGTAGAGGTGTGGGCTTAAGTGGGGTGCTCTTTCCAAGGGCTGGTCTCATTCTTTTTTTTTTACATTTTTTATTTAAAACAAATTTGTAACATTTAGAGAGAAAAAAAAGGCCCTATGCAAAGAGCCTTAACATAGTGAAAACAAACAGTGGGAAAGAATAAACATGTTAATAAGGCACTTCCCCTATCAGCTCTGTTTGCCCAAACCACATGTGTTCAACTAAACTAATGTGGCTCTAACCCCCCCCTCGGGTGCTGCTGCTGTCGGTTTACTGCGCTGTTCCCTGAGAGTCTGCAAGCGACTTTCTCCCCCGGGGGGGATCCCTGGTCACCCCCCCTTGCCCACTTAAGTCTCATAGAACATAGAACGATACAGCGCAGTACAGGCCCTTCGGCCCACGATGTTGCACCAAAACAAAAGCCATCTAACCTAGACTATGCCATTATCATCCATATGCTTATCCAATAAACTTTTAAATGCCCTCAATGTTGGCGAGTTCACTACTGTTGCATGTAGGGCATTCCACGGCCTCACCACTCTTTGCGTAAAGAACCTACCTCTGACCTCTGTCCTATATCTATTACCCCTCAGTTTAAAGCTATGTCCCCTCGTGCCAGCCATTTCTATCCGCGGGAGAAGGCTCTCACTGTCCACCCTATCTAACCCCCTGATCATTTTGTATGCCTCTATTAAGTCTCCTCTTAACCTTCTTCTCTCCAACGAAAACAACCTCAAGTCCATCAGCCTTTCCTCATAAGATTTTCCCTCCATACCAGGCAACATCCTGGTAAATCTCCTCTGCACCCGCTTCAAAGCCTCCACGTCCTTCCTATAATGCGGTGACCAGAACTGTACGCAATACTCCAAATGCGGCCGTACCAGAGTTTTGTACAGCTGCAACATGACCTCCTGACTCCGGAACTCAATCCCTCTACCAATAAAGGCCAACATTCCATAGGCCTTCTTCACAACCCTATCAACCTGGGTGGCAACTTTCAGGGATCTATGTACATGGACGCCTAGATCCCTCTGCTCATCCACACTTCCAAGAACTTTATCATTAGCCAAATACTCCGCATTCCTGTTATTCCTTCCAAAGTGAATCACCTCACACTTCTCTACATTAAACTCCATTTGCCACCTCTCAGCCCAGCTCTGCAGCTTATCTATGTCCCTCTGTAACCTGCTACATCCTTCCACACTGTCGACAACACCACCGACTTTAGTGTCGTCTGCAAATTTACTCACCCACCCTTCTGCGCCTTCCTCTAGGTCATTGATAAAAATGACAAACAGCAACGGCCCCAGAACAGATCCTTGTGGTACGCCACTTGTAACTGAACTCCATTCTGAACATTTTCCATCAACCACCACCCTCTGTCTTCTTTCAGCTAGCCAATTTCTGATCCACATCTCTAACTCACCCTCAATCCCCAGCCTCCGTATTTTCTGCAATAGCCTACCGTGGGGAACCTTATCAAACGCTTTACTGAAATCCATATACACCACATCAACTGCTCTACCCTCGTCTACCTGTTCAGTCACCTTCTCAAAGAACTCGATAAGGTTTGTGAGGCATGACCTACCCTTCACAAAGCCATGCTGACTATCCCTGATCATATTATTCCTATCTAGATGATTATCTCCTCTGCTCTATTTCTCAGCTGCCCCCCCCCCTCCCCCCCTGCCCCTCCTCCCCCCCCCTGCCCCCCCCCTCCCCCCCTGCCCCCCCCCCCCCCCCTGTCCCCCCCCCCTCCCCCCTCCCCCCCCCCCCCCGAGGCCTGACCTGCCAGGTCAGCCCTGCGCTTGGCCCTAGCCCGCCCCTCCTCCTACTCTCCCTGGTGCCCCCTGACCTACGCTAGCTACGCTGACCCCTACCCTTGGCGCCTGACTGTCTCCCGCCCGAGTGTTCGGCCCTCCCCCCACACATCAAGGACCCATTAACCTGATTGTATCTCCCCGTGCCATTTCAAGTCCCTTAACCAGCCCCTAGCCCATCCCCCCATCAGCGGCCCCGATCTCCCGCCGAAAGATACCAAGTGCAGGGCCCCCTTTGCAGGGCTCCTCTCTTCCCCCCCATCCCCCCCTCTCGTTGCAATCTCCCAAAAACACCCTAGGCAGTGCGCCCTCCAGCCCCCACTCTCTGTCCAGGCTGAAAACAATCTTGGATAAAACATAACAGTACAGGATAATTTAACAAACCGCCGCCACACAAAAGCTCTGAGAGCCCAGAGTCCTTTAGTTCAAGTCCAGCTTCTTCTTTTAATAAAAGTCCACTCCTAGTCAGAGCAAGTTAGGTTAACAGGCTGCCGCCACTGTACAGCACTGAAAAAACTAAGTGCCCATTAGTTCAAGTCAGCTTCTTATCTTTAATGAAAGCCCAAACCTGTCCTGGTGTCTCAAAGTAGTAATGGAGTTCCTCAAACGTAACCCAAAGCTTTGCAGGTTACAGCATTCCAAATCTCACCTCCTTTTTGTAGAGGGCTGCCTTTACCTTGATGAATCCTGCACGCCTCTTGGCCAGCTCCGTTCCCAAGTCCTGGTAGATGCGCACCTCGCAGTTCTCCCATCTGCTGCTCCTCGCCGCCTTGGCCCATCGCAGCACACGTTCCCGGTCAGCCAGCCGATGAAAGCAGACCACCAAGGCCCTCGGTCGGTCGCCCGTCCTGGGCTTCCTTGCGGGGACTCTATGCGCCCCATCCAACTCCAGGGGTCGAGGGAAGGCCTCCGGTCCCATCAGCGCCTCGAGCATACCATCACGTATGCACCCACATCCGATCCCTCGCAGCCCTCGGGGAGGCCATCGATCCTCAAGTTCTGTCTCCTGGCTCTGTTCCCCAGCTCTTCAAGCTGCTCCTGCATCCTCCTCTGGCGGGAGTTCAGCTCCTCCACCTCGTGCTCCAGCTCCTTTACCGTGTCCGCCTGGCTGGAGAGCTTCATCTCGACCTCCCTGAGCGCCTTCTCTTGGACCGCCTGTGTCTCGACCATTCAGTCCATTACCGCTCTCATCGGGTCCAGCGTGTCCCTCTTCAGTTCGGCGAAGCAATTCCTGAAGAACTCCATCTGTTGCTCTCTTGGCCAGTGGGTCTCCGCTCCCTGGTCCCTGCCGTCTGCCATGCTTCGCCGCCCGGTCTGGGGTCCCCACTGCTCCCGCTTCGATCCTTGCTGCTCCACTCGACCACTTCTGGTCCAGCTGTCCATACCCCGGGGGGAAAGCCTATCGTCCCCTCCACCGATTCAGGTCGTCAGGTCCCGAAAAAGTCCTTTGGAAAAGGTCCGTTTGCCCATCGCGGGCGGGAGCGATCCGACTTGCGGCCTGCTTCCTCGAGGGCGCCATCGGACGTGGCTGGTCTCATTCTCGAAGGGACCTATGTTCACTTTGCCTGGGGACCGGAGGAGGAGGCCAAGATAGATCATCCACTTGGCACTTCTGACTGAAGACGTGGTAATCAACAGGTTTCCATGCTCATGTTTGAACTGGTGCCATTAAGAGGCCAGACTCGATGTTGAGGACACCCAGAGCAATTCCCTTCTGACTGTATAAAACTGTGCTGCCACCTCCACTGGTAGGGCAGACCAAGGAATATTGATGGTGATGTCTGGGACATAATCTGTACGGTGTGATTCTGTAAGGCTATTTTGTTTGACTAGATTCTCCTAATTTCAGCACAAGCCCAAAGATGTTAGTAAGGACGACAGGGCTGGGTTTGCCAATGTTGTTTCTGGTGCCTCGGTGAATGTCAGGTGGTCCGTCCGCTTTCATTCTATTTTATTGGCCTTTTAGCGGTTTTATACAACTGAGTTGCTTGCTGAGAGTCCCCAAAGCATTACCCTCGATCCCTGGATTACCAGTCCAGTGACAATACCAGTACACAAACGCCTCCCCTAAAACTGTACAATTGAAAATGCCATTCCATTGTCTGAGAGCGAAAGGAATACACACCCAGAATCATTAGTGCTGCTGTGTTCTCATAAAAATTTAACTGTTTCACTAATATCTTTCAGGGAAGGGAACTTGCTGCCCCTACTTAATCTGATCTAAATGTAACTTTAGCTCTATACAATGTGACAAGCACTTAATTCCCTCAGATAATCTAGATGGACATTAAATATTGCCTTGCCAGGGGGCATTCACATTAAACACAAATTTTAAAAGATCAATGTGTTATTCTATAAAAAGGGAGAATGTTTTCCATAAAAGAGTTCTCTCCCTGGGAGTTCTTTTCCTTTTAAGCATCTATGTCATGAAAATTCAAACCTATGATGAATTTGAAGCAACTTAGAATAGAATTATATGTTCCAATAATTAGCTTTGTCTTTGTGTGGATAATGAACAGACAAGTCTATTCATAGTATTATAGTTAAGTCAGCTGTCAACCTCAATCCTGACCAAGAAATAAAAGGTTTTATAGACTTACTTGAAAAGCCCAATTGCTACGAGTCAAAACACAGAGATACAATTGTGATTACATTAAAGGATTGGAATTGTCCCAGAAGTGCCTCTCAGATCTGCTACTACATTTATCATCTAGTATCACGAATAGATTTATGCAAGTGAGTTTTTAAATGACACATAGCTTGTCACAGAGGAATGATTCTCTGACATGTAACAGCATCGCAATATTATGAGGTTAGTTGAAGTTCGTGATCGGTGTTACAAGGTTGTTTGGTGTCTCACTAAGAGGTCTGAAGGTTTGTAAGATTGAAAATAAACTGTTTATTAATAACTCATAACGATGGGCGCTGTCTCCATGCTAACGTCTGCTAGACTCCTCTACATATATTCTACCATCATGTGACTTTCTACATCACTATGTGGGTGGTATTATTTCCCCATTAAACCTTTCGCTGCCTGAATTCTCTTATACTACACCTTCCTCCAAGTCCTTAACCAAATATATTTACAATACAATCATCTTTACTTGCTACGCGTTCTCCACAACCCTACCCCTTCAAGCCTCTGATATAAATTGAGATTGGCTGGCAGGCTGCAGCGAGGGAAGAGAGGGGAGGATGGTTGGGTGGGTGCATGTTGTACAGGGCTTGGGGAGAAGGGTGGACATGGGGAGGGAAAACCATGGGAGCTTACAATTAGCATGTGGCCTGGAAATGAAACACCAACCCCATTCCCTCCCCTAACCTTCCCAACTCAGTTCATTTGACACTTTTAGAGGAATGGCAGTTTCAGTTCATTTGGGTTACTTTGTCGCTTTGGCATTGACGTTTTAGTGCTGTGTGTTTCTGGCACTTGGTTTTCTCCATCTGATTCACTTTTAGCGCTCCTTTGAGTCTCTTTAATGACAACCCATCTGCCAAGTTCAGACACCATGGGCTTATCCTGTTCTGTCCGAAGAGTTTATCTGTTCTATTCATTCATAGAATGGACTCAGGTTTTCTTTATCCATGTGATCTGCCATGTTCTTCTTGCAAGTTTACATTCCAAAAATAGAATCTTCATTTCCACTTTTTTCACAATTTCAGTCAAATGTTTGTCTCTTATTTTCCAATTCTTTTTCAAGCTTATGAATCTTTTCATTCAGCTGAACAACTACTCTGGTGAGTTCAGCTGTCTTGATTTCGGAGTCATCTGCTTCTAAAGTCTGGATTTGCTCTCCCATAATGCGCATCCTGCGCATCTCATTTTTCATGTTCTTCATACTGAATCGAAATTCAGGAATTTCATTGCTCTTTTCACGGTGAAGTTTGAACAGTTTATCAGTTTTGGTTTTAGTTCTGCATTCAACCAAATGTTCTGATTCATCAGCAATTCCTTTTTTTGTTCCAGGCATTTTTCTCAATACTTAATAGATACTTCTGATATTCAAAGTTCATCCAGTTCGAATTTTTCATTAGCAAACTCATGTTTTTTTATGTGAATGTTGGTTCTCTGCATTGAACAGTTTTCCCTTAGCAGAGCCTAATTCTAGTGTGCTATCCTTCAAGCTCACATTCTTTGATTGCACATCTGCTAATTATTTCTGAGCCTCTCCATGCTCCTCTGTGAGAACTTCTATTTTCTCTTGCAACTGTTCAACTATTTCCTGACATTCTAGGTTCTATATTTCAATTGCACACACACCATGTTTCAACAACTCTCTGGTTCTCAATCAGTCTGAGGCATTCAATGATTTTTCGAGTTATTTGATCTTCAAAGGCGGTTTACACTTTCTGATCTTCGTCTGTTTTTTCTTTCTCTGTCTGAAGCAGAACTTTGCCCTTGTCCTTCATTTTTGATTTCACTGTTGGCCAGCTTTGTCTCCAGCAAAGTCTTCATTTGTTTGAGTTTAGAATTCGTGCTACTCATGGCTTTGTTATCCATTCACGGCTTGGAAAGCTCAACGACTTTTCCTTTCCATTCCTCCTCTTTTCTATTCAGTGGTTCTTCAGCTCTTCAGCCTCTTTCTTATACATCTTGGCTTCCTTCTGGAATGCTTTCTTGTACATCTTGGCTTCTTCCTGGAATACCGAGCATTGCTGAGTCTTCGTTCAGAGTGACATTAAATTCATTTTGTTTCTCTTCATAATTTTCTAGAGAAGCAAACTTTGAACTGAGGGATCCTTGTAGCACGTGAAGGCCCTTCAACAGATTTTGTGGAGCTTATTTGCACCATGCTGAGTTTTCTTGTAAATCAACAGCGATTGCTCAACCTTTCTCTGCTGTTCTTCCATTCTGCTCTTCAATACAATATTCATTTCTTCATGCTGCTGAAGGGTTATGTACTCCTTTTCGAACTTACCTTGAAGACAATTAGCTGTTCTTTCAACTGTTTACTTTTCTGTTGACCTCTGGCTAACAAATGTTGCACTTTAGTGTATTTCTTTGTTGCTATTGATAGTTCCAACACAGTTTTTCTGAGATAGTAATCAACATTTCTTTTAACTCTTCCAGGGTATATTTAGTCTTTCAGGGCAGCAACTTCTTTCAGTACTTTTTCTGCCTATTGTGGTTCCTCGCTGTACTTCTGATTGAGTACTTCCAACTTCCTCTTCGATTTTCCAGCAATGGAATTAGGAGTTATTATTTCTTCATTGTGCTTTTCTGGAGATACGTATCATTTCTGCCCATGATTTATATTTTTGCTGATTGCATTCTTCTCAACCTTCAACCTTGTGGTTTCTTTCAAAGCCCCTTTCGACCTCAGTAACACCTCAGATATTTATTTGTTCAAATATTGAACAATTTGGTTCATTGAGAACTTTAGTTTACCATGTGTTTTCAAAGATATATACTCAGATTGAATCCTGTGTTTCAAATCTTCTAATTCAGCTTTGATATGAACATTTTTCCTGTCTTATTTAATTTTCCTTTTATGAGTTTGTTTAATTTGGGTTACATCGGATAGCTTTCCTTCATTCACAGCCAGTTGCTCACACGACACTGCTATGCGCTGACTCGGGATTTTCAAAAAGATATATTTTTAAGACTTCAGGATGAATCGCAGCCTCTCTGCTGCCATCATATTGTTTGCTTGGGAATTGTCTTTCGCCCTTTTATTGCTTCCTTGGGGTATGCTAGCGTGTATCTTGATGGTGCCAATTTCAAAAGTTAATTTCTGACTTTACTGTATTTTGCTCACCTTTTTGGTGATCTGGCTAGTTCCCTTAATTCTGCATTCACTCAGATGATTCCTTTCATCTGAACAGTGGATTATTCTTCTGCCTATCAGCCTTTTTTCTTTTGCTCAGCCTTTGCGATCTGGCTAAGTTCCCTGACTCTGCCTCTGCATTCGACTGGTCTGGCTTTTCATCTGAACAATGGATTCTTCTACTACGCGCTCAGTCTTTTATAATCTAGTTAGATCCATTGACTCGACGTTCGATCAGGTCTGGCAATGGACCACCACTCTGGTGGAGTCCATTAGCCTTCACATATACAATGGAACTTCTTTTTAGGCAATCTCCAACTGTGTCATCGAGATGCAGTTTTCTCAGGCCAGACTTCAGTTTCTTTAATTTTTCACCTTTTCAAGATTTTGGGGTCCAAACCTCACTGCCACCATGCTGCAGGGTTGTTTGGTGCCTCAGCCTTGTATGGTTGAACATAAACCATTTATTAAATCATAACTATTTACATCTCCATGGTACAGCCACGTATGGTTGTCATCTCCATGCTGGTTTCTGCGAGACTCCTCTACACACAGTTTATCATCATGTGATTCTCTACATCACTATGTGGATGGTCCCACACTAACCCTTGCTCTGTCCAAGTACACAAATCTTTGACATGCAACAACCTAGCAGATTAGCAGTGTTCATGGACACGAGTTGGCTCTGAACGATTGGGGAATGTTACTTAAAGGGAGACAGTAGATAGGCAATGGCAAACATTCAAGGAGTGCATGGGGGAACTGCAGTAATTGTATATTCCTGTCTGGCACAAAGTAAAATGGAAAAGGTGGTCAAGCTTACAAGGGAAATTAGAGATAGTATTCGATCCAATGAAGAAGCATATAAATTGGCCAAGAAAAACAAACAGACTTGAGGATTGGGAGCAGTTTAGAATTCAGCAAAGAAGGACTAAGGGATTGATTAAGAAAGAGAAAATAGAGTATGAGAATAAGCTTGCAGAGAACATAAAAACTGACTGTAAAAGTTTCTATAGGTACGTGAAGAGAAAAAGATTCATGAAGACAAATGTAGGTCCTTACTGTCAGAAACAGGGGAATGTATAATAGTGGACAAAGAAATGGCTGAGCAACTAAACACATACTTTGGTTCTGTCTTCACAAATGAGGACACAAATCAGAAACCAGAAATGTTGGGGGACGGTGGTTTAGTGTGAGGGAGGAACTAAAGGAGATCAATATTAGTAGAGAAATGGTGTTGGGGAAATTGATGGGATTGGAGGTTGATGAATCCTCAGGGCCTGATCATCTACATCCCAGAGTACTTAAGGAGGTGCCTCTAGAAATAGTGGATGCATTGGCAGTCATCATGATGCAAGGGGAAATCATGCTTGACAAATCTGCTGGAATTCTTCAAGGATGTAACTAGTAAAGTTGATAGGGCAGCACAGTGACGCAGTGATTAACACTGCTGCCTCATGGCGCCAAGGACCCGGGCTCGATCCCGGCCCCGGGTCACTGTCTGTGTGGAGTTTGCACATTCTCCCCATGTCTGCATGGGTCTGACCCCCACAATCCAAAAAGATGTGTTGGGTAGGTGGATTGGCCACATTAAATTGCCCCCTAACTGAAAAAATTGGGTATTCTAAATTTTTTTAAAATTAGTAAAGTTGACAAGGGGGAGCCAGTGGATGTGGTATATTTGCACTTTCAGAAAGCTTTTGACAAAGTCCCACATAAGAGATTAGTCTGTAAAATTGAAGTGCATGGGATTATGGGTAGTGTGTTGAAATGGATAGAAAACTGGTTGGCAGGCAGGAAACAAAGAGTAGGAATAAACAAGTCTTTTTCAAATTGGCAGGCAGTGACTAGTGGGGTACAGCAGCAATCGGGGCTAGAGCTCCAGCTATTCACAATATATATTAATGATTTAGATGTCGGAACAAAGTGTAATATCTCCAAAATTACAGATGCCATCAAGTTGGGTGAGAGGGTGAGCTGTGAAGGGGATGCAGAGATCCTTCAGTGTCATTTGGACAAGTTGAGTGAGTGGGCAAATGAATGGCAGATGCAGTATAATTTGGAGACATTAGAGATTATCTACTTTGGTAGCAAAAACAAGAAGGCAGACTATTATCTGAATGGCCATAAATTAGGGGAGGGGAATTATCATAGAATTTACAGTGCAGAAGGAGGCCATTCGACCCATCGAGTCTGCACTGGCTCTTGGAAAGAGCACCCTACACCTTCACCCTATCCCCATAACCCAGTAACCCCACCCAACACTAAGGGCAATTTTGGACACTAAGGCAATTTATCATGGCCAATCCACCTAACCTGCACATCTTTGGACTCGTTTGGAATGTGCAACGAGACCTGGGTATCCTCATACACCAGTCACTGAAGGTAAGCATGCAGGTACAGCATGCAGTAAAGAAGGCAAATGGTATGTTGGCCTTCATAGCGAGAGGATTCAAGTACAGGAGCAGTGATGTCTTGCTGCAATTATACAGGGCATTGGCAAGGCCACATCTGGAATATTGTGTGCAGTTTTGGTCTCCTTATCTGAGGAAGGATGTTCTTGCTCCAGAGGGAGTGCAGCAAAGATTTACCATACTGATTCCTGGGATGGCGGGATTGACATATTGAATCGGTTAGGATTGTATTCGTTGGAGTCAGAAGAATATGGGGGGATCTCATAGAAACGTATAAAATTCTAACAGGACTAGACAGGTAGATGCAGGAAGGATGTTCCCGATGGTGGGTATGTCCAGAACCAGGGGTCTCAGTCTGAGGATAAGGGGTAGGCCACTTAGGACAGAGATGAGGAAAGGTTTCTTCACCCAGAGAATGGTGAGCCTGTGGAATTCGTCACCACAGGACGTAGTTGAGGCCAAAACATTGTATATTTTCAAGAAGCAATTATATTTAGCACTTAGTTCGAAGGGACTCATAGGCTATGGGGGGGAAAGCGGGATTAAAGAGTTGGATGATCAGCCATGACTATAATGATTGGCGGACCAAGCTTGAAGGGACGAATGGCCTCCTCCTGCTTCTATTTTCTATGAAGGACACAAACCTGTTCAGAATGTGGAAATTGGATGTTCTATCTGGTCATCTGAAAATATATCTTCCCAGGGATTCTTTTCCCACATCTAACTATTTGTAGGATATTGTTCTATCATAAATATAAACCATGGTTTACAGTTTCCACAAACATTTAGGGCGCGATTTAATGGGGGGGGAAAAGTCCTATTTTGGATGCATTTAGCAGGGTACCACCTTGCCCAAAGCTTGATCATCCCGAGGCCTCCAATCTCCTGTAAACCCCTCCCCAGGTTCCGTCACATCGTGGTCCATGTTTGTGTGGACCAATGTAACTTCCCTGAGGAGTTCGGAGACTTCTCAAATTACAAACTTAACCTGAGTAAGAGCAAATTCATCCCTGTGAACCGGCAGGGACCGGGGGAGCAAAGCTGGGGAGACTGCCGCTCAAACAGGCCCAGGCCAAATTCGGATACATCGGGATGCAAATAGCCCATGTCTGGACATGGATCTACAAATGAACGTGACGAGTCTGGTGGAGGAGGTTAAAAGGGACTTGCGGAGGTGGGACTCGCTTCCGCTCTCCCTGGCGGGGAGAGTCAGATGACTAAGATGAACATGCCACCCAGGTTCCTTTTCTTTTTCGGATTCCTCCAGATCTTCTTCCCCAAGGTCTTTTTCACCACAGTCGATAAACTAATAATGGCGTTTGTGTGTGTGTGGGGTAAAAAACCCAAAGATGAGGAAGAAGGTCCTACAAAGAAAGAGAAATGTGGGAGGCCTGGCCCTCCCAAGCCTCCAGATCCACTGAGTGGCGACAGGGATGGATGAAGGAACCGGGAGCGGAATGGGTCAGAATGGAGGAGAGTTCCTGCACAGGGACAACACGACGAACGTGGAACTAAATGCAACATCAATTCGGTCTGACCAGGATGTCCACCATAGAACATAGAACATAGAACGATACAGCGCAGTACAGGCCCTTCGGCCCACGATGTTGCACCGACATGGGAAGTCAAAAAACAAAAGCCATCTAACGTACACTATGCCATTATCATCCATATGCTTATCCAATAAACTTTTAAATGCCCTCAATGTTGGCGAGTTCACTACTGTTGCAGGTAGGGCATTCCACGGCCTCACCACTCTTTGCGTAAAGAACCTACCTCTGATCTCTGTCCTATATCTATTATCCCTCAGTTTAAGGCTATGTCCCCTCGTGCTAGCCATTACTGGCTAGCACCATGGTCCCCATCTGCAAGAATCACAAGTACCCCCGCGACAATGGACGCCTCCTTCAAAATTTGAGACAGGACGAAATGCCTTTGACGGTGAGATGTACATAGGCAACACGGTGATGCAGTGATAAGCACTGCTGCCCCACGGCTCCGAGGACCCAGGTTCGATCCCGCCCCTAGGTCACTGTCCATGTGGAATTTGCATTCTCCCAGTGTCTGCATGGGTCTCACCCACACAACCCAAAGATGTACAGGGTAGGGTGATTGACCACGCTAAATTACCCTTTAATTGGAATAAAAATTAATTGGGTACTCTAAATTGATTTTTAAAAAAGAGACGTATACATAGAAGACAGAGTAGTGACCGTCGGGGAACTAATGGACAAGTTCCAGCTCCCAAAAGGGAACAAACTAAGATATAAGCCAGTCAAAAACTTCCTCCGCAAGGAGAAGTCGACATTCCACCAGGTACCAGAGCACTCACTATTGGACAGACTACTGACTATGGACGAGCTAGGAGATGGGAGCTGTGCAAATATATACGGACGCTTACAGAAGGAGGCACGCTCACCCTTGGATGATTAAGGGAGAAATGGAAGGAAGAAATAGGCAGGAAGATGGGGGGGAGCGGTGACTCTGGATCGAAGTACTGCACAGGCACTGAGCCTCCTCCTCCTTGACCTTCACGTGCGCAGGGCTGTCTGTATCATGTTCGATTACCTTATGACTGTAGCCAAGAAAACCCTGAATGACAAGCTCTATGTATCGAGAGGATATATCCCATGTAAAAGAGCTAAAACTGCAGTTGCTGTAAATTCTTGTAGATACATATTTTGATTTTGACTTGCGTGCCACACGAGGCGGGATTCTCCCATCCCGCGGAAGAGTGTCCACGCTGTCATAAACGCCATCGCGTTTTACAACGGCGTGAACGGGCTGCTGCCAGGAGTAATTCTGGCCCCTACAGGGAGCCAGCACGGCGCTGGAGCAGTTCGCCCTGCTCCAGCTGCCAATCCCGGCACGAACTGGGCGCCGCGAGATCTGTACATGCGCAGTGGCGCCGGCGCCAACGCGCACATGCACGGTGGCCTCCTTCAACGCGCCGGCCCCGACGCAATATGGCACAGGAGTACAGGGGCCGGCACGTAGGAAAAGAGGCCGGGGGACAGAGAGGCCAGCCCGCCGATCGGTGGGCCCTGATCGCGGGCCAGGCCGCATCGGAGCCCCCCTCCCTCCCCACAGACCGCCACCCGATCCTTGCACACAGAGTTCCCGCCGGCTGCGAGCAGGTGTGGACAGCGCCGGCAGGACTCGTTATTTTTTTTTCATGGCCGCTCGGCCCATACTGGTCGGAGAATCGGCGGGCTGGCCGGGTAGAGCGGCCCGCGACCGGCGTCGCACCAACCAAGCCGGCACCAATGGCGTCGATTCTCCGCTCTGTGGAGAATCACATGCCGCCGTCGGGGTGGTGTGGCCCAGTTGCGGGGATTCTTTGGCCCGGCCCAGGGCTGGGAGAATCCCGCCCATGATCTGAAATGTCAAAACTCCAAACATTTTTTAAAAAGATCTTGCAAGGAGACATGAGCGTTGTAATTCTCGTGAAAGGCTTCTTGCGAGATTTATGGGTCTTGTCCCGTCACTGAATCGGGCGCAACAAGGCTGTACGATCACGGCCTTAAACTCTGCTTCATCAACATATTTGGCATGTTCAATTTTGTTTTCCAGTAGTAGTGAATTTCACTAGCACATCCATAAAAGCACAGCAGGGCATCCTCTGAACGTCGGCGTGGTTTCTAGCAGCAGAGGCTGCCGGTGGGATATTCCACGGCTATCAAAGTCAATGGCCAGTTTCGTTGCTCACCGGCTGTGCAGCCGGGTAACCCACTGTGGGGGTATCGCCTTCGGTGGAACCGGAAGGTCATGCTGGTGGGATGGGCCGGACAATCCCAGCCAAAGACGTTCACACACTTTTAAATTTTAAAAAATGTTTTTAATTTTAGAGTACCTAATTCATTTTTTCCAATTAAGGGGCAATTTAGTGTGGCCAATCCACCTAGCCTACACATCCTTTGGGTTGTGGGGTCGAAACCCACGCAAACACAGGGAGAATGTACAAACTCCACACGGACAGTGACCCAGAGCCGGGATCTAACCTGGGACCTCGCCGTCGTGAGGCAGCAGGGCTAACCCACTGCACCACCGTGCTGCCAAAGACGTTCACACATAAAACTTAATTCAAAATGATTAGGTTACCCTTTGTTTGGGGGGGCTTAATCATGACTGGATTATATATTTCAGATCAAAATTAGCGAAGATTTTAAGAACAACACAATTATGGTTCACTCGTCTGATGGTTTGGTGAATTTACTCACTGAGTATTTTAGCTACCGTTATATTTATGACGTTTGTAAGATTATGATGTTTTGGACTGTGTCTTTAAACTAAGCTTTTGAGGCAGAAAGGAAAAGGGATAGGAAATTAAGAGCAGTTGGTTTGGACAGCCGGGAGAAGAGGCTGCAGGTTATTTTTGAGCTACCTAGGCTGGATGCAGGAGGAAGATTGTCTGTCGTCAAAGTAATGCACTCTGCAGCCATCTAAGGAAGATGGGAGTTGCATCCTGGTGTGGCCAGTGGAGAAGAAGAATAACTGGAGCACACGCTTAACTGCTGGCAGTGGATTTGGGAACTCTTGGAAAGATGAGGGAAGTGTCAGCAGCATTTGAACAGAAGCGTGGATACTTTGTTCAAAAAGCAAAAACTTTGTCTATAATGCAGCATTTTGTAATTGCAAAATGCTTGCTGAATATTGCGCCTGAATGTATCATAGAACCTCAACTTGTTCCTGTGTCTTTTGGAGCCAACAAATGGGTTCCATACAAACAAAATACAGACATCAGAATAAAAAACAACAAATGGATCCAAGTCTTTGAAAGACTGGTTTCCACAGGCAGCTCACATGTACAAAGAACGTTGAACACAAGTCATGTTCACAGTATGTAACCTAAAAAATTAAAGCATTTGCATTCCTCTGTTTACACTCTGTTATAAATGAAAAATCTTTGTCACTGAAGTGTAAAGGAAACAAAAAGTTTTAATCTTGCCAAAATTTAAACCACAACAACAATTCCAGTCAAAACCATCATCAAGCATTTTCATTTTAATGTTTTTACTTCAGAAGTGTTTAAAAGAGCAATCATTTACCAAATACAAATCTAGAGTGGCAAGCAATCCACAGCTCACATGAAGCTTAAGAACTTTCTTGGTTGTCAGAGGTAGAAAATAATATCTCAAGTGCTTTGAGATGCAGGAAAATAGATCTGCCTGAAGACAATCCTAAAGTTTCTAGAATAGAAAGCTAACCTTTTCACACCCAGAAGTAAGAGCTGTCTAATCAATTATAGCAAAGCCATGCAGATGTTTAACATTTATGGTAGGTTTAAATCTCCTTTCATACCACATCATCATTGTGTGCTCTTGGGTTTTGAGTCTGTAATCTGAAATTTTGAGGAGTACACAGAATGTTTTTGTTACTAGGAGTGGAGGAGTGAGTCAGGTGATTAGCTGCATTGCAACACTTATATGTGATCTAAACACAAAGGAAGTAAAACAAAGAAGTGAATTTAGAGAGCAGCAGAGAGCATAATGACTGCTATTTGCTTCTACATTCATTCCAAAATCGACAAACTGAACACTTTACACATCTATTTACTGAACCTGTACAAACAACAAAAATGTTGTTTGATCACCTTTGGCTTCATTATATTCAAGTTCAACAAAATAAAACTGATCTATGGAAATACTGGTTGTCAGCCACAGCAGACTTGTAATTTTGCTTCCTAGTCAGAAAGTTATAAGGCGGGGTTTTCTGGCCCTTTCTGCCAGCAGGATCTTCCAGTCCCACTGAAGGCGACCCCCCCATTGCGGGTTATCCAGCAGCGGAACGGGTGAACCACGTGATGCAACCATCAATTCACTTGAAGACACGTGGAGAAGTAAACCGTGGTTTTAATCAGCTTAGAACTGAGCCTGTCTGTGACCGGTACAACACTGAAGGCGGCCCTGCAGGTCAGCAGCTCTTCTACTTCCTGTAAAGGGGGTGGAGCCATGGGCGGAGCCCGTACATGCCCCAACATATCCCCTGTGGGTGAAGCCACACAATGGCCCATAGGTAGAGCCCACAGGGTTAATAACATAACACAGTGCACTGGTGAATTATCAGTAAATATACATTCACCACACCACGCAAAACGTAGACATCGGCGGGATTGACACCGCAACGTTACTCCATGATATTGATTTAAATGACGAGTCTATCAGCGAGGTTCTGTTATACAGTGTACGGTGGTCTGTGGAAGAACAAATGCAACAGAAGCATTTCAGAGGTTCAACCTTTCCTGTGCATGTGCATGCTCTTGGACGTTGCTGTCCAATTTATTCTATAATAACGGTGAGTGGTGTTAGCCACACCATTATTCTCAATACAAAATCCTGCCAAATTATATTTGTGGTAGTACCAGGTATTGCGGTATCTAAGAGACTGATGACCATTGGTTAAACCCAGGAGTTTACCATTGGCTGTTGTTACGTAGCTCCGCCCTGACAGGCAGAGTATAAGAAACGGTGCCGTCCCAGCAGCCTTCACTTTCTGTACTGAAGCTGCTGGGGAACAAATTCTAGTAGATTAAAGTCTTCAGTTATGAAATCACTTAGTCTTGAGTGTAATTGATCGCACATCAATTTAATCTACTAGACTTAAGCTGGAAGGATGGATCTCCAAATCAAACCGGAGTGCCTTCAACTCAGCCCCCACGCGGAGAACTCGCCTGCAATATTTAATCACTGGCTGGTGTGCTTTAAAGGCTACCTCGAGACGGCCGGAGGCATCCCCTCAGAAGGACAGAAAATGCACCTCCTGCGCTCAAGGGTCAACCCTGGGATCTACCCCCTTATCGAGGAGGCGGAGGACTATGATGCCGCGATCAAACTGCTAAAAGGACATTATATCCGCCCTGTAAATCAGGTCTATGCACGTCACCTGCTTGCAACTAGACGGCAAAGCCCCGGGGAATCGTTGGAGGATTTCTACTGGGCGCTACTGGTGCTGGGCCGAAACTGTGGCTGCCCGCAAGTTTCGGGGAGCGAGCACACGGAACTTTTAATCACGGATACTTTCGTAGCAGGTATGAGCTCCTCAGATATCCGCCGAAGACTCCAAGAAAAGGACACCCTGGGACTCAGAGAGGCACAGACCCTGGTAGGGTCCATGGACGTAGCCTACCAAAACGCGCAGTCCTATGCGCCCGACCACGCGCCGGCCCCCTGGGCTGCGTGGCACCCCGCAGCGGCAGCCCCACAGACCTTCCCCCTGACCCCGCAGGCCTGCGCTACGAGACGGCCCGCTAACGCCGCCGGGCCCCGCTGTTTCTTCTGCGGGCAGGCGAATCATCCCCGCCCACGCTGCCCGGCCTGCACCGCCATCTGCAAAGGGTGCGGCAAGAAGGGCCACTTTGTGGGGGTCTGCCAGGCCCGCGCCGCAGCCGCGGTCTCCAGCGACTCCGGACCGTCGCGGCAACCCCCCCTTCAGGCCCCGACCAGTCAACGCTCACCGCCACCCCGCGGTCTCCAGCGACTCCGGACCGCCGCGGCAAGCCCCCCTTCAGGATCCGACTGGCCAGCGGGTAGATAGGTAGATAGGCCATCCCCCTATCCCGCGCCGTGGCCGCGGTCTCCAGCAACTCCGGACTGCCGCGGCAAGCCCCCCTTCAGGCCCCGACTGGCCAGCGCTCACCGCCATCCCCCTATCCCGCGCCGTGGCCGCGGTCTCCAGCGACTCCGGACCGCCGTGGCAACCGCCCCTTCAGGCCCCGACCGGCCAGCGCTCACCGCCACCCCCCTACCCGAGGGCCACATGCGACCCACGGACGCGGCCATCTTGCCCCCCGGACACCACGCTGGACGGGTGGGCGCCGCCATTTTGTCCATCCCCACCGCCATCTTGTCCATCCCCGGCCACCATGTTCGATTCATGGCTGACACCATCTTGGATGGGGCCCCAGGCCCCCAGCACGGCCGACTACACGCTGCCCGATCAGAACTCGCAACTGCTTCATCTGGCCTCGGTGACACTGGACCAAAGTCGACCCCGGACACTCGCAACAGCAACAACGACAGTCTTCATCAACGGCCACGAGACGCCTTGCCTGATTGACTCTGGGAGCGCGGAAAGCTTTGTTCACCCCGACACGGTAAGGCACTGTTCCCTTGTTACCCACCCTGTAAACCAAAGGATCTCCCTGGCCTCCGGGTCACACTCGTTGGAGATAAAGGGGTTCTGCCTAGCGAACCTCACTGTCCAAGGCAGGAGATTCGACAATTTCCACCTGTATGTCCTGCCGCACCTCTGGGCGGCTACCCTCCTGGGGCTGGACTTCCAATGCAATTTGCAAAGCCTGACCTTTAAATTCGGTGGCCCTATACCCCCCCTTACTGTCTGCAGCCTCGTGACCCTTAAGGTCGACCCGCCTTCCCTGTTTGCGAACCTCACCCCGGATTGCAAACCCGTCGCCACCAGGAGCAGACGGTGCAGTGCCCAGGACCGAACCTTCATCAGGTCAGAGGTCCAAAGGCTGCTGAGGGAAGGGGTCATCGAAGTGAGCAACAGTCCCTGGAGAGCTCAAGTAGTGGTGGTAAAGACCGGGGAAAAACATAGGATGGTCATTGACTACAGCCAGAACATCAACAGGTTTACACAGCTGGACGCGTACCCTCTCTCCCGTATAGCCGACCTGGTAAACAGGATCGCACAATACAAGGTCTTCTCCACGGTGGATCTCAAGTCCGCCTACCACCAGCTACCCCTCTGTAATAGTGACCGCAAGTACACTGCCTTCGAAGCAGATGGGCGGCTCTATCAATTTTTAAGGCTTCCCTTTGGTGTCACTAATGGGGTCTCGGTCTTCCAGCGAGAGATGGACCGAATGGGTGACCGGTACGCGCAACGTTCCCATATCTGGATAACGTCACCATCTGCGGCCATGACCAGCAGGACCACGACACCAACCTCCGCAAATTTCTCCAGATCGCGAAAATCCTTAACCTGACATACAATAAGGATAAATGCGTGTTTAGCACCGACCATCTAGCCATTCTAGGCTACGTAGTGTGAAATGGAGTTATAGGCCCCGACCCTGAGCGCATGCGCCCCCTTATGGAGTTCCCCCTCCCTCACTGCCCCAAGGCCCTGAAGCGCTGCCTCGGGTCTTTCAGCTATTACGCACAGTGGGTCCTCACCTACGCAGACAAAGCCCGACCTCTAATCCAGTCCACAACCTTCCCCTTTCATCGGAGGCCCGCCAGACCTTCAGCCGCATCAAAGCAGACATTGCAAAGGCCACGTTGCGCGCCATCTCCCCTTCCAGGTCGAGAGCGATGCGTCCGACGTTGCTCTGGCGGCCACCCTCAACCAAGCGGGCAGACCCGTGGCTTTCTTCTCCCGTACCCTCCATGCTTCAGAAATCCACCATTCCTCGGTCGTAAAAAAGGCACAAACCCTAGTAGAAGCTGTGAGACATTGGAGGCATAGCCTGGCCGGCAGGAGATTCACTCTCCTCACGGACCAACGGTCGGTTGCTTTCATGTTCGATAATGCGTAGCAGGGCAAGATTAAAAATGGCAAGATCGTGCGGCGGAGGATAGAACTCTCCACCTTCAACTACGAGATCTTGTGCCGTCCGGGGAAGCTAAACAAGCCTCCTGATGCCCTGTCCCGCGGCACTTGTGCCACTGCACAAGTGGACCGCCTCCGAGCCCTCCACGAGGATCTCTGCCACCCGGGGGTCACTCGTTTCTTCCACTTCACCAAGACCTGCAACCTGCCCTACTCCATCGAGGAGGTTAGGACAGCCACCAGGGACTGCCAAATCTGCGCGGAGTGCAAACCGCACTTCTACAGGCCAGAGAGGGCGAACCTGATAAAGGCTTCCGCTCCCTTTGAACGCCTCAGCATGGATTTCAAAGGCCCCCTCCCCTCCATCGACCGCAACACGTATTTCCTGAACGTGATTGACAAGTACTCCCGGTTCCCATTCGCCATCCCCTGCCCAGACATGACCACAACCACCGTCATCAAGGCCCTCCAGGGTATCTTTACACTGTTCGGTTTCCCCGCGTACATACACAGTGATAGGGGGTCCTCTTTATGAGCGACGAACTGCGTCAATTCCTGCTCAGCAAGGGCATTGCCTCGAGTAGGACGACCAGTTACAAGCCCCGGGGAAAGGGACAGGTGGAGAGGGAGAACGGAACGGTCTGGAAGCCTGTTCTACTGGCCCTACAGTCCAGGAATCTCCCAGTCTCCCGCTGGCAAGAAGTCCTCCCGATGGCCTTCCACGCCATCCGGTCGCTGCTCTGTACAAGCACAAATCAGACACCTCATGAACGTTTCCTTGCTTTCCCCAGGAAGTCCTCCTCCGGGACCTCGCTCCCAACCTGGCTAGCGACACCCGGACCCATCCTGCTTCGGAAGCACGTGCGGGCGCACAAGTCGGACCAGTTGGTCGAGAGGGTCCACCTGCTGCACGCTAACTCCCAGTACGCCTACGTGGTGTTCCCTGACGGCCGGCAAGATACGGTCTCCCTACGGGACCTGGCGCCCGCCGGATCCCCACGCGCACCCGCACCATTACCCCCACCCCCCCACAGCACCTCACTGGAGGGTCAGTACTCCCGCCGCTCCTGCCGAGGCCCTCCCACCCACCGACGCCCCCTACAGGCTCTCCCCCGACACCCCCCCCCCCGCCGATGTCAACCGTTTGCCCCAACAGCGCCGCCTAGGGGTGACAAAGCTGCCAGGGAGGCCAAAACCACACTCCCAGAGTCGCAACCACCGGGACCCCCACCAGAATCACCACCGAAGCCCAGATGCTCCAGAGGGACGACCAGGCCACCCGATCGACTGATTGCTTCACTTTAACTGTGAACGAACACTTTGTAAATATCCTCAACAGCACGGTACCTCCATACCTGATCATACCATGTTAAAGGCGATTGTTACCACTGGCCACCACCCCCGCCGGACTCTTTTTTAACAGGGGGTGAATGTGGTAGTACAAGGTATTGCGGTACCTAAGAGGCTGATGACCATTGGTTAAACCCAGGAGTTTACCATTGGCTGTTGTTACGTAGCTCCGCCCTGACAGGCGGAGTATAAGAAACGGTGCCGTCCCAGCAGCCTTCACTTTCTGTACTGAAGCTGCTGGGGAACAAATTCTAGTAGATTAAAGTCTTCAGTTATGAAATCACTTCGTCTTGAGTGTAATTGGTCGCGCATCAATATTCTCAACAGCAATTTTGGAATTAATATTAATATATAATAATACAAATAATGATTTAGCAAAATCCTCCAAATTACAAATATATCATTTAATAGAGGTAAAGACACACCATGCATTAACATCAGCTCTTTGCTACTGACAGATTAGTATACAGGAGCAGTGAAGGCAAGATTGATTTGCCAGTTGTTCAACTTTTCCTCGACAATTCCAATTCCCAATACGACTAGGCATTTCAATACTGATTACACTGCAAGGGGCTTTTATAAATAATACAAAATGGTGCTTAGGTTCACCTTGCCAATGGACCAAAGTTAGCACTGCTGAACTAAACCTTTTTGGACTAGATGCTAAATTTAATTTGGTCTTTATTAGGATCTGATAAGATACAGCCAACTGGTTGGCTTCTATTTCTACTCCTCTATAAACTGCAATAAAATACTATATGACCTTCAAGTGCAATAAAATACTATATGACTTTATGAGTTGTATCTATCATTTCAACAGATCTTTTTCTCCATGACTCTGTCATCTGCAGTCTAAATATCATTTACTGCATTTTTATTTTTCGATAATTACGATCAAGGACATGCCAAGTTACTGAATTTAGGTTCAGGTTTAGACACAAAAGCCTTGTGTAACCAGGAAAATACTAAAGGTTTATGTAGCAGTCCTCTTGGTCTGGCTCACTAATAATGGGCGCAATTCTCCGTTATCGGCGGAAAGTCCGCCGATCGGCGCAAAAAACGGCGCAAATCCGACTTGCGTCACGTCGGAAAAATGGGTCGAAGGTCTCCGGCCCAAAATGGGCTAGCAGCGACGTAACGGGATCCACGCTTGCGCAGTGGTTCACGCCGTGCAGCGTCATACGCGCTGCACGGCGTGACGGCACATAAGGCCGCGCTGCTCCCCCCCACCCGACCGCAACACCCGACCGCAACACCCGACTGGATGGCTGGCCGCCACTCAGCCCCGAGGTTCGAGTCACGGGATGTGGAGGCGCTCCTGGACGCGGTGGAGCAGAGGAGGGACGCCCTGTATCCCGGGCACGGCCGCAGAGTTGCCCCACGCCACAGCCGGCGTCTGTGGAGGGAAGTGGCAGAGGCCGTCACAGCTGCGGCCCTGACACCACGGACAGGCACCCACTGCCACAAGAAGGTTAACGACCTCGTCAGAGCAGGCATATCCCCCCATATCCCCCCTCCCACATATTCCCCTCCCCCATATCCCCCCTCCCCCATATCCCCCCTCCCCGTTATCCCCCCCTCCCCCATATCCCCCTCCCCATATCCCCCCTCCCCCAATATTCCCCCTTCCCCCATATCCCCCCTCCCCCATATCCCCCCTCCCCATATCCCCCTCCCCCATATCCCCTCCTCCCCCATATCCCCCCTCCCCCATATCCCCAAGTGAATCCAGCCCTAACCTTAACCTCTGCAATGCACGCGCAACCGATGGCGTGCATTCATATACCTGCCTAAACAGTGATGCCTTTTACCCCTGCCACCACCCCCCCCCCCCCCCCCCCCCCAGGATAAGCGCGCAGAGGCCCCGCTGATGAGAGGCCACTGACCGAACACGAGGAAAGGGCCCTGGAACTGGCTGGCGGACCTGACGACCGGGAGGTTGCTGATGCAGAGGTCGGGGGCGTAGTAGCAAGTGAGCCACCGACAAACCATGCATGCTTCATTGTGTATCGCAGGACCAAACGTCCAGGCACCCATCCCCGCAGATGCAGACTGCCCGCAGGATGCCCCTCGGAGGCCACGGGAGACGGAGAGACCCGGACCTTCCAGCATGCGACGCCCGCAGGATGCCCCTCGGAGGCCACGGGAGACGGAGAGACCCGGACCCTCCAGCATGCGACGCCCGCAGGATGCCCCTCGGAGGCCACGGGAGACGGAGAGACCCGCACCCTCCAGCATGCGACGCCCGCAGGATGCCCCTCGCACACCACGGGAGACGGAGAGACCCGCACCCTCCAGCATGCGACGCCCGCAGGATGCCCCTTGCACACCACGGGAGACGGAGAGACCCGCACCCTCCAGCATGCGACGCCCGCAGGATGCCCCTCGCACACCACGGGAGACGGAGAGACCCGCACCCTCCAGCATGCGACGCCCGCAGGATGCCCCTCGGAGGCCACGGGAGACGGAGAGACCTGGAGCAACAGGGAGACGACACCCCCGTCACGTGCGGGAGCGACCACCCAGCGACGAGGGGGGCAGCCACAGGCCCCCGTCACATCCGAGCCAGGAAACCACTACCCGGGACACCACTACCCGGGACACCACTACCGGGACACCACTACCCGGGACACCACTACCCGGGAAACTACTACCCGGGACACCACTACCCGGGACACCACTACCCGGGACACCACTACCCGGAACAGCACTACCCAGGACACCCCTACCCGGGACACCACTACCCAGGAAGACGAAATACCGGACAGTGACTCAGCGTGGATGGGTGGAGACGAACCCCCACCCCAAAGTGCCATGGACTCAGAGTGGGACGAAGAGCACGACACAACGCCACTGCTGTCACCAACACCCTCCACCATCGCAGAAACACTCACCTCGGTTGGGCACTTTAGTAATGAGGCGTCTGCTACACTCACTGGTGCGCACAACACAGCCGTCCCGGTACAGCAGGTGGAGGTAGGAGCAGCAGTGGGGCCGGGCGGTCGGAGAGCAGCCCAGCCCAAGCGAACATCTGTCGCCCAGATGGATCCCGAATTCCTGGAGTTACCACACCCACACATAGATCCGATGCAACCACCGACCCGGAGACGAGCGAAGAGGGTGACGGGCGGCTTGCGGCGGCTGCAGTCGCAGGTGGAGGAGTCCACCCGCGTCCAGGATCTGGGAGTGGTGCCGGTCATGCGTGCCACCCAAGCTGACACCGCACGGCGTCCGCGGTGGAGGCAATGGGTGCGACGGTGTCAGACATGGGGAACGGTTTGCGAGGCCTGGGGCTTTCCGTGCAGGCCGCGTCTGTGGCCCAGGACATGGCTGCCCTCTCACAGGAGGCCATGAGCCAGTGCCAGCGCCAGATGGCAGGGGCGCTCAACGCCATAGCCCAGTCTCTGCAGGCCATGGCCCAGTCTCAGCAGGCCATGGCCCAGTCTCTGCAGGACATCGCTGAGGGCATCGGCGCCAGTGGTCATGTGCGAGCCGGCGTCGCACTGTCACAGACAGGGTTTGCCAACCCCCTGGGCTCAATGGCTGCAAACCTGCAGACCCCTGTCGATACCAGAACGGGCCTCCAGGACTGGCAGCGCCAGATGTCGGGGGGGCGTCGGATGGCCAGTCCGTTCGCTTCCCCCACCCATGTAGAGGCCTGGGGGCCATCGGGCACCCCGTGGGAGGAGGAGGTGGTGTGGTCCGTCCCGGCTCCCCCTGTAGGGGAGGTCCCGGTACACCGCGACACCTCGGACTCCCCCCCTTCCGTCCCAGGTGCATCGGGTGGGCAACGGGCAGGACAGGCTGGCAGCTCGCCATCCCAGTCGCCCGGGCCGCAGCCTGGCTCATCTAGGCCAGGACGCCCCAGGAAACGGCCGCCAAAGGGATCCAGTGTCAGAGGGCAAGAATCTCAGGAGTCCACCTCCAGTTCTGCTGTACCGTCTGGGGAACCACGTAGGCGTAGTCAAAGGGCCCGTAAGGCCAAACAATTAGACACTGAGTAAGTTGGCACGGGTGCAGGGCACAGATGAGTTTTAGGGGCTAGGGCACGTGCATGAACTCCTTTGGTTATTCAAGTCAATGTTACACCTACAGAAGCTGCCTTTGTGCTCTGTCCAAAGCGTGCGGGGGTGTCATGTACGTTGAGCGCAAGTGTGTGTGTGAGGGGTGGTCTTACCTCAGTCCCAGGTGAGTCTGCCCCCTTCCCCCTGGGCCACCATCAACATCCCCCGGGCAGAGGACGGGACCGTGCGCTGCAGTGTCACAGCCGCATGCAGGGATGGTCCGGGTGGATGGTGGTACTGTGGCCATGGGTCAGACATAGTCCAACGATGTAGAGCCAGGAGCTCACCACAGGGCGGGTTGTCATCATCCTCCATGGCCTGCGATAGACACGCGTCCACCCGCAACTGTGTGAGCCCGGCCTGTTGTGCCGCTGGTAGATCAGCAATGGGGGGGGTGGTGTGCATGCGGGTGGGGTGGGTGGGGTTGGGGAGGGGGGTGAGGGTGCTGCGTGGGTGGATGGGTGGGGGGTGTGGGTGGTCGGCTGTTGCCATGGTGTGCGGTCTGTGGCCATACTACCCGATTCCCACGCCCATCTAGTCAGTGAAGCGGGCGGCTATCAGTCTGTCCCGTGCCCGCTGGGCCAGCCGGTAACGGTGGACAGCCACCTGCCTGTGTCTACCCCGTCTGCCCTGACCATTACCCCCATCCCCCTCATCTGGGAGGTCTGCGCCTCTTCCTGCTGCTCCTCCACTCCGCCCTCCTCTGCCTGCGGCACAACGCCCCTCTGCTCGGCTATGTTGTACAGGACGCAGCACACCACAATGATGCGGCCGACCCTATCTGACCGATACTGGAGGGCGCCCCCAGAGAGGTCCAGGCACCTGAAACGCATCTTCAGCACGCCAAAGCACCTCTCTATCACTCCCCTTGTCGCGACATGGGCATCATTGTAGGGGTTCTCCGCCTCATTGCGTGGCCTCCGTATAGGCGTCATCAGCCACGATCGCAATGGGTAGCCCCTGTCGCCCAGCAACCAGCCCCTCAGCCGGGGATGGCGTCCCTCGTACATGCCGGGGATGGATGACCGCGACAACACGTATGAGTCGTGTACACTGCCTGGGTAACGGGCGCAGACGTGCAAGATCATCATGCGGTGGTCGCAGACCACCTGTATGTTCATCGAATAGGTCCCCTTCCTATTGGTGAACATGGCCCTGTTACCTGCAGGTGGCCGCACGGCGACGTGCATCCCATCGATCGCGCCCTGGACCATGGGGAACCCGGCCACGGCAGAGAAGCCCACGGCCCGGGCATCTTGGCTGGCCCGGTCCACGGGGAAGCGGATGTAGCTGTGCGCCATGGCATATAGGGCATCTGTCACTGCCCGGATGCACCGATGCACCGATGTCTGCGATATGCCGGACAGGTCCCCACTCGGTGCCTGGAATCACCCCGTTGCATAAAAGTTCAGGGCCACCGTAACCTTGACGGACACAGGGAGAGGGTGTCCCCCGCCAGTGCCACGCGGTGACAGGTGTGCCAGCAGGTGGCAGATGTGTGCCACGGTTTCCCGCCTCATCCGGAGTCTCCTCCTGCATTCCCAGTCCGTGAGGTCCTGGTATGACTGCCAGGGCCGGTACACACGGGGCGCCCTCGGGTGCCTCCGTTGCCGTGGGGCCGCGACGTCCTCCTCCCCCTCCTCGTCCTGTCGGTCAGGTGTCCCTCCAGCCTGGGCGGCTGCCGCCTGCCCCTCTGCGGCAGCCTGCGCCGCCTCTCTGGCACGCTCCTCCTCCTCCTCCTCATCCAGGGCAACATGGACATGAGCGGCTGCCGCCACGGCGGCCAACATCGCTGGATGATCTGAAAACATGACGGCCTGGTGGGGGGGAGGGGAACGACGACATGTCATCATTGCCCATATCCCCTCCTCCCCCCAGACAGGTGGCATGGACCGCATGGGTCCAACTGTTGGAGGCTGGCACCTGGCCAGGTGGACCAACTCACTTGCCCTCGCATCCCCCTCTTCGGCACGGACCCCCCCCCCCCCAACCTCCACCCCGACACGGACCCCACCCCCAACCTCCACCCCGGCACGGACCCCCCATCCCCTCCCCGGCATGGACCACTCCCCAACCTCCACCCCGGCACGGACCCCCCATCCCCCTCCCCGGCACGGACCCCCCCCCAACGTCCACCCCGGCACGGACCCCCCCCCCCAACCTCCACCCCGGCACGGACCCCCCATCCCCCTCCCCGGCACGGACCCCCCCCCAACCTCCACCCCGGCACGGACCCCCCCCCCAACCTCCACCCCGGCACGGACCCCCCCCCCAACCTCCACCCCGGCACGGACCCCCCATCCCCTCCCCAGCATGGACCCCCCCCAACCTCCACCCCGGCACGGACCCCCCCCCCCCCAACCTCCACCCCGGCACGGACCTCCCCCCCAACACGGATCCCCCATCCCCTCCCCGGCAAGGACACCCCCCCAACCTCCACCCCGGCACGGACCCCCCTCCCTGGCACGGACCCCCCCCAACCTCCACCCCGGCACGGACCCCCCATCCCCCTCCCCGGCACGGACCCCCCCCCCAACCTCCACCCCGGCATGGACCCCCCACCCCCCTCCCCGGCACGGACCCCCCCCAACCTCCACCCCGGCACAGACCCCCATCCCCCTCCCCGGCACGGACCCCCCCTCCGAACCTCCACCCCGGCACGGACCCCCCATCCCCTCCCCGGCATGGACCCCCCCCCCAACCTCCACCGCGGCACGGACCCCCCATCCCCCTCCCCGGCACGGACCCGCCCCCAACCTCCACCCCGGCACGGACCCCCCCCCCCAACCTCCAACCCGGCACGGACCCACCATCCCCTCCCCGGCATGGACCCCCCCCCCAACCTCCACCCCGGCACTGACCCCCACCCCAACCTCCACCCCGGCACGTACCCCCCATCCCCCTCCCCGGCACGGACCCCCCCCCAACCTCCACCCCGGCACGGACCCCCCCCAACATCCACCCCGGCACGGACCCCCCATCCCCCTCCCCGGCACGGACACCCCCCCAACCTCCACCCCGACACGGACCCCCCCATCCCCCTCCCCGGCACGGACCCCCCATCCCCCTCCCCGGCACAGACCCCCCCATCCCCCTCCCCGGCACGGAACCCCCCCGACCTCCACCCCGGCACGGACCCCCCCCCCCCCAACCTCCACCCCGGCACGGACCCCCCAACCCCCTCCCCGGCACGGACCCCCCCCCCAACCTCCACCCCGGCACGGACCCCCCCCCCAACCTCCACCCCGGCACTGACCCCCCCCAACCTCCACCCCGGCACGGACCCCCCCCCCCCAACCTCCACCCCGGCACGGACCCCCCATCCCCCTCCCCGGCATGGACCCCCTCCCGGCACTCCCCCAGAGCCCAGCCTACTCTAACCCCTCCCCGCCGCCGCACACACACACACACAACCCGAGACACACCTCTCCTCACGCATTCAGACTGCCGCCACGCCATCGCCTGCCCAGAGCCAACCCCCTAGGCCGTCACTCACCTCCACGCTGGTCGGCGTGAGCCTGGAGCACCGGGTCACGCCGATGAAAAGGAGGTTTAATTTACGTCAACGTGAACGGTCATCACGTCGACGGGACTTCGGCCCATCCGGAAGGGAGAATATCGGCAGGCCGAAAATCGGCTGCCTTGTGCAGACCCGTGACATTCTCCGACGGCAGCGGCGACATTAACGCCCCGCCGACTTTTCTCCCTTCGGAGACAACCGGCGGGGGCGGGATTCACGGCGGCCACCGGCCATTTTCCGACCCGCTGGGGGGTCGGAGAATGACGCCCAATATGTCTTACATATACATATATAAATAATGGCACAGAAGTGGGATGTGAGACTAACATTGAGAAGATCGACAATGAGACAAATGATAGGAGACTAGGAGAGGAAGAGGAACTCGGGAAGGAAAGAAAGAACTGGGGAAAGACAGAGAAAGAAAAGGTTACCATGCTACATGTGATATGGCTCCCTTGACTCTTCATCATGGTCCTAGCCTCAACCTCAGCCTTATTTAATGATTAACAATATTATTTTCATACCACTGACTAATCTAAAAATGAGCTATGAACTTGAACTACATTTATCTTTATGACTGACTAAAGCGACATCCTTTGAACCTAGTTTTTTCTGGAACTGCTTGGTCAAACCTCATTGTTGTATACATTTAAATTGGTACATTATTTTAGGCTATATTTTTGGAGAATTTATTTTGTATATCATATTCACAGAATACAAAGATTCACCACTGTATTAATTTTGCTCTAAACTTTCATTTACTCATTACAAACGTAAATAATTTTGCTGAAACTTAATTACCCCTGAGTTGATACTTTTATATAGTAGAGCAATTATTTGCAATCCAACCATGATTACCTGAACTATCTGCCACATAACTCTTCACTTCTTATGTTCTAAAACCAATGGCAGTCATTCCTTCAGCCATCTGGCATCAAGGTTCTGGAGTGTCCCTTCTCTGCATCTCTTCACCTCCCTTGCATCCTTAAAGATACTCCTTAAAAATCCAAGTTTTCGACCAAGCTTTGTGAGCCTCATATTCAATCATTTGAAAATGAAGCTAACTACATAGAAATAATTAACACACCAAAATCCCCTGCGGCGCTGAGGAGCCGGGTTCGAATCCCGGCCCTGGGTCACTGTCCATGTGGAGTTTGCACATGCCCCCCATGTCTGCGTGGGTTTCACCCCCACAACCCAAAGATGTGCAGGTTAGGTGGATTGGCCACGCTAAATTGCCCCTTAATTGGAGAAAAAATAATTGGGTACTCCAAATTTATTTTTAAAATACACACCAAAATCTCCATCAAGGTTCAATAGGTAAAAATCTCAAAGAATTACCATGCTATATTAATGCAAAATTATCCTTAGTAATCTTGACTTATGTCCTATCGGTGCTCTTTGTGTGTAGTGGTGGTCGGGAGAGCATGAAGATAGTAAGATAGGAAGAAAGTAAATTTCGGGGTTTAGGGAGAAGTACCCATGCTCATGCTGGCCCCTCAGCTGCCAGAATTACTGAGGCCTGGGAAAGGCAGCCAATGAGATTTAAACCTGCGCAACAGATTAAATGTGAGGCTGCTAGCCTCATTAAAATATTTAAATAGTCAGCCAGGCCCCCAGGAGCAGTCTCAATTTTCCCTTTTTAGTCCAAGATTTAAGTTTGCACATTTTGTCTCAGTTTCTTCCAACCTATTGTTAAAAATGAGTTTAAAGGAAGGATGTGACATTGGGACATAAAATTAATGCCATTTCCCAAATTTGGTATATCAAACAGATACAATGTACACTTCCATTACAGAAAAGTTAGATGGTCATATACTGATGGTTATGCTTTTCACCTTTCCACGTTGCATGTCCTTCATTTATTTTAAGTTAAGTTTGCTCAGAAGTTCACCAAAGAACAAAAATAATTTAACAAGAATGCTTTGATGTTGTTGTGCTAGCAGTTTCTCCTTAAACAAGTTACAGTGAAGACAATTTAAAGTAATGTCGAATTTAATTACAAAATTCTCATGGGCCAGGATATTTTGGATGGCGGGGTTTCCCTTCCCACCATCTGAAGAGTTGGTGGGGAACATGTGCCTGGGACTCTGTCTGCTCTGCCACCATTTAACGCTTGATTGAGCATTAGTTGGCTGCAGGTGAGGCTTCCGCTCCTCACATGAGAGGAAGTCCTGCTTTAGAGTCCCGACAGGAGCTGCAGCTGACAGAAGAATAAGTGAATGAAGATGACACAGCCTCAGTTCTGGACAGGATGGAAAGGTAAGTTATCGGAATTCTAAGTTAAGGAAAGCCTGAGGGTTGGAAAGTGGATGATTGGGATAACAGGCCCACGCCCCAACCACATAACCCCACTTAACCTGGAGATACTAAGGGGCAATTTTGGATTGTGTGAGGAAACCAGACCGGCACCCGGATGAAACTCATGTAGACATGGGGAGAATGTGCAAACTCCACACAGTCACCCTAGTTCGGAATTGAACCCGGACCCAGGCGCTGTGAGGCAGCAGCGAGAACCACTATACCACCGTGCCACCCTGTCTTTCAGGATCTTGCACCATTGTGGTTCAAATGAGCAATAGGAAAGATAAATATCTGTCACTCTGATGCCCTGTACCTCTCAGCATCTAGGATCTAAGCATCTAGGATCAAATATCTAAGCTTCCCACAGTATTAGTCGCAGCCCACAAGCTGACCTGTGTAAGTCTATTATATGTTAGAAATCAGCTTAATCTATTCCAGTGCAAAATGACCAGGTATTTATTTAAGTTCACTGAAAATCTAAGCCTGGTATCTTAAAAAAAATTACATTATAATACAGGAGCATGCATCTCTTTTTTGATCGGGAAGGGGAGGGTTGGATTGGGGGAAGTCCAGAGTAGGGGAGGCCCATAATTTCCTTGTGGGGCTTTGACAAGCACCCTTGTTCATCTTGAACGACAAGGCAGCAAATGATTATTTCTTTAAACTTGCTTTGCTGAGATTCTACAGGATCCTATTTCTGACATGTTTGGCTTGGTAGAAGTTATCACCGCTTCTCTGCTCAGAATTCAGGTTAAAATAACAAATCACAACCCAATAACGTCATAGATGCATATTTGAAGCTGGCAGTGGTTGGTGTCCTTTCCACTGGCAAGTTATCAGTGTGGTGGGTCAAATCAGGCGGAGTGGGAAGAAAAATATCCTGATCCGGTTTAACTGACACCCCTGCGACCCTCGAATTCTGTCAGCCTGGCGAGTTCAAAATTGACCTCAGGGAATAAATCAATGGTCAGTAACACTAACAACTTTGTTCCTAACTCATTCTTGTGGAATGGTAACAAGTTGTTTGCACTCTGACTGTGGGCCTGTGCTGCAAATGAAAGGACTGGATTAAAGGACTTCCCAATCAAAACAGAGTTCCGAAGAGGGAATATGCTAGCTGCCTGCAGCCACTCACTCAATCTGTTTAGGTATGTCAAGAATGTGTTACTTGGAAGAGTCAACATAAATGTGCCTCAAAAGGTGATTAAATATACTTTTAACATATTGGAATTCAAAATTCAGTTTGATCAGTTTGCGAAATATACAAAGAAACACAACTAAGTGGGAGGTAAGAATACATTTATCCAGCCTACATCTTGTTTTCTTGGGTTCGGGAATATCCCATATTGTGCAGAAAACCTCGTGGTGTTTAAGGCCAGCTATTGAGAGTGTAAAACTTAGCTAAGGTTACATAAGATTACATATAATTTATCCTTGCCCGCGAGAACCCGAGGCAACCTTTACGCAATCACGGAATTTCCAAAATAAATTAAAATTTTGAACCAGAAATACTAACTCAAGTGTGGACAAATATCTTACCACAATATTTGCATATTAAAATTTTAAAGATTTATGAAGGTAGAAATTGGAGCATCCATTACATCGGGGCCAATTTTTGGGCACAAACGTCCAAGGTGGCCAGAAAAGGGAGAGACCATTTTTCAGGCTTACCTGGCAACCACCTAAAGCAAGTATTTGGTCCTCATTTCCCAATGAAGAGGAGCAAATGCGTGTTATTGGTCACTGGAGTCTTCAGCAAGATAGCGCCGGAGCGAGGCGACTCTCTGCGAGCTCTCCCAAACAGATCCACTTTTTCCTTAACTTATACTCGTTCTAATCTTTTAAAAATGAATTCTGAAATTAACATTATTACTAACGTCTCTCTTTTATCTTCTCTTGCAGGCTTGAATATCCTCCGAGGCCCTTGGAGACCTTTTGACCTGACCCGACCTGGCCTCCGCGACCTGGAAGAAGATCGGGCCCAAACCGGAAGTGAAGCCCCAACCTCGATTTGGAGCCGACCCGGACCTCGGAGCTCCCAACCCGGCCTAACTACCGATGCCAGCCCCCAGATCGCCTTGCCCAGTCCCCGGAGCTCCCGGCCCGACCCCAGACGGCAAGACCGGCCCAACGCGACCCCCAGAGACCCGCCCAGCGACCCGACCCGGAAGGCCCACCCAACAACGAGACCTACCTGATGATGGAGGAAAGAAAAATCCACGTGGAGGCCCGACCGGGCCCACTTCAAGATCCGACCCCAGGAACGCCCAGGGAGGGAACAGACCACGGGATCCAGCCCAACCTGCCTCAGGAAGCCCCTGCCCACGACCCAGGACCCCCGAAACGGCGGAGACCCCGCGCGAGGACCGGAACGCGCTGCAAGGTATTCCCGCGCCATCAGAACGCCGGGACCCATCCGGATCGCAAACATGCCCCCCTAGCAACCCCTCTACCTCAATCAGAGCTCGGGACCCTGCCAGATCCGACCCCGGATATCTAAACAGCGCCTTTGTCCCCGTAGGTGCCCTGGACCCCACCAGACGCAACCACATACCTGCCACAAGAGCTGACATCTGCCATCGGATCCCAAGATCATCCAGCACCAGCCGCCGACCGAGGAAGCGAGGGAAATGCGGCGGTCTGCAGGTTAGACTGAAGCAACGCGGTTTCAAGACCCCTCTCCACAGCATACTCCTGGCAAACGTCCAAGCGATCGAAAACAAGCTGGATGAACTTAATGCCAGACTTACCTCTCAGAGGGAAGTAAGAGACTGCTGTGTGCTCTGTTTCACAGAGACATGGCTCACCCCCGCCTCACCGGACTGTGCCATACAACCTGAAGGCTTCTCAATTCACCGGGCAGACCGCACGGCATCATCAGGCAAAGTGAAGGGGTGTGCCTCCTCATCAACTCCTCCTGGTGCTTGGATGTGGCGACTCTGGCGACCTGCTGCTCCCCAGACCTGGAATATCTGACTGTATTGCCGCTCATACTATCTTCCACGTGAGTTCACTTCAGCCATTATCACAGCGGTCTACATCCCACCCCAGGCAGAAGTGAGGAAGGCGCTGGACGAACTATACACAGTAATAAACAACTACAAAACAGAACACCCGGAGGCCTTGTTCATCGTGGCCGGAGACTTCAACAAGGCCAACCTCAAGAGTGTACTGCCAAAATTCCACCAGCACATCTCCTGTCCCACCAGGGGCGACAACACGCTTGACCACTGCTGCTCAAAAATCAAGGGCGCCTCCCGTTCCATCCCCCGACCGCACTTTGGGAAATCAGACCATAAGACGGTGCTCCTTCTCCCGGCATACAAGCAGAAACTCAAGCGGGAGAATCCAGCTAAGAAGGTTGTGCAGTGCTGGTCTGAGGAGACAGAAGAGCTCTTACGTGACAGCTTCGAGATAGTGGACTGGTCCATATTTAAGAACTCAGCGACCAACTTAAATGAGTATGCCACCACCATCACAGACTTCATCAGCAAATGTGTAGACGACTGCGTGCCAAAGGAAGCAGTACGTGCGTTCCCCAACCGGAAACCATGGCTCAATCGCGAGATTGACTCCCTCCAGAAGGACAGATCTGAGGCGTTCAAGGCAGACGACCCTAACCTACACAAGAAATCCAGGGACGACATCCGCAAAGCCATCCGAGTTGCCAAGAGAGACTATCAAACCAAGCTAGAGTCACAGACAGACTCTCGGCGGTTGTGGCAAGGACTAAACAACATAACGGGCTACAAAGCAAAGCCGAACAGTATCTCTGGCAGCAGCGCACCCCTCCCCGATGAACTCAATGCATTCTATGCTCGGTTCGAGCAGGTAACCAACAATCCACTGTCGAGTGCCCCAGGAGCCCATAATTCACCTCTACCCACCATCACAGCTTCCGAAGTCAGATTGGCCTTCCTGAAAGTGAACCCTCGGAAGGCGACGGGCCCGGACGGGATCCCTGGTCGTGCTCTCAGAGCCTGCGCGGACCAGCTGGCAGGGGTATTCGCGGACATCTTTAACCTGTCCCTACTCCACTCCGAGGTATCCACCTGCTTCAAGAAGACCACCATGATACCGGTAGCAAAGAAGAACCAGGCAATGTGCCTCAATGACTAACGACCAGTGGCGTGACTTCAGTCGTAATGAAGTGCTTCGAGAGGTTGATCATGAAGCGCATCACCTCCATACTCCCAGAACGCCTTGATCCACTGCAATTCGCATACCACTGCAACCTGTCCACATCAGACACCATTTCCCTGGCCCTACACTCATCCCTAGGGCGTCTCGAAAACAAGGACTCCTACATTAGACTCCTATTTATTGACTACAGCTCCGCCTTCAACACCATAATCCCAGCCAAGCTCATATCAAAGCTCCAAAACGTAGGACTTGGCTCCCCACTCTGCAACTGGATCCTCGATTTTCTGACCAACAGACCACAATCAGTAAGAATGAACAACAACACCTCCTCCACAATAGACCTCAACACCGGCGCCCCGCAAGGCTGCATACTTAGCCCCCTACTCTACTCCCTGTACACACACGACTGCGTGGCAAAACTTGGTTCCAACTCCATCTACAAGTTTGCTGACGATACAACTATTGTGGGCCGGATCACAAATATCAACGAGTCAGAATACAGAGGGAGATAGAGAACCTAGTGGAGTGGTGTGGCGACAACAATCTCTCCCTCAATGCCGGCAAAACTAAAGAGCTGGTAATTGACTTCAGGAAGCAAAGTACTGGACACACCCCTGTCAGCATCAACGGGACCGAGGTGGAGATGGTTAGCATATCCAAAAATCTGTCCTGGTCCACCCACGTCGACGCTACCACCAAGAAAGCACAACAGCGCCTATACTTCCTCAGGAAACTAAGGAAATTCGGCATGTCCACATTAACCCTTACCAACTTTTACAGATGCACCATAGAAAGCATCCTATCGGGCTGCATCACAGCCTGGTATGACAACTGCTCGGCCCAGGACCGCAAGAAACTTCAGAGAGTCGTGAACACCGCCCAGTCCATCACACAAACCTGCCTCCCATCCATTGACTCCATCTACACCTCCCGCTGCCTGGGGAAAGCGGGCAGCATAATCAAAGATCCCTCCCACCCGGCTTACTCACTCTTCCAACTTCTTCCATCGGGCAGGAGATACAGAAGTCTGAGAACACGCACAAACAGACTCAAAAACAGCTTCTTCCTCACTGTCACCAGACTCCTAAATGATCCTCTTATGGGCTGACCTCATTAACACTACACCCTGTATGCTTCATCCGATGCCAGTGCTTATGTAGTTACATTGTATATGTTGTGTTGCCCTATTATGTATTTTCTTTTATTCCATTTTCTTCTCATGTACTTAATGATCTGTTGAGCTGCTCGCAGAAAAATACTTTTCACTGTACCTCGGTACACGTGACAATAAACAAATCCAATCCAATCCAATTGCAGAAATTGGATTGTGATCAGCATTTTAGACAGCAAATAAGCTTGGTTCAGGATTATTTAGGAGTCATTATGGCCTAAATAATGCCCATGCACCTGTGAAATTAAAACATTGCCATAACATCCACAGAACTTAAAATAGACCCACTCCTTGGTCGCATGTCACACTCCACCTCAGGTCTTAACGCAGGAGTGCCGGTGGCGAGGTGAACCAGCTCCTTACTCATCCATTTGTAATGATATAAGTGAGAACCAAGAACATCCTGAGGGCTTTCCAGGCCCTTTATGCACCGGTCAAAATGGATCATGACTTTTTTACCCCAGGGCTCTATAATGCAAAATCAAATGAAAAGCAGCAATGACCAGCACCGAACCACAAGAAATCCCCAGATTCCAAATCCCAGAGTCCAGAATCAACTAAGTGCAAGGGGTCACATGGAGGGGAGAGGAGGTGATGCCCAAGGGCTGGGAGAGGGGCATTGGTGTCTTGATGGAGAGGTGAAGGGAAGGAAGCATGCATGGGGAGCTGACTTTATCGGGCGAGGGGGAACCCCGAGTGAAGGGCCCGCATCCTTTCCCGCCCGAGACCATAGTCAAGGTGACCTGCCAGGTATCCCCCTGCCTCTGAATTCCTCTTGCCAGCCTCAAAATTGGTCACCCATGAGCCTCAATTGGGGTGAGGGTGGGTATGGCACCCTCCCCACAACTCTCCTCCCGCCCCACATAAAATTGTGGACTTGTTAGTGGAGAGGCCAAGCGGGGAATTTCTGGGACCCTTTTCTGAAAGTCAGCTGGCAAAGGCACCTTAAAATTCTGGGGCGTCATTCTCCGACCCCCCAGTGGGTCGGAGAATGGCCGTTGGCCGCCGTGAATCCCGCCCCCGCCGGTTGCCGAAGTCTCCGAAGGGAGAAAAGTCGGCGGGGCGTTAATGTCGCCGCTGCCGCGGAGAATGTCACGGGTCTGCGCAAGGCAGCCGATTTTCGGCCTGCCGATATTCTCCCTTCCGGATGGGCCGAAGTCCCGTCGACGTGATGACCGTTCACGTCGACGTGAATCAAACCTCCTTTTCATCGGCGTGACCCGGTGCTCCAGGCTCACGCCGACCAGCGTGGAGGTGAGTGACGGCCTGGGGGGTTGGCTCTGGGCAGGCAATGGCATGGCCGCAGTCTGAATGCGTGAGGAGAGGTGTGTCTCGGGTTGTGTGTGTGTGTGTGCGGCGGGGGGGGGGTGGTTAGAGTAGGCTGGGCTCCGGGGGAGTGCCAGGAGGGGGTCCGTGCCGGGGAGGTGGATGTGGGGTCCGTGCCGGGGTGGAGGTTGGGGGGGGTCCGTGCCGTGCCGGGGTGGAGGTCGGGGGGGGGTCCGTGCTGGGGTGGAGGTTGGGGGGGGTCCGTGCCGGGGTGGAGGTTGGGGGGGGGTCCGTGCCGGGGTGGAGGTTGGTTGGGGGGGGTCCGTGCTGGGGTGGAGGTTGGGGGGGGGGGGGGGTCCGTGCCGGGGTGGAGGTTGGGGGGGTGTCCGTGCTGGGGTGGAGGTTGGGGGGGGGGGGGGGTCCGTGCCGGGGTGGAGGTTGGGGGGGGGGGTCCGTGCTGGGGTGGAGGTTGGGGGGGGGTCCGTGCCGTGCCGGGGTGAGGTTGGGGGGGGGTCCGTGCTGGGGTGGAGGTTGGGGGGGAGTCCGTGCTGGGGTGGAGGTTGGGAGGGGGTCCGTGCCGGGGTGGAGGTTGGGGGGGGGTCCGTGCTGGGGTGGAGGTTGGGGGGGGGGTTCCGTGCCAGGGTGGAGGTTGGGGGGGGGGTCCGTGCCGTGCCGGGGTGTGGTTTGGGGGGGGGGGTCTGTGCTGGGGTGGAGGTTGGGGGGGGGGTCCGTGCTGGGGTGGAGGTTGGGGGGAGGGGGGGGTCCGTGCCGGGGTGGAGGTTGGGGGGGGGGTCCGTGCTGGGGTGGACGTTGGGAGGGGGGGGGTCCGTGCCGGGGTGGAAGTTGTGGGGGGGTCCGTGCTGGGGTGGAGGTTGGGGGGGGGTGGGATCCGTGCCGGGGTGGAGGTTGGGGGGGTCCATGTCGGGCCGGTGTGGTGGTTGGGGGGGCGGTCCGTGCTGGGGTGGAGGTTGGGGGGGGGTCCGTGCAATGCCGGGGTGAGGTTGGGGGGGGGGTCCGTGCAGGGGTGGAGGTTGGGGGGGGGGGTCCGTGCTGGGGTGGAGGTTGGGGGGGGGGGGTCCGTGCCGGGGTGGCGGTTGGGGGGGTGGTCCGTGCTGGGGAGGAGGTTGGGGGGGGGTCCGTGCCGGGGTGGAGGTTGGGGGGGTCCGTGCCGTACCGGGGTGAGGTTGGGGGGGGGTCCGTGCTGGGGTGGGGGTTGGGTCCGTGCTGGGGTGGAGGTTGGGGGGGGGGGTCCGTGCCGGGTTGGAGGTTGGGGGGCGGGTCCGTGCTGGGGTGGAGGTTGGGGGGGGGGGGGGTCCGTGCCGGGGTGGAGGTTGGGGGGGGGGGGGGGGTCCGTCCCGGGGTGAAGTTGGGGGGGGGGTCCGTGCCGGTGTGGAGGTTGGGGGGGGGTCTGTGCCGAGGAGGGGGATGGGAGGGCAAGTGAGTTGGTCCACCTGGCCAGGTGCCAGCCTCCAACAGTTGGACCCATGCGGTCCATGCCACCTGGCTGGGGGGAGGAGGGGATATGGGCAATGATGACATGTCGTCGTTCCCCTCCCCCCCAACAGGCCGTCATGTTTTCAGATCATCCAGCGATGTTGGCCGCCGTGGTGGCAGCCGCTCATGTCTATGTTGCCCTGGATGAGGAGGAGGAGGAGGAGGAGGAGGAGGGGCGTGCCGGAGAGGCGGCGTAGGCTGCCGCAGAGGGGCAGGCGGCAGCCACCCAGGCTGGAGGGACACCTGACCGACAGGACGAGGAGGGGGAGGAGGACGTCGCGGCCCCACGGCGACGGAGGCACCCGAGGGCACCCTGTGTGTACCGGCCCCGGCAGTCATACCAGGACCTCACGGACCGGGAATGCAGGAGGAGACTCCGGATGAGCCGGGAAACCGTGGCACACATCTGCCACCTGCTGGCACACCTGTCACCGCGTGGCACTGGCGGGGGACACCCTCTCCCCGTGTCCGTCAAGATTACGGTGGCCCTGAACTTTTATGCAACGGGGTCATTCCAGGCACCGAGTGGGGACCTGTGCGGCATATCGCAGACATCGGTGCACCGATGCATCCGGGCAGTGACAGATGCCCTATATGCCATGGCGCACCGCTACATCCGCTTCCCCATGGATCGGTCCAGCCAAGATGCCCGGGCCGTGGGCTTCTCTGCCGTGGCCGGGTTCCCCATGGTCCAGGGCGCGATCGATGGGATGCACGTCGCCGTGCGGCCACCTGCAGATAACAGGGCCGAGTTCACTAATAGGAAGGGGACCTATTCGATGAACGTACAGGTGGTCTGCGACCACCGCATGATGATCCTGCACGTCTGCGCCCGTCACCCAGGCAGTGTACACGACTCATTCGTGTTGTCGCGGTCATCCATCCCCGGCATGTACGAGGGACGCCATCCCCGGCTGAGGGGCTGGTTGCTGGGCGACAGGGGCTACCCATTGCGATCGTGGCTGATGACGCCTATACGGAGGCCACGCAATGAGGCGGAGAACCGCTACAATGATGCCCATGTAGCGACAAGGGGAGTGATCGAGAGGTGCTTTGGCGTGCTGAAGATGCGTTTCAGGTGCCTGGACCTCTCTGGGGGCGCCCTCCAGTATCGGTCAGATAGGGTCGGCCGCATCATTGTGGTGTGCTGCGTCCTGCACAACATAGCCGAGCAGAGGGGCGATGTGCCGCAGGCAGAGGAGGGCGGAGTGGAGGAGCAGCAGGAAGAGGCCCAGTCCTCCCCAGATGAGGTCTCAGGGCAGACGGGGTAGACACAGGCGGGTGGCTGTCCACCGTTACCGGCTGGCCCAACGGACACGGGACAGATTGATAGACGCCCGCTTCACTGACTAGATGGGCGTGGAAATCGGGTAGTATGGCCACAGACCGCACACCATGGCAACAGCCGACCACCCACACCCCCCACCCATCCAGCACCCTCACCCCCCTCCCCAACCCCACCCACCCCACCCGCATACACACCACCCCACCCCCCCAATTGCCGATCCACCTGCGGCACAACGGGCCGGGCTCACACAGTTGCGGGTGGACGCGTGTCTATCACAGGCCATGGAGGATGATGACAACCCGCCCTGCGATGAGCTCCTGGCTCTACATCGTTGGACTATGTCTGACCCATGGCCACAGTACCACCATCCACCCGGACCATCCCTGCATGCGGCTGTGACACTGCAGCGCACGGTCCCGTCCTCTGCCCGGGGGATGTTGATGGCGGCCCAGGGGGAAGGGGGCAGACTCACCTGGGGCTGAGGTAAGACCACGCCTCACACACACACTTGCGCTCAACGTACATGACACCCCCGCACACTTCGGACAGAGCACAAAGGCAGCTTCGGTAGGTGTAACATTGACTTTAATTACCAAAGGAGTTCATGCACGTGCCCTAGCCCCTAAAACTCATCTGTGCCCTGCACCCGTGCCAACTTACTCAGTGTCTAATTGTTTGGCCTTACGGGCCCTTTGACTACGTCTACGTGGTTCCCCAGACGGTACAGCAGAACTGGAGGTGGACTCCTGTGATTCCTGCCCTCTGACACTGGATCCCTTTGGCGGCCGTTTCCTGGGGCGTCCTGGCCTAGATGGGCCAGGCTGCGGCCCGGGCGACTGGGATGGCGAGCTGCCAGCCTGTCCTGCCCGTTGCCCACCCGATGCACCTGAGACGGAAGGGGGGGAGTCCGAGGTGTCGCAGTGTACCGGGACCTTCCCTACAGAGGGAGCCGGGACGGACCACACCACCTCCTCCTCCCTCGGGGTGCCCGATGGCCCCCAGGCCTCTACATGGATGGGGGATGCGAACGGACTGGCCATCCGACGCCCCCCCGACATCTGGCGCTGCCAGTCCTGGAGGCCCGTGCTGGTATCGACAGGGGTCTGCAGGTTTGCAGCCATGGAGCCCAGGGGGTTGGCAAACCCTGTCTGTGACAGTGCGACGCCGGCTCGCACATGGCCACTGGCGCCGATGCCCTCAGCGATGTCCTGCAGAGACTGGGCCATGGCCTGCTGAGACTGGGCCATGGCCTGCAGAGACTGGGCCATGGCCTGCTGAGACTGGGCTATGGCGTTGAGCGCCTCTGCCATCTGGCGCTGGCACTGGCTCATGGCCTCCTGTGAGAGGGCAGCCATTTCCTGGGCCACAGACGCCGCCTGCACGGAAGGCCCCAGGCCTCGCAAACCGTTCCCCATGTCTGACACCGTCGCACCCATTGCCTCCACCGCGGACGCCACCCGTGCGGTGTCGGCCTGGGTGGCGCGCATGACCGGCACCACTCCCAGCTCCTGGACGCGGGTGGACTCCTCAGGGCAGCACGGTAGCATTGTGGATAGCACAATTGCTTCACAGCTCCAGGGTCCCAGTTTCGATTCCAGCTTGGGTCACTGTCTGTGCGGAGTCTGCACAACCTCCCCGTGTGTGCGTGGGTTTCCTCCGGGTGCTCCGGTTTCCTCCCACAGTCCAAAGATGTGCAGGTTAGGTGGATTGGCCATGATAAATTGCCCTTAGTGTCCAAAATTGCCCTTAGTGTTGGGTTGGGTTACTGGGGTGTGGGGATAGGGTGGCAGTGTTGACCTTGGGTAGGGTGCTCTTTCCAAGAGCCGGTGCAGACTCGATGGGCCGAATGGCCTCCTTCTGCACTGTAAATTCTATGATAATCTATGAAACCTGCGACCGCAGCCGCCGCAAGCCGCCCGTCACCCTCTTCGCTCGTCTCCGGGTCGGTGGTTGCATCGGATCTATGTGTGGGTGTGGTAACTGCAGGAAACCGGGATCCATCTGGGCGGCAGATGTTCGCTTGGGCTGGGCTGCCCTCCGACCGCCCGGTCCCTCTGCTGCTCCTACCTCCACCTGCTGTACCGGGACGGCTGTGTTGTGCGCACCAGTGAGTGTACCAGACGCCTCATCACTAAAGTGCCCAACCAAGGTGAGTGTTTCTGCCATGGTGGAGGGTGTTGGTGACAGCAGTGGCGTTGTGTCGTGCTCTTCGTCCCACTCTGAGTCCATGGCACTTTGGGGTGGGGGTTCGTCTCCACCCATCCACTCTGAGTCACTGTCCGGTATTTCGTCTTCCTGGGTAGTGCTGTCCCGGGTAGGGGTGTCCTGGGTAGTGGTGTCCTGTGTAGTGGTGTCCTGGGTAGTGGTGTCCTGGGTAGTGGTGTCCTGGCTCGGATGTGACGGGGGCCTGTGGCTGCCCCCCTCATCGCTGGGTGGTCGCTCCCGCACGTGACGGGGGTGTCGTCTCCCTGTTGCTCCAGGTCTCTCCGTCTCCCGTGGTGTGCGAGGGGCATCCTGCGGGCGTCGCATGCTGGAGGGTCCGGGTCTCTCTGTCTCCCGTGGTCTCCGAGGGGCATCCTGCGGGCGTCGCATGCTGGAGGGTCCGGGTCTCTCCGTCTCCCGTGGTCTCCGAGGGGCATCCTGCGGGCGTCGCATGCTGGAGGGTGCGGGTCTCTCCGTCTCCTGTGGTCTCCGAGGGGCATCCTGCGGGCGTCGCATGCTGGAGGGTGCGGGTCTCTCCATCTCCTGTGGTCTCCGAGGGGCATCCTGCGGGCGGTCTGCATCTGCGGGGATGGTTTGGTCCTGCGATACACAATGAAGCATGCATGGTTAGACATCAGGCAGTGATCAGGTGATACGGGGGAGGGGGATATAGGGGAGGGGGGATATGGGGACGGGCTGTCGGTGGCTCACTTGCTAGTACGCCCCCGACCTCTGCATCAGCAACCTCCCGGTCCTCAGGTCCGCCAGCCAGTTCCAGGGCCCTTTCCTCGTGTACGGTCAGTGGCCTCTCATCAGCGGGCCCTCCTCCAGTCCTCACATGCTCCCTATTGTTGTGTGCGCGCTTCTCCTGTGGGGGGGGGGGGGTGGTGGCAGGGGTGAAAGGCAACAGTGTTAGGCAGGTATATGAATGCACGCCATCGGTTGCGCGTGCATTGCAGAGGTTAAGGTTAGGGCTGGATTCACTTGGAGATATGGGGGATATGGGGGAGGGGAGGATATGGGGGAGGGGGGGATATGGGGGATGGGGGGATATGGGGGAGGGGGGATATGGGGGAGGGGGGATATGGGGGAGGGGGGATATGGGGGAGGGGGGATATGGGGGAGGGGGGATATGGGGGAGGGGGGATATGGGGGAGGGGGATGTGGGGGAGGGGGGATATGGGGGAGGGGGCATATGGGAGGGGGGATATCGGGGAGGGGGGATATGGGGGAGGGGGGATATGGGGAGGGGGGGATATGGGGGAGGGGGGATATGGGGGAGGGGGGATATGGGGGAGGGGGGATATGGGGGAGGGGGGATATGGATATTGGGAAGGGGGAGGCTCACCCTGCCTGCTCTGACGAGGTCGTTCACCTTCTTGTGGCACTGGGTGCCTGTCCGTGGTGTCAGGGCCACAGCGGTGACGGCCTCTGCCACTTCCCTCCACAGACGCCGGCTGTGACGTGGGGCAACTCTGCGGCCGTGCCCGGGATACAGGGCGTCCCTCCTCTGCTCCACCGCGTCCAGGAGTGCCTCCACATCGCGTGACTCAAACCTCGGGGCTGAGCGACGGCCAGCCATCAAGTCGGGTGTTGCGGTCGGCTGTTCCGGTCGGGTGGGGGGAGCTGCGCGGCCTTATGAGCCGTCACGCTGTGCAGCGCGTATGACGCTGCACGGCGTGAACCACTGCGCAAGCGCGGATCCTGTTACGTCGCTGCTAGCCCATTTCGGGCCGGAGACTATCGACGCATTTTTCCGACGTGACGCAAGTCGGATTTGCGCCGTTTTTTGCGCCGATCGGCGGACTTTCCGCCGATAACGGAGAATTTCGCCCCTGCTCTTTGATTGGCAGCTTTTTGTAAACCTCTTTTGCAGAAACTATGCAGCAAGTTTCTTTCAGGAAATAAAAGCATGCACAATACTTCTTGGAGTGATGAAGCGAGCTTCTGAAAATCCATTAAGAATTGAAATTAAGTCAAAATCAATAAATGCAAACATCCTCCATCATGGCTCTGTAAAGAATGTGACTTTTTAATTTGATCAGGGAGGCAGCCATATATTAAATTGTTCAAACAAGCAAAAACAGGTTTGCATCGATAGACAACCACATTAGAGTACACCACACCTTGGGCGAAATTCTCCGGAAACGGCACGATGTCTGCCGACTGGCGCCCAAAACGGCGCAAATCAGGCGGGCATCGCGCCGCCCCAAAGGTGCGGAATGCTCCGCATCTTTGGGGGCCGAGCCCCAACCTTAAGGGGCTAGGTCGGCGCCGGACGAATTTCCGCCCCGCCAGCTGGCGGAAAAGGCCTTTGGTGCCCCGCCAGCTGGCGCGGAAATTACATCTCCGGGCGGCGCATGCGCGGGAGCGTTAGCGGTCGCTGACGGCATTCCCGCACATGCGCATTGGAGGGAGTCTCTTCTGCCTCCGCTATGGTGGAGACCGTGGCGGAGGCGGAAGGGAAAGAGTGCCCCCACGGCACAGGGCCGCCCGCGGATCGGTGGGCCCCGATCGCGGGTCAGGCCACCGTGGGGGCACCCCCCGGGGCCAGATCGCCCCGCGCCCCCCCAAGGACCCCGGAGCCCGCCCGCGCCACCTTGTCCCGCCGGTAAGGTAGGTGGTTTAATCTACGCCGGCGGGACAGGCATTGTAGCGGCGGGACTTCGGCCCATCCGGGCCGGAGAATCGCGGGGGGGGGTGCCCGCCAACCGGCGCGGTGCGATTCCTGCCCCATTTCCAGTGCCGCAGAATTCAGCAACCGGCAGGGGCGGGATTCACGCCAGCCCCCGGCGATTCTCCGACCCGGCGTGGGGTTGGAGAATCTCGCCCCTTTTCTGTTTATCATAATGGCTTATTAATTTGAATCAAAGCAAAGCTAATGCACATTTAAAATGTGAGGAAAGCATCATGGAGCTAAGCGACCCTGGGCTTTGACATTTACCAATCCCCAACATAGGTGTAGGGTTAGCACAGTCGGGCCTTTCGACTTTTAACAAAACCATTACTAGTTGAGGTAGATATTTATAGATTCAGGGATTGTTGCTCTCTGACAGAGTTCAAGACAGGTAAATTTTCAAAATATTGATTTTTACTCAACATTTTTTCACCTGCATTTGATATTGTGCACTTCTGATTCATTCATAATTCTTGCCAGCAAGAATTAGTGTTGCAAACGAGCGAATGGGTTGCCCAAATTGTCAGAGATTAGAATTTGCCAGGTCACAGACCAACGATACTAGTTTTGATTTTGAGCTGATGATTCCCAAAGTTGGCACTTTGAAATTACTTACATGAAGCAAACTATCTTTCAGGAGCAAAATGAAGTTGATAATCCTTGCTCCAATGCAATTATGTATTTCATTATTCGTGCATGAGTAAAGATATGCAAACTTACATCAATTATAAATTAGTTGCTGAGAGCAAAATAACATGATGAGTTAGCTCATCTCAGCCAGGCTAACAATGTAGGTACGCGATTGAGGACAGGCTGCTGGAGTTCTATCTCCCCAACATTGTCCATGATTCTCAACCAATGATGTCTTGTCTGAAACAGCAAGTGCCCGAGTGTCAAGTAAACACAGTTTTTGATTTGGCTACAATGATCCATCCACAATTGAAGTAACAATAATTATTTGTACCTAGGGGCTGACTTTTACATATTTGGATACGGGGGTGCTCATAAATTAAAGTGGAAAGCCGGCCCACTGCCTTCCCACCCACTCCCAACCTGTACCCCATATTAAGGGGGATGGGTGGATGTCAGATTGCCCATCTGCCTTTAGGCCTATTGATGCCCTATAGTGGCCAATTAACTGCCACTTAAGCGCCACAGTCTACCTCCACACCAATTTTTCCGGTCTGCAGGGCAAGAGGAGCAGCTTGTCAGTTTTTAATGTGCGGGCATCTGACAATCGGGCAGAAAATGAAGGGGGGGGGGGGTCACCTGTGCTCATGGGTGGTGGGAGCAATCCTCCCAAGAAAGTGTCCCTCTCTGTCTCTCTTTCTCTGCCCACCCCCTTCCCTGACTCTCTAACCCAGATCTCCATCCCATTTCCCCAGCCCGCCTTTGCTGGGGCTGCCCAAGTCTGGAAGATATTGGGGCAGATTATATGGGGGAGGGGAAATTACTGGCCCTGTGACAAAAAAAATTGGTTGCTGCTTTGTCATGCAGAAATCCAGTGAGATATGGGGGGGGGGGATTCTCCCCTACCCGGGGGGGCAGGGGGTCCTAGCGGGATGGAGTGGCGGGAACCACGCCGGCATCGGGCCGCCCCAAAGGTGCGGAAGGGCCAAGCCCTCAACTTGAGGGGCTAGCCCCGCGCCGGAGTGGTTGGCTCGCCACCGGCCGGCGGGAAAGGCATTTGGCGCCACGCCAGCCGGGGCCGAAGGGACTTCGCCAACCGGCGGAAGTCCGCGCATGCACGGGAGCGTCAGCGGCTGCTGACGTCATCCCCGCGCATACGCACGAGGGTGTCACTTCTGCGTTGGCCATCGCGGAGGCTGTGGCCGACGTGGAAGGAAAAGAGTGCCCCCATGGCACAGGCCCGCCCGTGGATCGGTGGGTCCCGATCACGGGCCAGGCCACCGTGGGGGCACCCCCGGGGCCAGATCGGCCCCCCCCCCCGCCCTCCCCCCCCAGGACCACGGAGCCCGCTCGCGCCGCCTGGTCCCGCCGGTAAGGGAGGTGGATTAATTCATGCCGGCGTGACCGGCATTACAGCAGCGGGACTTCGGCCCATTGCGGGCTGGAGATTTGCCGGGGGGTGCCCGCCGACCGGCGCGATTCCTGCCCCCGCCACATTTTTGGTCCCAGCGAATTTGGCGGCTGGCAGGATTCACGCCGCCCCCCCTCCGATTCTCCGACCCGGCTTTAATCACTGAGAGATGGACTTCTGCGCGTTTGGCGGGGGGTGGGGGTGGGGGGGGTGGGGGGGGGGGGGGGGGGGGGCAGTCAGTGCACAAAAAAATGAAAGTGCAGAAGGGACTTAAAGCAAGTTCAGGGACTTTGGCCCATAACAGCTGCAATATGCCAGCAAGGAGTGGGAGTAGAATGGTATTAAAGAGGCTGGGGAAAGGCATAAAATGGGCTACTGCTGTGCGTACCTGCATGCCATTGTATTGTAAAGGTGCTCGGCAGAGTATGGGGGCAATTCTCCGAACCCCGCGCTGGGCCGGAGAATCAGCGCAACTGCGCCACGATGCCGGCGCGCGATTCTCCGAGTGGGGAGAATTGGCGCCATTTGCGCCAGCGCAGCACCGGCCACGGGAATCGGCAGGGCTGCCGATTCTCCGGCCAGGATGGGCCGAGCAGGCGCGCCGATAGAACAGAGTCCCGCCAGCGCCGTTCACCCCTGGTCGCTGCCGGCGGAAACTCTGCGGGAATGGTCGGGGGGCTTCACCGGGAGGGGGGCCTCCGATGGGGTCTGGCCCGCGATCGGGGCCCACCAATTGGCGGGCCGGCCTCCCCCACCCCCCCCCCCCCCCGGGCCTACTTTCTGGCGCGCCCGCCCGACACCGACTCCATGTTGAGTCGGGGCCGGCGCGCTAAAGAAGTCCCCCACGCATGCGCAGGTTGGCACGGTGCCCATTTGGCACCGCGAAAGCAGGCTGGAGCGGCGTGAACTGCGCCAGCACCGTGCTGGCCCCCAGTACCAAGGCCCAGTTCGCGCCGTCGTGAAATGCGACGGCGTTCACGATGGTGCGAACACTTGGGCTCCATATCCATATCGGAGAATCGCCCCTATAGGTCAATGTGGGACTGGAGAATAATACCATCCATGGTATGATGTATGGAGTCACATGGTAACAGACTGGGAGCACAGTCCAGAAGAAATCTAGCTGCATGGCAGCAGCACCATGCACAGCAGTAACTGGGATCTGTACATAGTTAAATAATACCAATAACGTGTTCATGTTTGAATACACGTCTCAAGATCTCATCAACGAGACACCAAACTCACTCATAACACAACAGCTATCATGTTTGATGGGGCGGAGGGGTGCTACCAGTAGGCACAGGGGACCCCCCAAAGGAAGTCCCCCAAAGCTAAAATCGCTGTGGACATTTGTGGCTGGTGAGGTGCCGACTAACTTACAGGTCAGGGATGTGGGTAATCCATTCCCCATCCCCGTAAAATTCACCCAAGACTTTTATTCCGCTACCCCAACCAAACTGGGCAGAAAGGCAGCAACAGCGTTGGCAAAATTATGTGAAAAGGCCTCTCATAATCCTTTTTAAAAATACTTTTGTGGAATGTAGCTGGCTAGGCCAGCATTTGTTGGTCATCCCTTGCGAAGGTAGAGGTGAGCTGCCTTCTGTAACTGCTGCAGTCCATCTGGTGCAGGAACACCCACAGTGCTGTAAGCAAGGGAATTCCAAGTTGTTAACCCCGTGAGAGTGAAGGAATGGCAAAACAATTTGAAGTCAGGATGGTGCATGTTTTGATGGGGAAGTTGTAGGTGGTGGTGTTCCGATACATCTGTGGCCTTGTCTTTCTAGGTGGTAGAGGTCCTGGGATTGGAACGTGCTGTTGAAGAAGGCTTGGTGAATTGCTGCAGTGCTTCTTGTATAGTTCACACTGCTACCACTTTCAGCCAGCAGTGGAAGGAATGAAGAATTAAGGTGGTGCACGGAGTGCTGACCAGATTCTTGTGGCTTTGGCAGGCTGCTTTGACCTGGATGGTGTTGAGCTGCACTCATCCAGGCAAGTGAAGAGTATTCCATCACATTCCTCACTTTTGCCTTGTAGTCTTGTAGATTCTGGACAAGCTTTGGGCATACAAGTGTTTTATTCACCGCAGAATTCCCAGACACTCGCTCTTACAGTCACCGTATTTATATAGCTGGTCTAATTAGGTTTCTGGTCAACTGTAATCCCAGGATGTTGATGGTGGATATTCAGTGATGCAACTGCCACAGAATGCCAAGGGAAGATTTACAATTCACTCTGGTTGAGATGGTACTTTTCTGGCACAAATATTACTTGCACTTTTCAAGCCTGAATGTTGGCCAGGTTTTGCTGCTTGCAGGCATGAACTGCTTCAGAAACGGAGATGTTGCAAGTAGTTCTGAACTCATTAATAGCAATGAACAAGCCACTGATGAAGCAGCTGAAGATGGCGGGTCTAAGGACATTACCATGAGGATCTCCTGCAGTGATGTCCAGGGGCTGATATGTTTAGCCTCTAATAACCATAACCATCTTGAATTGTGCTGGGTCTGACTGCAACCACTGGAGAGTTCTCCCCGATACACATCAACTTCCATTTTCCCAGGGCTCCTTGATGCCGCACTCGGTCAAGTACTGTTGATGTCGTCTGCTCTCACCATACCTCTGAAATTCAGCTGTTCTGCCCGTGTCTTCACCAAGGCTGTAATGAGATCAAGAGCTGAGTGGCTCTGATGGGACGCAAAACTGAGCATCAATAATCAGGTTGCGACTGAGTATGCAATATTTAATAGCATGGTCAATGGTACCTTCCATCATTTTGCTGATGATTGAGAATATATTCAGGTGAAGTCCTGCCTTTTGTGGACAGGACATATCTGAGCACTTTTGCATATTGTTGAGTCAAGACAGAGTCAAAACAGTGGGCAGACATCCTGCACCAATCCTGCACGGGCAGGACTAAGAAAATTGCAGCTGTTGCTGTCAAGGTCTCCACATTAAAATTGATGTCCACGATCAATTTCACCCCCAAATCTTCCAAAAGACACTCCAGACTTGGCAGGTCTGTACGTGCCACGCAACATAGATACAGAGAAGATAGGTGCAGGAAGAGGCCTTAGGCCCTTCGAGCCTGCTCTGCCATTCATCACGATCATGGCTGATCACCCAACTCAATAGCCTAATCCTGCTTTCTCCCCATAACTATTGATCCCATTCTCCCCAATTGCTATATCTAGCCACTTCTTGAATATATTCAATGTTTTAGCATCAACTACTTCTTGTGGTAATGAATTCCACAGGCTCACCACTCTTTGGGTGAAGAAATGTCTCCTTATATCTGTCCAAAATGGTTTACCCTGAATCCTCAGACTGTGACACGAGCATCGTTCTGATTATTAAATCATATCCTGTACTTTACAGTAAAAATCTATCTCAAATTAACAAAAAAAAAACAAGAGTCAAAGTGGAAATCATATCACTTTCCTTTGCCCATTTGGATTATTTTTTACCTGGATGGTGTTGAGCTGCACTCATCCAGGCAAGTGTTGGGGTTATTTGGTCTTGTATGACATCAAGGTAAGAAGCCAGTTTAAGAAAGAATGAAAATCTTTTGGATTGGATTGGATTTGTTTATTGTCACGTGTACAGAGGTACAGTGAAACGTATTTTTCTGCGAGCAGCTCAACAGATCATTAAGTACATGAGAAGAAAAGGGAATAAAAGAAAATACATAATAGGGCAACACAACATATACAATGTAACTACAAAGGCACTGGCATCGGATGAAGCATACAGGATGTAGTGTTAATGAAATCAGTCCATAAGAGGGTCATTTAGGAGTCTGGTGACAGTGGGGAAGAAGCTGTTTTTGAATCTGTTTGTGCGTGTTCTCAGACTTCTGTATCTCCTGCCCGATGGAAGAAGTTGGAAGAGTGAGTGAGCCGGGTGGGAGGGATCTTTGATTATACTGCCCGCTTTCCCCAGGCAGCGGGAGGTGTAGATGGAGTCAATGGATGGGAGGCAGGTTCGTGTGATGGACTGGGCTGTGTTCACGACTCTCTGAAGTTTCTTGCGGTCCTGGGCCGAGCAGTTGCCATACCAGGCTGTGATGCAGCCTGATAGGATGCTTTCTATGGTGCATCTGTAAAGGTTGGTAAGAGTCAATGTGGACATGCCGAGTTTCCTTAGTATCCTGAGGAAGTATAGGCGCTGTTGTGCTTTCTTGGTGGTAGCGTCGACGTGGGTGGACCAGGACAGATTTTTGGAGATGTGCACCCCTAGGAATTTGAAACTGCTAACCATCTCCACCTCGGCCCCGTTGATGCTTACAGGGGTGTGCACAGTACTTTGCTTCCTGAAGTCAATTACCAGCTCTTTAGTTTTGCTGGCATTGAGGGAGAGATTGTGGTCGCTACACCACTCCACTAGGTTCTCTATCTCTTGATCCTTCATATAGAATGCTGCAGCTGTACATCTTATATAATTATTGGGAAGTACTTCTGTATGAATCACTTAAAAAGTATCTGATATCAAAGTAATCACAGGAACTCAACACGTCGTAATTACCTTTTCATTAGTGTGTTTGACAAGTTTTATCATGCCGTTTTTGCAAGCAATAGCTACCAAACAAGAAATAGTTATAATAAAAAAAATTACCAGATTCTTATCTCCCTGTTCCTTCAGTTCATGGCTTATGGTCTTCTGCTGCTCAGAATCCCACTCCCGCCCATCAACCAGCCAGTGCTTCTCACCATGCTCAGACAAGGAGACCGACACAAATGGGGCCTTGGTTAAAAATTCTAGATCGTCACACTGCGGATGGTTGAATGGATTCCTGTCTGCATTGGCCACTATCTGTATTACTCTTGCCTGGAGTTAAAATGTGGACACTGGTCTTTCTAGTGCTGTCGATTCAATTACCGGTTTACATTTCTACATTGTACTATGGCAGGTATTAAAGGTATTATTTTGTCGTTTTCATTTAAGACACACAAAAAGGAGTTGGAATGCATTCTTTGGAGAATACCAAGGAGCTGGATGACACAGGATATTACTGTAACTTGAACAGCACTCTTCCAATTGGCTCTTATTATTTGCTTAACATAGCTTATAGCTGAGCTTTTCAACTCCAGCTTAATCTTCCTGGGAGTCAACTCCTTTGTGCAAGGAGCTAACATGTAGCAGAGGGGTGCAAAGCTAAATTAAGCCAACAATTTGCATATGATAATGCAGGCAAGGGGCTGGATTCTCTGATTTTTAGGCTATGTCCCCACGCCGGCATGGGAACGGTGGCGTTTTACCACAGAAAAAACAGTGTAAAACGGCCACTGATCCTCAGTTTGGCTGGGGGCTAGCAGCAAGGCAGCGTAGAGCACCCGGCTTTAGCCTCCGATACGGCCGGAGAATTGCCGGGTTCGTGGCCGTGCATGTGCACGGTGGTGGCCTGCAGCGGCCGTGCTGTGCAACAGACCGCCGGCCGCTCGCGGCCCCGGCCTGCAAAATAGTGTCCCCCCCTTTGGCCGGCTTGCGCACCCTGGGCCACCCCCAACAGTGCCCCAAGCCCCTGACAAAGTCCCCCCTGCCTGCGAATCGGCTCTCCCCCGACTGTGGCAGCGCTGGACTGAGTCCACACACGTAATAATTCAAATCTTTGAGAAAAGAAATCCCATCTTTTAGTGAGCTTCATTACATCACTTATCTTCGTTCAATGTATTCTGATTTGATTAGACTGCGTTCTGTACTTTCGACAGCTTTCTAGCTTAGTGCTTCCTTGGAAATGTGCCAAATATTTTGAAGCAAGTCCCAGATTTCTGCCTCAGGATATGTTTTATACATCGAACACTATAATTTATGTGTCTGAGGATCAGGTTTAGTTAACACTTTTGCCTGAAACATATAATAGGGTTTCTTGCAGATATTTCTTCTGTTTGCCTCAGACTGTTGTGCTAGCCCATGATCTTGACTAGCTTGCCCAGCTGTGTTTTCAATGACCGAGACAACCCTTGCGCACAGCCTAAAACCACAAGACAGTTGATGTTCACATAAATTTAGTGATTTAACGCATGAGAATAAACACAACAGGAATGATCTGTAGATAGCAAATTTGGAATTGTACATATTCCTGTCAGATGTTTCCTTTGCTTCACTTCTCACATGCCCAATGGCACATGAAGGGCTGCACGTGAAGAAGATTGGCAGAAAGATCCTCTTTGTAAAATTTGAACATTTGTCCCATTATGTGGAGTGGCTAATTTTAAACATTTTTCAAACTTCACAATCAACTTTTAATACAACAAATTAATGGAAAAATATTTTTCAGAGGCCCCATGCCTCATCCAATCTCTCCCCATTTCAAAAACATTCCCCGCCTTCAATTCATGTGACAATGTCCACTTTAACTCCAGTTCCTATTTAACAGAGGCACTGTCGCCTCCAAACCCCCCCAAAGTCCAGCAGCATCCTCCATTCTTTTCAATCCACATTCCAAAGGCATTCTCCCTCTAATCATTTCCCCAGACTAGAGGCTCCTTTCTCTACCAAATCACTTTAGAGTTCACAAAGGCATGCTCACCTTCCATCCTTCCAAATGATACAGGTACTCATTCCTTTGCAAAGCTCTCTGTAGAGAATAGAGACATTCCTTCCTTTCTCCAATTAAGAAACTCTATTCTCTCTAATACCACCCGGTTTCTTGATATATTCTCCTCTTTAAACATTCTTAATTCATTCAGGCCAGTTTTGGCTTCCAAAATTTGGAGATGCTCATCCATTTTTAACACCACTCCTCCAGTTTACAAAGGCACTCTCTTCCCTCCATTTCACAAACTTGTTTTCCCCTCCAAAATCTGGAATGCCCTTTTGAGGTTTTGTTTCCTTTTTTTTTACACCAAGTACTTTTGGATTCCACAGCCTCAATTTTAACTCAAAATGAGACACAGTTGGGCAAATGTCAAGGCAAACACCAACCACCCCCTGTTCCTACACAGCCACCTACCTTGGCAGCATAAGGTCCAGGTGACTTTAACTTCCCAGCCTCATCTATGTGCCTGGTTGAGTGTGATCCCAAAACTGGAAATGGTAACTGGATATAAGTGGAATGTCAGGTCCTTGACCTAAGTCAATCCCTTACCCAAGCTCCTCTTCCAAATGACATTTGGGGTCTAATGACATCATCAGGTCTGATCTGAAATTTAAAAAAGGACACCTTACATTTCAAGGTCATAATTTTGCACAATGGTGGTGGTCCCACCCCTTGGCTGAGAAGTTCAGGTGAGAACACCTCTGCTTGGTCAGTCTGCAAGACCTGGAAGACTACAACTAGGTTAATTAGGGGCTCAGAACATGCTGAAGGTGGGGGAGATACCACTGGGGAGGAAGAACTGGGGGTGGAAAAGCCTCTGCTGGGCACAGGGCAACCTATCAGAAGAAGCCCTCCCCTCCAAGCCTGACAAAAGGTTTCACCATTGGCCTCGCCATGTGGTGTGAACACCTCCCACTGGAAAAATACCTACGGTGATGGAAGAAGGCACTCAACTGACCATTAATTGGCCTCAATTGGCCAATTGGTCACCAAATGCCTCCACTGCCCCTGATAAAGTAACAGCAGAGGCAGATATGCAACAGGCCCTGCACTCCTACCATGGTACCTGATTATACAGCCCCTCTACCTGCCACCCACTCAGCAGGGGGAAGGGAGGAGGAGGTGCTTAACATTCCACTCCAGCTATGTGTCCTTGCCACCTGCCTGGAACAGCAGGTTAAAAAATGCAAGAAGAATGTGGAACAAGTGAGCAGAGTTAAAATTGCCCCTCAGATTTCCAATTACTCTCATAGGTGACCAACATCCTAAATCACACAGAGGCTAGTCTTATTTGCCCAAACATGTGCAATGCACACAATTGAACAGAGAAATATTTCATTTTATGTCAACTATTCAGTTTATCATGGGGGGCATTGCCAGGTTACTGCCTGGGCTGCACGCACCTGTGTGCCTCCAGCGGGTTCTGCTCACCAGGTGCATGTCATGGGAGACCTGCATGTGGCACAGTGGCATGATGGAATGGACAATGGGGAGAATATCTGATGTAAAGGCTCGATAATGATATTTAAATATATTCAAATCGTGATCCCGGCATTGAACATTGGGATATGAAGACAGACTGAGACATTGGGCAAGATTCTCCGACTGCCCACAGCCCTGACGCCGGCTGCCGTATTCTCCGGTGCCGTTTTTCAGGCGGGGGCGGGATTCACGCCACGCCGGTCAGGAGCCGTTGGTAGGGGCCCCCCGGGCAAATCCCCGGGCCCCGATGGGCTGAGCGGCCGTCCGTTTTTGGCCAGTCCCGCCGGCATGGGTTATGCATGGTCCCACGCGGCGGGACCTGGCAGGTAAGTCGGCGGGGGTGGTCCTCGGGGGGGGGAGGGGGGGCACGGTGGCCTGGCCCACTATCGGGGCCCAACGATCTGCGGGCAGGCCTGCTCCGTGGGGGCACTTCTTCCTTCCGCGCTCCTCATGGCCGGCGCAGTGAAGTGCATACGGCAAAATATGCCGGCCGGTCTGCGCATGTGCGGAATCACGCTGGCAGTTCCACGCATGCGCGACATCACGACAGCCATTCCGTGCATGCGTGAACTCGCAAAGTCCCTTTGGCGCCGGCTGGAGCCACCATGGGGGCCCGTTGATGCCGGAGTCGTTGCCGCCGGTTTTCCCGCCGGCGTGGGGACTTAGGGAATCCCGCTGATTATACTTTATAATCATTATTTTCTTCAACTGTACCTAATGTTTATGAATGCTAGTGTGTATGAGGCAAAATAATGAGACGCCATATTTTTAAACGACAAGGGCAAATGTGGAATAAAAAACCCTCCTTAATTTTAAAACTCACAACAAAGCTTGATGTTGGAATTATTAATGTTGGGACCATCACCCCAAATTATGAAAATACACAAGGAACATAGGAACAGGAGTAGGCCATTCAGCCCCTTGACTCTGTCCCACCATTAAATGAGATCATGGCTGATCTGTGGCCTAACTCCATATACGTGTCTTTGTGCAATCTGTCCTCGTAACGTAACCCCTGTAGTGCAGGTGTCATTTTTGTAAATCTACGTTGCATTTCCTCCAAGGCCTTCATATCCTTCAGACGGTGTGGTGCCCAGAACTGCTCACAATACTCCATGTGGGGTCTAACCAGGGTTTTGTAAAGCTCCAGCAAAACATCCGTATCTTTGTACTCCAATCCTAGAGATAAAAAGGCTAGTATTCCATTAGCATTTTTGATTATTTCCTGCACTTGTTCGTGGCATTATAAGGATCTCCAAGTCTCTTTGGACATCCACTGTACTTAACCTTTTCCCATCTAGAAAGTACTCTGCTCTATACTTTTTTGGTCTAAAATGAACATCCTCACAATTGTTTACATTGAATTCCATCTGATACAATTATACCCATGCACCTAGTCTGTCAATATCTCCTTGCAATTTTATGCTATCATCTAGGATGTCTACAATGCCTCCTAACTTTGTATCATCAGCAAAAATTTGGATCTTTGACTTTCTATGCCATCATGCAAGTCGTTAATGCATAATGTGAATAATTGAGGTCCCAACACAGATCCCTCTGGTATACCACTAGTCACATCCTGCCACCCCAAATTTGGATCTTTGACTTTCTATGCCATCATCCAAGTTGTTAATGAATAATGTGAATAATTGAGGCCCCACCACAGATCCCTCTGGTATACCACTAGTCACATCCTGCTGCCCCAAATTTGGATCTTTGACTTTCTATGCCATCATCCAAGTCGTTAATGAATACTGTGAATAATTGAGGCCCCAACACAGATCCCTCTGGTATGCCACTAGTCACACCCTGCCGCCCCTCAATTAAAGTACTTGCCCATTATCACAACTTCCTGTCGCTGGCCACTCAACCATACCTCACATACAAAATACATTGATCATAGACAGCAATAAAACATGGCTGGGATTCTCTGGTCGTTGCAATTCAATTTTCCTACCAGCAGCGTACCCCACCAGCGGGTTTCAGGATGGCATGGGGTGGTTACACTGGACAATAGAATCCCGCCGCTATGCAGCTGAGAATCACACGGCTGGCGGCCAGAGAATCCTGCCCATATATAATTTTGTCCGTGACAAATAAGTAGTAAGCACAACAGTTCCTTTCATTTTCTTCCCAGTTTGCAACAACAACCTGCAATTGCTATCTTCCTTTGATGGCTGCAGACCCCGTTTTTGAACAAATTGAAAAATGGCTTGACCATAACTGAAGAAATTCCTAAATTGAAATAAGCTGCCTATCAAACACTATTTTGACAAATACAAAAATATATCTTTATTTGAATTGAGTGCTGAGCCCTCCGCCCAGACATCTGTTTGAAAAAATTGACATATTATTACAACAAAAAATCAAATTAAGTTGGGATTTCTGGAATTGAGTTTGATGTTTAAACTCATATCTAATTTGTCAGAATTATAGAAATCAACGCTGAGCTAAATCGCAAGAAAAGGATTCTTTATTTCTCTCACAAACATACACCCTCCCCCCACAATAAACCACAAGCATTTGCTCCATCTTTCCAGTTCACAACACACTCACCTCCCCACTTGACCTTTTCAATACTGGTCTCAGATACAACTCCGACTGGACAGCATCTCACTCCAACAATCTGTACTGAAGCTAGTAATTCCCAAGCTATTGAAAGTCCAAGATTTCTTATTTACAGTTCCAGCAAAGAATTTGTTCCCAGAAATATCAACTGTGTCAGTAGGACAGGACCAGTAAGGAATGACAGAGATTTTCTGGCAAGACCCCTGAGGGGAGCAAATGATCTGCAGTGTCGCAACAAACTGATTCATACCCACAAGCAATTATGAGGGTATGGGTTTGTATGCATTGTGCATAACTGACTATAGCCTCAAATGAGGGCAATAATTTATTATAAAAAATAAGTCAAGGTAAATACTTGCCCACATCAAGCTGAAAGATGTCAGTGTTGGAAAATTGGCCTTTTCTGGGCTATGGGGTTGTTGATGAGTGACACATTAAGCAGCAGCCTTCCTGTTTTGACAAGTGTTGAAGCGACCATTAAGCCTGTCAACTTCTGAGATGTTAGGGTGAGATTTATGGTCAACCAGAGTGAGACAAATTGCTAATTTGTTTGTACATTTGGAGCTGTGTTTATTTTTTAGTAAAATACGTCAAAGTAGGTGACATCTACTTGAAAACCAAAATGAGTGAATCTCCCACCAAATGAGTTTGAGGGGTCTGGCGAACAGGTCACTCTTTTATACATGTGTGACTGAAAAAACAGACTTTGTAACAACAGTTTGTTAGTCAAAAGGCAATGGACTCAAGGAAGTACAAATGTCAAAATAATAGGGCAAAAATCGGTTGAGTTGTAGGATATCATAATTGGTTATGAGAAGTAAAAGTAAATTAAACAGAATTATATAAATAGAAGATAGAGAGTGAAGAAGAGAGAATAGGGGAAAAAAAGATTGAGTGGGCACAAATAAAGCATTTAAAAGTTTTGTTTTCAATCACCAGATTTTGAATATTTTGCAAGTGGATCACCCAAATCTAGAGTCATAGAATCATACAGCACTGAAAAGGCCCTTCGGCCTATCGCATCTGCACCAGTTAAAAACAATCACCTAACCATTCTAATCCCACTTTCCAGCACTTGATCCATAGCCTTGTATGCTCTGGAATCACCAATGGGAAAAGTGTGTTCCTGTCAACTCTATGCCCCTCATGATTTTATACACCTCAATCATGTCCTCCCTCAGATTCATCTGCTCCAAGGAAAACAATCCAAGTCTATCCAATCTCTCTTCATAACTAACCCTCTCCAACCCAGGCAACATCCTGGTACATCTCTTCTGCACCCTTTCGAATGCTATCACATCCCTCCTCCAATATGGATTCCAGAACTGCACACAGTGCTCTAGCTGTAGCCTGACTAATGTTTTATACAGTTCCAGCATAACCACCCTGCTCATAAACTCTATGCCTCAGCTACTAAAGACAAGTATACCATATGCCTTCTTAACCACAGTATCCACCTGTTCTGCTACCTTAAGGGACCGGTTAAATGCACACCAAGATCCCTCTGATCCTCAGTGCTTCCCAGGGTCTTGCATTTATCATGTATGCCCTTGCTTTGTTTGTCCTGCCCAAGTGCATCATCTCACGCTTCTCTGGATTGAATTCCATCAGCCCATCTATATCCTCCAGTAATCAAAGGCTATCTCCTCACTATTTACCACCCCACCAATTTTCATATCATCCGCGAACTTACTAATCAACCTCCTATATTCATATTGAAATCATTTATATAAACCACAAACAAGGGCCCCAATACTGATTCCTGCGGGACCCCACTGGACACAGGCTTCCAGTCAGAAAAACACCCCTTGACCATCACTCTGCTTCCTGCCACTCAGCCAATTTGGATCCAATTTGCCAAATTTCCTTGGATCCCATGGGCTCTTACCTTCTCTATCAGTCTCCCAACTGGGACCTGATCAAAAGCCTTGCTGAAGGCCCAGTAGACTATGTCAAATGCATTTCCCTCATCTACACACCTGGTCACCTCTTCAAAAAACTCAATCAAGTTGGTCAGACATGACCTGCCCCTAACAAAACCATGCTGACTGTTCTTGATTAATCCCTGCCTCTCCAAATATAGATTAATTCTGACTCTCAGAATTGCTTCCATTAGTTTCCCCACCACAGAGGTCAGACTGACTGACTAGATACAGATTCCTCATTTATTACTTCCACTTCAGCCTAAATGGCGAAGTGAGAGCAAAGCTGCAAATCATTTTTCTGCCTCTGTCCCTCTTTACACATATAAAAACTTTTGTAAAACTCATCTTTTCAACCAATGTTTCAGTCATATCTCTTAACTCTCCCCTCATAGCTCGGCATTAAATTTCAAACCTTTTAAAAAAATGTTTAGTGTACCCAATTCATTTTTTCCAATTAAGGGGCAATTTAGCGTGGCCAATCCACCTAGCCTGCACATCTTTGGATTGTGGGGGCGAAACCCACGTAAACACAGGGAGAATGTGCAAACTCCACACGGACAGTGACCCAGAGCCGGGATCGAACCTGGGACCTCGGCGCTGTGAGGCTGCAGGGCTAACCCACTGCGCCACCGTGCTGCCCTTAAATTTCAAACCTGACATCATGCCCCATGGCTGCACAGGCTACTTTGGCATTGGTGGAAAACAATCTCAAAATTATCACTATTTCTCAGCCAAGGCAATAAATCAAACAGTTCTCAGCTGTAGTGATCTACCTGGTAGAGAAAGAAAGTGGCATCCATGCTCTATTGTGCCTAGCCTTCTTAATGATCATAGACCCATTCATGAATTCCTGTACCAGCCTCCCCGAACAGGCGCCGGAATGTGGCGACTAGGGGCTTTTCACAGTAACTTCATTTGAAGCCCACTTATGGCAATAAGCGAGTTTCATTTCATTTTCATAATGGCCCTTTATTGTGTTTTTTTCATGGGTCATGGGTGTCACTGGCAATGCCATCATTTGTTGCCCATCCTTTATTGCTCTTGAACTGAGTGACTTACAAGGCGATTTCAAGGACAATTAAGAGTCAATCACATTGTTATTGTCATAGTCATGTTGACTTGACCAGTTAAGGATGGTAGATTACTTTCCTTACAGGACATTAGTGAACCAGATGGATTTCTACAACAGTCAACGTAATTGTCATGGTCGCTACTAATGAATTCAATTTGAACCTGTGCATTCCAGAGCATTAGCCTGAGCCTCTGAATTATTAGTCCAGTGACATTACCACTATGCCACTGTCTCCCCTGCTATCCCAACTACCCAGCCGAAGGCTGGCAGCATGTGGTTGCAATGGAGTTGTAGATTATACAAAAATTATCTTTTGCTTAATATATAAAAGAGACGACATGTAAACATATCGGGGAAAACTTAATTTACAAAGTGCCACTTCAAACGGCATTGTGGAAAAGAGGAGGACAGAGTCAGACGACTGAAGGCCACAAAAAGTGATAAGGCTGAAAATGGTTGAACAATTAAACTGGAGCAAGACCAGGGAAGATAAAAATTAGAATTTTAAACTGGAGCAAGACCAGGGAAGATAAAAATTAGAATTTTAGTTCCAATATTTTGGCCACATTCAAATTTTGCTTCTGTTTACTTCAGAAAACATTACAGGATTAAATTCCAAAGGGTGTAAAATCATGTCATGGGATGACAGGAGCATGCACACTTTACACATCTGTCTAAAGCTTTCTCTCCACTATTTCAGCAACAACAGGGATACGGGGAGAGTGCTGGTGCATGGTGTTGAGATCAGCCATGATCATGTTGAATGGTGGAGCAGGTTCAAAGAGCCGAATGGCCTAATCCTGCTCTTATTTTCTGTATTTCTACTTGAAAACAAGATTCTTGTCTCCATTAAGAAAGTTGAAACAGCAATTTCAGATGAATGTGAGTGCCATACATCCCGTGGTAAAACTTCATTGTTATTGTGAATTTAGTTGGTGGATGCCTGGTGAATTATTAATACTGACATCAAAGTATATTCCTTTAAAGTCAGAGGCTTCAATGAAGTCAATTAATTTTCAAGTATTTAAAAAGAGTCAAAACATTAACTGAATTTCTGAACGAGGAGCAACTTAAAATACTGTAAATCACAATAAGTAAAGCAAAATTTTAAATGCAACCAAGTTAATTTCCTTCAGTGATCTCCAATTATTTGAAATTATCATAGCCTGTGCTTTAAGGAAGTAATAAATGATGACAACAACTTATATTAATATAGTGTCCTTCACAACCTCAAAACAACCTAAAGCAAGTTACAGCCTGTGAATTACTTCTGAAGTGTAGTCACTGTTGCAATGTAAAGTCCTGTAACAGCGCTGTGGTCACTGACCTCCCACTGGGAACATTTGAACAATTTAGTCTGAACGCCTGACATTCAGCAAACGCCTACCTGCACCACAACATGCTTAATGCCTTTCCTGGTTAAAATACCACCGGCAAGCATTGACGATTAGCCATATTGTGAGTTTTCTCATACATAATTACAGGTATAGAAGGAAGGTAGGCAGAGTTACTACTCTCAACAGTGATTTCTATTCTGAACCATTCACTTCTCTGTCACATTCTGAAATAGCGGGGAGGAGGTGGCATTGTTGTATTGTCACTGTACCAGCAATTCAGAAACTCAAGGTAATGCTCCAAGGACCTAGTTTCGAATCTCACAACAGATAGTGAATTCGATAAAAATCTGTAGGATTGTTGTAAAAACACATCTGGTTCACTAATACCTTTTAGGGAAGGAAGCCTTCCATCCTTACCTGGTCTGGCCTACATGCAAGTCCAGATCCACTGCAATGTGGTTGATTCTTGAAAACAGATGCCCTCTGAAAATCACTCAGTTCAAGAGCAAATTGGAATGGGCAATAAATGTTGGCCCAGCCAGAAATGTCCGAATTTTCAACGAATTGAAAAATATGTTAACACATGATATATTGTTCGATCCAAACAAGGCCTTTCATTAAAAAAAATTACAAAACTTGCGAATGGATTTTGTGAATATTTACAAATTATTCTGATATTTCGAAATTGTTCTTAAACCTAGCAACTACTGTGAAATGGCGATTGCAATGTCAGCAAACATCATTATGCCTCTTGAAATCAAGTTCTCCCACTGTCTATAGCCACCTCACAATAATTAATTTGCAATGTAAAATCTTAATTACCAAATCATTTCAAAATTATACATAAAAGCACAGCATCAAAGCACAATAGCTCCTCGCAAGAAATAGTTTCAACTCCAAACAGGATGATTTAATATCATCTTCCAAACTATTTGCAAAGAGTACGAAAATGAATTGTACTGCACTGGATAGAAGGAAGGAGCACATTAAAATGGGTCTTCTCAAAAAGAAATTGCTAACTTATTTTCTCTTCACCAATCTACAGAACAATATGATAAATAATATAGCCTTGCATCATCATGTCACTTGAAAGTGATATCATAACAAAAACTACGCATAATACTTTTGGTTTTTCGCAATCCTCCAAAGGATGAGTTTGTGAGGTATCTTTTCTCATTGGGACTAGGCTATTTAATGATATTGTCAGGAATTTGACTAAACTGAATTAGCGATACATTAAATCATAATCTACATTGTAAATTACATCTGGGAAATGGCTCTTTGCAGAAAATGAAAACATAATGTAAAATAAGAGCTACTTTTGCCCCAGATCCTGTGCCAGTCTGGTCCAGGTCCCTCTTTTGCAAAATATTCTGAAATAATTGCAGAGAAAGCATCCTCATGAATTACAGACTAAAAATCTGAAGACTGCAATATTACTGTTGATAAAATATTTCTTAGGTCCATTTAGGAATTATAAATGCTTGTGTCACATGGAAGAATCAAATGGTCAATATGTAAGACCATAAGACATAGCAGCAGACGTAGGCCATTCGGCCCACGGAGTCTGCTCCGCCAATCAATGAGATCATGACTGACCTGATGTGATAATCCTCAACTCCACTTTCCTGCCTTGTCCCCGTAACCCTTAATTCACTTACTTATTATAAATTTGTCTATTGCTATGGGCCAGGGTTTAGAAAACTCCAAAGTATATTATGGAGTTCACCTGACCTCTAACTGTTTATTGATTTTGGCTACGATGAGCATAAGAGCCTGCCTTTCAGGTGTTATTCAACAGAATTCTCTAGGTGCTTTTAATCAGAAAACAAGCTTTATTCTACAGATTTAGTTAACATTTGTAGAACACACACATAAGAATTTTTATCAACTACAACCATAAAGACCCCACACAGCTACAGTAATCTATGCATAATCCTTAATAAATTCCCCTTAACTGTTCCAATTCAATAACAAAATCCAAGTAAAACCAGAAATCCCTTTTCAAAGATTGGCCCAGCACACGGCATTCTTACTGATATAAGACTTGTTAGTGTTACTCTGTTCCCCTTTTTAAACAGCAGGTTTGAATTCCTTCCAGAAAATAATTATCTCTTTTATGTTACCAGTCTGGAACCTTATTTTAGAATGAAGATAGCGAGACACTTTTTTCAACCTGTGCAGTTCAAAAACCAGCCCAAACACAAAGCGAAAGTAAAACTCAAAGAGCCACAGCCCAGCTCCACCCACACAATGACATCACTGAACCCATGTGATAAGACAAAAACATTTCTTAAATAGACACTCCCATGACACTATTACAGTTTTACCTCTACAGGTAAAGACTTACAGAGATTCACGAATCTCCAAGAGAAGAATTGCTCCTCATCTCAGTCTTAAATGGGTGACTCCTTACTCTGAGATTATGCCCTCTGTGAAAATCAACCTCTCAGCATCAACTCTGTCAAGCCCCCTGAGTATCCAATAGTTCTCAATAAGGTCACCTCTCATTTTTCTATACTTCAATGTACAGGCCCAATCTACTCAACCTCTCCTCATAAGAAAATACTTCCATACCCGGGATCAATCTAGTGAACCTTCTCTGGACTGCCTCCAAAGCCAGTATATCTTTCCTTTGGTAAGGGTACCAAATCTGTTCACCGTATTCCAGGTGTCGTCTGACTGGTGCCTTGTATAGTTTGAGAAAAGCTTCCCTATTTTTATACTCCATTTTCTTTGAAGTAAAAGCCAACATTCCATTCACCTTCCCTATTACCTGCTCAACCTGCATGCTAATCTTTTGCCATTTATGAACGAGGACCCCAAAATACCTGTGCTGCAGCTTTCTCCATTTAAATAATATTCAGCATCTTTATTCTTTCCACAAAAAAGCATAACTTCAAATGTTCCTATACTATATTCCATGCTGCCATATATTTTAAAGAAACTGAGAGTAGAATCAATGAAGAGATCTTTTTAAACTAACAAATTCACTTTTCCATCCAAATTCATCCCTGTTTATTGTTCTGTTCACTTAAACAAGTCACAAGACAACAACAGTGCAATAGTTTTAATATTGAGTACTTAGAATCACTTTTGGCACTATTCAAAATGCCTGAATTTCATCGTTGCATTTTGATTAAACACCAGATGATGTTTTTTGATGAAAAACTGAAATAATTAATTTCCCTTATTGATTGATGAGAATATGGCAAATATGTTTAGATGTTTAGGTACAGATACAAAATGATAAGACAAGTGGACTGCTTACATGGAGCACTATGCAATTGTAGAGAGAGAAAATGGTTCTATGTGAAACAAAATGAATTGTGATAACTAATCGTGTTATGAAGAGAGAGAATTGTGTAATTGCAAGTGGCACAGGAAAAGTTAAAACGTTTATTTCAGCAGTCACATTTCTTCAGCTGATGTTTTCCTACTATTTCTCCAATACTGAAAATAAACTCAAGGTTTTAGTCAGCACGTGCAAGATTTTAAAGATGCTCCATATTTCTATCTACATACAATACATATATTAGGGAGCAAACAATGAAGAAAAATCTTCTAAAAATTCATGACCTAAGTAAATGCTCTGGCATGTTTAGCCTGAAAACACTTGGAAATTGGAGCATGAGGTACAGTGGGAAATAACATCTTGACGTCTGCCAGAAAACACCTGCTATAGTTGAAGTGGGAAGGAACATCTGGCAGCTGAAACACACTATAGAAAGAACAATACTATTAACCAGCCTGGATTTACATGCATCAGGCAGAATCACTTACCACGGTCTTCAACAGAGAAGTGGAATACGTCACTTGTTGCATTGTTCCCTTCCTTCAACACATAGCAGATCTTCATGTCATCAACTTCCCCTGGAATACCAACAACGGTTTAGTATTTTAAGGAAGGTGCATTAGGATCTGTTTCTCACATTACTTTTGTTACTACGTTTCCTTCAGTGATCAATGAAATCTGCTTTTAGAGTAGTCATCATGGGACAGTCGGGCATGTAGATAATTGGAATGCTGATTTACATAATGACGGTGCTACTTCGGAACCCTCGTGTAATTTTGAATAAATGCTCTGGAATTGTGAAATGTGCCACAGCAGGAGGCACTGATTGGAAACCTGGATTTGTGACAAAGAGCAGGTGGGAAAGAAGTTAAGAAAACCAGAAGGCATCTAACCCAGGGTCACACTTGTGTGCTCCTTAACAGCTGTTTAAGAACACAGCAGGAAACACAATGATTCTTTTGAATCCAACATTATGAATTGATTTTGCAAAATGGAAATTTCATCAGCTTTCCCTCCAAAAGGCACATATTCTTAACCAGCAACATCCCACCACAGAAACACTGTCAAAGCCCATCAATTTAAGTGTGGGGAAAAGTTACAATGAAATAAGCAAACGCTTAGTTAAAGCAGATTTTTAACCTGCCTTTGTAGCCTTTCAAGCTATTTTGAATCTGATTTGTAATTTAATATTCTAATCATGCTCTGGATTCACGGAGTGATTTTGCAGAGGCAAACATTTGAGACACCTAGGTAGCTTAAGAGAGTTCATTTAGTAGACTTGATGTTCAACATATCCAACCAATCAGAGCGGTAATCAAAGCTTTAGGAACATTTACCGACAAATATCAGCAGGTCGCAGTTTCTGTGGTAAAAACAGGAAAATTAATATTTTAAGTGCAAACCTTTTGGCTAGTCTAGCTCAGGATCATCAGCCTCCGGACTTATCTGGCAGCATATTATTGATGCCACCCCCCCTCCCCGACCTACACAAATAGGAAAAAGCCAATAATTCTGGATAATGCTCTGTTGCTTTATGTGGGCTGTGTGCAGACCCAAGAGAAGTTGGATAATGACCATTAGATCTTCTTGTATTGATAGCATATCACTATCTGATAAACTGCACACCCCCAATACTTATTTTAAAGGAATAGTGACTTGGGTACTTTTGGGACTCTGATATGACTGAGGTCCAGGAAAACTCGATTAACATGGCAATCCTTAGCTTAAAGGTGTAAATAAATATTTTTTCATGTTTAACTTGGGAGAAAGACACTTGACCTTAGTCCAGGCATATCAAAAAACTGAAGAGATTATCTGACTGTTGGTAGGCCAAATCTGATGATCATCACTACCCCCCTCCACCTAGCCCAAGTCTACACCTATGTTTAGAGCCAGAGTTTACAGAAGAAGGCAATTTAATCAATCGAGTCCTTGCCAGTGTTTTGCTGAAGCAATCCAAAATTAATCCCATTGCCCTGGTTCCTCTCAATAGCCCCTTTGTGCTTCAGGTATTTTTCCAATTTTTGCTTAAAATGCAATGGTTTTTGTCTCCACCACTCCTGGCGGCAAAACAGTTCATATTCGAACAACTCTCTGTGTAAGAGAAATGTCTCCTAGATTCTCTCTTAACTCTCAGCTAATATTTTAAATTGATGACCTTTCACTTGCCCAATCAGAGTAGTCTTTCCCAATGCACTCAATTTCCTCATTTTAAAAGTTTTTATTAAATCTCCTCTTAACCTTCCTTAATCCAGTGGAAATAGTTCCAGTAATTCCTCATAACTACTGTTCACACCTCTGGCATCTTCCTCGTGAATCTATCCTGTTCACACCTTATGGCTTTTGAGTCTTTTTGATAATGGACCGCCCAGAATTGACACTGTGATCCATAACCGCAACCTCAGAAGAATATATTCTACTACTGCAGTCCCGCACCAACCATTTCTACAGTCTGAGAATCTCTGTTCAGTTTTTTGATAGGCCTTGACTAAGGTCAAGATACTTCTGTTTTTCTCCAAATTAAACATGAAAAATATATATTTTCACCTTTAAGCTAAGGGTTGCCATGTTTTATCATTATTATGCTGAGTTCTAAGTGTTTTACATGCACACCAATAGAAATGAAGTTGAGATTGTCCAAGGTTATTTCACAGAAGGCCTCTTTAGCCAGAATGGAGATAAAACTTTATCAATCAATCAGTAGTGCTAGGTTTCATCCTAGGTTCCAAAAGTAGATGGATGGTATAATAATATACCGTACTGCCCAGTTTCCCCAACCATAAAATTGTAAATGGCACTTGTTGCAATGTAAATATAGATTTTAATTGACATTGTTTTGAGTTGAACTCATTTCTAAGTGCAACATATTTAATAAGTCATTACACAAGGTCATCTCTATTAAGAAGAAAGTGAACATTACTCATATAGCATTACAATACAATTGTGTTGGAAGTCAGGACCAGACTACATTGTACAGCAATTGCTAAACTGTAATATTAGAGTCCCGATTTGCCAGTGCAGACACAATGGGCAGAATTTTGAGCCTGCGTTAGCTGTCAGCGAGAACGGTGACATGGGTAGAAAATACGACGAGAATCAGGAAACATGATTCTTGCTGGCAAGATCGTGATTTCCGATTTTCCAACAGTGACGTAACGGAAGGCCGGGAACCTTGTTAAATACATGAAAATATCGTTAGTGAGGCCTCCCAGGGACTTCCCCCTCACTGAATATTCATTGGTTGCCGGCGTGACATCATTGGGTCTATTTCCAGCAGCTATATAAAAACGAGAACCTGACAACCTCATCTCCAAATGGGGTATTGGAGTTGAGTGCTCAGGTCACCATTACCATCCACAGTGCCAGTCGCACAGGGGCAGCAGAGAGGACACGAGGGACCCAGATAAGTTCAACTAAGAGCTGGCCTTACCGGCGGCCCTTCATAGCTGAAAACTCTAGGTTTAAAGGAATCTGGCTGTTGGTATGCACACAGCGCTTCCAGTGTCCTCCTTGCTGGGCTTGTGCTGATATCACCGCAGAGAGATTGCCCTTCCAGAGTGACAGCTGCAAAGTGGGTGGGAGCTGATGAATCCATAGGTTCAGCACTGGGGGCGACTGTGAGGTCCCTGGGTTGGGTCACATGAGATGCCAGGCTGCATGGGCAGAGTGGGGACTCTAGACAAGAGGTGTTTTCCAGTCTCATGGGATCTAAAGACCCTGACACAGCAGGGAGGATGACTGCAGTGAGAATGAAACCCCACGCAGGCAGCACTGTGAAATCAGAGGGCATGAGATTTCCGGAGGTTCAAGGCCACTGGTTATGGAGACCAAATTGTCAGAGATTAGTGTATGTGTGGCTGACTGTTCAAGTTGGAAGGCTCATTTAATCCACAGCCTTTGAGAGCTGGGGGAATGAGGGTGTCTTCAAATTGCAGTCTTCACATGCATCAGGTGTGCCTTTCCTGCCACAAGGGGAAGCCAACTGCCTAATCAGGTACCTGACCCTTCCTTAACACGTCAAATGTGTCAATTGTCAAAGTCAGCATTGCAATGCTGGAGTGGTATCGGGAACTTGGGATGGAGGGTGTCTCGTGCAGCGGTCACATACAACCATAGGTTGCATTGGTTCACAGATTCCCTTTTGCGGCCTTGTGGAGTCTGTGGACCATGCTTATATAGGTTGCTTTGGATTGCAATCTCTTTTCAGTTACTTAAAAAATCTTTTGTTGCAGTTTTGTTTGCACTTCAGCCATATGATCCTGGCCTATCGGCACCCAGTGTAGAGAGGCAGGGGAGGAAGGGGACCTCCTCGTGAACCTGCTCCTGGGCCTAGCCAAACTTGCCATCAACAAGTTAAGGCAGCTGGCGACCGAGGGGGCGGTCCAACCTGATTGTTTGCCCCTCTACCACGGCTATATTCACGGCCGAGTGTCCCGGAGGAGGGAGCATGCATTGACCACCGGCACCCTTGAGGCCTTCCATGCCCGTGGTGCAATATTGACCTCTTTAATCGCATTTTAGTCTGATGTTTTAAGTTTCATTTGTGATTTGCTTTTTGTTTAAGGCAGTACCCCTTTAAGGGACTGTCCTTTTCATTTGCCCCTCAGTTTACTTGATTATTTGTGTTGACCCAAGATAGCTGGAAGCCTGGCCTCCAAGACTTACAACTCCAAGGCTCATACAAAACAGGAGTGAGACAGATGCTTGGGCCCCCAAGCAAGGCGTTACGATGAATTCGCTCAGCAGTCACCCCGTTCAAGGCATGATGGGAGGCAATGTGTTGTTTCCCCACATTAGAACAGATACCTTGAATGCACTCAACTGCCCTCACTCCTTGCCCTGGGAGACAGGAGAGGACACAGGGACCGCTGAGGCTCTCAAGGGTCAAAACACTTCATTCAGGTGGAGTGAGAGGGTCAACTGTGGGGAAGTGCTAATGTGTGACAGGGGAGGGAGTGAAAGACACACATATAGGGGATGGGGATGGGTGGATGTCCCAGATCTTGAGGGAGGCACAGGGTCAGGGCATTGTCTGGACTCCTCATTTCTCACTTTGATGTTCTCTTCTTTTCAGTAAGAAGTCTTACAACACCAGGTTAAAGTCCAACAGGTTTGTTTCAAATCACTAGCTTTCGGAGCACAGCTCCTTCCTCAGGTGAATGAAGAGGTGGGTTCCAGAAACATATATATATAGACAAAGTCAATGATGCAAGACGATACTTTGAATGCGAGTCTTTGCAGGTAATTAAGTCTTTACAGGTCCAGACAGAGCAACTGGAGCTCCGTCATCACAAAGTGGCACTTGGACATCACAAAGATTGTCCATTTGGACATCACAAAGATCACCTGTGTGGAAGGCTTCAGGCTGCACTCCTGCCAATCCTCTTCTTTTCGGTTGCCCGGGGGTCCCTGGGCTCCGGGTGCCCGGTCGCCTTGGGTCCTCTATAGGATAGAGGGGCAGCAGGAGCTCCGCGTCCTCTGGTGCTGACACTCGTGGATTCCCACAAGCACATGTACCATGCAGCTGAAGACCTGCACCATGGAGCTCGTATCTCAGGGAGGTCATGAGCTAAATTATGAAGCAGACATCCCCTGTCATGGAGTTCATGTCCTGCGCCACGGTCTCCATTGAGGATGCCACCTTCACAGTGTTGGCCTCATTGCATTGGAAAGACAGCGTCATTTCCTCGGACAGAAGATGATGGGTCTCCTCCAGTCAACCTTGCAGTCCGAGGAGGAATGCTGTCATCCCTTCCTGATGCTCGAGACACTAACTTTGCAGCTCCAGAAACTCTGGGATGGCCATACTTAGGGGCATGTCATCAACCTGTGCTTCAGCAGAGTACTGGGCACCAGCATCCGTCCGAGTGCCGGATCCCTGGGGCATTCCTTCCTCAGCCTGCTGTGGATCTTCAGCCGTCAGGTGCTCACCAGTGAGTGAGCCAGAAGCCCGACTGCTATTTAATCCCACTGAGGTTCGAGTATCTCCGCTGGTGGAGGGTGCTGGTGACAGGTGTGAGGCCTCTTCTCTGAGATGTCTGCCTCAGAGCTGCTCGAGTCCGTGGTGTTCAGGGGCCGTAAGGATAGTCCTGGCTGGTCTGTTGATTGACCTGCAATGGAAAGGAGATGATATTAGTGTGGGACAGGGGAAAACTGATAGAAAAGATCACTCTCGTAAGGCTTGTGCCATGGCTAGATGTGTTGACGGTTCTCACTTGTATCTTTGCCACTTACGTCGCCCTCTGCACAGGAACAGTCCTGCTCCTCGCCAGCAAGCTCAAGGGCTCATTCCTCAAATCGGTTAGGGTCTTGAATTCTGGCATCATTCTGGCCAGCTATGCCAACTCATGTCTGTTGTCCTCAAGTTTGTCCTGTAATGAGACAGATGGGAAGAGTATAGGTGGGAGTCATGCTACGTCAGATGGGGATGACGTGGGAGGTGAGTGTGGCAGCAGGCATTTGAGGAGCACCAGAGTTACTGGGGGAATAGGGGGTGGGGTGGGGGGGGGAGTGGGAAGAGTTGGCATGACAATTGCTGTGACCTCACGAGGTGGGAGGGAGTGAGTTTACCGTGGAGGTGTGAAGGCTGTGTTAAGGGATGCTGAGAGAGACACGAGGAGGTGGACTTACCCTGCTTGCACAAAGAAGGTAAATCTTCTTACGACACTCCTGCCCCATCCTCTTTTGCCGTGAGATGGCGCTGAAGACCGCGGCTACAGCCTCCCACGTGGGGTTGGTCACTTTGCTGGATTCACGGTTGCCCGCTTGTGGGTTGAGGGTTTTCCGCCTTTACTCGATCCCATCGATACGTTTGCTGAGGGCACCCTCTGTAAATTTGGCGCAGTCTTTCTATCAGCTGTCCCTCCAATTGTATTTGGAACAAGTGCTGGGGAGGCGTTTAAAAGGTGTGCCCCACTGATTACAGAGATTAAGTTTTCCCATGGTGAGCATATCAGAGGCAAGTCGCCATGAGCACGCCATGATTCACATGGAGAAAATAAATTGTTATAAGAGGCTGAATATATGGCAGCGGGATTCTCCCTGTTATTCTTTTTTTTAAATCTTTTTATTGGCATTTTCAAAATTTATAAACAATTATGTACATTGTTAGCCGTGATTATTCACTGTACAATACAGAAAAGGTTGTCTTTTCCTTCCCTTAATTTCCCCTATTTAAATTCTGCCGCCCTCTGGCTTGGCATGTGGTCCTCCCCCCCCCCCCCCCCTTGTTGTTTCCCCTGTGTAAGAGGGGGGTGTTGCCCCTTCCTCCCATGTTGTTCCTTTTGTGCCCCTCCAGCCTTTTCTTCTCTCCACCCCACCCCCCTACCCCCGCATTGCTCGCTCCTGTTCAGTCTTTTTTTCTCTCCCTTTTCTTTCTAACTTTCCCGCTTCCCCATCTTATTCGTTGAACAGGTTTTGGAACAGGCTGACAAACTGTGCCATGCATTTAGGAAGCTTTCCTCCGACCCTTGGATGGCATACTTAATCTTCTCCAGGTGGAGAAATTCCGAAAAGTCTGCAAGCCAGTCTGCAGCTGTGGGTGGTGCTGCTGATCGCCAGCCGAGCAGGATTCTTCGTCGTGCGATTAGGAAAGCGAAAGCTAAGGTGTCAGCCCTCCTCCCCATGTGTAGTTCTAGCTGCTCTGATACCCCGAAGATTGCCACATTTGGGCATGGCTTCACCCTCACCCCCAAAACCTTGGACATTGCCTCGTTGAAGGCTGTCCAGAACCCAGCCAGTTTGTGGGTGTGGTTGGCCGGGCTCCTCTGGCACCGTTCACATATGTCCTCCAAGTCCAGGAAGAACCTTCACATTCATGTTCTGGTCAGGTGTGCTCTGTGCACCACTTTGAGCTGCATGAGGCTGAGCCTTGCACAGGAGGAGGTGGAGTTAGCCCTGCTCAGTGCCTCGCTTCAGAGTCCCCACCCCAATTCTGTCCCCAGTTCGTCCTCCCATTTCTGTCTGGTCTCGTCCAGTGTTCGGGCTCTGTCCAGCAGCTGCCCATACATTTTCCCACAGAGTCCCCCTTCTTTACTGTCTGTGTTTATCAGGTCCTCTACTGTCTCTTTGCGGAGGAAGTGCTTTATTTGCAGGTGTCTCATTTCCTGTCCTGTCAGCAGTTCCCATTTCTCCGTCAGTTCGTCCAGTATCGCTAGTTTGTGCCCTACGTAAAAGTCCCTAACTATCAGTGTGCCCCCGTTCCGTCTCCATTTCCTAAAGGTCGCTATGGGGGGGGGGGGGGGGGATTTGTGATTGCCGCAGATGGGGGACATCCTAGTCAGCCCAAAGTGCTGCCTTAATTGGGTCCACATTTTCAGTGTGTCCAGTACCACTGGGCTTGATGTGTATTTTGCCGAGGGGGATGGAGTGCTACTGTAGCCAAGGCCCGGAGAGTTGTCCCCTTGCAGGAGGCCTCCACCATCCACACCCACTCTGAGTTGGGTTCGTTTACCAATCCCCTCACTCATTCCGCCGTTGCTGCCCAGTGATAGTACTGCAGGTTTGGTAATGCCAGGCCACCCTTGATTTTCCTCCTTTGCAATGTCGGTTTAGGAAGTCTTGGGTTCTTACCCCCTTACCCCCATCCCCCCACACACACACAAATGCCATAATTAAGCAGTCTATGTTTTGGAAAAAGGCCTTGGGGATGAAGATCAATATGGATCTAAACAGGAAGAGGAACCTCGGAAGCATGTTCATCTTGATCGTCTGTACTCTCCCCACCAGGGAGAGTGGGCGTGCGCCCAACCTCTGTAGGTCCTTTTTAACTTCCTCCACCAGGCTGGTCAGGTTCCATTTGTGGATCTGTGTCCAGTCTCTGGCTATTTGGATCCTCAGGTATCGGAATCTGTTCTGGGCTGTATTAAACGGGAGTCCCTCCAGCTCTGCCCCTCCTCCGTTTGTGTTCACTGGGAATGCCTCACTTCTGCCCAGGTTGAGTTGGTTCAATCCGAGAAGGTTCCAAACTCTTTCAGGACCTGCATGATTGCCTTCAGTCCTTCTTGCGGCTTCGAGACATACAGGAGCAGGTCATCCGCATAGACTGAGACTCTATGCTCTCTGGATGCCCTTCCAGCTTGTCGCATCCCACAGGGCTATTGCCAGGGGTTCGATTGCTAGTGCAAACAAGAGCGGGGATAATGGGCATCCTTGCTTTGTGCCTCTTTGTAGCTGGATGTATTCAGAGCTGGTGGTGTTGGTTCGAACACTCGCCTTGGGAACGTTGCACAGGAGTCTCACCCAGGCGGTGAATCCCGCTCCTTGCCCAAACCATTCCAGTATCTCGAGGAGGTACTTCCATTTGACTCTGTCGGAGGCCTTTTCTGCATCCAGTGAGAAGATCACCTCTGGTGTTCTCTCCCCGGGGGGGGCCGAACATGTCCCTTCGGTGTGGGGCCAGGGCTGGTGCAAATATTTTATAGAAGTCCGCCGGGAACCCGTCGGGTCCCGGTGCCTTCTCCGCCTGCATGGAGTTGATGCTCTCCGTGATTTCTCCCAGATCTATTGGTGCTTCCAGCCCCCTCCATCTGTCTTCCCCACGACTGGTAGTTCCAATCCATGAAGGAACTGTTTCATCCCCGCGTCCCCGTCGGGAGGCTCGGAGGTGTACAGCCCTCGGTAGAAGGTCTCAAATGCTTGATTGACCTCTTTTGGTTCTGCTACCAATTTGCCTCTGTTATTCTTGACTTGCGCTATTTCCCTCATGGCTGCCTGCTTTCTCAACTAGTGAGCATGTGGCAGCCAGCCTTGTCCCCATGTTCATCGAAGGTCCCCCGTGTCTGGCAGAGTTGGTGCACTGCTTTCCTGATGGATAGCAGGTTAAAATCCATTTGTAGCTTTTTCCTCTCCACCAGCAGCTCTACGGTCGGGGCCTCGGAGTACTTTGTGTTGACCTCCAGAATGGAGTCAACCAGCTGCTGCCTTGCCGCCCTCTCTTCCTTATCTCTGCACACCTTGTAGGCTATGATCTCTCCTCTAATCACGACCTTCAGTGCCTCCCATGGAGGGTGAGGCCTTCCCATTCTGGTCATTATTAACGTAATCGCCTATGGCCCGCAATGTTTTTCTGGCTCACTGTTATTCTGACCAGAACGGACACTTGAAAAAAAATTAAAAGATTCCGCCCAAAGTGCCATAAACTTACTATAATTCTATTTTATCTAAACAATGAGTACAATTTTGTGCTATTTTTAATGTCTGATTTGCTAATAAAGTTTACCAATAGATTTGCAATACTGCTCATATTCCTTCATTATATAATTTTCATATATAATACACAAATTAAATTCTTAACATTGAACATTTAGTAGGAAGCTGAACGTAGATCCAGAATTGGAAGATATTAGGTCTTTATTCTCATTCTGAAGATTTTGCTACTAAAATCCAATAAAATGCAGAAAAAAGTAACATTGTGTTCAAGAAAAATACAATGCACCTGAAAGCAATCAGAGCAATAGTCAGTATGACAGGAAAGGAATCTTACCTTGAGTGAATCCAATAACGCTCTCATTTCCTTTGCCCATGTGGATAAGGTATCCATGTTCTGGACCTTCCAGGATCTTGAACCTTAAAGCACTGTGCACACTGTCACGATCTTCAGCTTTTAATGCTTTGCTTGTAATCATAAACCCCACATGTCCTGTGGCGAGCCCACGAAGAGTGGGGGCACCTTTATTTACAATAATCTGAGGCACTCCGTTGTCCACCGGCATTGTCCGTATTTTCATCATCTGTGATTTTCGAGTTTCAAAGACTGTATCTGGGAAGACATAGAAGTCTGTGTGTGTGCCATCAGTCACCGTAAAAGAAAAGCTATCCTCAGAAAATTCCATCCCATCGTGCTTGTAACTGATGAGGTTCTCATTCAAGTCCTGCTTCGTAAAAGATGTGACAGACGTAGTGCGGTTGAATAGCAGCTGTCCATGAACTGGAACTTGCGTCACAGTAAATCGCAGCAAGCGATCAGGGGTGTCTCTGTCTTCAACAGTCAATTCAAATGGGGTAATTAGTTTTACTTCTCCTTCATTCACCATCAAGTCATGGAAAGTAAGGACTGGTTTTTTGTTGTCAACGTCACTGATGGAGATTCTGAAAGTGCGAAATACGGGGTTGTAGCCATCCGTGACTTCAAATTCGAAACTGTCCATTTTCACCTCATCATCAGACGTGTGTATGTAGTAAACTTTGTTACCAGCTAACTGAAGCTGTGAGAATGTCGTGATAGGTACTCCTGGCTGGTCTGTGCATTCCAGATGACCTCGAACAGGTGCTCGGGTAATACTGAAAAGCAGGTTTTCATCTGGGCTATTCAGGTCAGTGGTGCTCAATAAGTCTGTTGTCAGAGTTACTTTTCCACCTTCCTTTAGAGAGACTCCTTTACTGACCACATCAGGGAAGATCATATCAATACCTCCAATAGAAATATAAAAATAACGATCAATAAGTGGATTAATGCCATCTGTTACATCAAACTTGATGAGATCGCGAATGCCTTCCTGGCCAGTGTGTGTATACTGAATAAAATTCTTGTCAATATCATCCTGGGTGAAGTTCATTCCTACTGTAATGTTTTCAAAGTTGCCTGGAGGGAGAAGACACTGCAAGAGCCCTTGATTTGGCCCATAACGTATAACGTACACAAGTGTCTTGTCTTCAGAATCCAGGTCTGTAGCTTTAAGAATTCTGTTATTTATTGTTTTTGTCTCCCCAATCTCAATTTCAAGTCCATCATTTATGGTCATTCTTGGAGTCTCATCATCAAGTGGAATGACCATTATAATTACTGTTTTTTCAACACTGTACTTCCCATCAGTAAGTCGAATGTCAAAACTGTCTTCCTGGGTTTCAGAGTCATCGTGCTCATAAACAATGCTGGAGCCCTCTCTGATGTGATCCAAAGTAAAGCTCTTGACAAGGACAGTCCCTGTAGCAAGCTGATTTACTATCTGACCATGCTTTGGTGGTTTAACGATAGAGAAAGTCAAGTCATTGGCCGGGATGTCGGCATCTGCAGCATTGAGAATTGGAGTGTCAATAACAAGACTCATACCTTCCATTACCACAAACTCCCTCATGAAAATGTCCGGCTTTTCATCATTTGCCGGGATTATCACAATAGGAAAAAAGTGCCTCTGTGAGAAGTTAATTCCATCAGAGCAGCGGAAAGTAAACCTATCTTCCACTGGTTCAACAGTTTTGTGAATGCTCTGAACATAATTAATATGTCCTTGACGTACCTCTTTAAAAGTGAAAGCAGTGATGGCAGTTCCTGCGCGAGATGTCTCAGACCCAGGAGCTGGTGAAATGTTCTCCACATAGCCAGAAGTTGGTTGGACGATAATAGTACAGAGAATATCATCATCGGGGGTATCAAAATCTTCGGCTTTCACATTTTCCAGTGATATTGCATTTTTATTACCTTCAACGACAGTAAACTGTTTTCCTACAATAACCTCTGGAGCCTGGCTGTCAACAGGAAGGATGGTCACCTGCACACGAACACCTTGCACTTTATTCCCTCCGATGTTCCATTCATCAGACATATCAGTCAGAGTCAAATTAAAAGAATCTTCCCTTTTCTGCAGTCCTATTTCACCATTTGTGTGAGTATAAATCACAGCCCCGTTGATGATGTCTTGTTGTGTAAACCTTTCAGAGGGGATTCCGTTAACCAAGATGTGGCCCAGTTTTGGTTGGTCCTCAACAATGAAAGTCAATCTAAGATCATCTGTGTCTTCATCGGTCCCTTGGATGACATTGGTTGTTATTTCGGTGGCTCCATTTTCCAACACATCCAGGTAAGATCCAATAGTTCCGGCCGGCAGCATGATTGTTGGCACTTCATCATCAACTGGACGGACTGTTACTTTAACACTGATCGTAACTGTATGGACTCCATCACTCACGTCAATTTTCAGAGAGTCACCAGTGGACTCATCCCCATTGTGCAGGTAGGTAATTTTCCCATCACTTATATCATTTAAATTAAATGCTTCGCCTTCAGTGATACCCACCGCTGCATATTGCAACTGGCCATGCTTCGGAGGCTGAGAGAGGGTGAATGTTATCTGGGGTCCATCGGTGTCTGGATCGGTGGCGTCCAGTTCAGCGCTGGTAATTAGATAGGTGTCCCTTTCAAACATTACGAAGCCGGTGTTGGTTATTTGGGGCGGCTTGTTGTCGACCGGCTGCAGGAAGATGGTGCACGTCCCCTCCACGTTGTTGCCAGCCGTGTCCTCCACGGTGAAGTCGAACTGGACCACATGGGGGGTGATGCCCAGCTCCACGTCCGGGGGGCGGTAGGCAACTTTGTGGTGGTTGACCTGGGCCTGGGTGAACTCCATCACCAGGGTGGCGGGGCTCTCGGTCAGCACGATGTTGCCCATCTGCACCGGGTTGTTCTCGTCGGTGTCAGTGGGGGGCCGGGTGACGGTGTACTTGAGGTCGCGGTCGTCCGAGTCGAGGTCGGTGTAGCGCAGGAACTTCCGGCGGAAGTGCGTCAGGCGGTACTCCTCGACCACCATCTGCAGCGAACTGCCCGGGTGCAGCTCGGGCGGGATGTCGTCCACCGGCTGGATCTTGATGACGAAGGTGTGCTGTCCCGACTGGTTGGGGGGGTCGTTGTCGTCCTGCACGCGGAACACGAAGCGGTCCATGACGGCGGCGGCGCTGTGCGGCCCCACGTGCCGGTAGAAGAGGCGGCCGTCGGCGATGTCCTGCTGGCTCCACTCCAGCACCACCTTCTCGAAGGCCCCCCCGCCCTCGGGCCGCCGCTGCCACCCGGAGGGGTCGGCGGGCGCCTCGCGCTGCCGCAGCACCAGCTGGCCCAGCGCCGAGAGGGGCGGCTCCACCCGGAAGGCGATGGTCGAGTCCTCCGAGTCGACGTCGGTGGCGCTGAGGGCGAAGGGCGGGATGGGCGCCGCGCTGCGCTCGGCCAGCGCCAGGCCCGTGTTGGCGTTGAGGACGGGCGCCTCGTCGTCGGTGGGCACGATGGTGATGGGGAAGAGGAACTCGACGCGGTGCGCGCCGTCCGTCATGCGGAAGACGATGTTGTCGCTGTGCGTGTCGCTGCCGTCGTGCTGGTACAGCACCAGGCCGGCGTCCAGGTCGGCGGCCGTGAAGAACTTGGCGCCGCGCGAGCCCAGCACCGTCAGCTGGCCGTGCCGCAGGCCGTCCAGCACGCTGACCCGCACCTCGGCCAGGTTGTCCTCGTCGCTCAGCTGCAGGCTGTGGCGGCTGGACAGGGCCCGCGACTGGCCCTCGTACAGCAGCTGCCCGCCGTTGCGGCTGACCACCGGCGCCAGCGTGTTCATGGGCTTGACCACCACCATGAAGGCGAAGGGGTCCGAGGCGGCGCCCTCGGTGTCCACCACCTCCAGCTCCAGCTGGAAGATGCGCTCGGCGTCCGAGTCGGCGGGCGGCGGGCGGAAGGCGATGCGCAGCTCCCGCAGCTCGCGCTGGTAGAAGGAGGTGAGCGGCAGGCTCCGGTCGTCGGTGCTGACCACGCTGACCCCCTGGGCGGCCAGCTGCGCGGCCGGCGTGGTGATGTTGAAGATCAGCTCGTCCGCCTCCGACTCGGCGTCCTCGGCCGCCAGCATGTCGGGCGTGATGGCGGTCAGCACGAACTGGTCCACCTCCATCATCATCATGGCCACGAAGCTGGGCTTGGGCGGCGTGTTGGGGGCGCCCTCCCGGATCCGCACCATCACCTGGAAGTACTCCTGCTTCAGCACGTTGCCGCGGGCGTCCTGCAGCTCGGCCACCATGGGGATGTGGTCGCGGTCGGGCGAGCGGCCGGCCGCAGTGTGCCGGTAGCGGGTGTCGGAGCGCAGGAACTCCTCGCAGTCGGCCATCCGCCCGCCCGGCCGCTCGGGCAGCAGGCGCCCGTAGCGGGGCAGCCCGCCGGCGCCGCTCAGCGCGCCCACCCGGCAGCGCTCCCAGCTCGGGTTGTAGGCGAACTCCAGCACCTTGCGGTCCATGGCGTTGCTGGTGCCCAGCAGCTTGTCCACGCTCAGCGGCACGTTGCGGGTGACGATCTCCAGCTGGGTGAAGACCACCTCGACCTCCAGCACGAAGGGCAAGATCACCGTCTCCTCCAGGCTGTCGTAGCGCAGCTGCAGCTTGACCCGGTCGCGGGACGGGCTCCGGGCGCCAAAGTGCGAGTACTTCACCTCGTCCCCGCCGAAGTCGCAGGAGAACTTCTTGGGCGTCAGCTGGCCCGGCCTCTGGGACAGCGGGTCGTTGCCCAGCACCGTGACCGTGCACCTGTCGCCCGGCTGCACCTGGATGACCAGGTCGTGGATGGGGTCGAGGTCCACCGAGCGGCCGAAGGGCACACGGATGCCATTGTTGGCCACAAGGATCGAGTCTTCGGACAGTCCCGAGTTGAACGCGTAGTAAAGATCCACGCTGTCTAGGCTCTCCTGCCCTGATGTGCTACCTGTCACTGTCAGAGCCAACAACAGCAGCAGCTTGGCCACAGATCCACACAAGCTGCAAAACTCACTGGCCCTTCTCCGCTGCAAACTTTCCATGATCTTAACTTTCTTTTCGAAAAGATTTATTTTCATCCACTCAGTTTCCAAGGAAGAGTCGAATATAAAAAAAGGTGATAATTCTCTTATTCCTTCTTCTTGCTGTTGTTCAGTACCAGGTTTGCAGCCACACTCTCTTGTGCCTCTTTCAGTGGCGACATCAAACTCCCACTGCACCGAGCTGGAGCCCAGTCTCCGGCTATAAACTCCCTCAGCTTGGACTAACCTGTCTGCGGAAGTACCGCCCCGCTGCCGGCGCCGATTGGCGATCAATCAGATCCCAGCCCCACCGCTCCTTGTTGCCCCTCTTTCCGGCCGGTGGGTGGTCAGGTAAACTGTCAATTAGGTGACGTCTTGCAAAAAGGGTCTCCTCCCTACCCACCACCCCGCAATCCTCTTGTCTGGGAACAGACCCCCACCGTTCCGCAAACGGCGGAGCCAGTGGGGAGAGCAGTGCTCGGGGAAAGGGCGACAGAACAAATAGAGGGAGGAGGAAGAGAGAAAAGTTAGATTGTGTGTCTATTTTGGGGGGGGGGGGGGGGTTGGTGCGGAAGCACAAAGAAAAGCTGCAAGAAATTGATATCTTTAAAGATTGGGGGGGGGGGAAATTGAGGAGGCAAACAGTAAAACTCGGTGGATTGCTGTTATTAAAAAGAGGAAAGTGTGTTTGATTGTATGTGTGTGTGTGGGGGGGGGGGGGGGGGGGGATTGAGAGCGAGGAAGAACACAAACTAGTTGGAATGCCAAGGCAAGAGTGAAAAACATAAAAATGATGTTTGGAATCATTCTTTATTTTAATCCAGAAGCTTCGATCCCTGTTTTAAAAGTGAATCCACTTGTACACCCGGCGAACGCTGCTGAGGCTACACTTCAGGAATGAGCGAGTGGCGGGAGCGGCTGAGACGATTCCGTGTTTGTTTATTTATTACTGGCTTGTTTCTTCTCACAATCTCTTTTAACCTAATGGCTTGTATCTTTTCATTGATCGGGCGGGATATGCTTCTGTGTTCAGCATTACGCTTACAAACAACTGGCTGTTATCGATTGGCCACATGAGTGGAGGACAAGCTGTAACTGCGATCGCCCGTGCATAGTAACTTAATGAGTCCATTCAAGTATGGGATTGTTTCCACTATTTTACGAAATGTTTTCATTCAGAACTCTTTACCGCATCTATTTGAAGCGGGTTGCCGCCCGCGAACATTTCCCAAACTGTCCTTCACCTATAACGGAAGACTGGCTGCATGCACCCTTATGATTATTCATACATTCCCATTGGAGAGGTCCCGGGAATGTCTGTCGGAAATAAAAAATAGGAACAACACTCGCGCGCAAGGAAAGCCGAGAGGGAGCTGTGAACTGCACCGCTTCATGTGTGAACTGCACAGCTGCCTGACTGGGGGCTCTGAACTGGCAGTTCCTCCTTAATCCCACTTCCATTCAGTGAACTAAGGAAAAACAAAACAGCTATATTGAAAGGGGGCAGATGAAAGTTATGCAGATAATTATTCAGGGTTCCAGTTGCAATTATTTAACCCTTTCGCGTGTCAGCCTTTCAATACGAAGTCTTACAACACCAGGTTAAAGTCCAACAGCTTTAACCTGGTGTTGTAAGACTTCGTACTGTGCTCACCCCAGTCCAACGCCGGCATCTCCACATCAGTCTTTCAAGTAAGGCTTCGAACCTCTTATCCACTTCCTTCTGTTTGACGTCGACTTTTTAGTGGTAAATTAATCCGATTCCCCCCCCCCCCCCCCCCCCCCGGCAATTCCTGTTCCAAACCCGTTGGGCACTTTTAAAATGTAATCGTATAATCGAAAATACTTGTTGAATTCTTTTCCTCCAAATACAATCTGGATCAACAAATAGTTTGCAATTTAGCTTGCACAATATTTAAAGCACAAAAGCAGCTCTCTAGTCCACATCAACCACCTCTCAATTTACTTCATCTCACTTTATCAACATACCTACTCTCTTTTCCCTCGTGCGTTTATCTTAACTACACTCGGCATCCGATTTTGTCCTCTCATGCCTCTGTCAATTACATTGGACCATTTTTTCTCTTAATTTTGTGGCTGACCATTAATTAATGTACAGCAGGGTTTTTCAAACTCAGGGTCGCAACCTGCAGGTGGGTCACAGGAGGGCGTTGGGAGGGTGGCAGAGCGTTTGGTTGTGGCATTCCAGATTGCGGGAAGAAGTCCGCAACAGCCGTGACCAGTTATTAAGATTGCCAGCTGCGGGCAGTCCCCGATTGGTTACGGTGTTTGAAGGGGCTGGGCTGGGCTCTGGTCACAGCGCATGCGTGGGGGGCTTGGAGACAAAGGTTAACGGGCGGCCACGTGGGCCCGCGATGCAAGCAGTGGTGGCTCCAGCTTAGCGCTTCACTCTGGTGCTCGCCCTCAGTGTGCTACTTCTGTGGTCAAGCTGTTTAACGGCCGAAACAACGTCCGCTTGCGCTCCCACGATGTGAAGTACTGGTCGTGAAGTGGTCAGCAGTCTGACGGGTGGATGCTGCTACTGGACAGTGAAACGGAAGCCAGGTCAGTTTTGTCGGCGAGGAATGCTGATCAAACGAGGCCAGTCAATACGGCTGACACATGTCAACACTTGAAAAAACCTCCAGTCATCACTTTGAGGCCCCACTCTGGAAACTAGGATGCAAGTGCTTTTGGTGAGAATGGAGCTGGAGATTTGCTGGATGTTTGGTAGTGCAATGCAGCTGAACCAGTAAGAATTATTGTGACATTGTATGTGTTTGCAAATGTGGTAGTCACCACTGTTGTATTATATTGTATATACTGCACTGCATACGAGGGCATTACAGTAAGGCTCCTGTACTACAGTTACGGGGGTTGATCCCTTAAATGTGTGTGCTCTCCGAACTGCAGCCATTTCGGCAGCAGCTGTAGGAGGCCACACATCTCTGTAATAAAGCCTCGATTACTCTCTACTCTCGTCTTGTCGTAATTGATAGTGCATCAATTTATTACACAGAGATTTTACAAAGATGGATCTCCGCATCAAGCCAGATCGCCTGCAGCCGCATCCTCAAGCAGACAATGGCAAAAAGGACTTTGCACATTGGCTAGCATTGAAGTATACATCGGATCTGCGACAGATCCAATCACAGAAGCTCCAGATTCTGTACAGGCGGCTGAGCTCCGATGTCTTTCCCCTCATCCAGGACGCGCCTACCTACGCAGAGGCCATGGCAGTACTGAAGGAGAACTACGTTCAGCAGACCAACAAGATCTACGCCAGGCACCTGTCCACGCGGCACCAACTTCCCGGTGAGTCTGTGGAATGTTTCTGGCGTGCCCTGCTCGCCCTGGTGAGTGACTGTGATTGCCAGGCCGTTTCGGCCGCTGAACATTTTAACCTGCTAATGAGAGACGCGTTCATTACGGGCATAGGGTCGGCCTACATCCGCCACCACCTCTTAGAAGGGGCTATGCTTACCTCGCGGCGACCAAGAAACGCGCTCTCGCTCACAGTCGCCTCACGCAATATACAGGCGTATGCCCCCAACCGCACGGCCCACCCCTCCTGGGCATCGTGGAACCCGCCAGCAGCCACCCCATCGTGGACCCCATCATCGACCGCCCCCAGCTAACCCTGCGCCGCGCGGCAGCCAACCAACCCCGGGGGACCCAAGTGCTACTTCTGCGGACAGACAAAGCACCCCCGGCAGTGCTGCCCGGCGCGGAGCGCACTCTGCAAGGCCTGCGGTAAGAAAGAGCATTTCGCTGCAGTGTGCCAGGCCTGCTCAATTGCCGCTATTGTCCCTGCACCCCCCGCGTGCGGCCAGTGGGCTCCGCCATCTTCCTTGCCTCAGGCCACGTGTGGCCCGTGGGTACCGCCATCTTGCTTGCCTCACAACCAATGGGTGGATCTATCTTGCCTGCCCCAGGACACGTGCGGCCTGAGGGCGCCGCCACCTTGCCTGCCTCAGGACATGTGCGGCCCTTGGGCGCTGCCATCTTCCCTACCTCAGCACCCCTGCCCGTCTGGCATCTCATCGGGCCGCTCATCGCCTACGACCAGCCGCGTCTCGCCTCCGTCATGATCGACCAGTCCCGACCGCACAACCTCGCGACCGCGTCGACAAAGGTGAAGGTCAACGGGCATGAGATATCCTGCCTTCTGGACTCCGGGAGCACTGAGAGCTTCATCCAACCCGATACGGTAAGGCGCTGCTCCCTTGCGGTACACCCCATTAACCAAAGAATCTCCCTGGCCTCCGGATCCCACTCCGTGGTGATCCGGGGGTACTGCATCCACACCCTCACCATCCAGGACATAGAGTTCAGCGGCTTCCGCCGCTACGTCCTCCCCAACCTCTGCGCTGCCTTGCTACTCGGCCTGGACTTCCCGTGCAACCTCCAGAGCCTAACCCTGAAATTTGGCGGGCCCCGACCACCCCCTACTGTATGCGGCCTCACGACCCTTAAGGTCGACCCGCCTTCCCTGTTTGCAAACCTCACTCTGGATTGCAAACCCGTCGCCACCAGGAGCAGACGGTACAGCGCCCAGGACAGGACCTTCATCAGGTCTGAGGTCCAGCGGCTGCTGCGGGAAGATATCGAGGCCAGCAACAGCCACTGGAGAGCCCAAGTGGTAGTGGTGAAAATGGGGAGACAAACAGGATGGTCGTTGACTGCAGTCAACGGTACACGCAGCTCGACGCGTACCCCCGCCCACGCATATCTGATATGGTCAATCAGATTGCACGGTACCGGGTCTTCTCGACAGTGGACCTGAAATCTGCCCACCACCAGCTCCCTATTCGCAAGGCGGACCGTGTTTGAAGCGGAAGGCCGCCTTTACCATTTCCTTAGGGTTCCCTTCGGCCTCACTAACGGGGTCTCAGTCTTCCAATGGGAGATGGACCGAATGGTTGACCGGTACGGACTGCGGGCCACTTTCCCGTACTTGGATAACGTCACCATCTGCGGCCACGACCAGCAGGACCACGACGCTAACCTTTCCAAATTTCTCCACACTGCCAAACTCCTCAACCGAACCTACAACAAGGAGAAGTGTGTGTTCAGCACAAACCGATTAGCCATCCTCGGCTCTGTGGTTCAGAACGGAGTTCTAGGGCCCGACCCAGATCGCATGCGCCCTCTCATGGATCTCCCCCTTCCCCACTGCCCCAAGGCCCTCAAATGATGCCTGGGCTTCTTTTCGTACTATGCCCAGTGGGTCCCTAACTATGCGGACAAGGCCCGCCCACTCATCCACTCCACCGGTTTCCCACTGAAGGCCGAGGCTCACCAGGCCTTCAACCGTATCAAGGCCGACATCGCCAAGGCCGTGATGCACGTGGTCGACGAGACACTCCCCTTCCAAGTCGAGAGTGATGCATCAGACGTCGCTCTGGTCGCCACCCTCAACCAGGCAGGCAGGCCCGTGGCATTCTTTTCCCGCACCCTCCATGCTTCCGAAATTCGGCACTCCGTCAAAAAGGAGGCCCAAGCTATCGTTGAAGCTGTGCGGCACTGGAGGCATTACCTGGCCGGCAGGAGATTCACTCTCCTCACAGACCAACGGTCGGTTGCCTTCATGTTGAACAACACACAGCCAGGTAAGATCAAAAATGACAAGATCTTGCGGTGGAGGATCGACCTCTCCACCTTTAATTACAAGATTTTGTATCGCCCTGGTAAGCTCAATGAGCCCCCCGACGCCCTGTCCCGAGGTACATGTGCCAGCGCACAAGTGGACCAACTCCAGACCCTGCATGACGATCTCTGTCACCCAGGGGTCGCCAAAGCCTGCCAAGTCTGCGCGGAGTGTAAACTGCACTTCTAGCCAGACCATGCAGGCCTGGTGAAGGCCTCCTGCCCCTTTGAACGCCTCAGCGTGGACTTCAAAGGGCCCCTCCCCTCCACCGACCGAAACACGTATTTTCTCAATGTAGTCGACGAATATTCCAGATTCCCCTTCGCCATCCCATGCCCCGATATGACGTCTGCCACCGACATCAAAGCCCTCAACACCATCTTCGCTCTGTTCAGTTTCCCCGCCTATGTCCACAGTGACCGGGGATCCTCATTTATGAGTGATGAGCTGCGCCAGTACCTGCTCAACAGGGGCATTGCCTCGAGCAGGACGACCAGCTACAACCCCGGGGAAATGGAAATGGGCAGGTGGAGCGGGAGAATGGGACGGTCTGGAAGGCCGTCCAGCTGACCCTACGGTCCAGAAATCTTCCGGCCTCCCGCTGGCAGGAGGTCATCCCCGACACACTTCACTCCATTCGGTCGCTCCTGTGTACGGCGACTAATGAAACCCCCCATGAACGTCTCTTTGCCTTCCCCGGGAGGTCCCCTCCGGGGTTTCGCTCCCAATGTGGCTGGCAGCTTCAGAACCCATTCTCCGCAAGCACGTGCGGCTCCACAAGGCGGACCCGTTGGTTGAGAGGTTACAGCTACTCCACGCAAACCCGCAGTACGCCTACGTAGCGTACCCCGACGGCCGCCAAGACAGTCTCCCTCAGGGACCTGGCACCAGCTTGGTCCCCCCCCCCCCCTGCCCAGGCACCACCCTCCCTTCCACAGCGCACCCCACCACAGCCTCCACTCCAGGACAATCCGTCCTCCCCTTGGTCCCACCCGGGGATGAAGAGGATGTCGACACACTCCCGGAGTCACCGACGCCTGACTCGCCACCAGCACTGCGGCACTCTCAACGGCAGATCAAAGCGCCCAACCGTCTAAATTTGCAACCTTCTCTGAAATTTTAATGACAACCTGTATGTAAATAGTTTTCCACCACCCCAGCTGGACTCATTTTTAACGGGTGAATGTGGTAGTCACCACTGTTGTATTATATTGTATATATTGCACTGCATACGAGGGTATTACGGTAAAGCCCCTGTACTACAGGTATGGGGGTAGATCCCTGCCTGCTGGCTCCACCCAGTAGGCGGAGTATAAATGTGTGTGCTCTCCGAACTGCAGCCATTTCGGCAGCAGCTGTAGGAGGCCACACATCTCTGTAATAAAGCCTCGATTACTCTCGTCTCATCGTAATTGATAGTGCATCAGCAAGTAACTTCATCTCTAAAGTCGTAGTTTGTAAAATAAAAACAAGATTGTACGTTTTTCTATACTTGTTTAAATTTCTAAACAAATGGGAATATATTTAAAACAAAGTTTGTGTGTAAATGTAAGAATGCACATGTTCAACTGAATTGTTTTAATTTTCAGTGGTAAAAACTCAAACTTGGAAAAATCAGGTATTGGAAATAAAGTTTCAAATTTAAGAAAAAAAGGCCGGCCGTGACTGGTGTTTGAATATGAACGATGGAGTCATTCTGCCAGGGGCAGCAGCAGAGAGAAGGTCACGCGCCCAGCACGTACACTGGCACCACACGCCCTGTATGTCCGTGCTTTGGCCGCAAAATCATGGGAGGAGAGATTCCTCCATTTTGTAGCTGCCAGCAAGCAAGCAACGGGTGTGTGAAGAACTAAAGATGGATTATTTCATCATAAGGAAGAGAGGATCCGAGGCACAAACAAGCCAGAATCTCAATTGAATCTGCTGGAGAGAACTTCACAGGAGAGTCCATGGCGGGACAAAGCAGTGCTAGTGTGAGCTGTATCCAGAACTCCAGGGCCTCTGGTGAACAGACAATTAAGAAGAAACAAATCGGGAACAAAACAGTAGAAAGGTGATTTCTTGACTTATGGCTTTAATTGGGCTAATGCAAATCAGGATGCAAAGCGTATGTGTGTTATATGCAGGGAAGTACTGGCAAATGAAAGCTTAAATCCCTCAAATCTTCAAAGGCATTTGAAAATTTAGCATGGCGAGGTCGACGATCAACCTCTTGATTTTTTTCAAGGGATGTAGCAAGAACTTATGTCATCAGCTGAAGTCCTTCGCAGAAATATAACATTGAATGACAAAGCAAGTGAGATTGTGAGGACCAAGCAGGTTCATCAGCCTCATTAAAGGTAAGCAAGAATGGCATGGGTTCCGAAAGTCCGCCAGTTGGTAAAAGTGGGTCCTGGGAAAGAAAAATGTTCGAAAAACACTGATGTACAGGATGTGCAGATTAATCCATAGCACCGTGTGGTGGAGGCAGAAATAACATGCTGGAAACATAAAACCTGACATCTAGCTGAAACAACAACTTTCTTATTCGATGTGGACACTGGCTGGGCCAGCATTTGTTGCCCATTTCTGAGGGCATTTAAGAACCAACCACTTTGCTGTGGGCCTGGAGTCACATGTAGGTCAGACCAGATAAGATTGGCAGATTTCCTTCCCTGAAGAACATTAGCGAACCAGATGATTTTTTTTACAATAATTGACAACGGTTTCATGATGGGCAATAGCCTTTTTAATTCCAGATATATTTTATTGAATTCAAATTTCACCATCTGCCATCGTGATATTTGAACCAGAGCATTACCCTGGGGCTGCTGGATTACTAGTCCAACAACAATACCACTATGCCACTGCCTCCTCGTGACACATTTATCACTTGGCAGGAGTGATATCAAATAGAATTTGGCTCTGAGCCACGAAAGAAGGGTACATGATCAAAAGCTTTGTCAAGACAGCACATTTCAATCACTTTTAAAAGGGACCAGAGGCAGAGAGAATTAGGGAGCAAATTGACAAACAATTAGAATTATAAATTCAATGAAGTGTGTAATCTGAGAATCTTCTTCGGTGATCACTCGCTAACTAGTATGATTGTCCACCTAAGAAAAACGTGTTACTGGTCATGGGTTCTGTGGGTCCTTGCATGGCTGATGAACCCGATCCTAGAGCCGCATCTTCGACCACACACTTGGCAGGTTTTTCTGGAAGGTGGGATCATTCTTGGACTCTAGATCGCTGGTATTCCTTTCTCAGGTTCCTTTTCCGGATCTCACTTGCCATCGGGTATCCTCAAAGAATTGTGACCCTGCAATCAGGATGTTCCTCCAAGTTGGTCTCTACTGACCAAGGGTTTCCCAGACATTGACGCCTATGTTACATTTCTTGAGGTAAACCTTCAGGGTGTCTGAAGTGCTTCCTTTGCCCTCTTGTTTGGAAGCCTTCCTTGAGCTGGACATAGAAAATTTGCTTTGGCAATTGGGACTGATATTTCAGTGCAGTACTGAGGGAATGCAGCATTGTCAGAGGTGTTGCCTTTTGGATAAGATGTCAAATGAAGGTCCTATCTTAATATGTGAGACATAAAAGGTTCTATGGTGCTATTCAAAGAAGTGCAGGAGATTTCTGGTATCCTTGCTAATATTTATCCCTTAACAGATATTGACTTCATTTCCTATTTGAGTGATATTGTTGTGCACTGATTAACAGCGGCACTTCCCAACACTCATAAAAGTGACTATACTTCAAGAGAATAGTACTTCATTATCTGTAAACTGTGATGCCCTGAAAGGCACTATAAGATCACGTTATTTTTCTAATTCAATGGATAATTTATGAGCTGCATCTTGGGATTTTGCTGGTCCACCTTTTGTGACATTTTTTGAAAATCTGACCACTTTTTGCATTGAGTTTGGAATCCAGTTTGGAATTATGCAAATTAGAAATAGTAATGTACCTCGCTCCAAGCCCTGAGTAACCTCAATGTGGCAGCATTCCTCTAATTAGTAATTGGACTGGATTGAATGGCGTAAAAGAGGTCTCGGTGCCAGCTGGAGAGCCAGTAAGATCCCCGTGCTGCCTCTTGTTGGAAAGGTATGCTGCATCAAGTGCCATTCAGGCTTTTGACAAGAGAACAGTGAGGCTTCCACAGGATCAGGGACTCTGGAGTGGGGGGTGGAGGACTTCACCCACTGTGAGCTGGTAGCCAGTCAGAGTATGGCAGTTCTGTTGAATGGCACTCAACAGAAGTGACAGTGGCTGCTGCCAATATAATACCTACTCGAGGCCTAGGTTTGCCACTGGACCCAGAAAACTGGTGAATGATGGCTGGAGGCGGGGGTGGGTAGTAGGTGCAGTTTTGCGGTGGAGGTCACAAGGAAGAAAAGGGGAGAAAGGCCTGCAGCTAGGACACGGCACCTGATCCTTTGATCAGACACTGATTGTCTTTGAACAAGGATCCCCTCCATCACTCAACTCCCTGGGATCGCACAAGCAAATCCTACACGGCCTCTTTTCTCATTAATTAGATATTAACTGTCCACTGAATGACTTTGGTGGTGAGATGGAAAGGTAGTCTATGGGCCTTGCCATCACAAACATAATCAGTGAGGTCCCCACGTGCCATCCGGCTGATGAAATGCCATTCTGACCACCACACCTGTCACCTGGGAGGGCATTAAATTGCTGCCGTTGCTAATTTCAAAATCCATTTTCATGAATCTCCACAGTTTAGAAGTTAATTAACAGTTGTTGCTGTTGAAATCTTGTGCGGGTCACGCTACTGTATGTAATAAAGCTTTCTACGGTCCACCCAAAAGTCACTAAAGTTCAGGACATTTGACACCCCTGGTAGTGCACGGTCAATTGTAGCCCCACAGGTCCAAGAGTCCCAACACGAGGGAATTAAGCAATAATTCATACATAGTTTCTGAGATCTTTGACCCTTGACTGCTCCAATTACTTACAGGCCCCAGATTTGTAAGTGAAACACGAAAACACTTTATTTGTAACAATAATAGTGGTAAGACATGCAATGGTTATCATAGAATATCGGCCAGCCAATCTATTACTCCTCCCCTTTTACCATTGCTCCCTCTACCCAAATATGCACAAGACAGACACATGCAGGGGGTGTCTGTCGAGAGGAAAAATGATAGCTTAAAATGGGAGAAAGAGAGATGATTATCCTGATTGCTGGTATTGAAATTGTTGTAGCCAGCTATCTTCCCAGGACGTGGAGTTTCAAAACCACCAACTGGATTGTTAACTAAGTTCTTCTGGCTGGAACATTCAGGCAGGACTTTCAGGGGAGTCTAATAAAGTAAGATTGAGTCTGTTAAACAGTAATCTATAATCTAGTATTAACTAATGATGTCCTCATGCTACTTCTCTCTAATCTAACCTACTCCCTGAGCTGTGATCAATACTTCTCTGCTAACTACCCAGCATTCCCTGAGGTCTGATTTATATATAGAGATATGGTGGTGCCCTCCAGTGTTTGAGTTACACAGATAATTAACTCTTCACTGGCGTACCTACATACATATCATTACACATATGACTCTTCCTTCAGATCTGAAGGGACCTAGAAACGTGATGGATTTTAAGCTGTTGACAAGGGGTAGGTGGAGCAAAATAGAAGGCCAGGGGTAGGTTGGAGATCAGGAATAAAAAAGGGAGTGGTAATAATAGTGTTCGAGACAAAATTATGTGTTAATAGTAGAACAAGGGTCAGTCCTTTTTGAAAGCAAAACAACTTTACTGCCAAAAAGTTCTTAATATGCCAGGATAATATTCTAAAATAAGGAAAATCCCAGACTTCTTTCCTTAAAACATGCATTATTCTTTGATGCTGATTCTATAAAAGCAGACTACCTTCTCTGACTCTTTTATGTCCCTGTCTTCCACCTCCCCCCACCACCTCACTCCTCCTTCCGTCCTGCCTTTTCCATTCTTATCCTTAGTCTAGGAATGGCCAGAAATTCTTTTGGCCAATTTCATCTTCACAATTGAGACCATTGTTACAGTTGTTTGAACCTCAATCTCTCCTGTTATACTTTGACATTTGCCCAGCCTCACCACCTAAATCCCCTTAACTGTATTTTCTTCCCATCATAGTCTCCAAGCTGATCTCTTCATGAAAGAAAATATAAAAGCTTGCATTTATATAGCACCTTGCATATCTTCAAATGTATCCAATGGCATCACAATGAACAATGTACTTATCAAGAGTAGCTGATGCTGAAATGTAGGCAAAGATGGTAGTCCATTTACCCATAGCAAGAACCCACAATCAAGTAAAACAAGTAACTAGTTGATCTATTTTGGTTTTGTTGGTTAGGAGATAAACATTAGCCAATACACTGGTTGAATGCTGCTGCTTTTCACAGTTTAAAGTAGCTGAATTAAAAAATATCAGTATTAAGAAAAATGAAGCCATAATTACAGAGTTTAGAGAGGTTCTGTGCTTTTTACTCACATAGGACCAGCCGATGTTTGTAATTCTGTATTAAATGTGCTGGGAAATTATACTTCATTAAAGGATCTATATACATGCAAGATATTTTTGTATCACTTCCGTACACATATTTACCCCAACCTCAAGGAATGTCTATGGCCAACAAATTCAAGATACAATTATAACAACATACACATACTTTCACTATCGAGGTCGGAAGCGGGTAGCACGTCTGGTATTTATGGGCAAATTGTGTCTGAGGACTTGGAAGAAGGAATGAAGGGATGTGGAAGAGGGAGCTGGGGCTTATAGTGGATGATGAGGTGTGGAGTGAGGCCGTGCACAGGGTGAACTCCACATCTTGTGCGCAGCTTGGTCTAATCCAGTTTAAAGTGGTGTGCAGGGCGTACCTAACCAAAATTAGGTTGAGTTTTTTTTTCCAGAGATAGACAGGTGTGAGCGGTAGGCCGGCCAATCACACGTGTTGGCGATTCTGAATATTGTTGCTCGTTTTAGCCTTAGTTTACTTATTCTAATTCTGTCACCTTTGCTCATGAGTCGCCAGGTATCTTTCTGATACCGCCACGTGGTTCAAGCCCAAGTAATGATTAATAATGCAACACACCGCTTAGTAAGAGTTAAATCAACGCTCATTTATTATATACAGCAATTAATACTTATACAATAATTCTACTTCTAAACAACTACCTACCACTAAAGGCCAATACTTAACTTTGGAAATGGCCCACCAGGTCAGGGAAACGAATGGTCTTTCGAATTGGTTCTGAGCCTGCGGGATTCAAAAGCTGGTACAAGTCGATAGTCAGGAGTGCCTATCTGGTAGCGATCGCTGGAGTAAAATTTACGGCTTCTTGTAGAAGGGGCTCGAAGGTTGCGAGCAGGAAAAGAAGGGTCGAGTTGAACTTGGCCCCTATTCTTATAGTCCCCAGGGGCTTCCCGCTTCTCGGGGCGGACTTTGTACCTGGTTCCAAGTGATTGGACTTGGTCCCAATCACTTGGTTCGATATGCTCCAATACTGGAGCGATTCCTTGATCGGGGGGTGGTCGTTTACCTTCCTTTGTGTTAGCCCCTGCTGGCGCCGAAAGGACTGGGTCGGCTTTATGTTGCTAATTTGTAGCAATTGTTCCCGGGGATGGCTGCTTAATATGCAGATGGCTGGGTTGTTGTGATGTTGATGGCTGCAGGTATTGGTCTGGAGTGACTTCCCCAGAGGCGAATACACTGTTTTACCTGCAGCTGTCCGTTTGAGTCCTGTTGGCTGATTTTCCCATCAGCCTCTTCCGTTCGCCATTTTAGATCGGGATTTGACCATTCTAATCGGGAGTCAGCCATTTTACATGGCTACATTATCGAACTAGAGCCTTGTCCTCTGGTGGCCATATTCGGGGGGGCAGAGTCGCGGGCTCTAGAGTGAAGGCAGATGACCTTGCCATTGCCTCGCTGATTGCCCGGAGGTGAGTTGCTGGGGTGGAGGTCTTCGTCTTCGTTCAGCGCCTCGGTATGGTTGGGTGATCTGTGATCTAATGGAATTCTTGTACCTGGAGAAAGTCAAGTACATTGTTGGGGGTGGGGGATGAGGTTGAAGGGTTTGACAGGAAGTGGCAGCTATTCATTACCTACTTTAAGGAATTAGTCACCGTCAATTGTGGGGTGTTTGGGGTTTAGTTTACTTTGTTTGTTTTTCAGTTGTCTTTTTTGTCTTGATGGGTGAGTGGATATGATTGGTCCGGTGCTTTTGTTATGTTGGTTTTTGTGTATCATCTGCTGTGGTAATATGGGTTTTGGTGTCAAATGTGTTGGAAAATTGGAAAATCTTTATTAAAAATATACACTAGGAAGACACCAGCACATGGGGAATCAAAATGACTGGGTACTTTATAAGCATAAGCCATAAAGTTGTCATTTTCTATTTTCCTGCGTGAAAGTTTGATTTGAATAGCTATCTGAACACTTAAGAAAACCATATAATAGTAACACTAAATAATAGGTCAATAATTAGAACTGATCTATCTGACCTTGAGTGCATGTTTAGATTTAGATTTATTGTCACATATACTGAGGTACGGTGAAAAGTATTGTTCTGCGTACAATCCAGGCAGATCATTCCAGACATGAAAAACATAGGACATATGATAAATACACAATGTAAATACATAGACATAGACATCGGCTGAAGCATAGGGAGTGTAGTGCTACTTAGTAGAGCATGGAGAGAGCAGTTCAATCCATAAGAGGGTCATTCAGGAGTCTGGTAACAGCTGGGAAGAAGATGTTTTTGAATCTGTTAGTGCGTGTATTCAGACTTTTGTATCTCCTGTCCGATGGAAGATGTTGGAAGAGAGAATAACCCTGGTGGGAGGAATCTTTGATTATGCTTTCCCAAGGCAGCGGGAAGTGTAGGCAGAGTAAATGGATGGGAGGTGGGTTCGCGTGATGGACTGGGCTGTGTTCACAACTGTAGTTTAATAATAATCTTTATAATTGTCAGAAGTAGGCTTACATTAACACTGCAATGAAGTTAATGTGAAAAGCACCTAGTTGCACACGCCAGCGCCTGTTTGGGTACAACAACAACAACAAAGAACAAAGAAAAGTACAGCACAGGAACAGGCCCTTCGGCCCTCCAAGCCTGTGCCGACCATGCTGCCCGACTAAACTACAATCTTCTACACTTCCTGGTCCGTATCCCTCTATTCCCATCCGATTCATATATTTGTCAAGATGCCCCTTAAATGTCACTATCGTCCCTGCTTCCACCACCTCCTCCGGCAGCGAGTTCCAGCACCCACTACCCTCTGTGTAAAAAGTTCTAGGCACCCACTACCCTCTGTGTAAAAAGTTCCAGGCACCCACTACCCTCTGTGTAAAACACGCTGAGGGAGAATTCAGAATGTCCAATTCGCCTAACAGCGCGTCTTTCGGGACTTGTGGGAGGAAGCCGGGGCACCCGGAGGAAACCCACGCAGACACGGGGAGAACGTGCAGACTCCGCACAGGCAGTGACCCAAGCCGGAATCAAACCTGGGACCCTGGCGCTGTGAAGCAACAATGCTAACTACTGTGCTACCATGCCGCCCATGGTCTTGGGTCTTACGGTCTTGGGGTGAACAGTTGCCAGTCCAGGCTGTGATGCAGCCAGATAGGATGCTTTCTATGGTACATCTGTAAAGATTGGCAAGAATCGATGTGGACACGCCGAATTTCAGTATCCAAATGTCAACAAGCCTAATCATCAGAGACAGACTTGAAACGTTAACTATGTCCCTCTCTCCACAGATGCTGCCAGGCCTACTGAGCTCTTCCAGCATTTTCTGTTTTCCTTTCAAATTTCCAGCATCTACAGTATTTTGCTTTTATATGTTTGGACGTTTTCCGTAAATTTGCTTCTGCCATTACCTCACCTTCTTACCTTTGAATACATTTCCAAGTCCACAATCAAAAGTTATTTGCAATGAAAAGTTTTCAAAGTATTTCTGTCTTTGTATTTTAAAAATAATTTGAAACATGATACAACAGATCTCAGCAATGTCTCTTGTTTTCACCTTCTTGTGTCTTAGCTGCAGTTATGTTTGCTACTCTCACAGAAGAAAAGCTTTCTGTGTTTAAAATGTGCTACTCCATACCAGAGTCTCATCATTCAAACTATCCGCACTCAGTTTTTTGTCTTTGCTTATTTAAAAAATGTCATCTACATGGCTGTAAAACTTGTATAGCTTAGGTTAACACCTTCAGATATATATAACTTAAGAGACTGGGGGTTTCTAAGGACTAAATTAGCCTTTCTGTGCATTTGGGGATGTAGGAGAAGCCCCATTCCTATTGTGGATTGTTGTAGCTCTAGAGCCACACACTCTCAATACCTGATTGCTGATGTGATTACAGTCCAATGAAACAGAAAAAAAAAACTTAAAAGTTTGTAAACCTTCTGTTGTTTAGCAAAATTAGCAGACTTGTGATGCACACCTCAACAAAATCTGAAAGACTCCAGGGAAATTAATTTATTTGATTGTGTGAACAGTGACAAATCTGTATTTGTGATATGTAAAATGCATCAAGATTAGAACCTATGTTTAATTATCTTATATTTTACACACCTCTGATTAGAACGAGAGTTGCTGCATCAAGATTATAACCTATGTTTAATTATGTTATATTTTACATACCACTATGATTAGAACGAGAGTTGCTAGCTTTTGTTACAGATTTTCTTGATTATTTCCGATCTGATGTATGCCCTGAAACAAAAACAACAAAATTTTGTTCATTTGTATACTGTACCGTTTTTCTTTTATCTGATGATGTAAAAATCTGCCCTCTCTTGGTTAATTCCATAAATTACACAACATTGCCTTGACTAAATATTGCAAATGTACATAAATATTTCTGTGGTTTATGAGCTATTTGGATCTTTATATTACAGTTTACAGCATGAGAAGAAATTTACACCAATGGAGTTATTACTGAAACAAATGACAATTCACATAAATGGAAACAGCATTGTTTTAATGAATTGTTATGAAGTGATCGGAACATTTGATTGCAAACCATATATGTTTTCTTTATGTTCCTGGATTTATTATTATGTCTTTACAAGCCGTTCGGATTGACAACCAAAGAGGATGAGCACAGTAAATTTCAGCACTCCTGACAAATACATTAGTGTTGCTGCATACAGCCGGCATTTCCTTCTCTGCTGAGGTTTCCTACACCAGCACAATGTCCTCATTCTCGCACTGGTTAAACTTCATTAATACAAAGATACCACCGTCAGCTGAATTTGGATATTGACTTTCCACCTTAGAATTAATGTCCAAAGTTCTAGTACTTGTGGTACTGGCTCAATTTCCAGTTGCCATGTCCACCTAAAAAATAGGGGACATGATGTGGAATATTTTCACATTTTTTTTCAATTTCAAGTGCCCAATTCATTTTTTTCCCAATTAATGTGCAATTTAGCATGGCCAATCCATCTACCCTGCACATCTTTGGGTTGGGGGGGGGGGTGAGACACGGGGAGAATGTGCAAACTCCACACGGACAGTGACCCGGGGCCGAGATCAAACCCGGGTCCTTGGCGCCGTAGGCAGCAGTGTTAACCACTGCTCCACCATGCCGCCCTAATGTCGCATTATAACAGCACCTGCACTGCAGCACCTCAGTTCGATACTTCAAAGAGCCTGTTATGGTCAAAGCAACAAGGGTGGCACAGTAGTTAGCACTGCTGACTCACAACTCCAGGTATCCGGGTTCAAGTCCAGCCTCGGGTAACTGGAGTTTGCACTTTCTCCCTGCGTCTGCTTGGGTTTCCTCCGGGTGCTCCGGTTTCCTCCCACAGTCCAAAGATGTGCAGGTTAGGTGAATTGGTGCTAAAATGCCCCTTAGTGTCCAAACATTTAGGTGGGGTTATGGGGATAGGGTGGAGGCATGGGCTTAAATAGGGTGCTCGATCGGTCGAATGGCCTCCTTCTGCACTGTAAATTCTCTGATTCTATGAACTCTACTCTTCTGCTCCCAAATTCCTATGTGTCTGTAAGTAATAATGTTACCGTCAAGAATCAAATGCAAATAACTGCAGATTATTTGTCTATTTATTTAACCTCTTTAAGCTCCTTTCACTTGGAGAGTACATGTATTCATTCATTAAACGCAACATTACAGGAGATGGCTTAGCTTTACCAAAGTTTAATTCCAGCTGCTCCTCCAGCCCATGGAGTCCCACAGGACCGTACGGACCTGGGGCCTGACATCAAGGAGACTACAACGGTCTTCAGTTATTCTGAATTCCCCACTCCTGACACTGGAACACCTCAAGGGCAGCGGGCAGAACAGGGTGGCACAATGACCCATGTGACAATGGTACGTTGGCCAGGGCCCTCTGGCTCCAGGCTCTCCAGAGGACATCCTCCAAGGGAATAAAAGGCCACAGGGCATGAAAAGCAAATGGCTGCGGCCACATCTGATGTGCATCCTGGGGACACACCTCGAATTGGTAGTAGACCACGAAAGATCAAGAGGATTGCGGAGCACTGAAAGGACACTGGGGGGTCACTATCTGTAGTTAGAGGGAAAGGAAATGTCCAATGTTCACTATTAAAACATGTTACATTTGATATATGTGAAGCCTCTCATGTTAATCTTCAGAGAGGACCTGCCTGCATCCCACCCCCTGTCACCAACATTTAACCCACCACCATCTGGCCTGGGCTTGAGAAATCCTACCAACTTTTCTGTTTAAAAAAAAATAAATTTCGAGTACCCAATTCATTTTTTCCAATTGAGGGGCAATTTAGCGTGGCCAATCCACCTACCCTGCACATCTTTGAGTTGTGGGGGTGAAACCCATGCCAACACGGGGAGAATGTGCAAACGCCACACGGACAGTGACCCAGAGCCGGGATTGAACCTGGGACCTCGGCGCTGTGAGGCAGCAGTGCTAACCACTGCGCCACCGTGCTGCCCCCAACTTTCCTAGCTTGAGACAATTCACACCTCTTTAATCTGTGATTATCCCTCTTTCCAGTTGCACTGTCTGGACCTATAACGACTTAATTACCTGCAAAAACCCGCAGTCAAAGCATAATCTTGCATCATTGACTTTGTCTATATATGCTGTGTTTGTGTAACCTACCTCGTCACTCTCCTGATGAAGGAGCTACGCTCCGAAAGCTTGTGATTCCAAATAAACCTGGTGTTGTAAGACTTTTTACTATGCCCACCACAGTCCAATGCTAGCATCTCCACATCAGGTTGTGAAGGGCACAGCAAACCCCACAAAGTGGGAGACCCTCTGGAGCCTGCAGGGCAGTCCAGACATTGGAACCACTTTTTCAGCAATCCGTCCCACTGCTCAATGACAACACAGATGGCAACATGGGCATCATTATAACAGGTCTCCACATCGGTCTCAGGCCTCCACCTCCGCATCATCAACCAGCATCTCCGCAGGTATCCCATGTCCCCCAAGAGTTCAGACACATTGTTCAGGCATCAAAGTTGAGTGAAATGCTATGCACTAATCATCCACTGAGACATGGCATGTGTGTCCTTAAGAGGCCACTTGAGAGCTGAGGAGTGGGAAGTGCACACACAACTAACAATTCCTCATTTGCAATAGCCTTCAGCTGTGAAGCTAGAGGCTGCTCACAGACAAAGGGAGTTAAAGTGACTTTCCACATAGATGCCAGGAGCAGGGCCCTGTCCTGGAACTGCTTGGTAGGACAGACAGGCTGCAGTTGTGGTTTCCTCTGTTATCAGTCTGCACAATATTTAAAGATGGCTTGAAGGCTTCACAGATGCAAAGCCCTCACCCCCCGGCTCAGGGGTGACTCCCGACCTAAAACACTTCAGTCCCCCGACCAAGCCCAACCCCCCGAGAGGTGTCTCCACCCCCCACCCAGCTCCGCCACCCCGCCTGAGCACTGGGCTAGTAGCTTCAGTGCCCTTGAGCCACATGCTGGAAAATGGAAAGGGCTGTGTACCTCTTCACTTCCCCTCAGCAGCCATTGTGCCAGTTTCAAGTTTTTAAAAAGGGAGTACTACGCCGGCGTGATTTCTCGCTAGGGATTTGGTGAATTCCCGGGAGGTCACCGCATTCGACTTCAATCTCGCTAATGAGATTGAAAAGGATATGAGGATTAACATATGGTTGCCATCTTTGGATGCCATCCGGATCTCTCCATCGAGAACGGGCCGAGTGAATTGCAAACTGGTTCGCCCCCAGCACACATCTCGATTTTGGCCTTCCCGGTATTTACCCTGCTTGCCCAGATCCGTGTCGGGTGCAATGTGGAGGTTAAACCGCACCTTATAGGTCAGTCAGCCTAACATCTGCCACTGGAAAATAGCTAGAACGTGTTACTGTGGAGGTTGTAGAAGGATACTTAGAAAATCATATTGCAGACCGAGCATAGTTTTGTAAAAGGGAAGTCACGGTTACCTAATTTATTATAATTCATTAAGTAAGCAACAAGTAAGGTTGATTAAGAGGAACCTAAAGATGTGGGGTGGCGTTCTCTGGTTTGCCAGCCGCATTTTCTGACGGCGCGCGCCCCACCAGCAGTGCGAATCTCTGTTCCCGCAGCTGGCCAATGGGGTTTCCCATTGTGGCCACCTCACGCCGTCGGGAAGACAACGGGCGTGGGTGCACTGTCGACGGACGTGAGGATCCCGCCGATGGAGAATTTCGCTGACGGTGTATTTAGATTTCCAAAAGGTATTTGTTAAGGTGCCAGGCCAATAAGAACTCCTGGTAGAGGGGGTAAAATATTTTAGCATGGACAGGAAGGAGAAAATGGATCATTTTCAGATTGGCAAGCTGTAATTCATGGAGTACCACAGGGATCGGTGCTGGGTCCTCAACTATTTACAATCTATGTCAATGACTTGGATGAAGAGACCAAATGTAAGGTAGCTAAATTTGTAATTGACCAAGATAGATAGGGAAGTGAGTTGACAAGAGGAGGTAGTGAGTCCACAAAGGGATAGATATAGGTTCAGTAAGTGGGAAAAGCTTTGACAGATGGAGTATATTGTTGGTAAATGTGAACTTGTCATCTTTGGCAGGAAGAATAGAAAATCAGTATGCTATTTAAATGGAGAGAAACTGCAGAACTCTGGTACTGAGGGGATCTTGGTGTCCTGGTGCATGCTTCATAAAAGTTAATACAAATGCCCAGCCAGTGATCAGTAAGGCAAATGGAATCTTGCGGTGAGATCCTCTGGCTGTTCACGCTGGCAGGATCTTCTGGTGCCACCGACAGCGCACCCCACCATGTGTTTCCACCACGTGTGGTGGAATCAATGGGAAATCCCATTGATGGTGGCAGAACTGGTAGATCGTGCTGCCGGTCAATGGCAGGCTGCCTCCCGCTCCCGAGAAACACGCCGCGTGTTTGGAGGCCAGAGAATCTCACCCTTGATGTTTATTGCAAGGGAAAGAGAAGATAGAACAGCAGCTGTACACGGCCTTAATCAGACCACATCTTGAGTACTGAAAATGGTTCCGGTCTCCTTATTTGAATAAGGATATAGTTGCATTAGAAACATTCGGAGAACTCATTCCTGGGTGAAGGGCATATATTATGAAGAGTGGTATAGGCCCAACCTGTGCAATCTATTACAGTTCAGAAGAATGAGAGTTGACCTTATTGAAACATATAAGATCCTGAAGGGATTTGAGAGGATGTTTCTTCTTATGGGGTAGACTAGAACTAGGGGTGCTGTTTGAAAATGAGAGGTGTCCCCTTTAAGACAGAGATAAGGAAAAATTGTTTTCCCTCAGTGGGTTGTTAGTCTTGTCCCCAGAAAGCAATGGGGGCTAGGTCATTGAATATATTTAAGTCTGAGTTAGGTAGATTCTTGATAGACAAGGATGTCAAGGATTATGGGGAACAGGCAGGAAAGTGGAGCTTGCACACAATTATTTAAATCATGATCTTATTGAATGACAGAGCAGGCTCGAAGGGCCAAATACCTGCTCCTAAGTCCTATCTCAGTTCAGGACATCACTACAGGAATTCTTCAGGCTAGTGCCCTAGGCCCAGCCATTCTCAGCTGTTCCATCAATGAAATTCCCTCCATCATAAGGTTAGAAATGAGGAAGTTTACTGGTGATTGCACAACCATCAATTGCACTGGCAATTTCTGAAAAAATGAAACATCTCGACCCACATGCAGAGTGATCTGGACAACATTCAGTCTTGGGCTGGTAATTGACAAGTAATATTTTTGCCACACAAGTGCCAAGCAATGACCTTCTCCAACAAGAAGAAAACTTAACCACCTCCTTTCAAAATTCACAGGCATTACCATGACTGAATCCCACACTATCAACATCGCAGGGGTTGCCATTGACCATAAACGTAATTGGACCTGGTCATCGTAGTTTGACAAGTCACCAAAATCTGATTATGGACCCATCAAGATTGTGTGGACAATGATGGGGCCTCAAGGTCTCCACATTAAACAAAGCCACACATAAGTTTCTACCAGAGTCCAAGCTGATTCACGTTTTGAGTCACAATGTCTTGCTGATGAGGCAGAACGGTGGAAGAGAAGGAAGCAAATAAGGCACTCCAGATCCCATTATATCATCTGACTTCCTGCCCATGTGCTCAAAGATATGCAAATTTGCCTGTTCAATCACAAAATCATTACAGCGGAGAAGGAAGCTATTCGGCCCATTGTCAGTGCAGCGGTTCTCCAAATGAGTAATTCACTTAGTGCCATTCTCGTACCTTCTCCCCATAATCCTGCACATTCTTCCTTTAATTCCCTTTTGAATGCTTCAATTGAACCTGCCTTCACCACACTCTCAGGCAGTGCATTCCAGACTTTAACCGCTCGCTGTGTGAAAAGGCTTTTTCTCATATTAGTTTTGCTTCTTTTGCCAATTACTTTAAACCTGTGTCCTCTTGATCTCAACCCTTTCACGAATGGGAACAGTTTCTTCCTCTTTACCCGGTCCAAACCCCTATTGATTTTGAGTACCTCTATCAAACCTCTCAGCCTTCTTTTCCCCAAGAAAAACAGTCCCAACTTTCCCTAATTATCTTCATAATTAAAGTTTCTGATCTCTGAAACTATTTTCGTGAATCTTTTCTGCACTCTTTCCTACACCTTCACTTCCTTCCTAAAATGCAATGGTCAGAACTGGATACAATACACCGGCTGAGGCCAAACTAATTGAAAAGAACCTCCTTGCTCATGTACCGTATGCCTATATTAATTAAGCCCAGCAAACTTTCTGCTTTATTAACCCTTCTCTCAACATGTTCTGTCACTTCAATGACTTGTGCATATATCCAGCCAGGTCCCTCTACTCCTGCATCCCTTTTAGAGTTGTATCCTTCATTTTAAATTGTTACTCCGTGTTCTTACTACCAAAATGTATCACTTCACACATTTTTGCATGAAATGTCACCTGCCTCATCTGTTCATTTCACCAAACTGTAAATGTCCTTTACTATCTTCACCATTCACAATGTTTCCAAGTTTTGTGTTGTTAAGATCCTATCTGATGTTATTACAGGACAGAAGGAATCTGGTTTGATAGATCCTCACTTTTATTTTTTGTTTAGAGATGTGGATGAACAGAGTCACAATACTGCCTATGAACCTTTAACAAGAGTATAAAACATTTATGCAACAAGAAAAGATTGGTGGCACGGTAGCACAATGATTAGCACTGTTGCTTCACAGCTCCAGGGTCCCAGGTTTGATTCCAGGCTTGGGTCGCTGTGTGGAGTCTGCACGTTCTCCCCATGTCTGCGTGGGTTTCCTCCGGGTGCTCCGGTTTCGTGCCACAAGTCCCAAAAGACGTGCTTGTTAGGTGAATTGGACATCCTGAATTCTCCCTCAGTGTACCCGAACAATCGCTGGAGTGTGGCGACTAGGGGCTTTTCACATTAACGTCATTGCAGTGTTAATGTAAGCCTACTTGTGACAATAAAGATTATTATTATTATTAGTTCATTACTCCTTCACTCCAGTTATACTTTTACGGATATATACATATTTGTAAGGATAACTCAAGTTACAAAATTCACCTTATTCTCTAATGTTCTCAGTAAATATGCAGTCTATGTAAACCAGTGGGCAAATTGTGGTCAAACACATCACACTCCGAAACCAAAAGATAGATGCCAACCAAAACAGCTTCTGTGGATATTTGACAGAAATCTTTGGATCCTCGCTGTCTTCAGGGGATGTCCCGGAGGACTGGAGAATAGCCAATGTTGTTCCTCTGTTTAAGAAGGGTGGCAGGGATAATCCCGGGAACTACAGGCCGGTGAGCCTTACTTCAGTGGTAGGGAAATTACTGGAGAGAATTCTTCGAGACAGGATCTACTCCCATTTGGAAGCAAATGGACGTATTAGTGAGAGGCAGCACGGTTTTGTGAAGGGGAGGTCGTGTCTCACTAACTTGATAGAGTTTTTCGAGGAGGTCACTAAGATGATTGATGCAGGTAGGGCAGTAGATGTTGTCTATATGGACTTCAGTAAGGCCTTTGACAAGGTCCCTCATGGTAGACTAGTACAAAAGGTGAAGTCACACGGGATCAGGGGTGAACTGGCAAGGTGGATACAGAACTGGCTAGGCCATAGAAGGCAGAGGATAGCAATGGAGGGATGCTTTTCTAATTGGAGGGCTGTGACCAGTGGTGTTCCACAGGGATCAGTGCTGGGACCTTTGCTCTTTGTAGTATATATAAATGATTTGGAGGAAAATGTAACTGGTCTGATTAGTAAGTTTGCAGACGACACAAAGGTTGGTGGAATTGCGGATAGCGATGAGGACTGTCTGAGGATACAGCAGGATTTAGATTGTCTGGAGACTTGGGCGGAGAGATGGCAGATGGAGTTTAACCTGGACAAATGTGAGGTAATGCATTTTGGAAGGGCTAATGCAGGTAGGGAATATACAGTGAATGGTAGAACCCTCAAGAGTATTGAAAGTCAAAGAGATCTAGGAGTACAGGTCCACAGATCACTGAAAGGGGCCACACAGGTGGAGAAGGTAGTCAAGAAGGCATACGGCATGCTTGCCTTCATTGGCCAGGGCATTGAGTATAAGAATTGGCAAGTCATGTTGCAGCTGTATAGAACCTTAGTTAGGCCACACTTGGAGTATAGTGTTCAATTCTGGTCGCCACACTACCAGAAGGATGTGGAGGCTTTAGAGAGGGTGCAGAAGAGATTTACCAGAATGTTGCCTGGTATGGAGGGCATAAGCTATGAGGAGCGATTGAATAAACTCGGTTTGTTCTCACTGGAACGAAGGAGGTTGAGGGGCGACCTGATAGAGGTATACAAAATTATGAGGGGCATAGACAGAGTGGATAGTCAGAGGCTTTTCCCCAGGGTAGAGGGGTCAATTACTAGGGGGCATAGGTTTAAGGTGAGAGGGGCAAAGTTTAGAGTAGATGTACGAGGCAAGTTTTTTACGCAGAGGGTAGTGGGTGCCTGGAACTCACTACCGGAGGAGGTAGTGGAGGCAGGGACGATAGGGACATTTAAGGGGCATCTTGACAAATATATGAATAGGATGGGAATAGAAGGATACGGACCCAGGAAGTGTAGAAGATTGTAGTTTAGTCGGGCAGTATGGTCGGCACGGGCTTGGAGGGCCGAAGGGCCTGTTCCTGTGCTGTACATTTCTTTGTTCTTTGTTCTTTGTTGACTCGCACTTATCTGTGTCGAAGAGAGAAGAAGGTTAAGAGGTGACTTAATTGAGGCATACAAGATGATCAGAGGATTGGATAGGGTGGACAGTGAGAGCCTTTTTCCTCGGATGGTGATGTCTAGCACGAGGGGACATAGCTTTAAACGAGGGGAGATAGATAGGTCAGAGGTAGGTTCTTTACTCAGAGAGTAGTAAGGGTGTGGAATGCCCTGCCTACAACAGAAGTGGACTCGCCAACACTAAGGGCATTCAAATAGTCATTGGATAGACATATGGATGATAAGGGAATAGTGTAGATGGGCTTTAGATTGGTTTCACAGGTCGGCGCAACATCGAGGGCCGAAGGGCCTGTACTGCGCTGTAATGTTCTATGTTCTATGTTCTATGATTCTCACCAAATCCACTGCCCCAGTCACTTGTCACACTGTGAAACAATTGCTCTCACTGGAACTCTGCCTTCCACACAAGGGTTTTCAATCTCAACGCTCGAAGATCATACTTTGAAATCTTCTCTAAAACAATATTTTCTCTTGGATGCCTCCACCAACGATCCACCTCCAGGATTTCAACCTCTCCTGTTGTTATTCCTCCGGCCTGAATCGGCATGTATATTCAATTTCTCAGGTACCCAGCCATGCCAACAAAACACCACTGCTTCACAGGCTGTATTAAGGTGTCACCAACATTTTGATCACCTCGGATATCTGGCTTCTCACCCCGCCGACTTTAAATCTGATTCCTGCAGCTTACCCTTTAATTCAGAACCCTTTCTCTGCTTTTTTACTTGAATTCCCGGAACAGGGCTTTGTTCAAATTCCTATTTTTCCCCTTTTTATTTCACAGTCTTCCTGGAACTCTCTTTTGTACCATTCCCTGGTTTCTGGGGCTTTCTCATGCACTGATGCCAAATCTGCACTGTGCAGTTCCCTCTCTTTGTGTTCAGCCCACCTGGCACTAACTTACAACTAACTCAAGCTCTGGTTATCTGAGTGTGGCCCCTGGTTGCTAAGCAACAGCCTTGTTCTTCTTTAAACTCTGTTTGCTTTAACTTGGTAATCCTTCATACTTAGAGCTATATCTTATTTCTAATGCCCACAAATTTAAATTGTTCAAAACCATCTCTATTTTTAAACAGTATCATCCACAAACTTTGAAATTGTGCCCTCTACATTAAGGTCTTGGTCTTAATGTGTATAAAGAAAAGCAAGGGTTCCAACAATAACCCCTGGGTAACTCCACTGTAAACCTTCATACAGCCTGTAAAACATCCATTAATCACGACTCTCTGTTTCCTGCCTTTCAGACAATTCTATATCAGGATCTTGCGTACCTGAGTGGACATCATCCTCCACGGCTCACAACGATGAATTGGATTTCCACAAAAATAAATGGGCTACAAGAGCAACTCAGAGGCTGAGTATTTAGCAGAAAGTGACATACTTCCTGACTCCCTAAAGTTCTTCCACAAGGTACAAGTCAGGAATGTAATGGAATAAACCATAAAACATAGGAGCAGAATTAGGCCAATCGACCCATCGAGTTTGCTCCGCCATTCAATCATGGCTGATATGTTTCTCATTCTCCTGCTTTCTCCCCAGAACCCCTCATCCCCTGCTCTCCACCTGCTTGGATGAGCCTCCGTCCAGGTGTTATGATTCCAGTTGCTGTTATAACTGGACGGGAAGATACCAGAATGGAACCTTGGCACAAAGGGCCATAAATTTAACTTTTATATAAAACATGGAGGAACAGAGTCACAGGGCCGCTAATTAGTTTTAACAATAGGGGGAAAATATTTAATAAACATGAAAAATTTAATTATTATACAATACTTCTTTACTCCCACCTTAATGTAACAATTACACAGGTTTCAGAATTAACACAGATTACAAAGTACATTTTAATCTACAATGGTCTCATTAATACAAAGTCCCCGCTTAATCACACAAGATGACTGTGGGCAAATACAATGTCCACTCTGAATCTCAAGTGAATGTTTGTGAATGTCTCCTCAGAGTATCCCCAGATGATTGTAACATGAGAGTTTCCAAACTCTGCTCCCAAAAACACGCTTTAAAATCTTTCTTGCTGTTGGAATTCCGAAATCCAGACCAGGTTTTCCAAATGCCACTTTAAGATATGCTTCCAATCTACTTTTAATAGCAAATCCAGTAATGGATTTCTGCTTTAGGATTCATTTGGCTTGACTGCAGTGCAAACTGCTTACAATTGCTTTATTATTCAATTCCCAGACTGTAATAAAATGACATTAGATGTTTGTTTAACTTTTGAAGGCTGCTATCCCACTTTAAACTGGTTACTGCAAATGTCTCTTTAACTCAGAAGACTTAATTTACTCTTGCTTGAATTCTTCTGAACAATACCTTAGTTTCTGTTTACTTAACTCCAGACTTCTTGAACACTTTGTTTCATTTCTCTAGTTTCCTTAACTAGCTGTTCTTCAGATCTCTGCACTTGTTGTCTTAACTATTCCTCCATAGTATGGCTTTTCTTCTAGCAAAGCGGAAAGATGTGTTCCCTCTCTCACCTTCTAAACCAACTGCTTCTAAGAGAGCTATGAGAGCTGCCTTCTCTCTCATTAGATATCTCCAACTGCAATCAAATTAGTGAAATTAAAACTAAAACCCTTTTCTCCCCTACAATGCCTCAGTTGCTAAGCAACTCCCACATGCCTATGCCTTTTATTTGCTCTTCACACTGTAGCCCCCTCTAAGCACAATACAAACACAGTTGAAACTTTACAAACCTCCACACTTACAAATATCTTTATCCAGCTTGAATATACCTATAGGTTTAATCCTTCCAATCACAGAAACATTAAATTAAACACATGTAAAATTATACCTTATTTCTAATGTTTACCAATACAAGTATAAGTCCCTTAAAACTTTTGTTTTTCTAACACAGGACAAAATAATCTGATTGATCAACACCCCATCCACCACCATAAATATTTGTTTTCATCGCCCCTGTGCATTGTGGCTGCACTGTGTACCATCTACAGGATACAATACAGAAACTTTCCAAGGCTTTTTTCACACCATATCACCAAACTGTGACTTCTACCACCTAGAGGAACAAGGGTGGCAAGTACTTGGGAATATCGCCCCCTGAGATTCCCTTCCAGTCACTCACCATCCTGACTTGGAAATGAGATCTCTGTTCGTTCATTATTGCTGGGTCAAAATCCTGGAGCTCCCTACCTCACAGCATGGGCTGAAACAATTCAAGATGGTTGCTTATGGTCATCTTTTCAAGAGAAATTAGGGTTAGACATTAAATGCTGGTCTTGCAATCGAGGCTTACATCCCATGGAGAATAAAGAGTTGATTTTGTGGACTGAAAGGGTTGAATCAAAGAAGGTTTTCATAAACTTGGACAAACTGTTTTTGAGCCCAGTAGATTTTTGCCTAAACGTATGGACGGGTTTAAGCTGATGAAAGGATTTGATAAAGCAATGCAGCAAAATGTATGCCTCAGTTGGAGGAATCCAGAACAAAGAAGCTTACTCTTTAAATTAGGGCCTTTTGGGAGTGAATTCAGGAAGCATTCCATCACACAAAAAAATTTGGAATTCTCTTCCACCAAAAGCTGGGTTGATTGAAATGGTCAAGACTGAGAAAGAAATATTTTTGGTCAGGTTCTTGAGGAATATGAAACAAGGGAAGGTATGTGGATTTGAGGTACAGATAAGTCACATGAACAGTGGGACAGATTTGAAGGGCCTACTCCTGTGCCTGTGTGCCTACATTCCTTCTGAAGAAAATAAAATGGTGAAAAATACTTAATCAAAATCTCATAATGTTGCATTCGAGAAAGTTTCAATCAAATTGATAAATTAATAACACTTAATTAAGTCAAAATGTGGGACCTTATTTGTGATCTATCGAATTGTACAACCAACATTTTTAAAAGTTGCATAAAGTTGACGTTATTTTGATTGATTATTGTATGGTCATCATGGTAACATCAAGGACACTATTACAAGAAGCCTGTGCTGGTAAAGCTCAAGCTGAAGGCTTTGCTTGAAATGTTTGAATAATCCATACAGGAATGGTCCAAAAAAAGTTTTTGTAATCAGTTCTTGATGAGTCTTACATTAGGCATGTGAAGTAGAATGGTTCGTTGTGTTTACAGAAAGCCTGTTTTACAAATTATTTTTAGACAGCAAGAATTAGGCAGACAGGCACTGAAGGTTCAAAATTTGGTGTGCAGCACCCTGTGTCAGGTCCTAAATGACTTACTAAAGGGCTAATATTGTAGACAGGCAATATGCCCACATTTCTAGCTGGAAAAACAATGGGCGGGATTCTCCAATAATGGGGCTATGTCCCCTCGCCAGTGTCAAAATGCAGGCGTTTCACTAGTTTTGTAGTACACCCATGATTGGGTGTCCAAATTTGTGGTCAGCTACTGAATACTCCACAAGATAAATGGGCAGCAACACACCATTGCTTTTATGAACCAAAGTGAATCTGTTTAGCTCCAATATATGAACAGTTCTATTATTCTTACAACTGTCCTCGCTACCACGATCCAATTGCCTTTCTTCATTACAGATTTATGGGTCTTACTTTACCTCACAACAAAGGTAAACATCGACCCAAATCTAGAATGAAAAACAAACATATCAATCAAATCAATTCGAGCTCCAAGAGTGATTCTCCTACCTGCAGGGGCCAGCAGGGCCCCGGAGTGCTCCTCACAGCTCTGGCTGCGGATAGGGGGCCCTGCACGTCCGGTCAGGAGTCCACGCATGTGCACGGTGGCGGCGTGCGGCGGCCGCCCCATGCGACATGGCAGACTCACACCGCGGACCATGCTGAACGAAGTAGGTCCCCAAGAGATCGCAGCCGCCACCGGCCGTTCCCGAGAGGCAAAACGTGGTTAGAACCACGCCGTCGGGAATTCGGCCAGGTTTCCTGGGAGAATCTCCGCGGGGGTCTCTGTCAATGGCCCCCTACCCGCACCGTGTAGACCCTGTGCGCGCGATTCTCGGCGATTCTCTGGGGACCGGAGAATCACGGGAGCGGCATCACACCGGATTTCGGTGTAAACGCCCATTCCCCGCACCCGCGACGATCGTGATTTCAGCACGGAGGCTAGGAGAATCCAGCCCAATGTTCGCCAAATTGTGAAGGTGGATGCATTGGTGTTGGAATGCACTTCTAGAGTGTGCAAAGGGAAAATATTTTATGTAAGTTTTCAATATTAATATGTCCCAATGCATTACTTTCCACATGTCGTATATGCACTATAGCACATGCCTTGCATATATGCCCTATTACTAGCCTGGCATCGTTATCAGTTGTGAGGTATTCCACTCTCTCATCCTCCAGCTGATTTGTGACCTCAGACATTGGATCATGCAGGTCTGTACACAATATCCTGGCAGCAGTCATAGCTCCTTCATCCTGCACCAGTTCTCCGTACAGCCTTTTATTCCATTCAGACTGTGAGTTTCAGGCTGGCTACAGCGGGACAAGGGATATCCCTTCCAAACATGGTTGATCTCTGCCAGTAGCCCGCACATAGCCGCAGAGCTGGCCAACAATAAGAGCCATGGTGTCACTCTAAATGTGATTGAGCAAGTAATCAACATGCTGAAGTAAAGCTTCTGCTGACTGGACCATTCTGGAGAAGCTTTGTAGTACACCCATGATTGGGTGTCCAAATTTGTGGTCAGCTACTGAATACTCCACAAGATAAATGGGCAGCAACACACCATTGCTTTTATGAACCAAAGTGAATCTGTTTAGCTCCAATATATGAACAGTTCTATTATTCTTACAACTGTCCTCGCTACCACGATCCAATTGCCTTTCTTCATTACAGATTTATGGGTCTTACTTTACCTCACAACAAAGGTAAACATCGACCCAAATCTAGAATGAAAAACAAACATATCAATCAAATCAATTCGAGCTCCAAGAGTGATTCTCCTACCTGCAGGGGCCAGCAGGGCCCCGGAGTGCTCCTCACAGCTCTGGCTGCGGATAGGGGGCCCTGCACGTCCGGTCAGGAGTCCACGCATGTGCACGGTGGCGGCGTGCGGCGGCCGCCCCATGCGACATGGCAGACTCACACCGCGGACCATGCTGAACGAAGTAGGTCCCCAAGAGATCGCAGCCGCCACCGGCCGTTCCCGAGAGGCAAAACGTGGTTAGAACCACGCCGTCGGGAATTCGGCCAGGTTTCCTGGGAGAATCTCCGCGGGGGTCTCTGTCAATGGCCCCCTACCCGCACCGTGTAGACCCTGTGCGCGCGATTCTCGGCGATTCTCTGGGGACCGGAGAATCACGGGAGCGGCATCACACCGGATTTCGGTGTAAACGCCCATTCCCCGCACCCGCGACGATCGTGATTTCAGCACGGAGGCTAGGAGAATCCAGCCCAATGTTCGCCAAATTGTGAAGGTGGATGCATTGGTGTTGGAATGCACTTCTAGAGTGTGCAAAGGGAAAATATTTTATGTAAGTTTTCAATATTAATATGTCCCAATGCATTACTTTCCACATGTCGTATATGCACTATAGCACATGCCTTGCATATATGCCCTATTACTAGCCTGGCATCGTTATCAGTTGTGAGGTATTCCACTCTCTCATCCTCCAGCTGATTTGTGACCTCAGACATTGGATCATGCAGGTCTGTACACAATATCCTGGCAGCAGTCATAGCTCCTTCATCCTGCACCAGTTCTCCGTACAGCCTTTTATTCCATTCAGACTGTGAGTTTCAGGCTGGCTACAGCGGGACAAGGGATATCCCTTCCAAACATGGTTGATCTCTGCCAGTAGCCCGCACATAGCCGCAGAGCTGGCCAACAATAAGAGCCATGGTGTCACTCTAAATGTGATTGAGCAAGTAATCAACATGCTGAAGTAAAGCTTCTGCTGACTGGACCATTCTGGAGAAGCTTTGTAGTACACCCATGATTGGGTGTCCAAATTTGTGGTCAGCTACTGAATACTCCACAAGATAAATGGGCAGCAACACACCATTGCTTTTATGAACCAAAGTGAATCTGTTTAGCTCCAATATATGAACAGTTCTATTATTCTTACAACTGTCCTCGCTACCACGATCCAATTGCCTTTCTTCATTACAGATTTATGGGTCTTACTTTACCTCACAACAAAGGTAAACATCGACCCAAATCTAGAATGAAAAACAAACATATCAATCAAATCAATTCGAGCTCCAATAGTTAGGAGAAATAATTAAAAATTACCTTTCTGCCTTCCCTGCACGCCTCTTTTATAAACTCTTTTTTTCTGTGATCTTACAAGTTGTTTTCCCCAGTGGCTATAGCTTGGGAGGTGGAAGGCTGCTGACACTTCTATTCAGGACACTTATGCAGCTCAAAGTCTGGAGGGCACAGCAATGGACTGCAATATTTCAACATGGTCAAAGCAGTCTGGCCCAGCTGGCTATCTGGCACTGACAAGGGCGCCGGCATAGTGACTGGCAGAAGAATTTACCAACCTGATAGTGGATAGTCAATGCCTCCCCCATGGAACCAGAGCCACTGTCCTGGGATAGCACCTCAGCACTTCAATGGCTCCACTTAAGATTAGAGTGGAGGACTGATATGACACATTAGAGAACTCAGTCAATATTGGCCCTCAAAACCAATATGAAAGCTGAGCTTCCAATTTAATGAAAATCAGAGGTTTTCTATAATGGGCAGTCATCACTCTCGGCAGGAACAACAATAATCTGCCCCACTGATTCATTCTGAAGGTGTATGTCCCAGGCGCTAGCCACTCTGTAGTAATACTCCCAAGAAGCCATTCTTCATCACAATTATCGACACAGAGCCTTAGGTGAGATCCCATTGCCATTTCAGTGAGTTAGGTCTTCAGCCCATCCCAATAACTGTATTCTGATTTTAATTGTTTGACTTGAGTTCAGGTTAATTAACATGCTTTAGGTGTGCTCCTAAATGGATGCCTGCAAAGTGGGATGTGGATTTGAAATCATTCCCTCATCCCCAACAAATTTGATTTGATAATCACTTTCTCTACAATTGTAACCTTTACGTTTTAAAAGCCTCGCTTCCTTTCCAGAAACCCAGAAATGCACCAACATTGCTCATCATTCTGTGTTGCCAGAGCATCATTTACAGTTTGATGATGTGTTGTGTCATAACCCCCACGAGGACCACGGGGAAGCCATCACTGATCTTCCCGTGGGACTCATGGAGTACGAGTTTCCCAGGAGGGACAGAGGCCAATACCTGGGGCTCGTTATGAGCAAGGTATAAAAGTACGCCCAACTTAGGGCCTAGTAAGACAAGTCCTCCCAGCTAGGATTGTACCAGGAGTTAGATGCTGCATTACGCAGACTATTGTAAAGGTATAAATAAATCCATCTTAGTTTACAACAGCTTTCCTCTGAGCTATTATAGTTTCCATTACTAAATATGGGAAAGAATTGCATTTAGATAGCGCCTTTCACAAACTCAGGACTTCCCAAAGTGCTTGACAGCTAATAAAGTGGTTTTGAATTGCAGTCTCTGTTGTGATGTAGGAAATACAGCAGCCAATTTGTGTAAAGCAAAGTCCCACAACGGCAATGTGAGAATGACTTTAATATTGATTAAAGGATAAATAATGACCATAACACCAAGGAGAACTCCCCTGTTCTTTTTCAGTGCCTGGGAATTTTTATGTCCACTTGTGAGGTAGAAGGAACTTAGTTTAACACCAGATGACGCCTTTGACAGAGTAGCACTACCTCAGTGCAGCTTTGAGGTGTAAGCCTAGATTTTTCAGTTCAAGTTCTGGAGTAGGATTGAATCCACAACCTTAGCAGTGAAACTGCTCCCAACTGAGCCATGTCTGACACTGCTAATTTTCTTTGAGTACATCAACCCACATTTGCACATATCTTACAGCCTTATTTATTCTAGCAGAAAATCCCATTAGTGCTAGGGACAAGCACGGAATGAAAAAAGCAGTTATTGAAAATTTCCCCTCATGTCTGCGTAACTCCAGTGGAAGACTTTAGCCTGCATGTTAGCAGCCTGTTCATGTTGGGCATGATCCTGTCCTCATCTGACATCCACATTGGTGAACTTGCAGCAAAGTTCACTAGATAGTGATCAGTAGCAGAAACCTTGGCTCATTTCCCCCACCCCTGTAATGCCAAGGCTAATTATAAAAACTTGGCTGAGATCAGCTAATTCAACACAGACTGAGATTTGACCTTCAGGTCTATAATCAGTCTTCAATTCAATTTCAATGTAAGCTAAGGCTTGACTGTCCTCTATTAACATTGAAAATATTTGAAATTGAGTTCAAAAAGTTTCCACTCTGTTCACTCTTATACCATAACAGATGTGAAACTGTGGCTTTGTGATATAGTCCTCAACTCCACGTTCTCGCCTTACCCCCATAACCCTTGATTCTCTTACTGATTAAAAATCAGTCTATCTCAGCCTTGAACATACTTATTGACCCAGCCTCTACAGCTCTATGCGGTAAAGAATTCCATAGATTCACTACCCTCAGAGAAGAAATTCCTCCTCATCTCTGTCTTAAATAGATGACTCTTACTCTGAGTTTATGCCCTCTGGTCCTAGACTGTCCCATAAGAGGAAAGATCCTCGCAACAGCTGCCCTGTCAAGTCTCCTGAGAATCTTATATGTCTCAATAAGGTTGCCTCTCACACTTCTAAACACCAATGCGTACAGGCCCAACCTACTCAACCTCTCCTCATAAGAAAATCCCTCCATACCTGGGATCAACTTCATGAACCTTCCCTGGACTGACTCCAATGCGAGTTTATCTTTCCTTAGGTAAGGGGACCAAAACTGTTCACAGTATTCTAGGTGTGATCTATCTAGTGTCTTCTATAATTTTAATGGGACTTCCCTATTTTTATACTCCATTCCCTTTGAAACAAAGGCCAACATTCCATTTGCCTTCCAATTACCTGCTGAACTTGTGGCTTATGCGCGAGGGGCCCCCAAATCCTTCTGTGTTGCAGTTTCCTGCAGTCTTTCTGTATTTAAATAATATTCAGCTCCTTTATTCTTCCTACCAAAGTGCATAGCTTCCCATTTTCCTGCATTATATTCTATCTACCGAGTTTTTGCCCACTCATCTATTGACCATATCAAGCGGCTTTTTCGGGACTGTGCAGAGGTGAAGCTGAGGCTTCGGAAGGAGTGCAAAAACCTCCAAACAGCCAATCTATCCAACCCTTCAAACACCACCTGCCCCACACGTGGAAGAGTCTGCAGATCATTTGTTTGACTTATCCAACATCTTAGAACCTATCAAAGCAGAATGGAAGCAAGTCATCCTGGATCCAGAGGGAATACGTAAGAAGAAGATTGAAAATCTGAAGAAACCTCACCAATGATACAGAGGAAACAGTGACAAATTTATTGAACTCAAATTCACAATTGTGATTTGAACTCACAACACTTGAGTTACTGGTAGTGTACTATCAGTGGGAATAATAAACCAACATTTTATAAGTGGCTTATGATTTGGTTACACAGCCACCCAGAGGAAGCCTGCCCCCATCATTGATCACATATCCACACTTTGAAAAACAGGTTATTTATCCTGATCAGGGGCAAAATTCTCCACCAACGGCGCGATGTCCGCCGACTGGCGCCAAAAACGGCGCCAATCAGACGGGCATCGCGCCGGCCCAAAGGTGCGGAATGCTCCGCATCTTTGGGGGCTGAGCCCCAACATTGAGGGGCTAGGCCGGCGCCGGAGGGATTTCCGCCCCGCCAGCTGGCAGAAATGGCGTTTGGTGCCCCGCCAGCTGGCGCGGAAATGCAGCGCATGCGCGGGAGCGTCAGCGGCCGCCGACAGTTTCCCGCGCATGCGCAGTGGGGAGAGTCTCTTCCGCCTCCGCCATGGTGGAGACCGTGGCAGAGGCGGAAGGGAAAGAGTGCCCCCACGGCACAGGCCCGCCCGCGGATCGGTGGGCCCCGATCGCGGGCCAGGCCACCGTGGGGGCACCCCCGGGGTAGATCGCCCGCGCCCCCCCCCAGGACCCTGGAGCCCGCCCATGCCGCCTGGTCCCGCCGGTAAATACCAGGTTTGATTTGCGCCGGCGGGACAGGCAATTTCTGGGCGGGACTTCGGCCCATCCGGGCCGGAGAATTGAGCGGGAGGTCCCGCCAACTGGCGCGGCCCGATTCCCGCCCCCGTCCAATCTCCGGTACCGGAGACTTCGGCGGGGGCGGGGGGCAGGATTCACGGCGGCCAACGACCATTCTCCGACCCGGCGGGAGGTCGGAGAATGACGCCCCAGGAGTGGGAACTCCATCTGAGGTTTTTCCCTCATCAACTCAGAGCCATTGAGGTCAATTATCTCACTATCATAATATGGTAACTGACCCAGGTTTGATATTTTGGTTAAATCAAAGAAATCTGATGATTAAATTTGCATTTTAAAAAAAAAGCGTATTTTATTACAAACCTGTATCAAAGCAGGTTACAGCAAGTAAACACCCCGGGAATCAACTATACAGTCTGTACAGATCCCCCCCCCCCCCCCCGCCTGCTCTCCCCATCACCCACCCCCCACTCCCATGCAATGAATAGCTCCTCAAACACGGTCACAAACATCCCCCACCTTTTCTCAAACTCCCCTGTTGACCTGCTGAGCCCCTTATCTCATACCTTATCTTCTCTAACCGCAGGAAGTTGTACAGGTCACCCAACCATGCCGTTACCCGGTGGCGATGCCGACCGTCACTCCAGCAAATTTCGCCGCCGTGCAATCAGAGTGAAGGCCACAACATTGGCCTTCCTCCCCTCCATGAGCTCCGGCTTCTCTGAAACCCCAAATATCACCACCACAGGGTCCGAGTCCACCTCCTCCTCCACTATCCTGTCTAAGACCACGAATACTCCCGCCCAGAATCTTCCCAGTTTTTCGCAAACCCAAAACATGTGCGCGTGATTCGCTGACCCCCGCCCACACCTCTCACACTCATCTGCTAACCCCTGAAAGAACACACTCATTCTCGCCCAGGTCATATGCACCCTGTGCACCACCATAAACTGCAGCAGGCTCATCCATGCACAAGAGGAGGTCCTGTTTACCCTTCGCAGTGCCTCACTCCATACTCCCCAATTGATCTCCATTCCCAACTCCGCTCCCTAAATTCACATTTAGCATAAACTGTAAGAGCTAGGACTATGTAAATACAGGCTAAATTTTTAAAAACATAAATGTATTTGTTAGACACTCCAATTATAGCATTACAACTTGAAAATTAAATACACTGTTTTGGGAATTGTGTTATTCATCCACAAGGCAAAAACATGGAGTATTTCTTTTCTCTCCAAATTAGAACATAAGACCTAGGAGCAGGAATAGGTCATTCAGTTCCTTGAGTCCACTCTGCCATACAACACCATCATGGCTGATCTCACCTCAGCCTCATCTCCACCTTCCTGGCTGTTCCCTTCATCCACTGCTAATTAAAAACCAATCTATCTCCTCCTTAAATTTATTCGGTGTTCCAGTGTCCACTGTACTTCGGGGTAGAGAATTTTACATTTTCACAACCTTTTGACTCCTCTTCATTTCTGTTTTAAATCTGCCAGCCCCTTAGCCTTGAACTATGGTCTCTTGTTCCCGAATGTCCAGCAAGAGGAAACATCCGCTCTACGTCTACCCTTTCAATCCCCTTCAGCATCTTATATACCTCAATTAGATTGATCTTGTTCTCTCATGTGCACATGGATCCTGGTGAGGAAATATTTAATCAACACCAGCTGTTTCCCAAGTGACTTTTCGTCACTGAGCCCAGAGAGTGAGTGTTGAAACGTTATTCTACATGAGACTGAATTATCTCAGCTGAACACAATCTTGACATCACTGGTTTGTGATGGCAAAGGGAGGGGTTTGGGGAATTGGGGTGGAGATGGATAGCAAATGCTTTTTCCTCACTCTATCCATTAAACCTGTATTTTATACCTGTCTTACAACCCTCGTGCGGGTTGCCAATTCCAGTGGCAGTCTAGCTCTAGGAAATTTGCCTGGAGGCAGGGCAACATTGAGGTGCTACCAGCTAAATTTCTAAGCTTCCCTCCATTCCAACTCCAAAGCTGACTTCACGGAGTTGAGAAGATTCCAGTCAATGTCACCTTTCATGTTATTGGAAGTAAAGTACCTTACTTTCACATGGCTCTCAATATACTCATCCAAATGAGAGCTGGCAAAGCTCACCCCGACCAAAAATGTAGATTTTTGAAAATATTATGAAACTGGTGTATATTTAAGGATTCATTTACCCACAAAAGTATGAAAGCATGAATGTACATTAACATATACATTTAGTCACTTAGTAATATGGTATGAATGTTGTTGAAGTATGAGACATGCTGTCAAAGTTTTTCATCTTGCACTCATCAGGACAGATAATAATTTTAGTGTCACAAGTAGGCTTACATTAACACTGTAATGAAGAAGCTGTGAAAATCCCCTAGTCGCCACACTCCGGCATCTGATCGGGTACACTGAGGAAGATTTCAGAATGTCCAATTCACCTAACAAGCACATCTTTTGGGACTTATGGGAGGAAACTGGAGCACCCAGAGTAAACCCACGCAGACACGGGGAGAACGTGGACATTCCACACAGACAGTGACACAAGCCAGGAATTTAACCTGGTCCCTGGTGCTGTGAAGCAACAGTGAATACAAGAACGCCAGATTTCAAAGGGATCAACGATTTATACTGCATGAGGAAAAGGAGATGATTGAATGGCAAGTTGTCTCTGATTGGTCGAGGTATTCCAATCTGCTTTACCTCATTTCTACACATGCACCCACCCAGTAAATTCTATCTTCATCTTTGCACATGATCGGACCCAACACTTTCTTCTGCTGTTTCCGCACATGTGTACATTGCACTGGAACTGAAATTCACATATCACATCACTCAGAATTACACATTCCAATCAGGGTAACCAACTCCCAGGAAAAAGATTAAAGGACACTATGTCCCATACTCAGAACAACGCATGTGCTGGGTCTGACACATGTGCGGTAACAGCAGAAGAAAGTGTTGAGTCCGATAATGTGCAGAGATGAGGAAAGAACTTACTGGGCCAATGCATGCATAGAAATGAGATAAAGCAGAAATCGGGGACGATGCATCCTGGGAAGGCCTGACCTGGGACACAAGACAAAAGTCCAGATTATGGGATGATCCCAGAAAATCCAGGATAGTTGATCACCCTGGTTCCAATGGAGAATGTACCAGGGGTTTGCCACACTTTTGTTTAATTCAAAAAGCCATGCCTGGACATGTTCTTTTTGCATGCAGAGGACAGGTTCCTGAATACTTAGATATGCAGCTTCTAACACGCATCAGTCAACCACAATGCGAGCCTGGCTGATAATCTTAAATTGGTTGTTAGTGCAAATTGTAGCACACTCAGGATTAGTCAGCAAGTGCTATCGAATCGTGGAATCACATCTAACATTTGACATTATGTTCCAAGTTTTGCAAGCAAGGGTTGATTTAGTATGATCCAAACTCTGCCTTTTGCAAACAGCCAAAGAGACCTACTGCTTAATACGTTCACCAGTCTTTGGTATGTACATTGCACTGGAACTGAAATTCACATATCACATAACTCAGAATTACACAGAAACAGGCCTCTTGGCCTAAATAGTCCATGCCAGTGTTTTTGCTCCACTCAAGCTGCTCTCGTTTTTTCTAATCTATATCTGCAGCGGTAACTATCTAATCCCTCGTCCGTCAAACACTTGGCTATTAATGAGATGTTCTAGCACATTTGTTGCAGGGTATGATTACTCCACAGTGTGGAGGCCTGACAAGAAGAAATGCAAGTTTAACAGACAGTTAGGTACAAATTCACTATCTTCTACTTGAGATTCATGCATTCATTAACTTCTGTAGTTACTGAGTCATCAAGCCGATAGATCACAGTAGTTTCTTGCCACAAATAATCTCCTTTTAAGTAACTGAACTAAATAAGGAAACACCCTGAATTTATTTTATCCATTTTGGGAGGAATAACAGCAGAATGGATTATTATTTAAACGGTAAGATGTTAAAACATGCTGCTGTGTAGAGGGACCTGGGTGTGCTGGAGCACGAGTCGCAAAAAGTTGGTGTGCAGGTGCAACAGGTGATTAAGAAGGCTAATCGAGTTTTGTCTTTCATTGCTAGAGGGATGGAGTTCAAGACTAGTGAGGTTATGCTGCAATTGTATAGGGTGTTGGTGAGGCCGCATCTGGAGTATTGTGTTCAGTTTTGGTCTCCTTACCTGAGAAAGGACATATTGGCACTGGAGAGAGTGCAGAGGAGATTCACTAGGTTGATCCAGAGTTGAGGGGATTAGATTATGACGAGAGGTTGAGTAGACTGGGACTGTACTCATTGGAGTTTAGAAGGATATGGGGGGATCTAATTGAGACATATAAAATTATGAAGGGAATAGATAGGATAGATGCGGGCAGGTTGTTTCCACTGGCCGGGGAAAGCAGAACTAGGGGGCATTGCCTCAAAATAAGGGGAGGTAGATTTAGGACGGAATATAGGAGGAACTTCTTCACCCAAAGGGTTGTGAATCTCTGGAATTCCTTGCCCAGTGAAGCAGTTGAGGCTCCTTCTTTAAACGTTTTTAAGAAAAAGATAGATGCCTTTCTAAAGAATAAAGGGATTCGGGGATATGGTGTTCGGGCCGGAGAGTGGAGCTGAGTCCACAAAGATCAGCCATGATCTCATTAAATGGCGGAGCAGGCTCGAGGGGCCAGATGGCCTACTCCTGTTCCTAGTTCTTATGTTCTTTATGTCAAGACAACAGGCGCACCCAAAATGGCAATATCTACATGTACCAGGCCATGCCAACATAAAATCTGAGGCTAAGTGGGCTTCGGGCCTCATTTAAATGCTGCCGGCAAGCTGTCGGTGCCAAATGGGCACTGGGACTCATCGTTCAGCAAGGGCGGAAAATCGGCAGGTTCATATAGTAAGTTTGCCAGCTGTTCTGATCTAGAAGGGGGAGGCTGCCTGCGAGGGAATTCTGAATGCACCAGCAGGTGGCCAGCATTTATCATGGGCCCAGGAGGTGGCCTCCTGCTTTCAATAGACCCACAAAAATTAAACTTCAAATTTGTTGAGCCATTTGTGTTGAACTGTTTCTGAGTGTCCATACAGTTCATAAATTTGTTTACAATCAAATGTTGATATTTGGATAATTATGATATTGCATGAATAATTTTCTTCCTGTTGGGAACAATTAAGCTCTCTCAAATATGTACATTGCCACTCTATAGTTCTGATACTTGTCACATCCTCTGCTGCTCTGCTCCAATCAATGACTGCTATGTTGGGTGGTATTTCATGGAGACCACAGGGCTCTTGGCTGCTGTCTGGAGAGCCACCTCTTTTTGGGAAGGTCTGCCACATCTTCCGCCCTTTGGGCACCTAACAGGCCAGTGGCGGATCAAGGGCCCAAGAGACGAAAGTCCTACCTGCCAGGAGCTGCCGGCCAAACAGAAGCTGGCAGTTCTTCTGTACTCAGCAGCAACATTTGCGAGGCGGTGGCTGCTGCAGGTACTGCACCCATCCAAGGCCTCAGATCAATGAGGACCCCAGGCACAGGCAAGTGATGATGAGTTCTAGCGGGAGGGGGCCAGTGGGAAGGGGTCAGCAGCACATTCTGGGATTGGGGGGGAAGGGAGGGGAGTGTTGAGGTCTCATTTGTTTCCCAATAATGGATCCCTCCATCAGGTACTGCGACTTTGAACGATAGACCTCCACACCCTATCCCCTTCCTGCCCCCAAGAGCCCACAAGCAAACATGCCAGGGTTTGCCCTTCATGCTTCCATATGCTAAGCAACCCCACCCCCACCCCGCTCCCCATCCCTGGATCAACACCAGCAGTGACGTGGTGAGGCTCTTACCCAACGCTTTTGCTGCAGACCTCCCTATCACATGAACCCCCCCCACACCCCGTGAGCCCCATCCCACCCTCATTCACCTGTGATTTGCATCTCTTGCCGATCTTGGACTTCAAGTAAGTGCAGTACCAGCAACCTCCACTGTGACTGCTGGCGCTATCAGCAATGAACAGCTGCGAGTCTCTGATTGGTGAGTAGCACTCAGGGGGCTGGTCCTTAATCCTGGGGAAGGCTTGCAACTGACCACTTAAATGCTTGATTGCCACTTAATGGCAACTTTCCTGAAAGTAGGTGAGGTGGGGCTTTTGCTGTCTCTCCAGCTGGTACACGAGGCACATGTCATTTGCATTAAACACTGCTTTTACGTTATTGTTATGAATTGTAATTCCTAGGCTGTAAAATAACTTTATTCTGTTTACTTTCTTCATTGACTGGAAAGAATGAGAGAAAGAATATATTGATATATTTTCTTTTCATATTCTCAGGATGTCCGAGAGTACTTCACAACCAAAACTTATTTTTAAATTGTAGTTACTATTGTATTGTCGGCACGTACATCAGCAAATGTCTTATTGATGGTACTAGCTGACTAGTTAATGTTTGGTGTTTTGATGATGTTGGTCAAGGGATGTATGTTGGCCAAGACATCAGTTCAGTATTCTGCTTTTCTTTGAAAACATACCATGGGGTCCTTTACTTCAATCCAACAGAACAATATCAATGGTAAAGTCATTTTACTATTTCATCCAAAAACTGGTACCACCAAACAATATTATGGATTATGTATGTAAACTGTATATTGAGGTTTGAAGCTGCAATTTTCTGACTCAAATGCAAGATGGTACCACTGAGCTAAGTCAACAAAAAGGTCTTGATCCCTACACTTTTTAAGGCATTGAGAGGAAGCTATTTTGTATTAAGCCCCTAAGCTAAAAACCTGTAGACTTTTCCTGAGAATGGGAGTCTTCACAGACGCCGCAGATGGCCATATCTGGAGGGTAAAAAACATTCAGTACATTTCCATTTGAACTTTCTCATTCATGCGTGCGTGGAGTATTTTTGTACTCAAACTCTAATAGGTATGTTTTATGTTTTACATAACTTGAACATCAATAGCTCTAGCAGACCCTAGGGCCATGGATGGTAGATGTGTACAGAGCCTGAAGCTTCTTCATAAAGTCTGGCACAAATTGATGCAAAGTGTATGAAGTAATGTAGTTAATAAGGTATAGAATGAACTATAATCGAAAGTTGGTAGTACAGGAATGAGACCTTGAAAGTTGAGCCCAATGACTGTGATGTACAATCATCTCCAGCAACCAATCACCTTTGTGTTCTTTGTTTAATCTGTAAAAGCTTGTAAGCTTTTTGAATCTGATGACGAGAGCTCTTATTTCTAACTGAGACAGCATGCTGGACTTTCTCTCTGAGGGTAGGAAGCAGAAGTTCGGTCTGTTTCTGGAACACAAACCCATCCTTGTTGGAAAACATTCATGCTTTGGGATTCTCACAGAGGCTCCTCATTAATTGGCATGGAAACAGGTCCCCTGTCCAAATAAGGGTGCTGGTGGGCTTTTGAAGCTGGAGAGCCAGTCCTCTAGCTTGAGAGGAGCAGCAGCCTGAATTGGACGGTACCGTAGCACAGTGGTTAGTACTGGTGCTCCGGTTTCCTCCCACAAATCCTGAAAGACGTGCTGTTAGGTAATTTGGACATTCTGAATTCTCCCTCTGTGTACCTGAACAGATGCCAGAATGTGGCGACTAGGGGCTTTTCACAGTAACTTTATTGCAGTGTTATTGTAAGCCTACTTGTGACAATAAAGATTACTTTAACTAAGACCCTGATTCTCATTTCCTGACTTTTGTGAGGGCCACGAAGAATCCAGCACGAGTTTTAAGGATACAAAGTAATAACATTTATTTACTATAACATATATACATAACCGTGGAGTAACTTTGCTTGCTACATACTCCTTCCTGCTGGTTCCTGAACTGGCCAGCTTTATTTATACTTGGAGTTTACTAGTGGTTTCTCTGCCCCCCTCATTGGGGAAGCTCATACTCCCATAGGATTGTGGGATAGTCATTAGTCCCCAGCCAATGGTAAGTGGCAGGTTATAACATCCCTCCCCCCCAAAGTCCAAGGAATCCACCGAAGACCCTGGCGAAGAAGGGCGGCGGACTCGTTTGGCCGCAGGCCGGACACCATTTGCACGCGGCGCTGGATCAGGCGGCGTGTAACGAGACGGAGACCGGCGCTTTCGTGATGAACGGCGCAACGGTTGTACATCCACGGCCCGTGGACCCGAGGATTCCCCCTCTGATGCATCCTGTGTCTCCATCTCGGAGTCAGAGTCTGCTGCCTCCGTCATGTCAGCGTCTCTATCTCCATTCGGTCCCGTAACGACCTGCGCAGGCTTCGAGTGAGGCACCAGTGGAAGATTGTGAGGACTACCTTCCCTTGTCTCTGGTCTCTGTGGCTGTTGAAATTAGCTCCGGGGGCGGGGAATCTTTTGAGGGGATGGTCTTCTGGACCAAAAGTGGTCTACATGTTTTCGCTGGAGACGACCCTGGGCTTGCACTTGGTAAGATATAGGGCCCGTTTGGCGAAAGATTACACCAGGAACCCATTGGGCACCACCAGCAAAATTCCGAATGAACACTGGGTCACCGGGCGCAAACTGCCGAATCGGCCGATGCCGAGAAAATCCCTGTCCCTGCCGTTCTTGTGTGCGGCGTACTTTTGCTCCAATGTCCGGGAAAACCATACTAAGGCGGGTGCGAAGTCTCCAGCCCATTAGGAGTTCTGCGGGAGCTACCCCAGTCACTGCATGGGGGGGTGGCCCTGTACGTAAACAAAAAGCGAGCCAGTCTCGTGTCCATTGATCCGGAAGACTGCTTCTTTAGGCCTCTTTTGAATGTCTGCACTGCGCGCTCTGCCAACCCATTTGAAGCCGGGTGGTAAGGGGCAGTGCGGATATGGCGGATGCCGTTCATCTTTGTGAACCTTGCAAACTCCTCACTCGTGAATGGAGTGCCGTTATCCGTGACCAGCACCTCGGGGAGTATTGGCTTATCCTCTCTGAAAAGTCCCAGCAGGGGCTTATGATCAGTCACGATAGTGAAATGGCGGCCGTACACGTACTGGTGGAAGCGTTTCACCGCAAAAACCATTGCCAGGCCCTCCTTCTCGATCTGCGCGTACTTTTTCTCCGCTGCAGTCAATGTGCGGGGGGCGAAAGCTATCGGTCGTTCGGCCCCGTTCTCCATCTTGTGGGACAGGACAGCCCCAATACCATACGGGGATGCATCACATGTGACGAGCAAAGGCTTTCCAGGATCATAGTGGGTTAGTAACCCAGATGACGACAATTGTTGCTTTACCCGCCGGAAAGCGGTTTCTTGCGGCTGACCCCAAACCCAGGTGTGATTTTTCTTTTGCAGAAGGTGCAAAGGGGCCAGCGTAGTTGCCAGATTGGGGAGGAACTTCCCGTAATAGTTTACGAGACCAAGAAAAGAACGAAGATGCGAAGTGTCAGTCGGGGCGGGGGCATGTTGAATTGCACGCACCTTCTCTGCGACGGGGTGCAGACCTTCGCGGTCCATCCGATAACCTAGGTAGACTACTTCCTTTGCCTGAAATACGCACTTTGTGCGACGTAAACAGACTCCAGCCTCCGAAAGGCGTCTAAGGACAGCCTCCAGATTTTCCAAATGTTCCTGCTCCGATGTCCCTGTAATCAAAACGTCATCTAGGTAGACAGCCACACGTGGTAAACCTCTCAAAATGCCCTCCATAACACGTTGAAAAATTGCGCAGGCAGATGATAGTCCAAAGGGCAACCGTGTATATTCATATAGGCCCTGGTGTGTATTAATCGTTACATATGGTCGGGAGGCAGGGTCCAGCTCCAACTGCAGGTAGGCGTGACTCATATCTAATTTTGTGAACGAGACTCCACCTGCAAGTTTCGCGTAGAGATCCTCTATGCGAGGCATTGGATATCGGTCGAGTCGGGAAACCGTATTCACTGTAAGTTTATAGTCGCCACACAAGCGAACTGTGGCATCTGGCTTCATTACAGGTACAATTGGTGCTGCCCAGTCAGCAAAACGGACGGGCCTGATAATACCCAAACTCTCCAAACGAGTGAGCTCCCCTTCTACCTTCTCGAGCAAGGCGTAAGGCACTGGGCGCGTCCGGAAATAGCACGGCGTGGCTCCTGGTTCAACTTGGATACGGGCTACGGCCCCTTTTATTTTCCCCAAACCAGGCTGGAATACATCTGGGTATCGTCCTAGCACCTCAGTCAACCCTTCAGAAACTGTTTGGAGGATATGCTGCCATTGCAACCGCAAATGGCGCAACCAGTTCCGACCCAACAGGCTGGGCCCATGGCCGCGCACCACAATAAGTGGGAAACGCCCCTCCTGGCGTCCATAGACAACAGGGGTCATTGTAGTTCCTGCAATGTCCAGTGGTTCCCCCGTGTAGGTGGCCAACCTGGCCTGTGAGTCGGTTAATGTAAGGGTCTGTATACCCTGCTTGATGCGGTCGAATGTCCTCTGGGCGATCACGGAGACCGCTGCGCCAGTATCCAACTCCATCTCAAGCGGGTGGCCATTGACCCGTACTGCCACCTTAATGGGGGCCACACGGGGAGCTGCCACACAATGCAGCTGCAGACAGTCGTCCTCCGTCTCCACGTCCTCAGGAGTAGTCGCCGCAGGTTCATCCACATTGAAGGTACGGCCTCTGGGCTGGTCCCAGTTACGGCCCCTGGGCTGGTCCCAGTTTCAGTCGGAACGACGGCGCCCCCAGGACCGCCGTCCGCGACGGTGTCGGCGCCTACAAGTCTGACATGGACATGGCTCCTCATCCATTGGCTCTGGAGAAGGCTCCCTTCGGGGAGGAATGTCCGACGGCCACCGGCGTCGGTCTGGACGTTGCCTCGCCCAAGGTACCGCAGGAGTGCGGGGGGACGTTTTCGGACGGAAGGGGTTGCGCCCCAAGGCATGCACTTCCATTCCCTGTCGCTCCTGTACTCCTCGCTCTGCGCTCTCTTGGGACAATACTATTTGAATGGCCTGTTGTAAAGTCAATGTTGGCTCCGCTAACAACTTTCTCTGGGTGGCTGCATTGTTAATACCGCAAACCAAATGGTAGCATAACATTTCTGACAAGGTCTCACCATAGTCACAGTACTCCGCAATCCTGCGTAGCCTGGATAGAAAATCGGCTAGGGATTCTCCAGGGGTCCTCTCAGCGGTATTAAACTGGTAACGCTGGACTATCGTGGACGGGGTTGGGTTAAAATGTTGCCCCACTATATACACAAGTTCATCAAACGTTTTGGTGTCCGGCGCAGCTGGGTACGTAAGGCTCCTAATCACCCCAAACGTATGCGGGCCGCAGGCGGTGAGCAATATGACCACCTGGCGCTCGTTTTCGGTGATATTGTTTGCCCGGAAATAGTAACACATCCATTGTGCTATGCACGCGTGGGTTCGAATCCCATCTTCGTCGCCAGTTTTGTAAGGGCCACGAAGAATCCAGCACGAGTTTTAAGGATACAAAGTAATAACATTTATTTACTGTAACACATATACATAACAGTAGCAGTAACTTCCCTTGCTACATACTCCTTCCTGCTGGTTCCTGAACTGGCCAGCTTTATTTATGCTAGGAGTTTACTAGTGGTTTCTCCGCCCCCCTCATTGGGGAAGCTCATACTCCCACAGAATTGTGGGATAGTCATTAGTTCCCAGCCAATGGTAAGTAGGCAGGTTGTAACACTGACCAACTCCAGGAATGGTGCCAGGAAAATTATGTGCCAGCCAGCTCCACTAAATTTAGCTGCTCTCTGATCTTTTCCCCACCTCCAGCGGGGCCTGAAAATCCTGCCCAAGGACTGCAGCCTTTATCTAATACTGTACACTCATTACTATCACGTAAAGTACTTGCGAGGTTCAAAATATAGCCTATAAATTTAACATATAATTATTGGCTAATCTGACCATATCCACCTATTATCCAAGGTACTTATAATTCTATCGCCATTCATACCTGCAATTGAAAACACAAAACCGTCTGACAACTGGCTGCTCGGAGTGCTGCTCAGGAATAATATTGGCTGATTTGTTTCAACAAGTCCAAGAGGGTATGTTTTTGAAGAGAGGTCAGAATGAAGTCCAGCCCACAAACAGTAGCAGTTAAAATTAATCACACTAAGTTTGGCACTATTAAAGGACAGATGAGAGCTGAATTTAATTAGCTATTTGAACCACCTTGTCCTACTCAATGTACAAGCCTTAATATTTGGAATACAATTGCATATTAATTGTATAATTTTATCACACAAAAGAATTATGCAGTAAGTAGTACATAACTCTAATTTGATTTGGAGTACCTGGAATCTTGACCACAATATCTATTTGCAATATGTTAACGTCACACTTTGACAGAAGAGGTGGTCATTTCTGACAATTGATTGGTACTTTGAACTGATTTAAATTCAATAACAATTTATTGGTTGTGCAATTTTGAATGTTTTGTAAGGTACAAGTGTTAGCTCCGGCCTAGACTTTCTGCCACATGGAAAAAGTCAGGTTGGGCAATCTGACCAATAAACCACTATTGCAACCAACCCATTTCCATCAGTGACTGGCAAAGACCTTGCCCATTTTATTGGATTGTGGAGAGAGGATCAATTTTCCTTCACTTCTGTTCAATTTGCACAGACGTAAAATTGCAAATGTGGAACTGATGTTGAGCATTGCTGGCCATTGCCTCCGGAGCAGAAGTAAATTTAAAGAGAGTTGCTGATGGGTTTACAGGCACAGTAAAAACAGTTGTATGCCATTTTAGCGTTTTTATTTTATTTCTGTTGTTGCTTATCAGCATTTTTAAAGAGGAGACAAGTTAAGAGTTTAAAATGCATGCACATAGTTTACAAGTGGCATGAAGTGAATCACAGGGATGTAATAATCCTCATGAGATCCTCAATGACCCAATTGATCACCCCTTGGGGCTTGTGAAATCCAAACTCCCCCACTGAGGGGCAGAGGCCTAGCAGATGGGGGTCTGAACCAGGTACTGAACAGCCGGCCAGGTCCAACTTTCTTTTATTATAAATGAGTTGGCACTGACTGCTCTGGACATCTTGTGTTACTACTGCTGCACTGTTCTTCAGTTGGACCTGAGTCAAACTGTGCCAAATAATGCCAAAGCACTTCAACACCTTTGTCTGAAGCTGTGGAATTCTGTAGGATTCACAGATAAATTAACTGCATGAAAACTATTTTAGCTGCTGTATTCCCTTTAAGCTATTGTTTAATTTAGCACAGTGGATAGCACTGTTGCTTCACAACACCAGGGCCCTGGGTTCAATTACCAGCTTGGGTCACAGTCTGTGCGGAGTCTGCACGTTCTCCCCATGTCTGCATGGGCTTCCTCCGGATGCTCCGGTTTCCTCCCACAAGTACCGAAAAACGTGCTTGTTAGGTGAATTGGACATTCTGAATTTGCCCTCAGTGTACCCGAACAAGCGTCGGAGTGTGGCGACTAGGGGCTTTCCACTTCATTGCAGTGTTAATATAAGCCTACCTGTGACACTAATAAATATTATTATTATATTATTAATTTTACATCCTGCCATCAAATCGTGAATAACCAGTGACTCTGCTTTTTTTTTAATGATGAGAGCAAATCATCATTATTACAATTTGGTTAACCTAGAAGCTGTGATAAGGTTGGCTTGTTTTATGAATTTTCACATTGCACTTTGCCATTTAAAAAATAATTGGATAAAAAAGTAATAGGTAGTGCATTTTGCGATTCCTCAGCTGTGCTCCCCAAGTGTGAGGTTTTCTAATGGGAGCGATGGACTGTGGAATCAAGCCTTTCAGAAGCACCTAACTAAGGATTTCCAGAATTGGCCAAGTGAGACTGGGCGAGCTATATTCAGGGTTCAAGTGCCAGAAAGTGCAGTTAAAAATGAAGTATTTAAATTTAAGCAGAGAAGGCAAATAGTAATATTGTGACGCAATAAATTAAACGGGTGGTCATTATGAGGCGCTATATAAATGGAGATGATTAAATATATTCTGAACAAAGATTGAAGGTTAAGAAGCAATGATGGCTAGGTACAGTTGATCTATCAGAAAGGACAGTTTTGCAGAGCCTAAAGTTTTTTCACAGTTCTATAAATTATCAAGTTCCATCCTGCTTCAATCAAAACCAATATTTGTTTGCCCTGCGCGCCTCTACTTTTCAAAGACAAGCCCTACAGTAACTGCTCACAATCTGGATACAATTATTACAGAGCAACCATTTAGACATATTTATGGCTTGCCAGCTCAGTAAATCTGAGCAAGGGAAGTCAATCCTACATAAACTACATTAGTAAATCAAGATTTTCATTGCCTACAGTTACTGCACTGATACCGTCCATTAATTTATATAGACAGAACACTTACAATTGTTTTATTATGTTCCTCTTCTGAACCTGAGCTATTCAGCTATTAAAACACATGAAAGAAGAAGCCAACAGAGATTTGTTGTTCCCAAGTTAACAGTTATTTTTAAGTTAATGTTCTACCTAATAATATGGTAGTGACTAAGGCTCAACTCTTCCATTTGCCAGATGGGCATACCCCAGAAGTACCCTGGAAGATGCGCTGGGAGACCCCTCGGAAGTCCTAAAGCAAAGTGGCTTCCTTCAAGTACCTATCCAATTTTCTTTCAAAAGCATTCATGTCTGCACTTACACCACCCTTGTAGGTTTAAAATAATTACCACTCGCCATGTAAAAGGTTCTTCCTCATATTCCTCCTGTACTCCTTGCCCAAAATGTTAAATCTGTGTCCCCCCCTAGTCCTTGCACAATTAACTAATGGGAACAAAAGTGTCCTATGTTGCAGTAGAAGACCGAAATTCCTCGGAGACTATCAAAGATCTGTAGCCAAAATGACTAATTTCCAGCGATTCATAATCAGACTATGGCAAAATCACAAGTTCCCATTATGTCACGCAGCAACATGGGTGAAATACCCATGAATTTTGATATGCGCAGCAGCTGAACTGCAGTATGGAAAGATTTTAAAACCGTTATAGTTAAAAACCACAAGACGTAGAAGGCAAGATTCACAGTGGTACTAGGCTGATCAGCCAATGGAACAGAATTAAAGTCTTGGTTCTACAATTCATGGGCTTTGTTTATTATGCACTTTCACAGTTTGGATGACATTGAACATTAGAGGGCGGGGTTGGGGTGGGGGAGGTTTGGACTGTGTATGTTGTTGGTGACTATGAATGGGTGGATGGTGGATTGCTGAATCCTTTTCTTTGATGTTTGTATTTAAAATGTTGAGGGTTGTTTGAGGGTTGGTGGGAGGGATGAATTGTTCGCCAGGGGATTGACGTTGTATTTATTACTGTTGATTGTTGGTGGATGTAAATTTGGATGAAAATGTGAAAAGGAGGAGAATAAAAATATTATAAAAAAAGAATTAAAGTCTGGTCATTTTTAAATGTAAATCATGTGGAAAAGCGAGTTCCCTCTCAGCGTTTTTTGTGCGTGTCTATGCTGAAGGTTGGATGGATGAGGATGGAGTGAAATTACGGATCGATAATGGTGGCCAACGCAAAGAACATAGCTTATTAATGTGGGACATGTTCAGAACCCATTTAACCAGTGAGATCAAGAGGTGCCTGTGAAGAAATCACACCAACATTGCAGTTATTCCAAAGAGTCTCATGACTCAATTTGGATTCGTGCCTAAGAAAACCGTTCAAGGATCATGTTCATGCCAAATGAAATAAGTGGTTGGTTGATGGAGGAAAGAAGCTTCATAAAGAGTGGAAATATGTGTGCATCCCCACTTGATGTTTTGTCGTTCAATCGTGGGACACTATTAGTGCACAAACTGTCATAAGATTTGTTCAGAAAATGCAGAATATCCAATTCAATGGATGGAGAGGAAGATGATTTGTTGTGGAGGGATGATTCTGATTAAAGTGAGCCAAATCTGATCCAGAGTGCGATCCTTACGATCATGGCACAGACAATGTCTCAGAATTATCTCTTTGCCTCTGATGCCAAACACAGAATCTGATGGTTTTTAAAACATTTTGATTGTGATTAAAGGTATGTATGTAGAATGAATTAATTCAGTCAAACATGTCAGATTAGTCTGATCTGAATTACTGGTGTTAGGCTTTTTCCTCAAATTTCAAAATGGCGACCACCTATGCTAACATCAGCGGTTCACATTTTATACTTGGCATATAAGGAAGAATTTTTCAAGGTTTTAAAGTTTGACTTATATGCCATGATCTATAGTATGCCCAACAGATACCGATGGAGTTCATTGTCAAATTGTATGTCCTCTTGAAATATTAATTCTTCAGAGAATAAAACCATCACTTTTGGGGGTTTCAACTTAGTTCCCTATGATGTGTTTCATTGAATACTACACAAAGTGACTGAAGAGAAGATTGTGGGAATAGCTGTCCTATTCAATTTGAAAGCGAAACCAAATGTGATATTTGCTTGTTTCTAGCTTGAGTTGGAATGGTACTTGATGTATAAGTAATCTGCAGACCATAATCTTCAGGTTATAAAAATGAGGATACAAAATTACATGGGAATAACTGATACATTCATGTTCATCTTAACTACCATGAGTAATTTGTTGCCTGTTTTATATCTGCATTCATTGCTTTGACTCATTTTACTGTGCATATTGTTACAAATGAACACTGTTATAATCTTAAGAAAACACACAGAACCTTGAAATTAAAAGTACAGAAGACTGCTGTACATTCCAGTATCTGCTACCCCCTTTGCTAAGGTACATTCTGATCAAACAGGTGTTTGGGAAATCCTTTTATACAAATTAATTAATGATGTTTGAAATTTCCTTCAGATAATTAGTTCATTGTATTTGCATATCAAAATTGTTCTCTTCGTCAATTTCTTATCATAAGGCACAAACGCAAAATATATTTTTTTAAATTTAAATCTTTAGAACATTGTTTGGAAGAGTCTGAGCAATGCAAAATTCATTGGAAACACATTTGTTTATTTTTCAATTATGTTTGAATTGTAGGCGAACAAGATTATCCAAAAATTCTGCTTTCCAATTATAATATTAAAGTAGCTAAGGATGAAGGCAAAAGAAATCTAGAAGACTTAGTGAACTCAATGTTCCAGGCCACAGAATGATGTAGCCAAATGCCACAGCAAATAACTAGAAGGACCAGGAGGAAGATGACATAACCAAAATGTTACTTTTGGTAAGTCCTCACTTTGAGAACTATGTATAACTCTAGTCATTGATAGGCAAAGAAAGCATTCAGGCACTAGAGTCAATGTCAAGAAAAGCCAAGAGGATGATCCCAAGCATCAAAGGTTTTAGGAGGGAACTTAGAATTGAACTTATAGAGGTATTTCAGATAGTGAAGGGGCCCAAAAGATAATTCCAGAATATGAACCTAAACGGGAGGCGACTCAACACATCAACATTAGCAATCTGGGTTTCAGTGCGGTGCTCTAAAAGATACTTATACTCTGCAAGTAACAGAGCCCACCACTGGATCTGGGCAGAGGCAATAGGGGGAATTGCCTTATCCTCTATAAAAAGTCCCAATAATGGTTTGTGGTTCAGTTATTATGAAATACCAACTGTAGACATATTGGTGGAGCGTTTTTACATCAACACAGCCACCAATTTGAGAATGCCTCCACTTGGCATCCGAAAGGCTCCTGAGTGCTGAGATGATGGGCCTTTCTGCTCCGTCTTTCGAACGGTGTGAAGGTACCTGTAGCCACCTAGGTTGGCCACTTCCTGACTTAAAATGGTGATCCGCAAAGCATACAGGGAAATTCAGTCAAGCCAGGAAAAACTAGCAGGTGCAAAGTTTCCTGTGTATTAGAACTTGCAGAAACCCAGACAGCACTGAAACCACAGCCATCTGCATATTAATGAGCGATCCCCGGGAACAATTGAAACATATAAGGTAAATAAGGCCAAGCCAGACTCCGCGGCGCCAGCAGGAGCCAAGACAAAGGAAGGCCCACGGACACTTAGGGACCGCCCAGTGATCAGGGAACGGCTCCAGTATTGGAGAAATCGATCCAAGTGATCGGAACGTAGTCCAATCATTTGGAACCAGATACGGGGTCCGCCCCAAACGGCACGAAGCCCCTGGGGACTATAAAGTAGAGACCCCAAGTTCAATTCGTCCTTCTTGGCAGGGTCACTCAGCAGCTCGAAACAACCCTTGACAGTGACCTGCCTAGCTGCCGCATCAACCAAGTAAGTCTCCAGTCAACGCACGCTTCGAGATAGGCGCTCCTAGCTACCAGTCCATACTAGCTTTGAATCCTGCAGACTCAGATCGAACAAAACGCCATTTGTTCCCCTGACCTGGTAGGCCAGTTCCGAAGCTAAGTATAGGCCTTTTAGTGTTAGAGACAGTCTAGTAAGTAGAGCTTTATGCATGAGTAGTGATTGACTGTGTATAATAAATGTGTTTGGATTTGAATCTTACTAATTGGTGTGTTGAGTTATTGATCAGCACTTGAACTTGAACCTCGTGGCGGTATCATAAAGTTACCTGGCGACTCTAGAGCAAAGGTTATAGAAACAGAGCAAATTAAGTAAGACACAACAAGCAACGAATTAAGAGCCAACCAAAGTTAGCAACATAACGCTCCCAACCCCATAAGGGAAGCATCACAGGGGCCATTCTCCGAGCCCCGCGCTGGGCCGGAGAATCACCGCAACCATGCCACGACGCCCCGACGGCAGCGTGCGATTCTCTGAGGTGCGGAGAATCGGCGCCATTTGCACCAGCGTGTATGGTGCGGCGCTGGCCGCGGGCCGCTGGAATCGGCGGGGCCACCGATTCTCCGGCTCGGGTGGGCCGAGCGGCCGAGCGGCTGCGCGGATATGATAGAGTCCCGCTGGCGCCATTCACCCCTCGTCGCCCATGGCGGGAACTCTGCACGAACGGTCGGGGGCGGCCTGTGGGGGGGAGGGGGGCTCCTTCACTGGACCTGACAGAATAGGTCGTACCCGGACCCGGTTCATGCCGTCGTGAAACGCGACAGCGTTCACGATGGCGCGAACACTTGGGCTCCATTTAGTAGAATCGCCCCCCACATGTCAAATAAGTTTCTTCATAGGGTCAAAATCAGAGAATTAAGGGCCAATAAGTTGGTTGACAGCAATTGTTGTTAACTTTATTGAAAGCCTCCACCTGTGCCATTGTGTCGCCCAAGGAATTATCACTGTTATATGAGGCCCCCTAACCGGAGGATATTGCTGTCTGATGCCCCTTGTTGCTCCTGAGCCTCTTTCTCTGCACTTTCCAGTGATAGAACTATTTTGTTGGTATTTTTAAAATCCAGGTTGATTTCTGCCAATTTTCTTTGGGTTGTCAAGTTGTTTATTCCACTTACCAATCTGTCTTGCAACATTTCGTTCAGGGATGGTCCAAATTCACAATCTTCTGCCAATTCTTGTAATCTGGCCAAAATTCCGGTTCTCCCTGCTGTGTTAACGTGGTATCTCTGGAGTATAACAGAGGGCTTCGGATCAGAATGGTTTCTTATCAAATCTACTAATTCGATAAAAGTGTTCGAGTCAGGGGCATCTGAATATGTCAGGCTTTTTATCACGCTGAATGTCAGCCTCCCGCATGCTGTCAGTAAGATCACTTTCTGATTTTCATCTGAATCAATATTATTAGCCCAGAAGAAGTAATGCATGCACCCTGTGTATTGGACCCAGTCTTCTCCACTTACATTATGCGGTTCAAGTTTACCAAAGAGAGGAATCATTTTAACCGGAGAAGCCGCTTGTTCTTTGCAATGGAGGTTGCACGGAGAAAAAAAACTTGTTTACTCCTCGTCGCAAAAGTAATAATCTCACCAAGGCCAGTCTTCCCACACCATGCCCTATTATTTACATAATGGAAAAGGCTGTGGCCGCGGCTTACAGCGAAATTGTCCAAGCCAGGGGACCTACAGAATACCGGCCCGGAAGGAAGCAGTGGATATTAAACACCCGCTGTTTGTTTCCGATCGGGCGAACTCCTGCCCATTTAGAAGGGACGTTGATACTTCATGAAGCCGAGATCTATTGATGATCCTTCATGGGCACCATAACAGTTTTTACGCAGGTACAGCAAGTATTAGGAAATTAAATGGAATGTTGGCATTTATTGTAAGGGGAAAAGAAAATAAAAGTAGGGAAATTTTATTGTAGCTATACAGGACCTTGGTGAGACCACATCTGGAGTACTGTGTGCAATTTTGGACTCCGTCGTGTTAGAAGCAGTTCAGAGAAGGGTCACTTCACTCATTCCTGGGATGAATAGCTTATCTTATGAAGAAAGATTCAACAGGTTAGGCCTATACCCATTGGCGATTAGAAGAATGTGAGGTTATCTTAGTGCAACAAATAAGACCTTGAGGGGACTCAAAAGGGTGGATACCAGCACAACATTCCCTTGTGGGGGAGATATAGAACTCGGGAACACTGGTTACGTTAAGAGGTTTCCCGTTTAAGATAGAAACAAGGAAATTTTTTTTTCTCTTAGAGGGCGGTTAGTCTGTGGAATTCCCTTCCCCAGAAAGAAGTGGAAGCTGGGTCATTGATTTATTGAAGGCTGAGTTCGATCGATTTTTGATAGATAAGGGAGTCAAGGGTTGGAGTTCAGCAGAGAAGTTAATCCTTTCAGCTGACAGCTAACTTTAAAAAAAATCCACACAGCTTTTGTATCTTTGTACATAACTTTATATATTGAACATTGTTAACTTTTCAAAATATCTTGATAAGTATAATTGAACACGCAAGCACAAACGCAGACACACACACACATGCACAATCAAGCACATGCACAAACACACATAAAACACACACACACATGCACAAGCACATACATGCACAAGTACAAACAGACAGAAAAACATGCTCAAACACACACATGCACAAGCACACACATGCATAAGTACACACACAAGTGTGTATAAACACATGCACAAACACACATATGCACAAGCATACATAAACATACACAAACACACACATGCACAAGCACACACAAACACAAGTACACACACATTAGCACACATAAATACACACATGCAAGAACACATGCACAATCACACATATGCACAAGTACACACACAAGTACGTATAAACAACCACACGTGCACAAACACACAGGTGCACAAGCACACATAAACACGCATGCATACACAAGCACACACATGCACAAGCACACATAAACACATGCACAAACACATACATACTCAAGCACACACATGCACAAATATAATCATGCGCAAGTACATATAAACAGACACTCATATGCACAAGCACACAAACACACATGCATAAATCATAGAATCATAGATTTTACAGTGCAGAGGGAGGCCATTCAGCTCATCGAGTCTACACCTGCCCTTGGAAAGAGCACCCTACCCAATACCACACCTCCACCCTATCCTGTAACCGGGTAACCCCACCCCATCTTTCTGGACACGAAGGGCAATTTAGCATGTCCAATCAACCTAACCTGCTCATCTTTGTCTGTGGGAGGAAACCAGAGCAACCGGACGAAACCCACGCAGACACAGGGAGAACATGCAGACTCCGCACAGACAGTGACCCAAGCCGAGAATCGAACCTGGTACCCTGAAGCAACTGTGCAAACCACTGTGCTGCCATGCACAAGCATACATAAACACACATCCAAACACATATGCAGGCACACACAAACATATGCACATGCAAGCACAAGCACACCCATGCACAAGTATACATAAACAGACATGTACAAACACACATTCACAAGCACACATAAACATACACACACATGCACAGGCACACACAAGCACAGATAAACATACACACACACAACACCCAACATAAACACATACATTTTTTAAAGCTCTAAGGTTGCAATGCATTCCTCTCAATCAGCAATAACCTCATTCACATCATCCACTTCTTTTTTTTAACTTTTCCAATTAAGGGGCAATTTAGCGTGGCCAATCTACCTACCCTACACATCTTTGGGTTGTGAGGGTGAGACCCACACAGACACGGGGAGAATGTGCAAATTCCACATGGACAGTGACCCAGGACCGGGTTCGAACCTGGGTGCTCAGTGCCGTGAGGCAGCAGTGCTAACCACTGCGCCACTGTGCTGCCCACACACACACACACACACACACACACACATGATTGGTTGGCAAGTGGACTTGACGTGTGTGCACTTACTTCAGCATTTTCCTCATAATATGAGTCAAACCTAACTCGGCGGCATGATGGCACAGTGGTTAGTACTATTGCCTCACAGCGTCAGGGACTCAAGTTCAATTCTGGCCTTGGGTGACTGTGCAGAGTCTGCACATTCTCCCCATGTCTGCGTGGATTTCCTCCGGTCGCTCTTGTTTCCTCCCACAGATAAAGATGTGCAGGTTAGGTAGATTGGCCATGCTAAATTGCCCCTTAGTGCCAGGGATGTTCAGGTTAGTGGATAGTGCGCGGGAGTGGGCCTGGGTGGGGTGCTCATTCCGAGGATTGATGCAGACTTGATGGGCTGAATGGCCTCCTTCTGCACTTGGGATTCTACAGCACAAACACAACACAAACACACACACGTGCAAACATACACATGCACAAGTGCACATAACAACATGCATATGCACACATTGGCTGGCAAGAGGATTGGCAGAGACATTGCCTGGCATAATGCACCAGTTAACCAATGACTGACAGTTAACTACCAAACTTTGTTTAAATTCAAACCAGGTAGATTGACTCTGATTGGTTAAGGCATTGTTCTGGGAAATGAACAAGAATATAGCAGTACTCAAGTCTACTTACCAACCAATAATTATTCTCTTCCCATGAAGTATAAATTGTTGTTCCCTTTATATTTAGTATTCTGAGAATGTCCTGTTGAGTCCAAGCCGAAAAGTGTGACATGCTTTTTTCATTGATACTAAATAGACCATGGATTAGATAGGGTGGATGCAGGGAGGATGTTCCTGATGGTGAGTGTGTCCAGAACCAGGGGTCACAGTCTGAGGATTCGGGGTAGACTATTTAGGGCAGACATGAGGAGATATTTCTTCACCCAAAGAGTGGTGAGCCTGTGGAAGTCATGGCCACAGGAAGTAGTTGAGGCCAAGACATTGAATACATTCAAGAGGCGGCTATATATGGCACTTGAGGCGAATGGGATCAAGGTTTATGGGGAGAAAGCAGGATTAGGCTATTGAGTTGGACGATCTGCCACGAATGGCGGAGCAGGCTTGAAGGACCGAATGGCCTCTTCCTGCTCCTGGGCGGGATTCTCCGACCCCCCACCGGGTGGAAGAATCGCCGGGGGTCGGCGTGAATCCCGCCCCCGCCTTCCTCCCAATTCTCCCGCCCCCCCAAAAAACTGGCGTGGCGTGAGTCGCGCCACCCTCCTCGGAGAATGGCGGGGTCCGGCGCAACTCAATGGGCCCCGGGGCTGTCCGGATTCTCCGGCCCGCGATGTGCCAAAGTCCTGCCCATTCTAGGCCGGTCCCGCCGGCGTAAATTGGATTTGGTCCCTTACCGGCGGGACCTGGCGGCGCGGGCGGGCTCCGGGGTTCTTGGGGGGGTCGCGGGGGGATCTGGCCCTGGGAGGTGCCCCCACGGTGGCCTGGCCTGCGGTCGGGGCTCACCGATCCGCGGGCGGGCCTGTGCCGTGGAGGCACTCTATTCCTACGCGCCGGTCGTGTAGGCCTCTGCAATGGCCGGCGTGAAGGTGAACCCCCCTGCACATGCGCGGGGATGACGTCAGCAGATGCTGACGCTCCCGTGCATGCGCGGACAAGCGCCGGCTGGCGAAGTCCCTTCGGCCCCGGCTGGCGCGACGCCAAAGGCATTCCACGCCGGCCGGCGGGGCGTCAAACACTCCGGCACCGCCCTAGCCCCTGAAGGTGCGGAGGATTCCGCACCTTTGGGGCGGCCCGACGCCAGAGTGGTTCCCGCCACTCCACTGCGCCGTTTCTGCCCACCTCGCCGATTCCCGGAGAATCCCGCCCCTCACCACCTATCTTTCTATGTTTCTATATAGGATCAGAATTGGGCTTTTGACCCCGAGAGTCTGCTCTGCCATTCGATCATGGCTGATAGGTTACTCATTCTCATTCTCCTGCCTTCTCCCCATAATCTCTGATCCCCTTATTAATCAGGAATGATGTATATTTGCTTATGATTTTGGAACTAGATGCTATTTTGCAGTTGATGAAAATAGAAATGGAACTCATTCCAGATTACTTATGAAATAACCAGCTGACGTGTGAATGCATTACGTATGTTTTGAGTTGGGCCAATCCATCAATATTGCATGATTATCATCCCAAAATACAAACTAGATTAACCAATTTCTTAAAAATATTGTTTTTAACCCATCAATTACAATCTTTTCTAATTGGCAGGCTGGAGATAACAGGTACTTGTTGCTTCAGAAGTATTTAGAACTCTTTTCATGAATAGCTAATTGTTGATTTATCAGTTTTTACCACAGTGTTGGTAGATTCATGTCAGCGTCATGATTTGTGGTATCAACAGCTGCATTAAACACAAATTCCATTTCATTGCAAGCAGCTGTCTGGAGAATTGAAAACATTGCTATCCCTTTTTGGTTAAATAGTGTGTAAAAAACAACCATTGAGAAGTACTGATTCATTGACCACAAACATTACATTTAAATATATGTGTGTGCACTTACTTCAGCACTTTCCTCATTATATGATCTAACTGGGCAACATTCACAGACCAGTATGCAAAATACAAGCCCATAGGTTCTGGGCGTGTGTCATTGCTATCATGTCATAATGAAAGCATTCAGCTGGACAGTGATAAGAGATGCTGCATAAGCAGACAGAATCAGGAACACTTTTAAAATGTTAAAATAAAAAATATCCCACTTTGATTCTGTGAAAAATATTAGATTCAATGAGAATTTCCCATCCAGCATGTAACACACAAAGCAAACAGGTTCTTGGATTTCTGAGGAGGGATCTTTGGTATTGCAACAGTAAAGCTGAGTTAGAGCTTTTAATAATCATTTGTTTTTCCAATCCTGGACTATGCTAGTTGTGTGTGGGATCCTTATACGGCAAGAGATCTAAATAAGATGGAAGCGATCCAGAGACTCAGCACTTGTCAGTGTGGGAAGGACACCAGTGCCACATCCTTGGTCAAAGATTGGAATGGGAATCACTACATCAAAGGAAGGAGAATAACAGACTGACAATGTTCTATAAAATATGGACCGGACCAGTGGAAGTCGATAGAAACAAGTACCTCGCGCCCTCTGGCAATTCTAAAACATGAGGCAGTCACCCACACAAACTATAAAGACCATTTGTTTCCAAGATCTGTATCAGCAATCTTTCTTCCCAAGGACAATTTCACATTGGAACAAGCTGCCAAAGGAAATAATCACAACCCCATTACTGGAAATCTCAAAGATCCATTTCTAGATTATTTTCATTTATAAATTTTCATTACCAGGACTACCAGTTCAGCAGTTCATGCCTGGTTAAGCTAACATTATCCACATAAATGTTGGCGGAATATGGATACTAGTCTGACACATTAGTGCTGACACGATCAAAGCGGAAGACTGAAAGAAAAATGCACAATGCTGATTGTTGAAAGTATTTTGGATGATTTTTACATCATCAGGTGATGCCAGAGCTGAGTTTTTCAAACTGAGGGTCATGACCCCCCCGGGTGGGTGTCAGGAGGGTCAGGGAGCGATCGGTCGTGCCGTTCCCCCGGCAGAAGCGCCCAACCTGTCGCCATTTCCAAGGTCTCAGTCGATGCGGTAAATGTGAATTGTGGTAAAGTCCAGAAGGGCTAGTGTAATTGCCAAATAGCACCCTTTCACTCTCGGCGAAGGTGTGGTATAGAGTTGATGTTTAGTTGGAGGCTGAGGTTAAAAAGAGTAGCCTCTTTCATCACTGCTCATCATAGAATTGTGGAATCCCTACAGTGCAGAAAGAGGCCAATTGATCCATCGAGTCTGCACCAGTCCTCTGAAAGAACACCCTACCTAGGCCCATCTCCCCGCCCTATATCCATAACCCCACCTAACCTTTGGACACTAAGGGGCAATTGATCAGGCAATCCACCTAACCTGCACATCTTTTGGACTGTGGGAGGAAACCGAAGCACCCGGAGGAAACCCACACAGACACAGGTAGAACGTGTAAACTCCACACTGTCACCCAAAGTGGGGCAGCACGGTAGCACAGTGGTTAGCACAGTTGCTTCACTGCTCCAGGGTCCCAAGTTCGATTCCCGGCTTGGGCCCCTATCTGTGCGAAGTCTGCACATTCTCCCAGTGTCTGCATGGGTTTTCTCCGGATGCTCCAATTTCCTCTCATTGTCCAAAGATGTGCAGGCTAGGTGGATTGGCCATGTTAAAATTGCCGCTTGGTGTCCAAAATGTTAGGTGGGGTACAGGGATTGGCGGGGCAGTGGGCCTAGATAGCATGCTCTTTCAGAAGGTCAGTGCAGACTTGATGGGCTGAATGCGGAGAATCGGCACCATTGGCGCCGGCGTGGTCGGCGAGGCGCCGTTTGGGCTATGCGCCGACTCTCCGGCCAGGCCGGCATGGGCCGGCACGTCGATTCTCCGGCCCGGATGGGGCGAGTGGCCGTCATCAAAAAGCTGAGACCTGCCGGCGCCATTCTAACATCCTCTGAGCCAGCGGGACCTCGGCGCTGAAGGGTCCGGGGGCGGCCTGTGGGTGGGGGGGGACGGGGGGGGGGGGGGGGGGGGACCGACCCGGGGGGGCCTCCATAGTGGCCTGGCCTGCGATCGGGGCCCACCAATCGGCGGGCCGGCCTCCCTGCCCCCTGGCCTCCTTTCCTCCATGCCGGCTCCTGTAGCCCAGCGGCATTTGGCGTCTGGGCCGGCGCTGGGAAGAAGGCCACTGCGCATGCTCTAGTTGGCGCCGGCTCAACTGCGCATGCACCACGGACCCCGTGGTGCCGGGTTCAGGCCGGGATCGGCAGCTGGAGCGGCCTAAGCCTCTCCAGCGCCGTCGTAGTCCCCTGTGGGCCACAGAATGGGGTCCCGGAACGGGCACCGACGCCGGAGTAAAACACTCCCGTTTTTACTCCGGCGTCGGCACTTAGCCGCCCGATGGGAGAAACCCGCCCTATGTTGCTGTAGCTGCCCTGTGATACCACTTTAAAAACACACCCAAAACCCATGAGGCTGTCAGCATTCTGGAGTAGCATCTCCAGGAGTATCCAATGCTGAGTGAAACAAACATTTTGTTACTATTGCCCTTCACAACGACCGATATATGCAAGGTTGGATTTTCCGTTTTCCTGAAGGTGTAGATGGCACAAAGTTTGCACCTGATGCGTGCATTGCCCTCTCCTCATTTGAACCTGATTTAAGTGAAATACTGAGGGCCAAGTAGATATTAAAGGTAAGCAAATGTGGCGTGAATCACTAAGGTCGGTCAGCAGGCTCCCGAAGGTCAGCCAACATGCATCACGAAGGTCGGCCGGCATGGATCCCGAAGGTCGGCCGGTTGGCAAAAGTGAATCCCGGGAAAGAAAGTTTAAAAAACACTGGTGTAGAGGATGGTGAAGTGGGTTTAGCCGCTGTTTCATAGGTTTGATACATGCTCTTCAGTGAGTTAGCTTATCCCAGCTCGGATATAGTGGTCTAAGCAGTCTGGAAGAGGAACGTTGGCCAGGGTTTTTGTTGCTGACCACTGGTCATTGATCCTTGATGATTGTGCAGTTGTGTGACATCAGACGAAGACAGGAGACAGCTCTCGATGAGGCCTCACAAGAACAAATAGCATGCCAAGGCTCATTGTCAAATCTTGAAAATATTAATCACTGACACTTGTTTGCAGAGATGACTGGCACCTGTGGAACCGTAGCAAAGAAAGTGAGTGGGATCAGTTATGCCACATGCTTTACACCTTGTCCAACAGTACTGTCCATTACAGTAAATGAAAAATAAAACCAGGAGGGATGTAACATGGGTGGATGAGCCAACCTCATTTGATTCCTGCTACGTGGACTACACTGATATGGTCTACTGAACGTAAAGATGTTAATATATGCCCATGTCTTCAAATGGACTGTACGTTTCGTAGTAGTTCTCAGACAGAGTGGGCTGGAGCACCCAAAGGAGTAATACGTTTTATTCTGCCGTTCAATTTTCTCCAGTTTCTGGCCCCTCCATTGTTCTTTTTGTCTTCTGAAGTTTCCCGGGATGTTGCCTGCCCACTGCTGTGTTGTCCAAGTGCTGATATGAAAGCCAAGACAGTGACTATCAGGTCATGCGCCATAGTATAGAACACCAGTAAGGATGAAAAACATAATGAGCGAAATTCTCCATCCCGCCCCGCCACATTTCTACCCCGGCCCGCCGGTGGGATGCTCCGTTACACCGGCCGGTCAATGGGGCCGGCCATTGTGGGGCAGCCACACGCCATCGGGAAACCCCCGGGCGCCGGCAAAACGGAGACTCCTGCCGGCGGAGAATGACGCCCAGGAAGAAAATCAAGTAATTCAAGAATAGTTAGGTAAGATCAAATCAGATGAAAAGCCTGAAATTTTGCAAGAAGAGAAGACTGAGGTGAATAAGGAATTTTGAAGTGAAGCATGGGAGTAGTTGATGGTATGATGAGTCTTGAATTCAATGGCTTGAATTGTGCTGCAATGAGTCAAATTATTATCAGTGCAGATCAAAGGCTAGTGTAACTTTAATAACAACATTGCCTCTTCGCTCCTCCTGGAGAAACGGTGTGAATTACCTAGATGGGAATTGCTAATCTGTGTTGTTAAAGAGGCTTAGTACCTGTAACAATGTCATCTTGTTCAGGTCCTGGAGCAAGACCATAATCCTTAGTTGCGGAAACAGTGCATTGCTTTTAAGACAATGATTAGCAGATGTTTTTTGAGATATTCTGAAAGTCACTTGATCCTCATTCTCTTTTCTGAAGTATTACTGTCTATCTGCAATATAGTTTATCTGTGGAATCAACTTATTGTGGCTTTTCCCTCTTAACAGAACAATAAGTGCATTGTATTGATCTAGGACTGGTCTCTTCAGCTATTAATAATTTCAAAAAGTCTACCTGGAGTTTGTACATAGAAACAATCTATGAGATAGCATGGTAAGATATTTCAGAAGCATTAGAAATAAATTGTTTAGGACATTAGGGAACTAGCAATAAATAAAACAGTAATAATAATAAAAGTAGGTGATTATAAATGTACATGCTTTGTTGCTATCAGGTGAGGAGAGGTGGAATGGCTTCCCCTTTCCCACTCCACACCTTTTGTGAGGGCCACGAAGAATCCAGCATGAGTTTTAAGGATACAATGAAATAACATTTATTTACAATAACATATATATATAACAGCAGCAGCAACTTCCCTTGCTGCTCACTCCTTCCTGCTGGTTCCAAACTGGCCAACTTTATTTATACATGGAGTCTACTAATGGTTTCTCCGCCCCCCCCCCCCCCCCCTCATTGGGGAAGCTCATACTCCCACAGGATTGTGGGATTGTCATTAGTCCCCAGCCAATAGTAAGCAGGCAGGTTATAACACCACCCGTCTGCTTTGACCGCAATAGTTTTTTTTATTAAAGAATATGCTTGTCAGTTCAGTGAATGTTTAACTGTTTATGTGCTTTGACTGTAAAAGACACAAACAGACAACTTTCCTCGAGATTCTTTAAAAATGAAACAGGATTGTTTAACTGTTCTTAACCCGGTCTAAAAATAAAAACAATTCAACTTTCCACACACACACACTCAGGTTTCCACATACAAAAATAGCTTACAAAGTGGGAAGGTAGATTAAGAGATATTTTTAAAGTTCAATAAAGATTAAAGTCATATGGTTCTGTGATAACCGGAAGACTTTAGGAATACTGTATTTTAAGTATTGGGCAATTTAAGGGTTTAAAAACCTGGGGTTAGAGTGTGTTTGACTGCAGTAGGCATGTTTTAAAAAAAATCCTGTTTTCAGGGCCCTGGGTGTTTTAGCAGCCATAAGGTAAAATTGATCAAGGACTGTGTTTTTCAGTCTGGACTAATGATCTGTGGTTTGACAGGAGAACTCCCTGGCAGTTAATGTGCTTTGCAGCCTGCGGAAATAATTTGTTTTTTCAGCTTGGGGAGATGAGGTCATTGCTGGGTGGAACCAAGGAAGGCAGAAAGACCCTTTGAAAGCATTGGAGAGGCAGGTTTTGTGGAGAAACTTTAGAGGGAGGAGTTAAATTTTGATTTGCCTCATGCTGAGTCCACAATTCTCCCACAGTAAGATAGATTGAGATCTGTATGCTTCTTTTCTTGTTGTTTAATGGAAAATTATTTAAGGTGTAAATTGAAAGCTACTCCTTTGGATGTGAAGTTAAAAAGCTTAATATTGCGGTTATAATAAAGTATTGTTTTGAAAATAACCAAGCACTATTTCCTCACGCAATTACTCCTGGAGTGAATCATTCTTTCTGCACAGCCTTTCAAATGAACTAAAATATTGGAGTTTCGGTCCAATATCCTAGCCACTGTTGGGTTCTGGTCTGGGATCATAATAGTTCTCATAGGTTGATAGCTGGGCTGTCCTTCTGGTTTCAGTATTGAGCCGGTTTAAAGATGTAGATGAATAATTTATCTGTTCTTCTGGAGACAGCATCTGCTGTTGAATTCTTTAAAAAAAATCTCTGCCCGTAGCACGTGGATAATCAAAAAGGCAGACAGAGCCCGAGCTTGTAGGAATAGGTGGAGAGAGAGATAGTTATTTCTCCCTGGTTCTTGGAGTAAATAAGATTTGCCAAGTAAATTTTCCTTTTCATAGCTGAAGCTAGGTGGGATCCTAAAAATGTCTCAATGAAATACCATGCTGCAATTTAAAATACTTTTTTGCATATGAATTCTGAATTCAAATGGAGTTTAATTACTTTATGAGGGCATTCTAATGGAGGAGACCTTACTTTATTACAGATTGAAGCCTAATAATATGCAACAATTAACCAAGTCTGTTGTGTTGGACGTATTCATAACTTCGACTTCAACTTGACATTTCAGGCTGCCTGGTAACTATTCTGTGGATCTTACAACCAAAATATAAACACACTTTGGACCCCTCAGTATCGGCTGTAACCTCCTTAACTAAACATTGGGAAGAAATAAGCTACCTTTTTCATTCTCTCAATACCTACTCCATCCCTCTTCATTCTCACTGTACCAGGGTGAAGTCAGGATGAGAAGGAGACCAGTCTGTCCATTCTCCCTGTCTCTGCGTGGGTTTCCTCCAGGTGCTCCGGTTTCCTCCCTCAGTCCATGCAGGTTTAGGTGGATTGGCCATGCTAAAATTGCCCCTTAGTATCCAGGGAGTGCAGGTTGGGGGGGTTATGGGGATAGGGTGGGGGGAGTGGGCCGAGGTAGGGTGCTCTTTCAGAGGATCAGTGCAGACTCAATGGGCTGAATGGCCTCCTTCTGGACTGTAGGAACTCTATGAAATTCTAAGAAATCTTTGACGTAAAGGGGGCAACCCCTAATTTGAAGCCAGTGCCCCCTAGTTCTCCCCCAAGAAGTAGCATCCTTTCCATGTACGTGTCATGCGTAGGGAATGGATGTTAGGCTGGACATCAACTCATATTTTTACTGTTGATTGTTAAGTGACAGGTAAAGTAGAGAACAGTCTCTGATCTTCCAGTTCCACCTCTAAACTAGTCCAACCCGTCATGGACTGGTTGAACCCAAAGGCCTGTTTCTGTGCCATCTATCTGATAGATAGGACTTCAGTCTGGAATAAACAGCATTTTATTCACAAAACAGAATAAGGACGACGACCATGGCATTTTAAATTTGCATGTGTTATGATAATGAGGGCCTTGCAGTGGCTCAGCTGTGGTGCGTTGTGTTTACAAAGAACAAAGAACAAAGAACAAAGAAATGTACAGCACAGGAACAGGCCCTTCGGCCCTCCAAGCCCGCGCCGACCATACTGCCCGACTAAACTACAATCTTCTACACTTCCTGGGTCCGTATCCTTCTATTCCCATCCTATTCATTTTTGTCAAGATGCCCCTTAAATGTCACTATCGTCCCTGCTTCCACTACCTCCTCCGGTAGCGAGTTCCAGGTACCCACTACCCTCTGCGTAAAAAACTTGCCTCGTACATCTACTCTAAACCTTGCCCCTCTCACCTTAAACCTATGCCCCCTAGTAATTGACCCCTCTACCCTGGGGAAAAGCCTCTGACTATCCACTCTGTCTATGCCCCTCATAATTTTGTAGACCTCTATCAGGTCTCCCCTCAACCTCCTTCGTTCCAGTGAGAACAAACCGAGTTTATTCAATCGCTCCTCATAGCTTATGCCCTCCATACCAGGCAACATTCTGGTAAATCTCTTCTGCACCCTCTCTAAAGCCTCCACATCCTTCTGGTAGTGTGGCGACCAGAATTGAACACTATACTCCAAGTGTGGCCTAACTAAGGTTCTATACAGCTGCAACATGACTTGCCAATCTGATGCAATGCTGCTGTTTGCTGACTATTTTAACCAGAATTTCAGAAGTGAGTACATGTTGCTGAATCATTGCGGAATCTAAGCAGATTGAAAACATTAATTTACAATTTTTGTTTTTTTAAAAGTAAGAAAAAAACCCCTGTGATTTTAGGTAAGGAAAGGTCCGAAAAAACTGAAATAAACCTGTCAGTTAAACTATCAGGTATTAGACAAATACAACAGAAGTCACTATATTATTTTAATTTACTTTACTCCAACATAAATTGCATGATGAATGCAGAAGAACGATCAAGAATTTCGAACAGAATATACAAGATCAAAAGAACAGATAAGTCAAGGCTGCCTTTGACACACTTGCCTCGATTTTAACCTGTTGGTGGGATTTTCAGAGAGTATTCAGAGAGGAAAGATGGCAATGCATGCAATGCAAAGCCTCAATTTGTGGTTGCAGCGACCAGCAGTAGAGTAGGTCAGTGTCCCGTTTGGGAAGAAGAGATCAGAAAATATCTCAAAGGGAAAGGATGGCCCCTTTGGAGTGAATTCTGTGATAATGAGGAAACAGGACCCGGGAGTATAGGACATACTTGATGGGAGAACCTGTCAGAGATCCATAAGAAAAGCTTAAGGAAAGCTCGCTAGCCGATGGCAGTCATGTCCTGTTTGGCACAATTGCGAGGCACAGAGGAGGTCGTTCGGACGCTCCGCAAAGAGATAAAGGAGACGCATTGAATGAGCAATGTCGATGTTAGCGAGATCGAGAAAGAGAATATAGAGTTAAGAAGGAAGTTGGCAGCAAAGGACGGAGAGGTAGATGATGCCAAGTGGGCTCACTAGTCTTGTCTAGCGCATCTGAGCAGCTTCCAAACCCAGTACGATAAGGCCTATCAGGACACGCAACGTGCAGTCCTGGTACGAGAAGAAACAGAGAAACAGGTAGAGGCATTGCAAAGGCAGTGCAGCGATTTAAAAGCAGCGTTAAGAGTACCCCATGCTGCCACCACGGAGCACAGACAAAGCTCATTAGATCATGCGAAATGCAGGAAGCAGATTGCGGAACTGCAGTCTTTGCTTTCCATGCAAACTGGGTTTCAGAGCACCTTTGGATCCCAATTAGATGGAGGAAGACGGCCCTGATTGGCAAGAATTAAACAAAACCGCGCATAGGTATGTTCAGGGAACATGTGCGCAAGGAAAGCCCCAAAGGAGAAAAGCACCCCAACCCCCCACAGAACAGATAGATCAGGCACCTATGAATCCAGTGACCACCCACCGCACAGTCACATCGGACGGAGACGCGGAATTCCTTTACACCACCCCCTTAACCGTGACCCAATTACGGGACACGTGCGAAAAGATCACACCGTTCCTCCCCACCTCAGACCCCCACCACTTCTTTGCTAGAGTAAAGCAGCAGGCGACCATGTACGGCCTGGATGAGCGTGAGCAAGTGAAGCTCACAGTTTTGAGTTTAGACCGTTCGGTCGTAGCAGCCCTTCCCGACCCACAGAGTGTAGGAGGAGGCACCCTTGCAGAGATGCACACAGCGATCCTCGACGCGATCGGTTACAACAGAGGTGACCCAGTAGAAGGCCTGAATAAGTGCAGGCAGAAGAAAACAGAACACCCCACAGCGTTTGCTGGACGCCTGTGGATTCATTTTACAGCCGTTTTTGGAAACTTAGACTGTGCCCATTTGTCCCCAGACAACATGGCTAAATGGACCCGCACCCTTATCTCCTATGCCACAGAGGCAGGACGAAAAGCTTACGCAAATTATGACCCCTCAGATGAGGCCCACAATAAATAATGGGTTTTGAAGAGATTGTCCCGCGCTTGGGAGCAATCAATTGCAGGCAAAACCGCATTTATAGCACCCGATGAAGAGCAGGTAGAAATGAAGCCAGTTAAAGCACACCAGAACCCCGCATGGGTAAATGAGGGCAGGAACAGCCAATCCCAGCCCAAAGCTCAAGAATGTTACAATTGCGGACAATTAGGACATTACGCATGAGAATGTTAAGCCCCCCTGAAAAAGCACGGAATCAGCCCACAAATGCCCCCCGAACCAGCAAAGACATCAACAGCCCCGACCCCCCACCCAGGGAACCATACCCAAGGGAACAATGCACCAGAGAGCCTGCTCCACCTTATGTGCCCCAGGGGTCATGTTACAACTGTGGGCAGTCAGGACACTTCGCCCGAGATTGCAGGAGACCCCCACCAGCTAGACTAGCCCCCAGATATGAAAGAGAACACCACCCACAGCAGCTACAAGGTCCCAGCTGCCCCATGCAAACTGTGAGCGCTTACCCACCACTTCTCCTGGCAGGGACACCTCAGCAAGGCCACTTCATTTTTGTTTCACTCCTCCTTTCTCTCTTCTTCGGCTGCACTACACTGCCTCCATATGTTAGTTACACCCCAGTCCAAATGTGATTTACGATGTCCTTTCTGATGGAACCTGCAGCATGTTGTTCAATATATGTTTGTTAGTGTTATTGTTAAGTGTTGTTTGTACACTCGGAAGTTCCACGGCCACATGCCATATTTGTCGGCAGAAACCTGTGAAAACTTGATCAGCAGAAACCGCTGAGAGCTTGCCAGCCCCCGTTCATTAGTGCCCTTCTGGTTCGATGGTAGAACCTTTACAGCAACCCTCCACGATGACTACATTTTTGCCCGTTCTTGCCGGTTGCTCAGGCAGTGGAGAAACGGCATTGGTCTCCGCCCTGCCTGAGGACCCCCCCTCTGGTCAGCTACACTCGGGTAGAGCAGATACGGCATTGATCACCGTCCTACCCCGGGATTCCATCCAAATCTTACCCGTCGCGGCCCGTACGCACCTCATTTCGGCACTCTTGGTTCAAAAAGTTTTGTTTTGTTTTTGGGCAACCCTTAGGTTGCCATCCCTATGCTATTTACATCCTCAAACATTTGGATGGTAAATCGCACAGCCTGCGAGATGGCTCGCACTTTCAGTATTTGTTTTAAGTGTGTCTTGTCCTGACTATTCGGTAGATTTTTTTAAAATGAAGGTGTCACACATGGTGACAAATTCTAAAGGGAAATTGACACTACAAGACAGACATGCTAACGCACGAGATATTAATCAAGATAATAACAGAAACTATGCTTGATCCACAGAATTCCAGAAGCTCCAGGAAGAGAGAAGAAACGGAAAGGAAGCGACGAAAAGGAAAGAAGACAACAATGAAGACGTCATACGTGTTTTTCGTCGTTATTGTCATTTGTATCCAGTTCCACGCGAATGCGAACCCCCTGACCCCTACCACACAGGCCGTGAATGATTCCCACCCCTACCATACACTACACCCTGAAATAGTTAACCCCGAGATGGTCACTGACACACCATCATGGTGTGATACGTTCATAACCTGGTATTCACTATCATACGTAATTGAATCCCTTCTAGTATTGGCGATACTCTGCAGCATCGTGCAGACTATCCGCATGAGGAAATGGCGAAGGAGAGCCTACCGCTCTCGCACCCCGGTATACAGGATAAGATCCCCTATTTTCGGTTATCACCAGGACCCCGAACTCCTTGATCTACAGAACATTTGTGTTGCATCTTTTGTAAATAAAGAAATGTGTTTCATTTACAACGGAAATATTGTACACCTCTGTGCTTGACTGCCAAGCCAGAGGAAAAATGTGAATGCTGCTATTATTTTTGTATTGTTAAGAAGATAGTAGGATTGAATGTTTGAGTGAGTGTCGTTTATGAGAGATAGTTAGAGGTTTTTTTTGTAATGCATGTCCCTGACTGACATAGCGCCACTTAGAATTGTTAGTTAAAAAAATTTCATACATAGTTATGGTCAGTGTAGAGGCCATGGAAGAGTGCTCGCTGGGTCAGGAAGAGAAGACAACGCAGTTATGTGATCCTTCACGCTTCGCATTAGGGATCACAAAGAGGGAGTGTAGCCACCTGGGTTGAAGGTCCGCAAAGACTACATGGAAATTCAGCCAACACAGGCAAAAACTAGCAAGTGCAGATATCCTGTGTATTAGAACTTGCAAAAGCCCAGACAGCACTGAAACTCACAGCCATCTGCATACTAATGAGCGATCCCCGGGTACAATGGAAACATTTAAGGTGAATAAGGCCAAGCCAGACTCCTTGGCGCCAGCAGGAGCCAAGACAAAGGAAGGCCAATGGACACTCAGGGACCGCCCAGCGATCAGGGAACAACTCCAGTATTGGAGAAATCGATCCAAGTGATCAGAACGTAGTCCAATCACTTGGAACCAGGTACGGGGTCCGCCCAAAAGGGCGTGAAGCCCCTGGGGACTATAAAATAGAGTCCCCAAGTTCAATTCTTCCTTCTTGGCAGGGTCACTCAGCAACTCGAATCAACCCTTGAGAGTGAACTGTCTAAGCTGCCGCATCAACCAAGTAAGTCTCCAGTCAACGCACGCTAAGAGATAGGCGCTCCTAGCTACCAGTCCATACCAGCTTTTGAATCCTGCAGACTCAGATCGAACGAAAGGCCATTTGTTCCCCTGACCTGATGGGCCAATTCCGAAGCTAAGTATAGGCCTTTTAGTGATAGAGAATAGTCTAGAAAGTAGAGTTTGTGCATGAGTAGTGATTTACTGTGTATAATAAATGTGTTTTGATTTGAATCTTACTAATTGGTGTGTTGAGTTATTGATCAGTACTTGAACTTGAACCTCGTGGCGGTATAAAGATACCTGGCGACTCCAGAGCAAAGGTTATAGAAACAGAGCAAATTCAGTAAAGACCCAACGGGCAATGAATTAAGAGTCAACCAAAGTTGACTAGAACAGTGGTCATTGGTGGTCACCACTTTGTTAACACCAATTCAGATAGAACAATAACGTATTACTTTCTGCAGTACAATGTGGTAGTTGCTGGAATTATGTGTATAATGCCTATGATGGCAAATGTGGTTGAAGAAAGCCCTAAATGCTGTGTGCCAGGAAATATTGTGCTGCTTACAGTCCCTCCTTCCTTTTTCTTCCATTTCTGTTGCTATCATGTTATCACTCCTTCGGGCAAAATACTGCTCCTGATTTATTTCTGGCCGCTCGCGATTCTGTAATCAGATAACAGGAAACAATTTTATGCACGTTTCATATCAAATTTTGATAGCTTTTTGCAGCCACAAGATAGCTACTTGGAACTCTTCTGCCAGGTGCTCTTATGAACCAACAAAATGTGAATCAGTTCAAGTTCGAGAACCACTTTAGTTTGGGGTTAGCCTGCCTGCTGAAAGTTCGCTACAGTGTTACTTAATTAGTGGGTGGCAATGGAGTGTCTGCATATCTGAATTCCTTTGAAATAATTTCTCTAAAAACCGTACAGTTGTATGTATATGGACAGCCATTATTTTGGAGCAAATTTTGAACAACCCTGTTTATTCGTTGATGAAATTCCCTCCTGCCCCTGAATGATTCACGGTGCGGGTCTGTAGATCTCCAAAGTTTCCTCCATTTCCCATTAAGTTTATTATTCATGCCAAAGCAAACACGCCCTGTGATACTGCAAATTACAGAGAAGCCCAGGGAGCTCTGCACGATATCAGTCAGAGCATTTGTTGAAATTTCCACATTGAATTGGCACATTGCTGATCCTAATCAATTTGTAGCCTTTGAGGCCCTTCACATAACAGCAGTCGCGAGGCCAGAACACATCCATGCTTGATAATGATTTGTTTTTGCCATTTTCTTGTTGAGAAACATATTCTCTGACAATTTCTTTTATAAATGTATAGGTATGATTTTACATGCAATAAATAAATCAGACTACTTTTACTTGCCAAATAATGAAGCAAACGGCAAGTTAACTAATTATTACTTGACACTGATACTAATAAAGGTTTTTAATATACAAATTAAGACTTGAAAAAAATTAGAGCTTCTTTGTTATAACAACATAGAGTAAAGGGCAAAATGGTAGAAGTGTTTAAAATTATGAAAGGGTTGAACAGGCAGAATAAAGCAGATTGTTGTTTCCAATAATTGAGAGGTTGAGAAAGAGGTGGCCTCGATACAAAACATAATGTCAGAGCCTTGGAATAAGGAGGTTCTTGGAACCATTACAGATGACTTGAAAGAAACAGCAAAGTCACATCGAAGTCCACAGCCATCGTGAGTGATGATATCTAAGCTGGATTCATCACGATACAGCATTACCTCAAGTAGGTGTTGACGCTATAATGATTTTCATCTGTTCCCTGACAGAAAGACCTCCAGACGCAGTCATCACATTCAAATTGGATGCTTTGAGCACTATTATTTCCTCTTCTCTCTGCTGCTGTTCAGTCTACATTACGGGAACACCCACAGTGAATTGTGTGGTAAAAGGACCTGTGACAAAAGGATGGGAAGCAAAAAAATGTCCTTGTTGAAACTGCTGACAAACAAATACAGAATCCTTTCTCAGTTGCACAGGTGAGAATTTGTCTTTCTATTCAACTTCAGTGGATAGTGTAGGGGTCATGTTATTGAATTAGCAATTCAGAGGCTAAAGGAACTAACATACACAACTGAGGTGCTAAACTGCTTTAGTGGGAAAGTGTAATAACAGGGTGAGATGTTTAGATAGGCTGTTTCCATTATTAATGGAAATAATTGACAAAATCGTGACAACAAAAAATAATGTTTTGTAGACAGGAACCGTACTTTTTTTATTTTACACTTTAATTCTAAGTATTTTTAGTTACTGATGACACACTGACAGATGTTCATTGCTAAGGGTATCACACTTCTGCTACTTTATACTGAGAATGTATCACCCAGTCTTTTTGCAATCTGGCCACAATGTCCCTGCAAATAGGCATTTGCTTTCTGAAAATGTTTCACATCTATTTTGGGTAAGTTTTCCATACTAATTGGAAATTCCCGTCCGAAGTCAAAAGACTTCGGGTCCATCAAATTTTCCATTCTGCTCGCTAGGATTCCATGCCAGGCAGGGCCGGAAAATTCCGCACATTGTTTATTTCCTCGGTAAAAAGGGCGGCAGGGTAGCCCAGTGGTCAGCACTTCTGCTTCACAGCGCCAGTTCTATTCCCGACTTGGGTCATTGTCTGTGCGGAGTTTGCACGTTCTCCCCGTGTCTCCGTGGGTTTCCTCCGGTTTCCTTGCACAAGTCCTGAAAGACGTGTATTGGACATTCTGAATTCTCCCTCAATGTACCCGAACAGGTGCCGGCGTTGACGACTAGGGGATTTTAACAGTAACTTCATTGCAGTGTTAATGTAAGCCGATTTGTGACACGAATAAAGATTATTATTAAAACTGAAAATTATAATGTCCAAAATATCAATTTATGAAGTTGAAAAAAACTTCAGGAAAACACATATTTTAGAACAACATATTGAAATGTATCTATTGAATTGACTCAGTGCAGAGCTTCACATGTTGAAAGTATATGTTGGGTAGTCAGGCACAAGATGGAAAATCATTCAGAACATACTGATCGCTGTGCGCAAATTCCAAAAATAACTCCCATCATGTTAAGTTCTGCATCACAATAAAGGAAGGTATAAAAATTGAAAATCCATACAGATGGAAGAATGTGAGAGATGCTGAGCACAATTCAGCCACCACGTTGCAGCTGGCATGGATCCTGCGAGAACCCCAAATCAGGCTCTGCACTCGGTGCCCGGGAGCAAAGGTCACGCCTGTGAGACCTCGACAGGGTGCTGTTTAACACTGGTTTCCACAAACGTGAACCAGGTGTGACAGCACCTGGAAGGGGGGGGAGGTCTCACAGGCCATGAGAGACCCCTGATTGGTCAAGGACAGGACAGGGTAGTACCCTGGCACTCTCCCTGACACACGGGCACCTTGGCACTGCCAGGGTGTCAGTCTGGTAGTGTCAAGGTGCACAGATGCCGGGTTGGCACAGTCAAGAGTGGGGCCCCGAGGGGCTTTGCCCAGTGATAGGTGGGAGAAAGGGGGTTCCAATGGCCAGTAGAATATTAGTGGGGGTGAAGGGGTGGTCCAGAAAGTGGGGGGGGGGGGGCCTGAAAGGGAGGGGTCCAGAGATCGAGCGGCTGGTCAAATGGTTCCCCAATCTGCGAGGAGCCATTTTTGCCAGCAGGAGTTCGACTAAAGTGTGGTCTCGTTGGAGAGAAACTCCCCGAGACCACCAAAAAACGACAAAGTGGCGGTGAATAGCAGGATGAATCTTGGCGCTGCACTGGCAAGAAACACCCTGCTAAATGCACCCAAAACCAGACTTCGTTTTAAGTCCGCTGAATCGCGCCAAGGCATTAAATCAAGTCTCTATCTGGTCGGCTGTGACAAATTAAGAATTGCATTCATTTTTGTGGATTAATTATTTTGTAATGGCCTGAATTGAAAAATGATATTTAAAAATGTTAATTATTTTATCATCAAACGATGAAGTCCTTTCCTGTCAAATCTACCTATTATATATTAAATTTAATACAGGTGGTGCTTGTTTTATTAAACATTTATGATAAGTATTTTCAGTTACTGATGACACAATACAGATTAAGAATGTCACAACTTGGCCACATGTTACACATGAGACGACACTCACGCAGCCTGTAAACAGGTCTTTTTTTTGCTGAACATGCATCCACTGAAGCGATGGAAAATCCATAATCACCAATGAAGCAACACCTAAAAATAAAGCTTACCACTGAAATCTAGCAATAGTTGTGCCATAGATTTCATCCTTCCCACTGGTAATTTAAACATAATTCCAAGTCATGAGGATCTCCACACATCATCTCATTGAAGCAGTCCCACAGGCAGTAAACTGGGAGTAAGATGCACTGATGATCCTTTACTTTTGAATATAATTTTACAGAGAACAAAATAAAGATTAGGATAGACAGATGAAATTAAACAGAAGCTGAAATAATACCAACATTTTAAAAAAACCTGTTTTAAAATATGTGGGATTTCTTTTCGTAATAGAGAAATTTGACGTTCCACAAATATAAAGTTAGTTTTTCAGGGCCAGAGAGGTTATTTAGGAATAATGATGAACTTAATATGCCATTTAAAAACTAGTTACACCACATTCAACAAGGTATAATTTTTTTCAAGGGTTTTTACTTTGGGACTAATAGAACAAAAGTAGAAGTTCTAATCAGTTCAGTGATCTCTATTTGATTGCAGTCAGTGGGGACTTTGACATTGTATATTAAAGAGAGGCATGGAATCATTTTCAGCAACTTTTAGATGTCTATATTTGTGCAGAATCTGGAAGTAGCTGCCAATATTACATAGAACATAGAAAAATACAACACAGAACAGGCCCTTCGAGGGTGAACAGTTCCACGATCAGTACTATCGTAAAATCTGGCACAAAGTGTTTTGAGTACTTGTGAAAGTTAATCCAATCCTTTATATTCATTTTTTTTGAGAATAAAACATAATTGGAAAAAGAAAAAAATAACAAACCAAAGGGAGTGAAATTCTTGAATGGCTGTGTTGTCATTTGGCGAAGGAGGATAATTCTATGTAACAAGTTCCTACTTTGGGCACAACATATAAGCAAGCATTTTCTTTAGCGTACAATCCTATTGTAGATATTTGTTCAAAGACCTAGCCTCTAGCTCAGTGGAGCAGTAACATACTTGTTAATTTTGAAGCCTGCCAGTTTGATTGTAATAATCATTTTCAAACTGGGGTCCACAGAAATTTTTCTGGATTCTGTGACACAGAGCTGGATCAGGAATCGGCAACATGGATGACTGCCCAGGGCAATGTGGTCAAAATAAAACAAATGAATGCCAGCCAGAGCAGTGTCTTGCTTCCCCAGTGCTCCAGATCTTACCCTACTCTTACTTTCAGAGCAACTTCTGTTTTCCTGATCCACAGGGTGCCTGCTCTCTCTGTGCTCATGGTCCACCTGCTGCTGTCTCTGGGCTCCTGCTCTCTCTGAGCTCCTGATGTCCCTGGGCTCCTGATTTCTCTGGGCTCCTGATCTCTCTCAGTTTCTGCTCTCTCTGGGCTCCTGATTTCGCTGGGCCCCTGCTCTCTCTGGGCCTCTGCTCTCTCTGGGCCTCTGCTCTCTCTGGGTTTCTGCTCTCTGTGGGTTTGTACTTTCTCTGAGCTTTTGCTCTCTCTGTGCTTGTACTCTCTCTGAGCCTCTGCTGCTGTTTCTGCGCTTCTGGTCTCACTGGGCCTCTGCTCTCTCTGGGCCCCTGCAGCTGTCTCTGGGTTCCTGCTGCTGTCTCTGGGCTCCTGCAGTCTATGGGTCTCTGCTCTCTCTGTGCTCCTGCAAAGGAGAAAATGACTGCAGTGAGAGGCAGGCACACCCATTTTACTGATACTGTATCTGTAAGTGAATACCAGCTATCATAAAAGCATCATTAAAACACTCATTACCGGCAGTATTTCATATTATGAATATGATATAATATTACAATTTATCTGGTGGTCCCTGTCTAACCATTTTGAAAAGGTTTCTGCAACCATGGAAGTGTGAGAACCATTGGATTATAACATTTATTAATTTGTCTGAAGAAAATTGCCTTTTGAGCCTTTAACCATATAAAGAGTTCTACTCATCCTGTTCAGGATATTTTGATTCGGAAAGTAAACTTTGCAGAGAAAATGTTGACTTTCTAGACTTCTGTTTATTTAATAGTTAATAATAATGCTTATTGTCACAAGTAGGCTTCAATGAAGTTACTGTGAAAAGCCCCTAGTTGCCACATTCCAGCACCTGTTCGGGGAGGCTGGAACGGGAATTGAACCCGCGTTGCTGGGCTTGTTCTGCATTAGAAGCCAGCTGTCTTAGCCCACTGTGCTAAACCAGCCAGTTGCATGGCTCACTCAATTAAATCTCTTCCATTTGGAAGAACTTGTACTTATTCTGACTCCTTTGATTAATTGAGATAGAAAGATACATCACAGAGGAAGAAAATGAAACAAATACAGAAACACAACACAACACAACATGTCATTAGAAGGTCAGATTCATAGTCAAATACTTGCAAGACACCAAGGAGGTAATTTTATCTTTGGGCAATGGTGCTAAGTTCGCAACATAGGATCAAATGCCTGTTACCACACTCCACACAAAATTGGATGGCATATACGACAGCGGTTATCAATATTCCCAGATAACTAACATCTTCCCCTCAAACAGTCCAATCAAAACCAACTTTTTCATATCCCTTCCTGTTTGTGAAATTCTGTTGCGGACATGTTTGATTGCTATCATTTCCGACATAATGATAGTGGCTACACTTCAAAGTAAGTCAATTTTTGCTTGAGAAATAATTGCAGGCCCCGAGGTCAGGTAAATGCACTATGGAAAATTCAAATTATTTCTCTTGTTCTTCAAAACCAAAAGGGAACAACTTATAATAAGGCACAAAGCCATTATTTTTTTGAAATGATAAAGGGTGGTATTGTCCGCTCCAAGGACTAAGTGGGAAAGTGGCATTTTTCTCATTGGCCGCAGTGGTGGGTTTTGCACCCAATTGTACACTTCTCTCCTCATTAAAAATGCATGGTCCACCCTGCCATGTCCTAAGTGGATCATCGTATCAGGTTCCATATTTCAACCACACTTGCGCACAGCCTCCTCAAGTGTCTGCAGCACAGGGCTCCTGCAGCAGTGAGATGGCTCCCAAAGGGAAGAATACTGCAGGAGGTGCTCTATCCCGGTGAAGACAGAAGGAGGTCCAAAAACTTCACAACTGCAGCTTGGGAGGAGATGGACAGGGCGGTGAGCACAAATTCAGCCCACAAGCGATGTGCTGTGCAGGAAGAGGATGGATGATTTCATCCATTCCAACAGGCTAAGTCAACCATCTGATCATTCCACCAGACATTCTGATCAAGTCCAACAGACATTCACAGGATGAGTCTCCACACTGCCAGCTCAAGGCGCATCAGCACTCACCCTCTCACGCACACCAATCATAACAATCTCCATGAGTTCTCTGTCAGCCATGAGGGTGTTCATTGTCTCAGCCCACACTGCAAACTCTTGTGTGCTTCTAACCTAAGCATTGTTAACTCTCTGAGTGAAAATCAGTACAGGTCCTCAATATTAGTGCACACCTTCCCACCTCAATGTTCCTGAGCTACGACCTATGCTGACACCTTTTTGGCTTCACGCACAAAGCTACTGCATTTACCATTAGCGATTCTGGAGTTATCTGCATTGTATCCGCACAGCGATCATGGACATTTGGGATGTAGTACTGGGCTGTACATTCTGCTATGCGTCCCCCCCCCCTCCCACCCCCAAGGAAATCCTCGGTAAGCTCTGGGATGCGAATTTCAGATGCTAATGTGTTGTGGATAATTGAACTGTTGAGTCTGATCTTGATACAAATATGTGGTGCAATGGGGTGACAATGCTGAGTGCAGAAATGGTCTAGGAGCGAGGATGGGACGCAACTGACATATTATTATCAGTGATGCTGAACCTTGAGGGTACCACGGTCTGTCTGTAATTCCAGAATCGCGAAGCTCTCAGCTGATCATCAGGGGGAACTGATTGTGTCGAAGATTAGTTATGTCCCTGTGAGGCAGACAGATGTCTGAAGATGTTGCTCATGAGGTCCTCCATGCCCAGTGAAAATTCACGCTGACTGCAAGCCCGCATCCCTCACCGAGAGTGTTAGATGTCAATGTTACGAGGATTGACATATTTCTGAGGACTCAGTATGAATGATAATCATGAGCACTAAGAGAACCTTCTTGTTGGCTTGGCCCAAATCTCACCTCACATTATCACCAATGAAATCACACTGAAGGTGTTGTCTGGGAAGCACGATAGCACAGTGGCTAGCACAGTTGCTTCACAGCTCCAGGGTTCCAGGTTCAATTCCCATCTTGGGTCACTGTCTGTGCGGAGTCTACACGTTCTCCCTGTGTCTGCATGGGTTTCCTCCGGGTGCTCCGGTTTCCTCCCACAGTCCAAAGATGTGCAGGTTAAGTGGATTGGCCATGCTAAATTGCCCTTCGTGTCCAAAAAGGTTGGGTGGGATTACTGGGTTATGGGGACAGGGTGGAGGCATTAGCTTAAGTGGGGTGCTCTTTTCAAAGGCCGGTGCAGACTCGATGGGCCAAATGGCCTCCTTCTGCACTGTAAATTCTATGACTCTATGACTCAATGACTCTGTGTAGCGAGAAAATGCTCTCCTTGAGGCACCTTATCAGACTGCATTCCAGATCTTGACTCTTGTTGACTACTATAGTGTCTGGGGTGTTGGAGAAATGCTTGAAGAGACTGCACCATCGATGCTCTCCTGCAGTTGGTATCATTTCAGTACAGAACTATGCTCCCAAGGGTTTATCATCCTTCAAAGGGTTGATGTGGTTTATTTAGACTGCCAGGAGGCTTTTGGCAAGGTCTCACATAGCAGATTATTTTGTAAAGTTAAAATGCATGGGATTATGGGTAGTGTCTTGAAATGAAGAGAAAGCTGGTTAGCAGGCAGAGAGCAAAGACTTGGAATAAATGGGCCTTTTTCTGATTGGCAGGCAGAGTCTAGTGGGGTACCGCAGGGATCTGTGCTCGGACCCCAACTGTTCACATTATATATTAATGATTTGGATGAGGGAACTAAATGTATTATCTTCAAATTTGCAGATGATACAGTTGGGTGGGAGGGTGAGCTGTGAGGAGGATGCAGAGATGCTTCAGTGGGATTTGGACAGGCTGAGTTAATGGGCACATGCATTGCTGATGCAGTATAATGTGGATAAATGTGAGGTTATCCTCTTCGGTAGCAAAAATAAGAAGACAGATTATTATTTGAATGGGTGTGAATTAAGAGAGGTGGGTACTCAGCAAGACCTTGGTGTCCTCGCGCTTCAGCCACTGAAAGAAAGCGGGAAGGTACAGCAGGCAGTAGAGAAGGCAAATGGTATGTTGACCTTCATCGCGCAAGGATTTGACTATAGCAATAGAGATGTTTTACTGCAATTGTACTGGGCCACACCTATCCTTATCTGAGGAAGGATGTTCTTGCTATGCAGAGAGTGCAGTGAAGGTTTACCAGGCTGATCCCTGGGATGGCGGGACTGTCATGTGAGGAGAGATTAAGTTGGTTCAGATCATATTCATTGGAGTTTAGAAAAGTGAGAGGAGACCTCATAGAAATGTATAAAAATTCAAATAGGATTAGACAGGGGACATTCAGAAAAAATGTTTGTGATGGTGGAGGGGGTCCAGAACTAGGGGTCAGAGTTTGAGGATAAAGGGTAAACCTTTTAGGACTGAGGTGAGGAGAAATTTATTCACCCGGAGACTGGTGAGAATCTGTGAAATTCCCTACCACAGAAAATAGTTGAAGCCAAAATCAGTATTTCAAGAAGGAATTAGATATAGCTCTTGGGGCAAAAGGGATCAAGCGATATAGGGGGAAGGTGGAATCAGGGCATTGGATTTGATGATCAGCTATGATCATAATGAATGGTGGAGCAGGCTTGAAGGGGTAAATGGCCTCCTCCTGCTTCTATTTTCTATGAAGGACATGATGACCCTAATGTGTAACAACTCATTCTCAGATTGAAGTGGATGATTGACATTAGAAGATAGCAATGCAGGTGGTAATGTGATCCCAACATAGCGGCCAGTGATCAGAGCGAATCGCCGCCACCCTCCTGGAACCAGGTGGATATTAGCACCTCAGGTCTATGCCTGCCTCGTCCGGCCATGCTATGGCCTCTTCCCCTCATTGCCCTCAGCTCACTCGCTCTCCTCACCCTCGTCATTTGGGAAATATTCCCCCTTTGCAAAGGCAGGCTGTGTGAGGCACAGCAAACCACAGTGATCAGTGAGACCACACTCTCTGAGGTGTGTACTGGAGGGCGCTATCAGATCTGTCGAGACATCCGAACAGCATCTTCAACATGCCATTGGTTTGCTCTACCAAAGTTCAACAGGCGGAACGAGCATCATTATATTTTCCCTCAGCTGGAGTTTGGACCACTGATGGGCATCATCAGCCATCTCCTTTGTGGGTAGCCTTTGTTGCCGAGGAGTCAACCCTGGATGTGGTATGGGCACTCAAAGATGCCCAGAATTTGCAATTTACCCAAGATGGAGGCGTTGTGGCAGCTTCCTGGTTATCTTGCGAAAACGTGCATGATGTGTTTCTGGTGGTCCCAGATCAGCTGCACATTGAGCGAGTGGAACCTCTTCCTGGCATTGGCTCTTGCCAGGGGGGCCTTATTATCATGTAAGTGCAGTCGGTTGCATCCTGCACCTTTCGGAATCATGAAACAGCAGCAAATCCCAGTGATCAGGCTGCTTGGTTAGCTTGACTTGGGACCAAAACAGAAAAAGCTGTAAATACTTAACAGGTTTGGTAGCATCAATACACAGTTAACATTTCAGGTCACAACCTTTCATCTGATGAAACAGAGGTGGGGGGGGGGGGGGGGGGGATGGGGGGGCAATAAACTGTTGTGGCCCCAGATCGGGCTGGATCCCTGACATCCCACCAAGGGGTCCCTGACATCCCTCCACCGAGGTAGGTGAAGGTCAGTAAATACTGCTTGTCCTTTAACCAAGACCTGTGCCTCCCCTTGATCAGGAGCCTCATTGATGTTAAAATCCACACAGGTGCCACAGCCCACCCATTGTCCAGGCAATCAGTTGGATGTGGAGACCAGAAGATTTGTGAGTTGAATAAAATCTGATGGAATAGATCTGTTTCAGTCTTAATTTCCTTAGCAACTGGGAGGGCCAGTTTCCTTGCTCAGTTCCTCTTTAGTTAGGGTCATCTCAAAAAATACAAACCTTGCCCACAGATCCCATCACAGTATGACTTTTAGCTAAGTAGTTAATCTGCCTGCAGTACATCCAGACCTGAATTATTTGATTTTTCACAATACAGTTGTGCAAGGACCCTTCTTGTTGATTCCCTTAGTTCCTATTTGTTTTATTTTGTCTTTATCATTTTTGATCCATGGGTCATTAATGAGGACATACCTTCAAGTCGAACAGAGGAAGTAAGGAACTCAAAGTGTCAAAATAGTACACTGTGTTATTAAGTTTTGTATTTTGGGCAGAAGAACCCAGACTTTATGGCACCCTAGAGATTGGAGGGGTTTCTATTGGTTGGCTGGTGGCCAATGGATTCGTCAGGTACAGTATTCTGCCTGGCAACCAATAGCAATTGGTTCCTGTTAGGGAGGAGGTTTCAGAGAGAACCCAGGAGAAGTCATTGGACCCTCAAGGTGAAAGCAGCTCTCTTTCTTGGCTCTGCTGCCTATTGTCTAGACCCTGAAAGAAGAAGCTGTCTCTCAGCTGGCTGTCAGCTATTTTTGTGAGTCTACGGTGAAAACACAAGCTGAAAGGAAAGATAACATCCATCTGAAAGCCTAGACTGAAGAAAAAACTAACTGGAAGACATCGATCTGAAACCAAACCTCGTATCCTTTTAGAATGAACATAGAACAGTACAGCACAGTACAGGCCCTTCGGCCCATGATGTTGTGCCTACATTTATCCTAATCTAAAATCAACCTACACCCCTTCAATTTACTGCTGTCCATGTGCCTGTCCAAGAGGCGCTTAAATGTCCCTAATGACTCTGACTCCACCACCTCTCTGGCAGTGCATTCCACACACCCACCACTCTCTGTGTAAAGAACCTACCTCTGACATCTCCCCTATACCTTCCTCCAATCACCTTAAAATTATGTCCCCTCGTGACAGCCATTTCCACCCTGGGGAAAAATCTCTGGCTATCCACTCTATCCATGCCTCTCATCACCTTGTACACCTCTATCAAGTCACCTCTCTTCCTTCTTCGCTCCAGTGAGAAAAGCCCTAGATTCCTCAACCTTTCTTCATAAGACATGTCCTCCAGTCCAGGCAGCATTCTGGTAAATCTCTTCTGCACCCTCTCCAAAGCATCCACATCCTTCCTATAATGAGGCGACCAGAACTGGACACAATATTCCAAGTGTGGTCGAACCAGGGTTTTATAAAGCTGCAGCAAAACCTTGCGGCTCTTAAACTCAGTCCCCCTGTTAATGAAAGCCAACACACCATATGCCTTCTTAACAACCCTATCAACCTGGGTGGCAACTTTGAGGGATCTATGTACGTGGTCCCCAAGATCCCTCCACACTTCCAAGAATCCTGCCTTTAACCCTGTATTCAGCATTCAAATTTAACCTTCCAAAATGAATCACTTCACATTTATCTAGATTGAACTCCATCTGCCACTTCTCAGCCCAGTTCTGCATCCTGTCAATGTCCTGTAGTAACCTGAAACAGCCCTCGATACTATCTACAACTCCATCAAACTTCGTGTCATCGGCAAACTTACTAAGCCACCCTTCCACTTCCTCATCCACGTCATTTAAAAAACCCACACAGAGCAGAGGTCCCAGAACAGATCCCTGCGGGACACCACTGGTCACCGACCTCCAGGCGGAATACTTTCCATCCACTACCACTCACTGTCTACATTCGGCCAGCCAATTCTGTATCCACACAGCCAAATTTCCCTGTATCCCATGCCCCCTAACCTTCTGAATGAGCCTAATGTGGGGAACCATATCAAATGTCTCACTGAAATCCATATACACCACATCCACTGCCCGACCTTCATCAATGTGGCTCGTCACATCCTCAAAGAATTCAATAAGGCTTGTGAGGCATAACCTGCCCCTCATAAAGCCATGCTGACTATCTTTAATCAAACTATGTTTTTTTAAATAATCATAAATTCTATCTTGCAGAATCTTTTTCACTATTTTGCTCACCACGGACGTAAGACTGACTGGTCTGTAATTCCCAGGGATTTCCCTATTCCCTTTCTTGAACGGGGAACAACATTCGCCTCCCTCCAATCATCCGGTACTGCTCCAGTGGAGAGTGAGGACGCAAAGATCATCGCCAACGGCGCAGAAATCTCCTCCTTCGCTTCCCATAGGAACATTGGGTATATCCCGTCTTGCCCAGCGGACTGATCTATCCTGATAATTTTCAAAATTTCCAGCACATCCTCCTTCTTAATATCAACCTGTTCGAGCCTATTAACTTAGTTCACGCTGCTCTCACGAGCAACAACGTCCCTCTCTCTAGTGAATCCTGAAGCAAAATATTCATTTCGGGCCTCCCCTACCTCCTCAGAGGCTAGGCACAAGTTCTCTCCACTATCTCTGATCGGCCCCACGCTCATTCTGATCAGCCTTATTTGTAGAATACCTTGGGGTTTTCCCTAATCCGTCCTTCCAAGGCTTTTTCATGCCCCCTTATCACCCTCCTAAGTCCATTTTTGAGTTCCTTCCTGGCAACCTTGGAACCCTCTAGAGCTGTGCCAGATCCTTGCTTCCTCAACCTTACATAAGCTTCCTTCTTCCTCTTGACTAGACGCTCAATTTCTCTTGTCATTCAAGACTCCTTCATCTTACCATTCCTTCCTTGCCTCAGTGGGACAAAACTATCCAGCTCTCGCAGCAAGTGCTCCTGAAACTACCCCCACTTTATGTTTGTGCATTTCCCTGAGAACATCTGTTCCCAATTTATGCTCCTCAGCTCCTGTCTAATAGCAGTATAATTTTCCCTCCCCGAATTAAATACCTTCCCATACTGTCTGTTCCTATTCCTCTCCATGACTATGGTAAAGGTCAAGGAGTTGTGGTCACTGTCACCGAAATGCTCTCCCACCGAGCCATCTGACACCTGGCTTGGTTCGTTGCCAAGCACCAAATCCAATATGGCCTTCCCCCTAGTCAGTCTATTTACATATTGAGTCAGGAATCCTTCCTGGACACACCTGACAAAATCTGCTACATCCAAACCATTTGCACTAAGGAGGTTCCAGTCAATAATAGGGAAGTTGAAGTCATCCATGACAACAACACTGTTACTTCTGCACCTTTCCAAGATCTGTCGCCCAATCTGTTCCTCCATTTCTCTGCTGCTATTGGGGGGTCTATAGAAAACTCCCAATAAAGTGACTGCTCCTTTCTTGTTTTTTACTTCCACACATACTGGCTCATTAGACAAACGCTCCTCGACTACCTCCTTTTCAACAGCTGTGATGCACTCTCTAATTAACAGTGCCACTCCCCCTCCTCTTTTACTTCCCTCCCTATTCTTCTTAAAGCATCTAAACCCCGGAACACCATTCCTGCCCCTGTGAAATCCATGTCTCCGTAATGGCCACAACGTTGTAGTTCCAAGTACTGAACCATGCTCTAAGTTCATCTCCCTTATTCCTGACATGCCTTGCTTTGAAACAGACACACTTTAACCCATTCCACTGAGTGCAATTTTGCCCTATCAACTGTCTATCCTTCTTCACAGACATGCTGCATACTATTTCTGCCCGTTCAACAGCTACCCTATCCTCTGATTCGTAGCTCCAGTTCCCATCCCCTCGCCAAACTAGTTTAAACCCTCCCGAAGAGCTGCAGCAAACTTCCCGCCAAGGATATTGGTGCCCCTCCAGTTTAGGTGCAACCCATCCTTCATTATCAGATCCCATCTTCCCCAGAAGGTATCCCAATGATCTACATATCTGAAGCCTTTCCTCCTGCACCAGCCCTGTAGCCACGGGTTCAGCTGCACTCACTCTCTGTTCCTTGCCTCACTCTCACGTGGCACCGGTAACAATCCTGAGATTACTACTCTGCTCATCCTGCCCTTTAGTTTCCAACCTAACTGCCTAAATTCACTTTTTAGATCCTCATCTCTTTTCTTAGCTATGCTGTTGGTGCCAATGTGCACCATGACTCCTGGTTTCTCCCCCTCCCCCTTAAGAATCCTGTAGACTCGATCCGAGACATCCCTGCCCCTGGCACCCGGGAGACAGCATACCTTCCGGGAGTCTCATTTGCGACCACAGAATCTCCTTTCCGATCCATTAACCATTGAGTCTACTATCGCTTTTCTATTCTCCCCCCCCCTTCCCATCTGAGCCACTTTCATCATTATTTTACACCCCTTTTTCCCCTATGCTTGTTTGTCTGTGTGTGTGTGTAGAGGGTGGGGCAAGTTAAAAATGGGGAGAGTAAGAGATTAAATAGTTGTTGACCACTTGTATTTGTTGTCTATTCAATTATAGTTACTGTTAATAATAAAAAGGTCAATTCTGTTTACATTTATGAACTTGATAACTGTAGTTTTTGGGCAGCTGAAGACCTCGGGTATTTTAAAATAGTTAATTTCAACCGTGTTGTGACTCTGGGTGAAGTGGGGCTGGGATTAACTGCGTGTCCTAACAAGTGGCCTACTCAATACATTGCCATCCATCAGTTTATCTGCTGCTAGCGTAACTCTAAATTAACTCTCAAGGAAAAGTTTAAAATGTTGCTGTCAATTAATTTACCTACAGGTAAATTTTATATGCACCAATAGTGCTTGGCACCATCTTAATTGGTGCCCTATTATGCCTAATCCACTATGTCTTCCAGTTGCTGTCTCAGTGGGAGTGATAACTGGTGGTAGAGTACCGATTCCAATGGAGGGCTTTATTAGATGGGAATGGACATCGACATTGAACCTCTATGTAAAATCAACTCTTTGTTGCAGGGTGTGGTGTTGGGTGCTCTGGTGCACAGATGAGCCAACACAGTTGTATGTGGTACAACTCTATTTTATTTTAACTCTTATAATACAGTTCGTTCTGGATACTCTGCACGTGCTGTCTCCCTGAGTGTGTTTGGTAGCAGATCTGTCCTGGTCCTCCTCTGCAGCTAATACTGACCACCGGGGGTCGTGTCTGTGCTTTTATCTCTTTCTGTCATTGGTTGCGGTGTTGTGTGTTCTGATTTGTCTGTTGGTGTGTCTATCATGATGTGTGTGTTTGAATATCATGACATCCCCCTTTTTTACAAAGATATGTGCCTACGTGGTTATAAATATAATTGTGTCGTGAGTGCATCTAAGAGTGTGTGTGTGTGTGTTGTGTACAGCGTGTGTATATGACGTAACTATTTACATGGGGCGATGTCGGGTGCGTCACACTAACAAGGTTGTACCATAACAAAACATGGATGCGAGAGAGAAAAAAAAACTTGAACAGTGGTCCGGTCAGACGATATCTGGAACAATAAACAACAACAGGTTATAATACAGAAGTGTTTGACTTTTTGAACGTATGAACAGCGTTATAAGTCCAGTCTAATGGGTGACCGCCTCAAGAATGGGCTGGTCCTCAAGCCGGTTCAGCTGTGGAGATTTGTGGTCACACTGGTTCACCTTGGACTGTTGGAGGTGATGCTGTTGCCGAAGTCTCTACTTTACCATTTGTTGTACTTCGTGCAGTGCTTGGTTTTTTCATTCGTGCAAATATAACATTCAACATCTTTGTTAGTGTTGCCTTGGCTGTGGTTTGGTTCTGGTGGCGATGGAAGGGGCATGATCCGTGGCATCTCCACGAAGTCATCCTTGGGAACCAGTGGAGGATCCGGCGTGTGCGTACGGTTCAGTTGCGAGCGTGGAAGGCGGCGCAAAGCTCGCTGATTGCGCCTACGCACCAATCCATCCGCCCTGCATGCCAGGAACAAGGTGGAGTCTTTTTTCTTTTTATGTTTGTGGTGGACGGCATCTTGTAGCCGATGGGTCGTTGCCATCGAAGTAGCACCATCACTAATATCATGCAAGGCGATGACTGTGCCAGATGTGGAAGTTGGCCGAGACCGTGCACGCTGGTTCCGGCCACCTGCTGTGCCGGAAGGGCGACTCCGCAGAGAAACGTCGAAGCATGTCGCCTTGGAGAGAGAATTGTTGCTCGCATCAACGTCTGGCGATGGCGCGAATTGGTGTGTCCATCTTGGACCGCCGGTGCTGGTTGCCACTGCCGACCCAGTGGGACTGACACGCGATCCATTCCCTGTCGCCGTGGCATCCGCCGTCACCCTGAGCGTGCCATCACCGAGGCCGCGACACCGCCCGTCCGGAGCAAGGTCTGGCGTGCGCGAATCAGAGTCGGCGCTTGGCTGCTCCCCATCTGGAGTCCGGTCTGCCTTCCGTCGATGCCCCCCGTCCGGAGTCCCAACAGGTTCACTGGAGGCAGCCGAGATTCCCTGAAGCTGCACTTCTGGAGTCGGAACATGCAGGAATGCACTAACCAGTGGAGAGGCTCGAGCCATCGAGGGTGGAAGCGGTGCGCCGCCACCGCAGTCGTCAGTGGTCCCACCGTGATCGTCGAGTGCCTCGGTACGCACTAGGCGAGGTCTGTCACCTTGCACCTTTTGCATGGGAAGTGGGATGCTGTCGTCACTCGTCTCACATCCCGTGGATAGATCCTCATTAGCAGCTTGCTGTTCACTAGGGTTGGGTAAATTGTCAGAGTTTTCATCTGGTGGTGCACACCATGTCGGTGGACTGTCATTGTCTCGCCGTTGTCCTTCATTTGGGCTTTTCTTCTTTGGAATTTTAAATCTTCCCCCAGACATTGCAGAACCTTGTTTATTATCCCCAAATTCTCCCATATGTATGGTCTCGAATATAGGATCCAATGTTTCTATCGACATTGTACTATTTTCCAAAGAACATTCCGTTTCACTTTTCTTCTCAGGTACCTCATATGTATCTTTGTCTAATGTACATGCCTTCATGGTCTCTGGGTCTGATTTTGCTGGGACTGGCATGGTCACAGTCTCTCTTTTACTGTTCTCAATTGCCCACATTATACTCCCCATACATAACTGCTTAATCACTGGGGTTAGTGTGGTACAATGGATAATCGGGTCGACCTTATCTGCATCTTCACCATTAGTGGAAAGCACACTTGGTTCACTTGAAACTGCTGTGGGTTTTAAATTCGTTATCTGGCTACTCGATGTCGGTGTCCTCAGGATTCTTGCTCCAATGTTCTGCTCATTTATCAGTGGAGTGTGTATAGGTTCAATGCAATTAATGTTCCCCTCAAGGTTTGAAGAGTCATTACTGACTAACTGCTGGTCTTCGAAGTTGGGACGTTGCGGCGTTGTGTTGAAGGGAGACATTTGTCCCTGCTGTAGATATGATTCAGGTTGTGTTATTTCCATTAACTGAGGATCAATGTCTTGTCCATTTTTTCGATCCGTACTAAAACACTGGCAATTCTCAGTCTGCTCCTTGCAAGTTAAACATTCAATTAATTTCTTTAGCAAATCCTCAGCATCCTTCTGTGGCCGTGCAGCATTATCCATCTCTGTTCGGCTATAATGATCCTGAAGGTCAGCGCATAAACCTTTTTTCTTCGGGCTTGGACGAGGCGATTCCTTTGGCTTGTCTTCAGTTGGGCTTGAACAGTCTTCAGCGCTGTGCCCTTCATTGTAGCATGAGAGACCGTCATGGTCATGCTGCTGTGTAGTGGAGCATGGTAGGCTGTTATAGCCTTCTTGCTGTTCACGTGAGCATGGCAGACTTGCATCGTCTGCCGCTGGTTGGTCAGGAGAGGTTGCTAGACCCTCATGGTCATGTTCCTGCAAGGACTGCACTCTGGAGTCTTGCGTTGCTTCTATCGTGGAGGCTGTCCACGAACTCCCTGTGGAGGCTTGTGACTCTGGAGTCACTTCTTGTTCATGCAAGGACTGCGCTCTGGAGTCTTGCGTTGCTTTTATCGTGGAGGCTGTCCACGAGCTCTCTGTGGAGGCTTGTGACACTGGAGTCACTTCTTGTTCGTGCAAGGACTGCGCTCTGGAGTCTTGCGTTTCTGCAATTGTGGAGTCTGTCCACGAGCTTGTGTGGAGGCTTGTGACACTGGAGTCACTTCTGGTTCATGCGAGGACTGCGCTCTGGAGTCTTGCATGTCTTCTTTCATAGAGTCGGGAACATTGAGCGGGACGTGGACCACGCTCTGTGTGGCAGCAGGGCGCTCTCCGTGTGCTTGCAGCGCTCCCTGTCTGTTAATGTCAGGCTGCAGCATCATCCGGTACTGATAAGTTGGGACGTCATATCTGCTGGATTGAAGATCCTCAAATCCGAAAAATGAATCCGCATCTGCGTCGGATTCAATGTGGGGGCCGCCAATGTGCAACACGAAAGGTTCGTCCGAGTCATAGTCGTATAGGACCACGGCGCTATCATTGGGCTCGCGAGGTCCGGAAACACTGTAAAGATCATCATCGAAGTATTTGAGGTCGGGATCATCGGCTTGTGCGTAGGTAACTGCTTGTCGGAGGGTTCTTCGGAGGTCAAATTCATCTCCTGGGTCAATTTGCGGCAATGTGCTGTCATTCCAGGTGAGGGAAGGTTGTTTTACAGCTTTAACAGATTTTTGTTTTTTTGATTTGGGACGTTCCCCTTTTAAATTGGATTTGGGACGTTTCCCCTTTAAATTGGTGCAGTCTGGGGCCTCTGACATCCTGACGCTCGGTATGTAGCACGTAGGAAGCGACTGCGCATGCTCAGATCGCTGTTCCTTTACCGATGGCCGTTTTCTTGACTGCGCATGCGCAGCATCTCGCGCATGCGCAAACGAAACTTCCGGTTCTGCGCACTGCTCGCGCAACTGTGCTAGCGTGATACCTTTAGCAAGATGGCCACCAACCTCGACCCAGCCCTCTCTCAGGCCCGGGAATTCGGCCTCTGGGAATTCGGGCTCCGGGATCCCAGCCACGAGGTGAGTACTGCAGCTTTTCTTACCTTTACTTGCCGATTGGATTGCGTTTTCTTCACAGTACTTGGAGAATTTGTCCAGGACTGCCTGGTAATCGTACCTTTGCTGCCTCCTGAAGAACCTGAACCTTGTGAATATTTCTCTTGCCCTTGCACCGGCGATGGTGAGGAGAAATTCAATTTTTCCGCTATCATCCAGGTCTTGGAGTTCAGCTGCCACCAGGAACAATTCGAACACTTGCCGGAATCGCCGCCAGTTTTCGCGGAGATCGCCGTAGCACTGGAGCGGCTGCGGAACCGGGAGCTCTATCATTTTGCCTGGGCACTGCTGGTTGTCTCTGTACACTGAGGTATGCCGGCAGGTATCGATCCACTCCTGTACCATGTGGTGTTGGGTGCTCTGGTGCACAGATGAGCCAACACAGTTGTATGTGGTACAACTCTATTTTATTTTAACTCTTATAATACAGTTCGTTCTGGATACTCTGCACGTGCTGTCTCCCTGAGTGTGTTTGGTAGCAGATCTGTCCTGGTCCTCCTCTGCAGCTAATACTGACCACCGGGGGTCGTGTCTGTGCTTTTATATCTTTCTGTCATTGGTTGTGGTGTTGTGTGTTCTGATTTGTCTGTTGGTGTGTCTATCATGATGTGTGTGTTTGAATATCATGACACAGGGCATAGCTTTAGCAAAGTAATTGTGAACTATTTATTATTTTCTACTACTCAAGGAACCACTGAAGTGTAACAGCTACTGTAAAAATACATGTTGTTACTGCATTTCTTCTATGGTTTGTTTGGCAGTTAAAACCCGTGTCAAAGACTATCGCACTGTTATTCTACTTCTTTCCAGAGACCAGAATGATTGTGTGTGAGTATGTAATAAACTATAGCTGGAATAAACCAAGGTGAGTTCACCTTTCATTCCCTGGGTACATTATACATTTTACCAAGTTCACTCAATGAGAAAGAACTCCTTCTGGCATGTGGGTGGGGGTGAGGACTCATTTCAGAGAGTCATCCAAAATACAAGTTAGCAGTCCCTAGAAATCAAGAAGAAGAAATGCCAAAAATGTAGCAGTAGATTAAATGTTGCCGGTGTTAGTGAAGTAACTTAAATACACAGAACTATTAAATCTGCACACAATTTCTAGCAGCTAATGCAGCATGAGATCACCAACTGGTGAAACATTCTTGCTGACACTCTTTTTCCAACCGTTAGTGACTGCTCAGCGAGTGGAAAACATCCACTTCTGAAGCTTATTTTTACTGTGTAAATAAAATGATAACATTGAATAGTTGTTAGTAACCAGATATGAGGGGTGTGATCTTTGAATTGAGTGCAACTTGTTTGGAGCCTGGAGTTTACCTTTAGCAAAACATTTGGCAGTTTCAGATTTATTTTTCCACATCACTCGATGTCACAGTATGAAAAGTTAATTTGAGGAAACATGCAATAAACTGAAAGTCGATCCGTTCTGGACTGACAAGTCTTGCTCATTTTGAATCAGATTCACTAAATTCAGCCAAAACAAAATCTGACCTGTTTCTACGTGCCTGAGACACTGACAGCAAACACACTCCATACTTTTATAAATGGATTTGTAAAAATACCGTCTCACATTTTTGGCCATAAAATATCCTTAGATATAAAGGTTAACTTTTAATATCTCGATCTTTGAAGGCAGCCCCGTCACGGCAATCTTTAATTTTGGTTCTTTTTATTCCACTGTACATTAATTAAATGTGCAAATCAAAAGGATAAATGCATATTTATCACTGATATAATCAACTTTCTGTTTCTGTCATAATGACATTATGTTATGGGCCAGGGTTTAGAGAACCCCAAAGTGTATCATGGAGTTCACCTGACCCACAACTTTTAATAGATTGTGGTATGGGGAGCACACGGCCCACTCGACAGGTGTAGTACAGCAGAAATGGAAAAGTATTTTTTAAAGCAAAACAATGTTTATTCTATGAACTCAAGTTAACCTTTTTAAAACATACAGTGAACATCTTAGCAACCATTAATTCAAATACAACCCCCAAAGAATACAACACTAAGTAATCCTTTAAGCTTTCCTTTTAACATTCATAAGACTTAAAACACCTTTACCAGAAGCACATCAGGTTAAAGTCACTACTGTTACTAGTTTTAAATCACCAGGATCGATTTACAGTCTTTAGATTACAGAGAGAGACTCTAATAGACCTACTGGCTGTGACTGCACTATCCAACTCTGAAAACGAAACTCAAACACACCCTGCAGCAAAAAACAAAAGTAAAAAGCTGACAGACAGCCCAGCTCCACCCACTCTCTGACATCACTGCAGTAGTAAACACCCATTTCTTAAAGGTACTCTCACTACAGATATTTATATACACACCCATTTATAAACACCCATTTCTTAAAGGTACTCTCACATGACAATTATGTAGTGGTAAAATGAAGAGTAGTTCGGACGGAGTTTAATTGGCTATTCTCTTGGTTGAGGAACAGTATGTGATGAATGATATCTTAACTGGAAGTAGAAAAGAAAGTGTAAAACTTAAAAATATAAACCGAGAAAATAGTTGCCAATTGCGTTATTTTGACATTGCTCTATCTTTTCTTTAATGTTTTCTTAATCAATTCATTTTGAAGTATTTTAACGGTTAAAGTCAGGGAGTGAGGAATATTGTTCTAAGATGTTACACGTTCCTATGTTAATAGTGTCAACAGCAATTTCTAGGCTATAGCCCTTCTTTGTAATAAAGTGTCAAAGTATAAATCAGAGTTTTTCCATCAAGGTAGTGAGTTGTATCGTGCACAGGTCCATGAGGTAACATGGGCCAGCGATGCTCAGATACCAGAGGCATTGTCTTTGAAGATGTGCGAGTGCCCACGGAGGACGTCCTCGTTGGAGAGGGGCTGGCTTCAAAATTGCAATGGGAGCATTCGATAAGACCAGACCACCGGTAGCTGCTGGAGCAGTTGGTTTAGGCCAGAGAGCTTTGGATGAAGCTATCTAATATGCTTTGGAAAGAAAAACCTTTGGAAAGTTACTTGCAGAGCATCAGGCGGTTTCCATCCTGCTGGCGGAAATGGCTCTCAAGGTGGAATTGGCCCGGCTCAGTTACCAGAGAGCAGCCTGGGAGTGGATCAGGGGCGGAGGAACATTTACTATGCCTCCATAGCAAAGGCCTTTGCAGATGACATTGCCAATCAGGTCGCTAGTGACGCCGTCCAGATCTTCGGAGACAACGGGTTCAACAGCGAATATCCTGTGGAGAAAATGATGAGAGATGCTAAAATCTACCCGATCCACGAAGGCACTGCTCAGATCCAGAGACTGATTATTGCATGGGAGCATATTGAGAAATACAAGCAGTGAAGGAGCCGTGCGTTCAGAGTCCAGCGCTTATATTGTAATCTAGCCACGTATCATTCAATGGTTGACAATGCAATTCAAATGCAATTTGCCACCCCACACAGCCCTTCTTCCCTTTCTATGCAACGGGGAAATGGGGTTAAAGCTTTAAAACCCACTGCTGCCCAATTGAAGTTTACTTTTCGCGAGAACAAAGCCTTTTTTTATATCGACTGACATTTTCTCCAACTGTCTGAAGATGTGCAGGTTAGGTGAATTGGCCATGCTAAATTGCCCTTTAGAGTCTAAAAGGTTAGGTGGGGTTGCTACGTTACAGGGATAGGGTGCAGGTGTGTGTTTGGATAGGGTGCTCTTTCATGGGCCGAATGGGCAGAATGGCCTCCTTCTGCACTTTATATTCTATGATCCTATGAACCAATTGTCCCAATTGAGAATTGTAGCCCACCTCCCAGAGCTGGATGCCCAAACAGAGACACGAGGTCAACGGCCTCAACAATACCACCAATAGAAGTATGCGCTGCCAAAGCAAAAGGAAGTAGAAGGTAGTGCCTCCATACTGAGGCTCCCTTGAAAGCAAAATACGTCTTTTTATTTACCATGCTGAAACCAGGCAGGCAGGCCTGGGTGTGGGGGTGGGGGGGAGGGCTAGTGCCCCTGCCCATTGGCAGCACTGTAGTCACAGAGAGGCCATTATCACTGGATGGGGCACCCTCCGGGCCAAGGGGGGGCAAGAAAGGAGGGCAACCCTATCTGGAGCCAATTGGGAGGCGTCCTAGGCTCTAATGCTAGTCTCCCCATGAGGTAGTGGCCTTTCGTGTCCCTGGTAAAATGTTGACATGGGCAGAAAGTAGCACTGTATCAGGCAACTGATTGGTTTTCACTCCCGACCAATGCTGCCAGACCTGCTGAGATTTTCCAGCATTTTCTCAACTGATTGGTTTCATTTTCTGGTCAACTCCATTTGGCAGGCGGTGCACGGCTGAGATTCCCACTGCTGAAAATGGGCACAATTCAGTGACCCTGTTGCACCCAGCGCAGAGCCCCAAATTGGACTCTGCCCCGGGCACCTAATGGCTCAATTAAATACCCGGAAGCCGGATTGAGTGCCTGGTGCCCGGTAATCAATGGCCGTGCCTGGGAGACCATGCCAGCGTGCTGGTTAGTACTGGTCCACGCAAATGTGGACCAAGTTTAATGGAACATTGGGGGTTTCTCAGTCCCTGGAACCCCCTAGGGTGGTCAGGGACAGGGCAGGGTGGTACTCGGCACTCCCCCTGCCAGCTGAGCACCCTAGCAGTGCCAGCCTGGCACTGTCAGGGTGTCCAGGTGGCAGTTCCAGGGTGACGGGTTGACACTACCAGGGGTCAGGCCCAGAGTGGGTGGGTATAATGAGGGTGAGCAGCTTCCAGGAGGTCGATAAGGTGGGGCGGGGTGGGAAGATCGGGGCTGCCAATCAAAATGGCGGCCCGATAAGTGGACAGTCGTTCAGGCTGGTGAGATCAGCTCGCCAGCTGCAAATCACTCCAAATGCAGTCTCGGTGGAGTGAAACTGCCCGAGGCCAATAGAAACAGTAAGTGCCATTGAATAGCAGTGTTTTTCTCGGTTCTGCAACCACTGAGAAACATCTGTGAAATGCGCTCATCAGCAGACTTAGTTTTAAGTCCACTGAATCGTACCCAATATTTCATGCTGACGCGAAGACATTGGGTTCATCTCCCAAGGCCTTTGCACCATTTTCTGAGGCCTTCCACTTCCCAGAATGTGTTCCGAAGGATGGGAAAATCCAGACTAAAAATCCGGGGCGTCATTCTCCGACAACCCGCCGGGTCGGAGAATGGCCGTTGGCCGCCGTGAATCCCGCCCCCGCCCCCGCCGAAGTCTCCGCTCCCGGAGATTGGGCGGGGGCGGGAATCCGGCCGCGCCGGTTGGCGGGACCCCCCGCTGGATTCTCCGGCCCGGATGGGCCGAAGTCCCGCCCAGAAATTGCCTGTCCCGCCGGCGTAAATCAAACCTGGTATTTACCGGCGGGACCAGGCGGCGTTGGCGGGCTCCGGGTTCCTGTGGGGTGCCCCCACGGTGGCCTGGCCCGCGATCGGGGCCCACCGATCCGCGGGCGGGCCTGTGCCGTGGGGGCACTCTTTCCCTTCCGCCTCCGCCACGACCTCCACCATGGCGGAGGCGGAAGAGACTCTCCCCACTGCGCATGCGCGGGAAACTGACAGCGGCCGCTGACGATCCCACGCATGCGCCGGGAAACTGACAGCGGCCGCTGATGCTCCCGCGCATGCGCCGGGAAACTGACAGCGGCCGCTGACGCTCCCGCGCATGCACCGCATTTCCGCGCCAGCTGGCGGGTAAACAAACGCCATTTCCGCCAGCTGGCGGGGCGGAAATCCCTCCGGCGTCGGCCTAGCCCCTCAATGTTGGGGCTAGGCCGCCAAAGATGCGGAGCATTCCGCACCTTTGGGCCGGCGCGATGCCCGTCTGATTGGCGCCGGCTTTGGCGCCAGTCGGCGGACATCCCGCCGTTGGGGGAGAATTTCGCCCCAGATGACCATTCCAGTGGAATAAACTGTTCTGCAAATCATTTGAATGTTGTTATTGATAAAATTAATGATCATCCCGACACACATTGAGCCTACAGTATGTCAGGGAGAACAGAAGGACGAAAAGGACACTTGTGATAAAGTCAGCAAAATTTCTTTCAGTCTATTAAATTTGAATAGGTCATGGTCCAATTGATTAAAAGTGTGAATAAAAAGTTAATTTCGATCCCCGACTATAAAGTAGATGAGTCGGGTGCATGGTGATAATGGCTAACAAGAAAAGGAACACCTAACAGTCAATAATTATTTGTATTCCTTCATGTGATGTGGGCAATGTTGGGAAGGCCAGAATTTGTTGCTCATCCCTAATTCACCATCACCTTCTCAAGGGCAATTGAGGATGGGCAATAAAAATGCTGGCCTAGCCAGTGAAGCGCATGTCCCGTGAAATAATAAAATAAAACTGCCCTTGAGAAGATGGTGGTGAGCCTTCTTCTTGAACTGCTGCAGCCCACGTGGTGTAGGCCTTTCAGGGTCTTGATCCAGCAACAGTAGGAAAGGCGATATAGTTCCGAGTCAAGATGGTATGTGTCTTGGGGGGGGGGGGGGGGGATTTGCAAATGGCGGTGTTTCTGTGCGTCTTCTGCCCTTGTTGTCCTCGGTCACAGAGTTCACAAGTTTGGAAGGTTCTGCTAAGAAACTTGGTGAGTTGCTGTAGTGCACCTTGCAGATGGTACACGCTGCTGCCACTGGCACTGTCAGGGTGCATCAGTGTACATCAGTGATGGGGTGAATGAATATTTAAGTTGGTGAATGGTGTGCCAATGAAGCGGGCTGCTTTGTCGTGATAGTATCGGGCTTCTTGAGTGTTGTTGGAGCTGCACTAATCCAGGCAATTGGACAGTATTCATAACACTCTGGACTTGTGCCTTGTAGGTAGTGGACATGCTTTCCTCTCCACAAACTCCCTCACCTCTGAGCAGCTCTTATAACCACAGTATTTATATGGCAAGTCGAGATTGGTCTCTGCTCGGGTGGATGGGACATACCAAGGCAATTTTCCATATTGCCAGCTAGTTCTGGAATACAAGTCTGGCATACTACAGGTGGAATGTTGTAAGGGCCCATAGCATTTGCAGGATCCGATGCTTCAGCCAATTCTTGATATCACGGGGAGTGAATCAAATTGACTGAAGATTGGCATCTGTGATGCTGGGGACCAAATTGGATCATTTACCACGCACCATAAGACCATAAGACATAGGAGCAGAATTAGGCCACACGGCCCATCGAGTTTGCTCCGCCATTCAATCATGGTTGATATTTTTCTCATCCCATTCTCCTGCCTTCTCCCCATAACCTCTGATCCCCTTATTAATCAAGAACCTATCTATCACTGTCTTAAAGACACTCAGTGATTTGGTCTCCACAGCCTTCTGCGGCAAAGAGTTCCACAGATTCACTACCGTCTGGCTGAAGAAATTCCTCCTTATCTCTGTTTTAAAGGATCGCCCCTTTAGCCTGAGATGGTGTCCTCTGGTTCTAGTTTTTCCTACAAGTGGAAACATCCTCTCCACGTCCACTCTATCCAGGCCTTGCAGTGTCCTGTAAGTTTCAATAAGATCCCCCCTCATCCTTCTAAACTCCAACGTGTACAGACCCAGAGTCCTCAACCGTTCCTCATACGACAATTTGTTCAATCTAGCGATCATTCTTGTGAACCTCCTCTGGACCCTCTCCAAGGCCAGCACATCCTTCCTTAGATATGGGGCCGAAAACTGCTCACAATATTCCAAATGGGGTCTGACCAGAGCCTTATAAGGCCTCAGAAGTACATCCCTGGTCTTATATTCTAGCCCTCTTGACAGGAATGCTAACATTGCATTTGCCTTCTTAACTGCCGACTGAACCTGCATGTTAACCTTAAGTGAATCATGAACAAGGACTCCCAAGTCCCTTTGTGCTTCTGATTTCCTAAGCATTTCGCCATTTAGAAAATAGTCTGTCTAAATTCCTCCTTCCAAAGTGCAAAACCTCACACTTTTCCACATTGTATTTCATTTGTCATTTCATTGCCCACTCTCCTAGCCTGTCCAAATCCTTCTGCAGCCCCCTTGCTTCCTCAATACTACCTGTCCCTCTATAGATCTTTGTATCATCTGCAAACTTAGCAACAGTGCCTTCAGTTCCTTCTTCCAGATCATTAATGTATATTGTGAGGGCAGCACGATGGCGCAGTAGGCTAGTACTGTGGCCTTATGGCACCAAGGTCCCAGGTTTGATCCCGGCTCTGGGTCACTGTCCGTGTGCAGTTTGCACATTCTCCCAGTGTTTGCGTGAGTTTCGCCCCCACAACTCAAAAATGTGCAAGCTAGGTGGATTGGCCACGCGAAATTGCCCCTTAATTGGAAAAAATGAATTGGGTACTTAAAAATTTTTTTTTTAAATAATAAAAATTAATTAATGTATATTGTGAAAAGTTGTGGTCCCAGCACAGACCCCTGAGGCACACCACTAGTCACCAGCTGCCATTCTGAAAAGATCCCTTTATCCCCATTCTCTGCCTTCTGCCAGTCAGCCAATCCTCTATCCATGCCAGGATCTTACCCTCAACACCATGGCATTAACTTATTTAGCAATCTCCGATGCGGCATCTTGTCAAAGGCCTTCTGGAAATCTAAATAAATCACGTCCACTGGTTCTCCTTTGTCTAACTTCCTTGTTACCTCCTCAAAGAACTCCAACAGAATTGTCAGACATGACCACCCTTTGACAAAGCCGTGCTGACTCAGTCCTATTTTACCATGCACTTCCAAGTACGCCACAATCTCATCTTTAATAACGGACTCTAAAATCTTACCAATGACCGAAGTAAGGCTAACCGGCCTATCATTTCCCATCTTCTGCCTCCCTCCTTTCTTAAACAGTGATGTTACATTAGCCAGTTTCCAGTCCTCTGGGACCCTTTCTGCCTCCAGTGATTCCTGAAAGATCACCACCATTGCCTCCATAATCTCCTCGGCTATCTCTTTTCGGACCCTGGGGTGTAATCCATCCGGTCCAGGTGACTTACCCTCTTTCAAACCTTTCAGTTTCTCCAGAAGCTTCTCCTTAATGATGCCCACTACACTTACCTCTACCCCCGATTCTCCTGGAGCTCTGGCATCCCTCTGGTGTCTTCCACCGTGAAGACTGATGGAAAGTAACTATTCAGTTCGTCTGCCATTTCTTTGTTTCCTATTATTACTTCTCCAGCCACGTTTTCCAGTGGTCCAATGTCTGTCCTTCACTTCTCTCGTCAGCCATGGATGCCTTGTCCTGCCCTTAGCATGTTTCCTCCTTCTTGGGATGAATTTCTGATGTGTCTCCCGAATAACCCCAAAAGCTCCTGACATTGCTGTTCTACTGTCTTCACTGCTAGTCTCCTTTTCCCATCAACTCTGGCCAGCTCCTCCCTCCTTACCCTTATTTAATTGTCATCCCATTACATCTGACTCCAACTTCCCCCTCTCAAAGTGCAGGGTAAATTCTATCATATTGTGGCCACTGCTCCCTAAGGGTTCCTTCACCTTAAGATCCCTAATGAGTCTGCATCATTACACATCACCAAATCCAGAATTGTCTGCTCCCCAGTGGGCTCAACCACAAGCTGCTCCAAAAAAAAATCTCTTAAACATTCCACAAATTCCTTTTCTTGGGACCCACTACCGACCTGATTTTCCCAGTCCACGTGCATATTGAAGTCCCCCATGATTATTGTGATATTGCCTTTTTACATGCTTTCTCTATCTCCTGATTTATTTTCTGCCCCACAGTCTGACTACTGCTAGGGGGCCTGTACATAACTCCCATCAGGGTCTTTTTACTTTTGCGATTCCTCAACTCTACCCACAGAGATTCTATGCCTTCTGATTCTATATCGCTTCCTGCTATTGATTTAACTTCGTTCCATACTAACTATGCAACCACCTCCCTTCTCACACTTGTCACCTTTTTTGCTCTGCCCAAGGGTGATGTTGTTCTCTTATTTTTGTTCTCTATTTCCCCTTCAGTTATGACACCTTCTAAGCTAACGCTCTGGTTCCTACCCCTCTGCCATATTAGTTTAAATCCTCCTGAGTGACACTAGCAAACCTCCAAGCCAGGATATTGGTGCCCCTGAGTTTAGATGCAACCCGTCCTTCTTGTACAGGTCGCACCTGCCCCGGAAGAGATCCCAATGGTCCAGGAATCTGAAACCCTCCTTCCTACACCACTGGTTTAGCCACGTGTTTAGCTGCGCTATCCTCCTATTTCTAGCCTCACTGGCACGTGGCATAGGAAGTAATCCTGAGATTACAACCCGAGAGGTCCTGCTTCTTAGCTTACTGCCTATCTCCCTGAACTCCTGCAGGACCTCATCACTCTTCCTGCGTATGTCGTTGGTACCTATGTGTACTACTACCTCTGGCTGTTCACCCTTCCCCTTCAGGATGGCCTGTGTTCATTCAGAGATATCCTTGACCCTGGCACCAGGGAGGCAACACACCATCCTAGAGACTCTTTCACTTCCACAGAAGCGCCTACCTCTGCCCCTTACTATAGAGTCCCCTGTAACTATCACCCTCCTGCACTTTGCCCTCCCCTGCTGAGCAACAGAGCCAGTTGTGGTACCACTGTTCTGGCTGCTGTTGTTTTCCACAGAAGAACATTGCCAATGCTTCAGCCTGGTCCTTTGCACTGATGTGCTGGGGTCAGCCATCATTGAGAATGGGGCTATTTATTAAGCCTCTTCCTTGTTTTAATCGTTTTCTTGTCCACCACCATTCCCAACTGGATATGACTGGACGTTGAACTTTGACCTGATCCATTAGTTGTGCGATTTCTTAGCTCTGCTTATTATACAACTGCTTCAGCTGTTTATAGCAAACAGCTAGTTCTGTGTTGAAGCTTCCCCAGTTTGACGTACACCTGGTGCTGCTCCTGCCGTGCCCTCCTGTACTCTTCAATATTTGTGCTCTAATTTAACGCATGCTATAACACAGAGAGAAACAATATATAATCAATATATATTCAGAAAATCTTATACTGCCTTCCTTTTGAATTTGAATTTCATTTCAATGTTTTATGCTATTTTAATATTCTATTCTAACCTGAGTGAGCAGCCATCAATGTCAGGCAAACTTTAGCATATAAATTTGATATGTAGACCCCTGTAAAGGAGATTGGCAGCTTTAATGAGGATAGCTATCCTCACTTGGAAGTTTTGGCCTGCAGGCAGGAAAAACATGTGGAACCTCTTATAACTGTGAAGAGCGAAAAGCATTGAACAAATTGGTGGTTTGTATCTAAAATACAGAAATACCATTAGTAGCATTTTTTAAAAATCAGGGTGATGATGATGGAGAAATATGGCTTTTGCTTTGGAATGTATGGAGTCACTGATGATATATAGCGTACGCAGTGCACCTGATGATAACACACAAAAGGCCTGAAATCTGACAGCAAAAGATGTATGTTATTGAATGTCTTTTTAAAATTAAAGTGAATTTAACTGCTTCGGTGCTAAGCTTGGTCAGAATTCCTGACTTCATCTGCGGGATTCTCCATAAGCGTGATCCTCCGCTTCGCCGGCAGTGCACCCACGCCCATGGTTTTCCCGACAGCGTGGGATGGCTCAATGGGAAACCCCATTGGCTGGCTGCTGGAATGGAGGATCTCGGTCCCGGCGGGGGGAAACGGGATTGGCGGGACAGAGAATCCCGCCCCATATTTATTCTGACAAAAGTAAGATGAGACATGAATAAAGGATTGTTGAATGGAGGTAGAAATGATTGACAGGTTAGATACATGTTTTATTCTTCTCAAAATACCCCTGACTTTCCAAAATGGATAAATGAACAGAGGTGAAGAGTGGGAGAAAACAAAAATGATCAGGCCATTAATGAGAAAGTCGCAATATCCAAATGCAAAAGTGACAGTTCTGTTCCAGGGCTGGTCAGCTGAAGAAAAGTAACAGGCGTAATTTAACCACCACATTGCGCCGGCGCAGATCTGGGCACAGCACTGCTGCCCCAATTCTCGCAGGGAAGGAGGTCCTCAGGGGGGTTGGGCTTGCTGAAGCGTACCAGGTCGGGGTCACCCCAGGTCGGGGGGTGTTCGGGAGTTTGTGTCTGTGAGCCCTTCAAACCCGCCCCATATTTATTCTGACAAATTAAATATTGTGGAGACCCATAACTTGAGAAACTACAGCTGTTGCCTTTCAGTCTTACCAAACACTTCCAGGACAAAGACTTGCTGTGGCTTCTCTCCTGAAAGTCAATTTCACCACTTTTGACTGTGACCAGCCTCCAGCTTCAGAGCTATAGGCTATTGCGAATGAGAAATTGACCGTGAGAGCATTTGACAGCTGCAGGTGGTGTTTGCTGCTTGCTCCTGGTGGCTGCAGATGCCTGGAGGCTATTGTTGCTGTTTCCTTCCTTTTCTGTAGCTGGAAAGAAGGACAATTTCTTACATGGTACATGGGTCCTGGAACACCGGGCTCAGAGGGATGTATGAGTTTTTTTCATTATTCGTTCATGGGATGTGGGCATCGCTGGCCATTTATTGCCCGTGCCAGCATTTATTGCCCATCCCTAATTTCCCTTGAGGGGGGCAGTTAGGAGTCAACCACATTGCTGTGGGTGGAGTCACATATAGGATGGCAGGATTAGTCAACTAGATGGGTTTTTACGACAATCGAAAATAGACTTTTAATTCCAGATTTTTATTGAATTCTATTTCACCACCTGCAGTGGCAGGATTTGAACCCAGGTCCCCAGAACATTACCCTGGGTTTCTGGTTTATTAGTCCAGTGACAATACCACTACGCCACTGCCTCACCGCCTCCAGAAGGCAATCCGGTTTGAAGCAAGAAGACGCTGTGGGACCTGGTATGCGATATTAATCCAAATGGGCCACCTCATGACACCGTTGAAGAAATGCTTTTGCATATTGCTGATGCTTTTGTTACTGGTGTGGTGAGTGCTGCATGTAACTGGAACGTCACCGTGAGTTAAACACGCTGGAAGTCAAGGATGTTCAACTGCACCTTGAGTGCCAGTGGAATATGTGGATACCAAGATTTGGTTCCGGTGAGATTGGGTCGTGTGGGAGGGACTGCAAGGCTGCAGTTCCTGGACAGAAAATATCACTGATACATGGAATCAGTCACACATTCATGGACAGATCACTTCTACGACAAAGTTATGTACATGATAGCACATTCTCAGGCTTATCCTCCGTTTCTGTTGAGGAACTTGCGAGGGATGATACCGTGGCCGGGATTCTCTGACCCCCCCCCCCCCCCCCCACTGGATCGGAGAATCCCTGGGGGGAGGCGGCAGGGATTCTCCGATCCGGCGAGGGGCCGTTGACAGCGGCGATTCTCCAGGCCCCGATAGGCCAAGCAGCCTTCCAGTTTTGGCCAGTCCCGCCGGCGTGAAACGCTCATCTCATGCACCGGCGAGACCTGGCAGGCGAGTGTGCAGTGGCGGGCCTCGGGGGGGGGGGGATTGGACCTCGGGGGGGACCCCACGGTGGCCTGGCCCGCGATTGGGGTCTACCGATCTGCAGGCGGGCTTGTAGGGCTCCGCCATATTGCCTGGGGGCCGGCGCGGAGAAGAGACCCCCCGCACATGTGCGGAAATACGCTGGCAGGTGCACGTATATGCGACATCACGCTGGCCCTTCCGCGCATGCGCGAACTCTCCCCGGCCCTTCGGCGCTGGCTGGAGCAACGCCAACCCCTCCGGCATCCAACTAGCCCCCTAGAAAGGTGAGAATTTCTCACCTTGGGGGGCTGTTGACGCCGAAATGGTTGGTGCTGGTTTTCCTGCCGGCGTGGGGACTTAGTCCCCAGAAGGGAGAATCCCGGCCAATGTTTTGGCTTTACGTTTGTGGAATTGAACTGATATAGCTTTGTATCGGTACCAATATGGAATGGTGATGTTTCCTTGTTGTTTAATGGTTAGTGTGATATGTGGAATGTTACGTAGTTGATTTTTAAAATCTTTGTTACTGTTGACCATTTAATAAGCAAAATACTCTCAAGTGGCTTCTCACGGGTACACGTGTCATGTCTTAGACGATTGTTATTGCATCGCATTTCAATCAATCTTTGAAACATGAACAGTTTGCCTGAATTCAAGAGGCAGCAGCCAACAATCAAACACTCGAGAGCTGGGCTCCAGCACTGGGGATATCCTCGCAGGCACAGGGTGAGTGTGTGGATCAGGAGATGGCACCAGAGTACAGTCTCTCTAATGTCCCCGGCAGGGGTCTGGGGGCCCTGCTGTGGCAGGGGATGAGTGTTCAGAGCGAGGTTTTCCAGCACATCTGGCTTGCTGGATGACACTCTGAGAGAAGGCGGGACATGTAAGGGTGGGGGAAGCTTGGGGGATTTGAGGGTCCCGGGGTGGAAGCCCCAACTGATTGTCAGTCTCTCTCCTTCTCCAATTCCTGACAGGTCTACAAATATGGCTGGTTATGTTGGTCCTACAGAGGCTGCCCTCACGGTTCTGGTGGCAGCCAAGGTGGCCAGACACTGGAGAAGGCAGCAGCGTTGACGCAGGCTAGAGGCGGCGGCCCATGTTCAGTCAACTGCTGCACACTCTGAAGGCTGGCTGTTCATCAGGCCGAGGAGGAATCCAGAAGGGTACAGACGTTGTTGATCTTTTGAGGAGATGATGGACAGCATGTGCCACAGGAGTCTCCGTCTCAACAAAGAGACAATGTGGCACCTGTGCCACATCCTCGTGGATGTGGCACCCTGTGGAGGAAGAGGACACCCTCTCCTGATGGCCGGAATGATCACTGCAGTCCTGACCTTCTATGAAATCGGATTGTTCCAGGGCTTGAGCGGGGACTTGTGTGGCATTTCACATGCTACAGCCCACAAGTACATCATGAGGTCACGGATGCCCTGTATGCCCGGGTACCCGACTTTATCAACTCTGTATTGGGCCAGGCCCACCAAGGTACCCAGGTTGCAGGATTCTCCACCATTGCCGGAATACCCCAGGTCCAGTGATGGCATGGATATCACCTTGCCCGCACCAGGGCATCAGGGCATGCCCTTTATTAACAGGAAGGGGTTCCTGAATGTTCAACTCTTGTGCAACCACCACCTCAAGATCATGCACTTGTGTGCATGCCTCCCAGGGTGTGTGGCTGGCAGCGACATCATGGGACACTCGGAGACCCCCGGCATCTGCGAGGACTACTCCAGGATGTCGGGCTGGTTCTTGGGGGTAAGGGGTACCCGGTGAGGTCCTGGCTGATGACGCCAATGCGGAGGCCTGGGACCGAGGCGGAGACCTGTGTTGTCACTAAGCGGTGCATCGGACTGCTGAAAATGCGATTCCAATGCCTGGACCGCTCTGGTGGTTTCTTGCAGTACCCCTCCCAGAGAGTCTCCAGCGTTTTGGTGGTCTGCTGTGCCCTCCACAACCACAGCAGCAGGATGACATGCTGGAGGAGGAGGACAGCAGACATGCCTCATCTGAGGAGGATATGGACCAGGAGGGGATGGAGGATGAGCCCAGTGAGGACCCCGCAGGAGGAGCCGAAGGATGGAGGCCAGGCGATGGCAAGGGTCCGGCACACCCCAAGGATGAGGGAGACCTCATCCCGACCTGATTCACATCGGCTGAGGCTTTGTCCATCAGTTCACCCCTTCCCCCATCCCTCCTTCCCCTCAATAACCCCCTCTACAATCCTCTCCTTCACACCCATTTCCCCCCTTACCCCTCCAATCCCCTCATCCTCCACCATCAGCCACTCCACCCCATTTTATGCCCCCCCCACCCCTCCCGACTACCCTGTTCCGCCCTCCAAGGATCTGTGTAACATCATCACAAGGTGATAGGCCTGTGTCGGCACTGTCAGCGAGTCACTATACAAGGCAGGATTGTGAAGATCACTCGCCGAGTGGTTAACTTTGGTGCTCCTGAGTTTGTGCCAAAGTCTGACTTGTGCCTTTCAGCTGACAGCACTCTCAGATATAAGGAGACATTTCTTCACACAAAGAGTGGTGAGCCTGTGGAATTCATTACCACAGGAAGTAGTTGATGCTAAAACTTTGAATATATTCAAGAAGTGGCTAGATATAGCACTTGGGGAGAATGGGATCAAAGGCTAAGGGGAGAAAACAGGTTTAGGCTATTGAGTTGGCTGATCAGCCATGATCGTGATGAATGGCGGAGCAGGATCGAAAGGCCAAAAGGCCTTCTCCTGCTCCTATCTTCTATGTATGAATGTATCTTCTGAATGGGGTCTGCATCGGGGCTTTTGATCTTGGACCACTGTGCCCTGGGGGGTAGGCCCCCCACCCGCCGTGCCCACTCAGTGATCCTCTTTCTTCTTGATCTTCCATGGTCTAGAGCTCCGTCTAGGCGTGTCCCCAGGATTCTCATCAGAGGTGGAGGCAGACTGCTGCTTTCCGTGCCCTGTGGCTTTTGACTCCCTCGGTGGACATCCCCTGGAGCCGGAAGGCCTCGGCCGACTTACCGGTGTCACAGGTGTCGCTATGCTACCCTGGTGTCCTTGAGATGTGCCAGCGTCAGGAGGAGGGGATTCATGAAAACTGGAGACTGTCCTCATCTCCTTGGTGGGAGGCCCCAGGTTGGCCTCCAGTGCTACATTGGTGCTCTGTGTCTCTATGAGGGCATACCAATAACCATAATCTAAGTGACTACATAAGCATCCTTTCCTACATAACTGGAGATTCCATGGGCGGTATTTTCATCATGGGGGCAAGAAACTGAAGCCTGGACTGTTTTCGGTCAGAAACCCAAGAGAAACTGCCTGAAGTTCAGTTCTTTGTGACGGGAAGCCCTTAATTGGTATGGAGACAGATTTACTGTCCACTTAGAACCAATGGAACGAGAATAGAGGCAGATCAGAATAAGTGTGGGGCACTTTTAGACTCCCTTGGTAGTCATTACGGACGCTGCTATGGTTCATTACTACATCAGTTAAACTTAAACTCCACTTGGCACAATTTAATTTGAAGTTAAAAGTGCAGATTAGCCATAATGTTTGTGGAAAATGTATGTGCTGTTAGCAGAACCGGAAGATTCCGCCGGCGTGAACAACCGGGAGATCCCGGCCATTAATATATCTGGACAAGAAAAATGATCAAAGAAAATTACAAAAATACAAATAATTTTAATGCCCCGATGATTTTTTCTCATGGATTGCACAATTCTGAAACATTGGCAATGCTCGCAATAAGTGCCTGTGATAGTGAAAAGCTAACAGAGGCTATGGATGCTGATGCCTCACAAAGAAATGGCTGCGCCTGGTTCAATTAAGAGACAAATGCTTCAAGCTGAGTAAACATCAGAGGCTGAATTCTTCGCAGCCCTGGGCTGAAATCGCGTTTGCGCGGGGGCGGAGAATTGACGTTCACGACCGAATTGCGCCCAGCGCTGCTCCGGCGATTCTCCGGGCCCCGGAGAATCGCTCGTCCGTGAATCATGCCGCGTGGCTGGGGACCCTCCCAGCGATACTCCGCTCCCGACCGGCCGATTTCCCGACGCCGTGGTTCTAGCCACGTATGGCCGGTTGGGACTCCCCCGCGGTGGTTGCGGATTCAGTCCGCGGCCACCTTGGTGGGGGGCGGGGAGATCCAGCACGGGGGGGTGGGGGGGGGGGTGCCTTATGAGCGGCTGGGGCAGTGATTGGGCTGATCCGATGAAGGGGCCTGGAGCTGATTGGGGGGACCTTGTTTCTTTGTGATGGTCCGCGGTCCAAGTCCGCCATGGCGTTTGGCGCGGCCGCTGGAGGCCACCGGCATGCGCATGCACGGACTTGGAACCGGAAGTGCCAAAGCTGCGTGAAGTTCCCCGGGTCCCTGCCAGCCCCCTGCGGATAAGTGAATTGCTCTTTTTTTTCTGCAGGAAACTGGGGAGTGAATCGCCAGCATTTTTATGCCGGCGTGGGGACATAGCCCCATTTTTGGAGAATCCAGCCCCAGGTATTCACAAGTATCATGGGCGAAATTCTCCCCCTACGGCGGGATGACCGCCGACTGGCGCCAAAGCCGGCACCAATCAGACGGGCATCGCGCCGGCCCAAAGGTGCGGAAGGCTCTGCATCTTTGGCGGCCTAGCCCCAACATTGAGGGGCTAGGCCGACGCCGGAGGGATTTCCGCCCCGCCAGCTGGCGGAAATGGCGTTTGTTTCCCCGCCAGCTGGCGCGGAAATGCGGCGCATGCGCGGGAGCGTCAGCGGCCGCTGTCAGTTTCCCAGCGCATGCGCGGGAGCGTCAGCGGCCGCTGTCAGTTTCCCGCGCATGCGCAGTGGAGGGAGTCTCTTCTGCCTCCGCCATGGTGGAGGCCGTGGCGGAGGCGGAAGGGAAAGAGTGCCCCCACGGCACAGGCCCGCCCGCGGATCGGTGGGCCCCGATCGCGGGCCTGGCCACCGTGGGGGCACCCCCCGGGGTCAGATCGCCCCGCGCCCCCCCAGGACCCCGGAGCCCGCCCGCGCCGCCTGGTCCCGCCGGTAAATACCAGCTTTGATTTACGCCGGCGGGACTGGCAATTTCTGGGCGGGACTTCGGGCCATCCGGGCCGGAGAATCCAGCGGGGGGTCCCGCCAACCGGCGGGCCGGATTCCCGCCCCCGCCCAATCTCCGGTACCGGAGACTTCGGCGGGGGCGGGATTCACGGCGGCCAACGGCCATTCTCCGACCCGGCGGGGTGTCGGAGAATGACGCCCCATATTTGCCAGAAGATGCACTGGGTTATAAAATACACCAGGATGTTAAGAGAAAAGATATGGGGTAATCTTTGGACCACAAGACACATGGCAATTTCGGATGTTTTTTTTCTCGAGAAATACATTGTAAATTTGCCAGTTCAAGTTATTTTAATTGAAACATTGGGCGTCATTCTCCGACCCCCCGCCGGGTCGGAGAATGGCCGTTGGCCGCCGTGAATCCCGCCCCCGCCCCCGCCGATGTCTCCGAAGGGAGAAAAGTCGGCGGGGCGTTAATGGCGCCGCTGCCGCGGAGAATGTCACGGGTCTGCGCAAGGCAGCCGATTTTCGGCCTGCCGATATTCTCCCTTCCGGATGGGCCGAAGTCCCGTCGACGTGATGACCGTTCACGTCGACGTGAATCAAACCTCCTTTTCATCGGCGTGACCCGGTGCTCCAGGCTCACGCCGACCAGCGAGGAGGTGAGTGACGGCCTGGGGGGTTGGCTCTGGGCAGGAAATGGCGTGGCCGCAGACTGATTGCGTGAGGAGAGGTGTGTCTCGGCTTGTGTGTGTGTGTGTGCGGTGGGGGGGGGGGGTGGTTAGAGTAGGCTGGGCTCTGGGGGAGTGCCGGGAGGGGGTCCGTGCTGGGGTGGAGGTTGGGGGGGGGGGTCCGTGCTGGGGTGGAGGTTGGGGGTTGGGGAGGGGGTCCGTGCCGGGGCGGAGGTTGGGGGGGGGGTCCGTGCTGGGGTGGAGGTTGGGGGTTGGGGGGGGTCCGTGCTGGGGTGGAGGTTGGGGAGGGGGTCCGTGCTGGGGTGGAGGTTGGGGGTTGGGGAGGGGGTCCGTGCCGGGGTGGAGGTTGGGGGGGGGTCCGTGCTGGGGTGGAGGTTGGAGGTTGGGGGGGGGTCCGTGCTGGGGTGGAGGTTGGAGAGGGGGTCCGTGCTGGGGTGGAGGTTGGGGGTTGGGGAGGGGGTCCGTGCCGGGGTGGAGGTTGGGGGGGGGGTCCGTGCTGGGGTGGAAGTTGGGGGTTGGGGGGGGTCCGTGCTGGGGTGGAGGTTGGGGAGGGGGTCCGTGCTGGGGTGGAGGTTGGGGGTTGGGGAGGGGGTCCGTGCCGGGGTGGAGGTTGGGGGGGGGTCCGTGCTGGGGTGGAGGTTGGGGAGGGGGTCCGTGCTGGGGTGGAGGTTGGGGGGGGTCCGTGCCGGGGTGGAGGTTGCGGGTTGGGGGGGGTCCATGCTGGGGTGGAGGTTGGGGGTTGGGGAGGGGGTCCATGCTGGGGTGGAGGATGCGGGGGGGATCCGTGCTGGGGTGGAGGTTGGGGGTTGGGGATGGGGTCCATGCCGGGGTGGAGGTTGGGGGGTGGTCCGTGCTGGGGTGGAGGTTGGGGGTTTGGGAGGGGGTCCGTGCAGGGGTGGAGGTTGGGGAGGGGGTCCGTGCTGGGGTGGAGGTTGGGGGGGGGTCCATGCTGGGGTGGAGGTTGGGGGTTGGGGAGGGGGTCAGTGCCGGGGTGGAGGTTGGGGGGGGGGGGTCCGTGCTGGGGTGGAGGTTGGGGGTTGGGGAGGGGGTCCGTGCCGGGGTGGAGGTTGGGGGGGGGTCTGTGCTGGGGTGGAGGTTGGGGGTTGGGGAGGGGGTCCGTGCTGGGGTGGAGGTTGGGGAGGGGGTCCGTGCTGGGGTGGAGGTTGGGGAGGGGGTCCGTGCTGGGGTGGAGGTTGGGGGTTGGGGAGGGGGTCCGTGCCGGGGTGGAGGTTGGGGGGGGGTCCGTGCTGGGGTGGAGGTTGGGGAGGGGGTCCGTGCTGGGGTGGAGGTTGGGGGGGGTCCGTGCCGGGGTGGAGGTTGGGGGTTGGGGGGGGGTCCGTGCTGCGGTGGAGGTTGGGGGGGGGGTCCGTGCTGGGGTGGAGGTTGGGGGTTGGGGGGGGTCCGTGCTGGGGTGGAGGTTGGGGAGGGGGTCCGTGCTGGGGTGGAGGTTGGGGGTTGGGGAGGGGGTCCGTGCCGGGGTGGAGGTTGGGGGGGTCCGTGCTGGGGTGGAGGTTGGAGGTTGGGGGGGGTCCGTGCTGGAGTGGAGGTTGGGGAGGGGGTCCGTGCTGGGGTGGAGGTTGGGGGTTGGGGAGGGGGTCCGTGCCGGGGTGGAGGTTGGGGGGGGTTCGTGCTGGGGTGGAGGTTGGGGGTTGGGGGGGGTCCGTGCTGGGGTGGAGGTTGGGGGTTGGGGAGGGGGTCCGTGCCGGGGTGGAGGTTGGGGGGGGGTCCGTGCTGGGGTGGAGGTTGGGGAGGGGGTCCGTGCTGGGGTGGAGGTTGGGGGGGGTCCGTGCCGGGGTGGAGGTTGGGGGTTGGGGGGGGGGGTCCGTGCTGGGGTGGAGGTTGGGGGTTGGGGAGGGGGTCCGTGCTAGGGTGGAGGTTGGGGGGGGGATCCGTGCTGGGGTGGAGGTTGGGGGTTGGGGAGGGGGTCCGTGCTGGGGTGGAGGTTGGGGGTTGGGGAGGGGGTCCGTGCCGGGGTGGAGGTTGGGGTGGGGTCCGTGCTGGGGTGGAGGTTGGGGGTTGGGGAGGGGGTCCGTGCCGGGGTGGAGGTTGGGGGGGGGGGGTCCGTGCTGGGGTGGAGGTTGGGGAAGGGGTCCGTGCTGGGGTGGAGGTTGGGGGGGGTCCGTGCCGGGGTGGAGGTTGGGGGTTGGGGGGGGTCCGTGCTGGGGTGGAGGTTGGGGGGGGGTCCGTGCTGGGGTGGAGGTTGGGGGTTGGGGGGGGTCCGTGCTGGGGTGGAGGTTGGGGAGGGGGTCCGTGCTGGGGTGGAGGTTGGGGAGGGGGTCCGTGCCGGGGTGGAGGTTGGGGGGGGTCCGTGCTGGGGTGGAGGTTGGAGGTTGGGGGGGTCCGTGCTGGGGTGGAGGTTGGGGAGGGGGTCCGTGCTGGGGTGGAGGTTGGGGGTTGGGGAGGGGGTCCGTGCCGGGGTGGAGGTTGGGGGGGGGTCCGTGCTGGGGTGGAGGTTGGGGGTTGGGGGGGGTCCGTGCTGGGGTGGAGGTTGGGGAGGGGGTCCGTGCTGGGGTGGAGGTTGGGGGTTGGGGAGGGGGTCCGTGCCGGGGTGGAGGTTGGGGGGGGGCCATGCTGGGGTGGAGGTTGGGGAGGGGGTCCTTGCTGGGGTGGAGGTTGGGGGGTGTCCGTGCCGGGGTGTAGGTTGGGGGTTGGGGGGGGGGGGGTCCGTGCTGGGGTGGAGGTTGGGGGTTGGGGATGGGGTCCGTGCCGGGGTGGAGGTTGGGCGGGGGGTCCGTGCTGGAGTGGAGGTTGGGGGTTTGGGAGGGGGTCCGTGCTGGGGTGGAGGTTGGGGAGGGGGTGCGTGCTGCGGTGGAGGTTGGGGGGGCTCCGTGCTGGGGTGGAGGTTGGGGGTTGGGGAGGGGGTCAGTGCCGGGGTGGACGTTGGGGGGGGGATGTCCGTGCTGGGGTGGAGGTTGGGTGTTGGGGGGGGTCCGTGCTGGGGTGAAGGTTGGGGAGGGGGTCCGTGCTGGGGTGTAGGTTGGGGGTTGGGGAGGGGGTCCGTGCCGGGGTGGAGGTTGGGGGGGGCGTCCGTGCTGGGGTGGAGGTTGGGGGTTGGGGAGGGGGTCCGTGCCGGGGTGGAGGTTGGGGGGGGTCCGTGCTGGGGTGGAGGTTGGGGGTTGGGGAGGGGGTCCGTGCTGGGGTGGAGGTTGGGGAGGGGGTCCGTGCTGGGGTGGAGGTTGTGGAGGGGGTCCGTGCTGAGGTGGAGGTTGGGGAGGGGGTCCGTGCCGGGGTTGAGGTTGGGGGGGGGTCCGTGCTGGGGTGGAGGTTGGGGAGGGGGTCCGTGCTGGGGTGGAGGTTGGGGGGGGTCCGTGCCGGGGTGGAGGTTGGGGGTTGGGGGGGGGTCCGTGCTGGGGTGGAGGTTGGGGGGGGGTCCGTGCTGGTGTGGAGGTTGGGGGTTGGGGGGGGTCCGTGCTAGGCTGGAGGTTGGGGAGGGGGTCCGTGCTGGGGTGCAGGTTGGGGGTTGGGGAGGGGGTCCGTGCCGGGATGGAGGTTGGGGGGGGTCCGTGCTGGGGTGGAGGTTGGAGGTTGGGGGGGGTCCGTGCTGGGGTGGAGGTTGGGGAGGGGGTCCATGCTGGGGTGGAGGTTGGGGGTTGGGGAGGGGGTCCGTGCCGGGGTGGAGGTTGGGGGGGGTCCGTGCTGGGGTGGAGGTTGTGGGTTGGGGGGGGTCCGTGCTGGGGTGGAGGTTGGGGAGGGGGTCCGTGCTGGGGTGGAGGTTGGGGGTTGGGGAGGGGGTCCGTGCCGGGGTGGAGGTTGGGGGGGGGTCCGTGCTGGGGTGGAGGTTGGGGAGGGGGTCCGTGCTGGGGTGGAGGTTGGGGGGGGTCCGTGCCGGGGTGGAGGTTGGGGGTTGGGGGGGGGGTCCGTGCTGGGGTGGAGGTTGGGGGTTGGGGAGGGGGTCCGTGCTGGGGTGGAGGTTGGGGGGGGATCCGTGCTGGGGTGGAGGTTGGGGGTTGGGGATGGGGTCCGTGCCGGGGTGGAGGTTGGGGGGGGGGTCCGTGCTGGGGTGGAGGTTGGGGGTTTGGGAGGGGGTCCGTGCTGGGGTGGAGGTTGGGGAGGGGGTCCGTGCTGGGGTGGAGGTTGGAGGGGGGTCCGTGCTGGGGTGGAGGTTGGGGGTTGGGGAGGGGGTCAGTGCCGGGGTGGACGCTGGGGGGGGATGTCCGTGCTGGGGTGGAGGTTGGGTGTTGGGGGGGGTCCGTGCTGGGGTGAAGGTTGGGAAGGGGGTCCGTGCTGGGGTGGAGGTTGGGGGTTGGGGAGGGGGTCCGTGCCGGGGTGGAGGTTGGGGGGGGGGTCCGTGCTGGGGTGGAGGTTGTGGGTTGGGGAGGGGGTCCGTGCCGGGGTGGAGGTTTGGGGGGGGTCCGTGCTGGGGTGGAGGTTGGGGGTTGGGGAGGGGGTCCGTGCTGGGGTGGAGGTTGGGGAGGGGGTCCGTGCTGGGGTGGAGGTTGGGGAGGGGGTCCGTGCTGGGGTGGAGGATGGGGGTTGGGGAGGGGGTCCGTGCCGGGGTGGAGGTTGGGGGGGGGGTCCGTGCTGGGGTGGAGGTTGGGGAGGGGGTCCGTGCTGGGGTGGAGGTTGGGGGGGGGGTCCGTGCCGGGGTGGAGGTTGGGGGTTGGGGGGGGTCCGTGCTGGGGTGGAGGTTGGGGGTTGGGGAGGGGGTCCGTGCCGGGGTGGAGGTTGGGGGGGGGTTCGTGCTGGGGTGGAGGTTGGGGGTTGGGGAGGGGGTCTGTGCCGGGGTGGAGGTTGGGGGGTGGTCCGTGCTGGGGTGGAGGTTGGGGGGGGTCCGTGCTGGGGTGGAGGTTGGGGGTTGGGGAGGGGGTCCGTGCCGGGGTGGAGGTTGGGGGGGGGTCCGTGCTGGGGTGGAGGTTGGGGTGGGGGTCCGTACTGGGGTGGAGGTTGGGGGTTGGGGGGGTCCGTGCTGGGGTGGAGGTTGGGGAGGGGGTCCGTGCTGGGGTGGAGGTTGGGGGTTGGGGAGGGGGTCCGTGCCGGGGTGGAGGTTGGGGGGGGTCCGTGCTGGGGTGGAGGTTGGGTGTTGGGGGGGGTCCATGCTGGGGTGGAGGTTGGGGGTTGGGGGGGTTCCGTGCTGGGGTGGAGGTTGGGGGTTGGGGGGGGTCCGTGCTGGAGTGGAGGTTGGGGAGGGGGTCCGTGCTGGGGTGGAGGTTGGGGGTTGGGGAGGGGGTCCGTGCCGGGGTGGAGGTGGGGGGGGTCCGTGCTGGGGTGGAGGTTAGGGGTTGGGGGGGGTCCGTGCTGGGGTGGAGGTTGGGGAGGGGGTCCGTGCTGGTGTGGAGGTTGGGGGTTGGGGAGGGGGTCCGTGCCGGGGTGGAGGTTGGGGAGGGTCCGTGCTGGGGTGGAGGTTGGGGGTTGGGGGGGGGTCCGTTCTGGGGTGGAGGTTGGGGAGGGGGCCCGTGCTGCGGTGGAGGTTGGGGGTTGGGGAGGGGGTCCGTGCCGGGGTGGAGGTTGGGGGGGGCTCCGTGCTGGGGTGGAGGTTGGGGAGGGGGTCCGTGCTGGGGTGGAGGTTGGGGGGGGTCCGTGCCGGGGTGGAGGTTGGGGGTTGGGGGGTGGGGTCCGTGCTGGGGTGGAGGTTGGGGGTTGGGCAGGGGGTCCGTGCCGGGGTGGAGGTTGGGGGGGGGTCCGTGCTGGGGTGGAGGTTGGGGGTTTGGGAGGGGGTCCGTGCTGGGGTGGAGGTTGGGGAGGGGGTCCGTGCTGGGGTGGAGGTTGGGGGGGTGTCCGTGCTGGGGTGGAGGTTGGGTGTTGGGGAGGGGGTCAGTGCCGGGATGGAGGTTGGGGGGGGGTGTCCGTGCTGGGGTGGGGGTTGGGGGTTGGGGGGGGTCCGTGCTGGGGTGAAGGTTGGGGAGGGGGTCCGTGCTGGGGTGGAGGTTGGGGGTTGGGGAGGGGGTCCGTGCCGGGGTAGAGGTTGGGGGGGTGTCCGTGCTGGGGTGGAGGTTGGGGGTTGGGGAGGATGTCCGTGCCGGGGTGGAGGTTGGGGGGGGGTCCGTGCTGGGGTGGAGGTTGGGGGTTGGGGAGGGGGTCCGTGCTGGGGTGGAGGTTGGGGAGGGGGTCCGTGCTGGGGTGGAGGTTGGGGGTTGGGGAGGGGGTCCGTGCCGGGGTGGAGGTTGGGGGGGGGGTCCGTGCTGGGGTGGAGGTTGGGGAGGGGGTCCGTGCTGGGGTGGAGGTTGGGGGGGTGGTCCGTGCCGGGGTGGAGGTTGGGGGTTGGGGGCGCGGGTCCGTGCTGGGGTGGAGGTTGGGGGTTGGGGAGGGGGTCCGTGCCGGGGTGGAGGTTGGGGGGGGGGGTCCGTGCTGGGGTGGAGGTTGGGGAGGGGGTCCGTGCTGGGGTGGAGGTTGGGGGGGGGGTCCGTGCCGGGGTGGAGGTTGGGGGTTGGGGGGGCGGGTCCGTGCTGGGGTGGAGGTTGGGGGTTGGGGAGGGGGTCCGTGCCGGGGTGGAGGTTGGGGGGGGGTCCGTGCTGGGGTGGAGGTTGGGGGTTGGGGAGGGGGTCCGTGCCGGGGTGGAGGTTGGGGGGGTCTCCGTGCTGGGGTGGAGGTTGGGGGTTGGGGAGGGGGTCCGTGCTGGGGTGGAGGTTGGGGAGGGGGTCCGTGCTGGGGTGGAGGTTGGGGCGGGGGTCCGTGCTGGGTTGGAGCTTGGGGGGTGGGGAGGGGGTCCGTGCCGGGGTGGAGGTTGGGGGGGGGGTCAGTGCTGGGGTGGAGGTTGGGGGGGGGTCCGTGCTGGGGTGGAGGTTGGGGGTTGGGGGGGGTCCGTGCTGGGGTGGAGGTTGGGGAGGGGGTCCGTGCTGGGGTGGAGGTTGGGGGTTGGGGAGGGGGTCCGTGCCGGGGTGGAGGTTGGGGGGGGGTCCGTGCTGGGGTGGAGGTTGGGGGTTGGGGGGGGTCCATGCTGGGGTGGAGGTTGGGGGTTGGGGGGCGTCCGTGCTGGGGTGGAGGTTGGGGAGGGGGTCCGTGCCGGGGTGGAGGTTGGGGAGGGGGTCCGTGCCGGGGTGGAGGTTGGGGGGGGGGGGGTCCGTGCTGGGGTGGAGGTTGGGGGTTGGAGGCGTCCGTGCTGGGGTGGAGGTTGGGGAGGGGGTCCGTGCCGGTGTGGAGGTGGGGGGGGTTCCGTGCCGGGGTGGAGGTTGGGGGTTGGGGGGGGTCCGTGCTGGGGTGGAGGTTGGGGAGGGGGTCCGTGCCGGGGTGGAGGTTGGGGGGGGGGGTCCGTGCCGTGGTGGAGGTTGGGGGTTGGGGGGGTCCGTGCTGGGGTGGAGGTTGGGGAGGTGGTCCATGCTGTGGTGGAGGTTGGGGGTTGGGGAGGGGGTCCGTGCCGGGGTGGAGGTTGGGGGGGGGGGTCCTTGCTGGGGTGGAGGTTGGGGGTTGGAGGCGTCCGTGCTGGGGTGGAGGTTGGGGAGGGGGTCCGTGCCGGTGTGGAGGTGGGGGGGGTTCCGTGCCGGGGTGGAGGTTGGGGGTTGGGGGGGGTCTGTGCTGGGGTGGAGGTTGGGGAGGGGGTCCGTGCCGGGGTGGAGGTTGGGGGGGGGGTCCGTGCCGTGGTGGAGGTTGGGGGTTGGGGGGGTCCGTGCTGGGGTGGAGGTTGGGGAGGGGGTCCATGCTGGGGTGGAGGTTGGGGGTTGGGGAGGGGGTCCGTGCCGGGGTGGAGGTTGGGGGGGGGGTCCGTGCTGGTGTGGAGGTTGGGGGTTGGGGGGGGGTCCGTGCTGGTGTGGAGGTTGGGGAGGGGTTCCGTGCTGGGGTGGAGGTTGGGGGTTGGGGAGGGGGTCCGTGCCGGGGTGGAGGTTGGGGGTGGGGGTCCGTGCTGGGGTGGAGGTTGGGGGTTGGGGGTGGTCCGTGCTGGGGTGGAGGTTGGGGAGGGGGTCCGTGCCGGGGTGGGTGATGGGAGGGCAAATGAGTTGGTCCACCTGGTCTGGTGCCAGCCTCCAACATTTGGACCCATGCGGTCCATGCCACCTGGCTGGGGGGAGGAGCGGATATGGGCAATGATGACATGTCGTCGTTCCCCTCCCCCCCACCAGGCCGTCATGTTTTCAGACCATCCAGCGATGTTGGCCGCCGTGGTGGCAGCCGCTCATGTCTATGTTGCCCTGGATGAGGAGGAGGAGGAGGAGGAGGAGGAGGAGCGTGCCAGAGAGGCGGCGCAGGCTGCCGCAGAGGGGCAGGCGGCAGCCGCACAGGCTGGAGGGACACCTGACCGACAGGACGAGGAGGGGGAGGAGGACGTCGCGGCCCCACGGCAACGGAGGCACCCGAGGGCGCCCCGTGTGTACCGGCCCCGGCAGTCATACCAGGACCTCACGGACCGGGAATGCAGGAGGAGACTACGGATGAGCCGGGAAACTGTGGCACACATCTGCCACCTGCTGGCACACCTGTCACCGCGTGGCACTGGCGGGGGACACCCTCTCCCCGTGTCCGTCAAGGTTACGGTGGCCCTGAACTTTTATGCAACGGGGTCATTCCAGGCACCGAGTGGGGACCTGTCCGGCATATCGCAGACATCGGTGCATCGGTGCATCCGGGCAGTGACAGATGCCCTTTATGCCATGGCGCACCGCTACATCTGCTTCCCCGTGGACTGGGCCAGCCAAGATGCCCGGGCCGTGGGCTTCTCTGCCGTTGCCGGGTTCCCCATGGTCCAGGGCGCGATCGATGGGATGCACGTCGCCGTGCGGCCACCTGCAGAGAACAGGGCCGTGTTCACTAATAGGAAGGGGACCTATTCAATGAACGTACAGGTGGTCTGCGACCACCGCATGATGATCCTGCACGTCTGCGCCCGTCACCCAGGCAGTGTACACGACTCATTCGTGTTGTCGCGGTCATCCATCCCCGGCATGTACGAGGGACGCCATCCCCGGCTGAGGGGCTGGTTGCTGGGCGACAGGGGCTACCCATTGCGATCGTGGCTGATGACGCCTATACGGAGGCCACGCAATGAGGCGGAGAACCGCTACAATGATGCCCATGTAGCGACAAGGGGAGTGATCGAGAGGTGCTTTGGCGTGCTGAAGATGCGTTTCAGGTGCCTGGACCTCTCTGGGGGCGCCCTCCAGTATCGGTCAGATAGGGTCGGCCGCATCATTGTGGTGTGCTGCGTCCTGCACAACATAGCCCAGCACAGGGGCGATGTGCCGCAGGCAGAGGAGGGCGGAGTGGAGGAGCAGTAGGAAGAGGCACAGTCCTCCCCAGATGAGGGGGATGGGGGGCAATGGTCAGGGCAGACGGGGTAGACACAGGCGGGTGGCTGTCCACCGTTACCGGCTGGCCCAGCGGGCACGGGACAGACTGATGGACGCCCGCTTCACTGACTAGATGGGCGTGGGAATCGGGTAGTATGGCCACAGACCGCACACCATGGCAACAGCCGACCACCCACACCCCCCACCCATCCACCCACCCAGCACCCTCACCCCCCTCCCCAACCCCACACACCCCACCCGCATGCACACCACACACCCCCAATTGCCGATCCACCGGCGGCACAACGGGCCGGGCTCACCCAGTTGCGGGTGGACGCGTGTCTATCGCAGGCCATGGAGGATGATGACAACCCGCCTCCGATGAGCTCCTGGCTCTACATCGTTGGACTATGTCTGACCCATGGCCACAGTACCACCATCCACCCAGACCATCCCTGCATGCGGCTGTGACACTGCAGCGCACGGTCCCGTCCTCTGCCCGGGGGATGTTGATGGCGGCCCAGGGGGAAGGGGGCAGACTCACCTGGGGCTGAGGTAAGACCACCCGTCACACACACACTTGCGCTCAACGTACATGACACGCCCGCACACTTTGGACAGAGCACAAAGGCAGTTTCGGTAGGTGTAACATTGACTTTAATAACCAAAGGAGTTCATGCACGTGCCCTAGCCCCTAAAACTCATCTGTGCCCTGCACCCGTGCCAACTTACTCAGTGTCTAATTGTTTGGCCTTACGGGCCCTTTGACTACGTCTACGTGGTTCCCCCAGACGGTACAGCAGAACTGGAGGTGGACTCCTGTGATTCCTGCCCTCTGACACTGGATCCCTTTGGCGGCCGTTTCCTGGGGCGTCCTGGCCTAGATGGGCCAGGCTGCGGCCCGGGCGACTGGGATGGCGAGCTGCCAGCCTGTCCTGCCCGTTGCCCACCCGATGCACCTGGGACGGAAGGGGGGGAGTCCGAGGTGTCGCGGTGTACCGGGACCTCCCCTACAGAGGGAGCCGGGACGGACCACACCACCTCCTCCTCCCTCGGGGTGCCCGATGGCCCCCAGGCCTCTACATGGGTGGGGGGATGCGAACGGACTGGCCATCCGACGCACCCCCGACATCTGGCGCTGCCAGTCCTGGAGGCCCGTGCTGGTATCGACAGGGGTCTGCAGGTTTGCAGCCATGGAGCCCAGGGGGTTGTCGAACCCTGTCTGTGACAGTGCGACGCCGGCTCGCACATGGCCACTGGCGCCGATGCCCTCAGCGATGGCCTGCTGAGACTGGGCCATGGCCTGCAGAGACTGGGCCATGGCCTGCAGAGACTGGGCTATGGCCTGCTGAGACTGGGCTATGGTCTGCTGAGACTGGGCCATGGCCTGCTGAGACTGGGCCATGGCCTGCTGAGACTGGGCCATGGCCTGCTGAGACTGGGCTATGGCGTTGAGCGCCTCTGCCATCTGGCGCTGGCACTGGCTCATGGCCTCCTGTGAGAGGGCAGCCATTTCCTGGGCCACAGACGCCGCCTGCACGGAAGGCCCCAGGCCTCGCAAACCGTTCCCCATGTCTGACACCGTCGCACCCATTGCCTCCACCGCGGACGCCACCCGTGCGGTGTCAGCCTGGGTGGCACGCATGACCGGGACCACTCCCAGCTCCTGGACGCGGGTGGACTCCTCCACCTGCGACCGCAGCCGCCGCAAGCCACCCGTCACCCTATTCGCTCGTCTCCGTGTCGGTGGTTGCATCGGATCTATGTGTGGGTGTGGTAACTGCAGGAAACCGGGATCCATCTGGGCGGCAGATGTTCGCTTGGCCTGGGCTGCCCTCCGACCGCCCGGTCCCTCTGCTGCTCCTACCTCCACCTGCTGTACCGGGGCGGCTGTGTTGTGCGCACCAGTGGGTGTACCAGACGCCTCATCACTAAAGTGCCCAACCGTGGTGAGTGTTTCTGCGATGGTGGAGGGTGTTGGTGACAGCAGTGGCGTTGTGTCGTGCTCTTCGTCCCACTCTGAGTCCATGGCACTTTGGGGTGGGGGTTCGTCTCCACCCATCCACTCTGAGTCACTGTCCGGTATTTCGTCTTCCCGGGTAGGGGAGTCCTGGGTAGTGCTGTCCCGGGTAGTGCTGTCCCGGGTAGAGCTGTCCCGGGTAGGGGTGTCCTGGGTAGTGGTGTCCTGGCTCGGATGTGACGGGGGCCTGTGGCTGCCCCCCTCATCGCTGGGTGGTCGCTCCCGCACGTGACGGGGGGTGTCGTCTCCCTGTTGCTCCAGGTCTCTCCGTCTCCCGTGGTGTGCGAGGGGCATCCTGCGGGCGTCGCATGCTGGAGGGTCCGGGTCTCTCCGTCTCCCGTGGTCTCCGAGGGGCATCCTGCGGGCGTCGCATGCTGGAGGGTCCGGGTCTCTCCGTCTCCCGTGGTGTGCGAGGGGCATCCTGCGGGCGTCGCATGCTGGAGGGTCCGGGTCTCTCCGTCTCCCGTGGTCTCCGAGGGGCATCCTGCGGGCGTCGCATGCTGGAGGGTCCTGGTCTCTCCGTCTTCCGTGGTCTCCGAGGGGCATCCTGCGGGCGTCGCATGCTGGAGGGTGCGGGTCTCTCCGTCTCCTGTGGTCTCCGAGGGGCATCCTGCGGGCGGTGTGCATCTGCGGGGATGGGTGCCTGGACGTTTGGTCCTGCGATACACAATGAAGCATGCATGGTTAGACATCAGGCAGTGATCAGGTGATACGGGGGAGGGGGATATAGGGGAGGGGGGATATGGGGACGGGCTGTTGGTGGCTCACTTGCTCGTGGGGCCCCGACCTCTGCATCAGCAATCTCCCGGTCCTCAGGTCCGCCAGCCAGTTCCAGGGCCCTTTCCTCGTGTACGGTCAGTGGCCTCTCATCAGCGGGCCCTCCTCCAGTCCTCACATGCTCCCTATTGTTGTGTGCACGCTTCTCCTGTGGGGGGGGGGCAGGGATAAAAGGCAACAGTGTTAGGCAGGTATATGAATGCACGCCATCGGTTGCGCGTGCATTGCAGAGGTTAAGGTTAGGGCTGGATTCACTTGGGGATATGGGGGATATGGGGGAGGGGGGGATATGGGGGATATGGGGGAGGGGGGATATGGGAGAGGGGTGATATGGGGGAGGGGGGATATGTGGGATATGGGTGAGGGGGGATATGTGGGAGGGGGAGATATGGGGAGGGGGGATATGGGGGGGGGATATGGGGGATATGGGGGAGGGGGGATATGGGGGAGGGGGGATATGGGGGAGGGGGGATATGGGGGAGAGGGGATATGGGGGATATGGGGGAGGGGGGATATGGGGGAGGGGGTATGGGGGAGGGGGGATATGGGGGAGGGGGGATATGGGGGAGGGGGGTATGGGGGAGGGGGATATGTGGGAGGGGGGATATGGGGGAGGGGGGATATGGGGGAGGGGGGATATGGGGGATATGGGGAGGGGGGATATGGGGGAGGGGGGATATGGGGGAGGGGGGATATGGGGAGGGGGGATATGGGGGATATGGGGGAGGGGGGATATGGGGGAGGGGGGATATGGGGGAGGGGGGATATGGGGGATATGGGGAGGGGGGGATATGGGGGAGGGGGGATATGGGGAGGGGGGTATGGGGGAGGGGGGATATGGGGGAGGGGGGATATGGGGAGGGGGGATATGGGGGCGGGGGGGATATGGGGGAGGGGGGATATGGGCGATATGGGGGAGGGGGGATATGGGGGAGGGGGGATATGGGGGAGGGGGGCTATGGGGGATATGGGGGAGGGGGGATATGGGGGAGGGGGGGTTATGGGGGAGGGGGGATATGGGGGAGGGGGGATATGGGGAGGGGGGATATGGGGGAGGCTCACCCTGCCTGCTCTGACGAGGTCGTTCACCTTCTTGTGGCACTGGGTGCCTGTCCGTGGTGTTAGGGCCACAGCGGTGACGGCCTCTGCCACTTCCCTCCACAGACGCCGGCTGTGGCGTGGGGCAACTCTGCGGCCGTGCCCGGGATACAGGGTGTCCCTCCTCTGCTCCACCGCGTCCAGGAGCTCCTCCACATCGCGTGACTCGAACCTCGGGGCTGAGCGATGGCCAGCCATCCAGTGGGGTGTTGCGGTCGGGTGTTCCGGTCGGGTGGGGGGGAACTGCGCGGCCTTATGAGCCGTCACGCCGTGCAGCGCGTATGACGCTGCACGGCGTGAACCATTGCGCAAGCGCGGATCCCGTCACGTCGCTGCTAGCCCATTTCGGGCCGGAGACTATCGGCCCATTTTTATGACGTGACGCAAGTGGGATTTGCGCCGTTTTTTGCGCCGATCGGCGGACTTTCCGCCGATAACGGAGAATTTCGCCCATTATGATTGACATTTTCCCCAAACATTATGGCTAATCTGTACTTTTAACTTCAAATTTAATTGTGGGCAATTGGAGTTTAAGTTTAACTGATGTAATAATGAACCATTAACACAGCAATGTCCGCTCTTGTTGAAATGAGAGGAAAATCGACAAAGTGATAATGGATTTAAATGTAATCAGCTGTAGCTTTGAGCAGACTTTCAGACAGCTAATTGCAATCAGTTTAATATAGAAGGCAGATTTTATTGATAGTTTGGCTGCTGATCATATACTTGGCTGCAGAGCATATAACTTAGTCATGACAGAAACTTCCTGTTGCATGTCTAAAAGGATGACCTATATTACTGAGCTATGAATCTGTCACTTTCCATGAGTCTTAAGTGTTTTTACTGTCAGTCCTCAGTATTTCATCCTGTTGGACCTATTTTACAATGCAAAATAGGTGAATAAGGGGCGGGATTCTCCAATAATGGAGCTATGGCCCCACGCCCACGAAAGAACGCAGGCAAATCACTCTAGCCTTACATGGAGTAAGTCCAGAGTGATTCTGCGATTTGCAGGGGGCTGCCTGGGCACTGGAGTGCTCCTCGCAGCTCCGGCTGCCAATATGGGGCCCTGCACGTCCGGTCGGGGGTCCCGCATGAGCATAGCAGCGGCCTGTGTTGGCCGCCCCGCGCGACATGGCTGACCCACTCCGCGGACCGGCACCAAGAAGATAGGCCCCCTTCCAGATCGCACGCGCCCGCGGATCAGTGGCCCCCGATCAATAGCCTGGCTGTCCCGGAGGCCCCCCCCCCCCCGGTGAATGATCCCCCCGCACCCCAGCAGGGCGGCGGTGGTCTGAGTCCGCAGCCGCCATGCCGAGTGTCCGCCGGGTGGAACCATGAGAGAACCACGCCAGCGGGAACTCGGCCAGCTGCACTGGGAGAATTGCCGCGGGAGTCTTTTTCAATGACCTCGACCGGCGCCGTGTCGGGGATCCTCATTTATGAGCAATGAGCTGAGCCAGTACCTGCTCAACAGGGGCATTGCCCCAAGCAGGACGACCAGCTACTACCCCCGGGGAAAGGGGCAGGTGGAGCGGGAGAATGGGACGGCCTGGAAGGTTGTCCAGCTGGCCCTACGGTCCAGAAATCTCCTGGCCTCCCGCTGGCAGACGTCCTCCCCATCGCACTTCACTCCATTCAGTCGCTCTTGTGCACGGCGACTAACGAAACCCCCCATGAACGTCTCTTTGCCTTCCCCAGGAAGTCCACCTCCGGGGTTTCACTCCCAACATGGCTGGCAGCTCCAGGACCTGTTCTCCTCCACAAGCACGCGCGGCTCCACAAGGCCGGATCCGTTGGTTGAGAGAGTACAGCTACTGCACGCAAACCCGCAGTACGCATATGTAGTGTATCCCAATTTTCGCCAAGACACAGTCTCCCTCAGGGACCTGGCACTAGCTGGGTCCCCACAACCCCCCCCCCCCCCCGCCCTCGCCCCGGCGCCACCCTCCCTTCCCCCGGCGCACCCCACCACAGCCCCCGCTCCAGGACAATCCGTTCTCCCCTTGGTCCCACCCGGGGATGAAGAGGATGTCGACACACTCCCAGAGTCACCGATGACCGAGCCGACATCTGACTCGCCACCAGCACTGCGGCGCTCTCAACGACGGATCAAGGCGCCCGGCCGTCTAAATTTGTAACCTTCTCTGAAATTTTAATGACAACCTGGATGTAAATAGTTTTCCACCACCCCCGCTGGACTCCTTTTTAACAGGAGGTAAATGTGGTAGTCACCACTGTTGTATTATATTGTATATACTGCACTGCATACGAGGGTATTACGGTAAGACCCCTGTACTACAGGTACGGGGGTAGATCCCTGCCTGCTGGCTCCGCCCTGTAGGCGGAGTACAAATGTGTGTGCTCTCCGAACTGCACGCATTTCGGCAGCAGCTGTAGGAGACCACACATCTCTGTGTAATAAAAGAGGATAGCAAATGTGGTCCCTTTGTTCAAGAAGGGGAGTAGAGACAACCCCGGCAACTATAGACCGGTGAGCCTCACGTCCGTTGTGGGTAAAGTCTTGGAGGGGATTATAAGAGACAAGATTTATAATCATCTAGATAGGAATAATATGATCAGGGATAGTCAGCATGGCTTTGTGAAGGGTAGGTCATGCCTCACAAACCTTATCGAGTTCTTTGAGAAGGTGACTGAACAGGTAGACGAGGGTAGAGCAGTTGATGTGGTGTATATGGATTTCAGTAAAGCGTTTGATAAGGTTCCCCATGGTAGGCTATTGCAGAAAATACGGAGGCTGGGGATTGAGGGTGATTTAGAGATGTGGATCAGAAATTGGCTAGCTGAAAGAAGACAGAGGGTGGTGGTTGATGGGAAATGTTCAGAATGGAGTTCAGTTACAAGTGGCGTACCACAAGGATCTGTTCTGGGGCCATTGCTGTTTGTCATTTTTATCAATGACCTAGAGGAGGGCGCAGAAGGGTGGGTGAGTAAATTTGCAGACGACACTAAAGTCGGTGGTGTTGTCGACAGTGCGGAAGGATGTAGCACGTTACAGAGGGACATAGATAAGCTGCAGAGCTGGGCTGAGAGGTGGCAAATGGAGTTTAATGTAGAGAAGTGTGAGGTGATTCACTTTGGAAGGAATAACAGGAATGCAGAATATTTGGCTAATGGTAAAGTTCTTGGAAGTGTGGATGAGCAGAGGGATCTAGGTGTCCATGTACATAGATCCCTGAAAGTTGCCACCCAGGTTGATAGGGTTGTGAAGAAGGCCTATGGAGTGTTGGCCTTTATTGGTAGAGGGATTGAGTTCCAGAGTCATGAGGTCATGTTGCAGCTGTACAAAACTCTGGTACGGCTGCATTTGGAGTATTGCGTACAGTTCTGGTCACCGCATTATAGGAAGGACGTGGAAGCTTTGGAGCGGGTGCAGAGGAGATTTATCATAGATTATCATAGAATTTACAGTGCAGAAGGAGGCCACCCGGCCCATCGAGTCTGCACCGACTCCTGGAGAGAGCACCCCACCCAAGGCCAACACCTCCATCCTATCCCCACAACCCAGTAACCCCACCCAACACTAAGGGCAATTTTGGACACTAAGGGCAATTTATCATGGCCAATCCACCTAACCTGCACATCTTTGGACTGTGGGAGGAAACCGGAGCACCCGGAGGAAACCCACGCACACACGGGGAGGATGTGCAGACTCCGCACAGACAGTGACCCAAGCCGGAATCGAACCTGGGACCCTGGAGCTGTGAAGCAATTGTGCTATCCACAATGCTACCGTGCTGCCCTACCATGGGGAACCTTATCAAACGCTGCAAATTTACCAGGATGTTGCCTGGTATGGAGGGAAAATCTTATGAGGAAAGGCTGATGGACTTGAGGTTGTTTTCGTTAGAGAGAAGGTTAAGAGGAGACTTAATAGAGGCATATAAAATGATCAGGGGTTAGATAGGGTGGACAGTGAGAGCCTTCTCCCGCGGATGGAAATGGCTAGCACGAGGGGACATAGCTTTAAACTGAAGGGTAATAGATATAGGACAGAGGCCAGAGGTAGGTTCTTTACGCAAAGAGTGGTGAGGCCGTGGAATGCCCTACTTGCAAAAGTAGTGAACTCGCCAACATTGAGGGCATTTAAAAGTTTATTGGATAAGCATATGGATGATAATGGCATAGTGTAGGTTAGATGGCTTTTGTTTCGGTGCAACATCGTGGGCCGAAGGGCCTGTGCTGCGCTGTATCGTTCTATGTTCTATGTTAAAGCCTCGATTACTCTCTACTCTCGTCTCGTCGTAATTGATAGTGCATCAGGGGTCTACCGTGAGTGGCGGGACCAGGAGCATTTGCAGTACCTTGCTGAGGTTCTCCGCTGTTTTGCGCCGCCGGTGTTTGGCTCCACAGAGAGAAGTGCGTGTGCCATGCCGAGGAAGTCACATACTTGGGTTACCATCTGAATCGGCACGGCCTTCATTTGGTCGAGGAGAAAGTACGGGCAATCTGGCAGGCCCACGTTCCCGAAGGACCAACGTTCTTTTTTGGGGCTCATAAATCATTAAAGAAAACCAATCCCGAACCTCGTGACCCTGCTGGCCCCTTAGACCGATTGTTGAAGAAAGGCCAGCCGTGGGAATGAGGTCAGCCACAATGGGCGACTTTTTCGGAGATAAAGAAATGACTGTCATCCTAGAGGTTACTGACCTGCTTTGGCCCCACCAAATAGCTGCTGCTCACTTGCGATGCCTGGCCTTACAGTGTCGGGGCAGTTTTGACCACCGTATGGATGATGGAACGAAAAGCCTAATCACATTGGCCTCTCCTACACTTGATGCATCCAAGCCAAATTACCCCCAAATTGAGAACGAGGGTTTGGCCGCGGTTTTTGGGGTCAAGAAATTCCATCAGCATGTTTATGACCAAGCTTTTATAGTGCTGACAGACCACAAGCCCTTGCTAAGGTTAAGGAAGATTCCTCTCGTGGCTTCCACACGGATTCAGCATTGAGCATTGCTAGTGTCAGCCTAAGAATATGTGCTGGAATGAGGGCGGGTGCGCTCACCTTTGCCTCACTGATAGCCCGAAGGTGAGTTCTGCTGGGATGGGGAGCGTCCGCTCCGCCTCGTGCCTTGGCCTGGTTGGGGATTGGGAGAGCGATTCTACCTGAGGTGGCAGCCATTTATCTCTCAATTCAAAGAGTCAATTACTGTCGGCTGTTGGGGGGAGGGAGGTACGGTTTATGGGTGGGTTTAGGGGGATACAGGGGGGATTTGGAGTAGCTCGTGTTGGGTATTTTTCGATATCTCTAATTTCTTGTGTTGTTAATGTGACAATTGTACCGTGTTCGATTAATTTGCACAGTTCTGCAAAAACTGCTAGGACACCGCCGAGATCCCCCATGTGAACGCTTTGAGTCACCTTCCCCACCCGACCAGGCTTCCACCGACACCCGCTTCTGCTGGCAAAGCCATCGCCACCTTACACATTATGGACTCTTTGCCTGTCATAGCATCCCGAGTCTGGGCCTGGACCCATACAGATCAGTCTGGGCCTGGACCCATACAGATCCCAGTTCGCCCGTGTCCGGCATGTCATGTTGTACGGAGCTCAGCACAGCATTTTGCCAGATGATCTGAAGGCTTTCACTACAAAGATTAGAGAGTTCAGTATTGAGAATGGTGTCATCCTCTGGGGGAGGTGTGTCATGGTCTTGGAAAAAAGTCACGGCTTCATTCTGCAGGACACCACAATTGGTATCCAGGGGTCTTGAAGATAAAGATGTTGACCCGCAGCTATGTCTGGTGGCCCGGCATCGATGCTGATATAGAGAAGCTCGACCAACAGTGCGGCCAGTGCCTGGAGCACCAGAAGCTTTCACCAGTGGCATCCCACCACCTGTGGGAATGGCCGGGTCGCCCCTGGTCTCACTTCCATATAAACTTCACCAGGCCGTTCCAATGGTCAATGCCCACTCTAAATGGGTGGAGGTCCACCACATGCAGCTCACACTGACACAGATGAGAACTCTCAGGAGAACCCTTCGGGGAATGGAACAGGATTTATGTAGATCATCAAAACTTTTTGTTTTGCCTCCAAACATTGGTTTCCTTGTGGTCACTCTGCTCGGATCCAACAACAACTTCTGGGGAAGTGAATTTCACACATCAATGAGTCTATTGAAGAAAAGTTTCCTCTTCATCTCTGCCTCAAAAGGGAGACCATAACTTTCAGGGCAGCACGGTAGCATTGTGGATAGCACAATTGCTTCACAGCTCCAGGGTCCCATATTCGATTCCGGCTTGGATCACTGTCTGTGCGGAGTCTGCACATCCTCCCCTTTTGTGCGCGGGTTTCCTCCGGGTGCTCCGATTTCCTCCCACAGTCCAAAGATGTGCAGGTTAGGTGGATTGGCCATGCTAAATTGCCCTTAGTGTCCAAAATTGCCCATAGTGTTGGGTGGGGTTGCTGGGTTATGGGGATAGGGTGGAGGTGTGGACCTTAGGTAGGTTGCTCTTTCCAAGAGCTGGTGCAGACTCGAGGGGCCGAATGGCCTCCTTCTGCACTGTAAATTCTATGAAATCATAAAATGTGAAACTTTGGGTATGCACCCGATCAGGTCTCCTCAGGATCTTATATGTTTCAATAAGATCACCTCTCATTTTTCTAATTTCCAATGGGTAGAGACCTAACCTGTTTAACCTTTCTTCATACATAAGGCAACTCCTTCATCCCAGGTATACATTAACCATCTCTGAACTGGTTCTAAAGCAGTTATATCTTTTGTTTTAATAAGGAGACAGAAACTGCACACACAACTCAGATATGTTTATTTTGATGTTTACGTTTCCTTAGAGATTCTGTTTACTTTGATGCAGTATCCTTTTAAGAGACTGCCATTTAATTTATCCCTAATTTTGTTCACTTGGTTTATTTGGTCCCCAAAGGAAGTCACAACACTGAGGAAGCCTGTTCCTGTTGCTGCACCTTTGCTACTCCCACCCTGCTGTTTTGTTGATACCCAACTTGGGACTCAAGCTGCCAGAAATCCTGCACCCACAGCCTGATTAAGAGCCTACTGCAGATGTGGTCTCAATAAGGCCCTGTACAGCTTTAGTAAAACGTCCCTACTTTTATATTCCATTCCCCTTGTAATAAACACTACCATTCCATTTGCCTTCCTAATCACTTCCAGAACCTGCACAATAACATTTTGCGATTCATGTACCAGGATACCTAGATCCCTCTTTCCAAGCGAGTGACTTGGACGGGAACTTTCAGGTGGTGGTGTTCCCATGTGTCTGCTGCCCTTGCCCTTCTAGATGGTAGTGGTCATGGGTTTGGAAGGTGCTGTCTAAGGAACCTTGGTGAGTTCCTGCAGTCTGCCTTGTAGATGGTCTACGCTGCTGCTACTGTGCGGCGGTGGTGGAGGGAGTGAATTTTTGTGGAAAGGGTCGAAATCAAGTGGGCCGCTTTGTTCTGGATGGTGTTGAGCTTCTTGAGTGTTGTTGGAGCTGCACTCGTCCAGGTGAGTGGAGAGTATTCCATTACACTCCTGACATGTGCCTTGTTGATAATGGACAGTCTTTGCGCAGTCAGGAGATGAGGTACTCACCTCAGGATTTTGATCTTCTGACCTGCTCTGGTAGCCACAGTATTTATATGATTAATCCAATTCCATTTCTGGACAATGATAATCCTCAGGATGTTAATAGTGAGGGATTCAACGATGGTAATGCTATTGAATGTCAAGGAACGATGGTTAGATTGTCTCTTGTTGGAAACGGTCATTGCCTGGCACTTATGTGGCATGAAGTTACTTGCCACTTGTCAGCCCAAGCCTAGATATTGTCCAGGTTGTACTGCTTTAATAATAATAATCGCATATTGTCACAAGTAGACTTCAATGAAGTTACTGTGAAAAGCCCCTAGTCGACACATTCCGGCGCCTGTTCGGGGAGGCCGGTATGGGAATTGAACCCACGCTGCTGGCTTTGTTCTGCATTGCAAGCCAGCTATTTAGCCCACTGTGCTAAACCAGCCCCAGGATCCGAGGAGTCATGAATGGTGCTGAACATTGTGCAATCATCAGTGAACATCCCCACTATGGCCTTATGATGACAGAAGGTCATTGATGAAGCAGCTGAAAACAGTAGTACCTAAGATGCTGCACTGAGGAATTCTTGCAGTTATGTCCTGGAGCTGAGATGATTGCTTTCCAACAACGACAACCATCCTCCTTTGTGCCAAGTATGACTCCAACCAGTGTAGCGTTTTCCCCCAGATTCCCATTGACTCAGTTTTGCTAGGGCTCCTTGATGCCATACTCGATCAAATGCTGCCTTGATGTCAAGCGCAGCCACCCTCACCTCACCTCTAAAGTTCAGCTCTTTTGAACCAAGGCTGAAATGAATTCAGGAACTGAGTGACCCTGACAGAACCTAAACTGAGTGGCAGTGAGCAAGTTATTGCTCAGCAAGTGCCACTTGATAACACTATTGATGACCCCTTCCATCATTTTACTGTTGATCAAGAGTGCACTGATGGGTTGGTAATTGTCCGGATTGGATTTGTCCTGTTCTTGTGTACAGGACACACCTGGGCAATTTTCCACATTGCTGGGTCGATGCCAGTGTTGTAGCTGTACTGGAACAGCTTGGCTAGGGGTGGGGCGAGTTCTGAAACACAAGTCTTCAGTGCTATTGCCGGAATATTGTCAGGACCCACAGCCTTTTCACTATCCAGTGTCTTCAGCTGTTTCTTGATATCACATAGAGTGAATCGTATTGGCTGAAGACTGATACCTGTGATGCTGGGAATCTCCAGAGGAGGTCAAGATGGATCATTCACTCGTCACTTCTGGCTGATGATCGTTGAAAATGTAAACCTGTTTGAAGTCTAGCCCATTTAGCACGGTGATAGTGCCACACAACACGATGGAGGGTATCCTCAATGTGAAGATGGGACTTTGTCTCCACAAGGACTGCGCTGGTCACTCCTCATGATATTGTCATGGACAGATGTATTAGCGGCAGGCAGGTTGGTGAGGCTGAGTATATTTTTCCCCCTTGTTGGTTTCCTCACTACCTGCTGCAGGCCCTGTTGAGCAGCTATGTCCTTTAGGACTCGGCCAGCTCAGTCTGTGGTGCTAACAATACATTCTTGGTGATGGACATAGAAGTCCCCCATTCAGCATACATTTTGGGACCTTGCCACCCTCAGTGCTTCCTCCAAGTGATGTTGAACACAGAGGAGTACTGATTCACATCTGGTGTGATGTTGAATAAGAGATAAATATTGGCTCGGACTTAGAAGTAATCCTCCCCGCTCTTCTTCCAATCAGTGTTTTTCAAACTTTTTTTCCCGGGTCCCACTTTTACCAACCGGCCGACCATCAGGACCCATGCCGGCCGACCTTCATGTCACACCACTTTCACTTACCTTTAATGCAACAGGTGAGTTTACATGGTCCTCATGATCTCGCTTTCTTTGTCATTCAATGTTACATTTCTGCTAAGGGCTTCAGCTGATGATTTAAGTTCTCGCTGCATCCTTTGAAAAGAATCACAAGGTTTGTCCTTGAACTTGCCATGCATAGTCTTCAAATGCCTTTGAAGTTTTGAGGGTTTTAAACTTTCATTTGCCGGTACTTCCCTGCACATGGGTTTTACATCCTGAATTGCATTGTCACAATTAACAAAGCCATACGTCAATAAATCATCTTCAAGCTGCTTTATTCCTGATTTCATTTTTTTCTTTGTTGAAAACGAATCATCTTCAGTCCTGTTGCCTTGTTTGCTTGCAGCTAGAAAATGGAAGAATCTCTCCTCTGTGATTTTGCGCCAAAAGCACAGATATACAGGGCACGTGATGTCAGTGTACATGCTGGGCATGTAACCTACTCTCTGCCGCCACTTGTGGCCGGAAGACTGCATCGTTATATTTAAAAGCCAATCATGGTTGGCATTCTCAATTTAGAAGCCAATTGGGGCAGTTGGACGCTTCTCCTGTGATCAGGAATGCAGTGACCGATCGCTCCGTGACCCTCCCGATACCCACCCGCGACCTACCGGAGGATTGCGACACGCAGTTTGGAAAACCCTGTTCTAAATAGTGCCATGGGATGTTTTATATCCAACCAACAGGGCAGACTGGACCTCAGTATAATAGCTAATCCAAAAGATGGTACCTCCAACATTGCAACACTCTTTTGGTACTGCACTGGAGTGTTAGCTTTGCTAGTTATGCTAAAATGCTGGACTAGGGCTTGAAACTGAAGCTATGTAACTCAGAGGTGAGAGTTACTATCTGAACCATAGCTGGCATATAAATTGAAGACGGTGGCTACATTAAACACCACTGGCAGAGCTCCGCTCATTCTGGACAGCCTCTCCATCTCACCATAGAAAGTTATGGCTTCTCTATTTCATTCTAAGTACCCTTTTTAATGTTGCGATAAATCTTCATGACTGCAAATGAGCAGGTGTGACGAATGTACGATTTTAGGAATATTGGATTCTAAATATTGGGGAAATTTAAGGGTTGAAATCCTGGGGTTATAGTGTGCATTGAATAAGAGCAGGGAGGTTATGATGAAGCTGTATAAAATGCTGGTTGGGCCACAGCCGGAGTACTGTGTGCAGTTCTCGTCATCACACGATAGAAAGGAAGTGACTGTACTGGAGAAGGTGCAGAGGGGATTCACCAGGATGTTGCCTGTGCTGGATTGTTTCAGCTATCAACAAGGACAGGGAATAGGGTGGGATTGTTTTCCCTGGAGCAGAGCAGGCTGAGGGTGGATCTGATTGAGGTAGGTGTATAAAATTATGAGGGATCGAGATAGGGTGGATAGGACAGTACGTTTCCCCTTGTTGGAGGGGTCAATAACCAGGGGGCATTGATTTAAGGGGGCAGGAGGTTTAGAGGAGATGTGAGGAAAGACGTTTTCACCCAGGGGGTGGTTGGAACCTGGAACTCACTACCTGAAAGCGTGGTAGAGACGGGGACCTCACAACTTTTGAGAAGTATTTAGCTGAGAATTCTAAATGCCATTACATGCAAGGCTATGGATCAAGTGCTGGCAAATGGGATAAGAAGAATTAGGTGCTTGATGGTCGACGCGGACGAGTTGGGTCAATCAACCTCTTTCCATGCTGTAAAATTTATGATTCTATTTTAATAAGAAATTCTAAGTAAGGGGCAATTTAGTGTGGCCAATCCACCTCCCTGCACATCTTTGGGTTGTGTGTGTGGGGGGTGGGGGGGGAACCCATGCGGACACGGGGAGAATGTGCAAACTCCACATGGACAGTGACCCGGGGCTGGGATCAAACCCGGGTCCTTGGTGCCGTGAGGCAGCAGTGCTAACCATTTTGCCACTGTGGCACCTGTCAAACTCTATGGCTCTATGTGTTTGACTGCAATGGTCATGTTTTTAAAAAGGAATTTGCTTTGCAGGGCCTGGGTGCTTTAAGAGCCAGAGGGTGAAATTGACCAGAGAAATGTGTTTTCAGTCTGGCTAATGCACTGAGGTTTGATGGGGAAAGTCCCTGGTGAGTTAATCTGCTTTCAGCAGGGAAAGTTTTTTTTTCAGCTTCGGGAGATGATGTCCTTGCCTGGGTGGAGCTAAGGGATTCAGAGAGACATTTTGAAAAAGCTTTAGATAGGAACGGAAGTCTGATCTGTCTGACACTCAGTCCACAATTCTCTCCCAGTAGAGTAAGAAGCCTTACAACACCAGGTTAAAATCCAACAGGTTTGTTTCGATATCACTAGCTTTCGGAGCGCTGCTCTTTCCTCAGGTGAATGAAGAGGTATGTTCCAGAAACATATATATAGACAAATTCAAAGATGCCAGACAATGCTTGGAATGCGAGCATTAGCGGGTGATTAAATCTTTACAGATCCAGAGATGGGGTAACCCCAGGTTAAAGAGGTGTGAATTGTCTCAAGCCAGGACAGTTGGTAGGATTTTGCAGGCTAGATGGTGGGGGATGAATGTAATGCGACATGAATCCCAGGTCCCGGCTGAGGCCGCACTCATGTGTGCGGAACTTGGCTATAAGTTTCTGCTCAGCAATTCTGCGTTGTCGCGCGTCCTGAAGGCCGCCTTGGAGAACGCTTACCCGGAGATCAGAGGCTGAATGCCCTTGACTGCTGTCGTGTTCCCCGACTGGAAGGGAACATTCCTGCCTGGTGATTGTCGCGCGATGTCCGTTCATTTGTTGTCGCAGCGTCTGCATGGTCTCGCCAATGTACCACGCTTCGGGACATCCTTTCCTGCAGCGTATGAGGTAGACAACATTGGCCGAGTCGCACGAGTATATACCGCGTACCTGATGGGTGATGTTCTCACGTGTAATGGTGGTATCCATGTCGATGATCTGGCACGTCTTGCAGAGATTGCCATGGCAGGGTTGTGTGGTGTCGTGGTCACTGTTCTGAAGACTGGGTAGTTTGCTGTAAACAATGGTTTGTTTGAAGTTGCGCGGTTGTTTGAAGGCAAGTAGTGGGGGTGTGGCGATGACCTTGGCAAGATGTTAATCTTCATCGATGACGTGTTGAAGGCTGTGAAGAAGATGTTGTAGTTTCTCCGCTCCGGGAAAGTACTGGACGATGAAGGGTATTCTGTCGGTTGTGTCCCATGTTTTTCTTCTGAGGAGGTCGGTGTGGGTTTTTGCTGTGACGCGTTGGAACTGTCGAGCGATGAGTCGAGCGCCATATCCCGTTCATACGCGGGCATCTTTCAACGTCTGTAGACGTCTGTTACGCTCCTCCTCGTCTGAGCAGATCCTGTGTATACGGAGAGCTTGTCCATAGGTGATGGCTTCCTCCCCTATGGACAAGCCCCTATGGACAAGCTCTTCAGGACGCGCGACAACACGGAATCGCCGAGCAGAAACTTACAGCCAAGTTCCGCACAAATGAGTGCGGCCTCAACCGGGACCTGGGATTCATGTCGCATTACATTCATCCCCCACCATCTGGCCTGCGAAATCCTACCAACTGTCCTGGCTTGATACAATTCACACCTCTTTAACCTGGGGTTACCCCATCTCTGGATCTGTAAAGATTTAATCACCTGCTAATTCTCGCATTCCAAGCATTGTCTGGCATCTTTGAATTTGTCTATATATGTTTCTGGAACATACCTCTTCATTCACCTGAGGAAGGAGCAGCGCTCCGAAAGCTAGTGACATCGAAACAAACCTGTTGGACTTTAACCTGGTGTTGTAAGACTTCTTACTGTGCTCACCCCTGTCGAACACCGGCATCTCCACATCATCTCTCCCAGTAGGATAGTCATTAGAAAAAGAAATAATATTTAAAGCAGCCTTGTCTGAAGTCAAGGAAGAAGCTGAAACAAGCCAGTTGAAACAGCTTTTTACTCTATGCCATGCTGATTTTAAGATGGATTGAGAGCTGTATGTTTCTTTTCTTGTTGATTAATGGGAAATTGAGAACTCGTAATCAAGGGGTAATTGTAAGCTGTTCTTTTCGGTGTGAAGTTAAAGAGCTTAATATTGTATTCATAATAAAGTTTTGTTTTAAAAACAACAAATCCCTATTTCTTCATACATTCACTCCTGGGGCGAATCATTCTTTCCGCCCAGCCTTACAAATTAAACTAAAATATTGGGGTTCAGTCCAGTATCCTAGCCACTGTTGCGGTCTGGTCTTGAATCGTAATACTGGCAGCAAAAACTAATTTTTACAAATGTGAAATCTAACTTCTTCAACTTTTAATCGTTGTTGGAGATTTAAAAAAATTGTGTACAGTGTTAAAAAAATCTGCCTCTTTTTTTTCTTCTCTCCCTAAATCAGCTTTTTCTTTCCCTCACTTTATTATTGCTGTTTGTACCTGAATCAGTATTAAATTAAGTATTCTGACACTTTCTTGTTCAGTCACTTCATTGCTCATTAACAATTCTTCCATATGTTTGGCTAAGGAGATTCACAATTGTTTGCCCTGTTCACGCAGATCCAATAAGCCCTGTACTGGGCTGTGGCCCATTTCCATCTCCCACTTGCTGCAAATTACTATGTTGAAGCTCATACAAATTAGACAATGACTGCAACTCCAACAAATGGCGGGAGCCATTTGTTTGACAGTTATAAGTAAATTATGGACCAATATATTCATATGGTAGAAGGCTTGGAGTCAATTGTAAAGAAGAGATCATTCACTCATGTAAATATGCCATCAGTATCCATATTCAATATGTGTATTTGGCCTTATTTTAGAATGGTTTTAATGTGATGAAATAAGATCACGAGTGAATGTAACTTATAACTCCCATAGATCACATAACTATTCAGAATTTACAGCATGCCAAACCTATTTGGATCGACGAACCAGTGATTGGTTAAGTAAGATGTTCTTAGTCTGCCATTCTAAAAACAATTACCACGGTGTGAAACCAGAGTTGGAATTTGTGAAGTGGCATTAATATTGCCCAGATGAAACATGAAACTTAATTCCTGGTAGTAACTCTGGTAATAACTTTGTGCAAATATTACTCACAGTCAAGATATCACCTCCACTGTACTGGGACAAGAAGGGGAAAATAACCTCTGTACACCTGTTTAAAATAAATAAGTTTGTGATTTTCTCATATAGTAAAGAAAAACTCCTTCCACCTTGATAATGGAATATGACTGTCTGTTATTACAAATTAAATAGAATTTTGCAGGTTGTAAGTGAGCAGCCTTCTATATTTGCTTGGGCTACAGAAAGTGTAGCTGGGTAAATAGACACTTTGACAAGAATAGGCTTGAAGCTCGAAATGATAGCCTGAGTTAGTGTCATGAACCCAGTTGACGCACTTCACCTCACACTTATTATGTCTCTTTAGCTAAAGCATTTCAGATGAAACATCCATCTTCAAGAAACGGTTGTCAGGATTGAAACAATGTTTGTGCGAATAACTAAATGTCACGATGATGGACTTCTTTTTAAAAGATGAATGTAATCTGAACGTTGTGGGATCACGAGCCTTGTGAAAGCTGACAGACTCTGCATTGATCGCTTTTAACATTATTCATTGTTTCCTCACCAAAAACTCTCCATCAGAAAGCTACTTGTCCCATTGATGGCCAGGCACTAGAAAATGGTGGGGTCAGTTCCTATTCCCTCTGCTGGCCAGGAAGGTGACAGCAGTGGAATCAAAATCGCAGCGCAGCATTTATCTTTGTTTGCATTAATAATAATAACAACAATAATAATAATCTTTATTGTCACAAGTAGGCTTACATTAACACTGCAATGGAGTTACTGTGAAAAGCCCCAAGTCGCCACATCCCGGTACCTGTTCGGGTACATAGAGGGAGAATTCAGAATGTCCAAACGACCTAATAGTTTTTCAGGTCTTGTGGGAGGAAACCAGAGCACCCGGAGGAACCCATGTAGACACAGGGAGAATGTGCAGACTCAGCACAGACAGTGACCCAAGCCGGGAATTGAACCTGGGACCCTGGCGCTGTGAAGCGATAGTGCTAACCACTATGCTACAATGCTGCCATCTGGATCACTGACACTTTGGTAGGGTCCTGGAAATGAATGGCCCGGGCGCACATCAGAATGATGCAGTAGTCTCACTAGCCCATCTAGATAATGTTTCTGTTGAACCAATTGGTTCCTGATGTACATTTTAACAGTAACCTGCTCACTGATGCTCAGTTTGGGTCTGCCAGGGTCACTCAGCTCCTGATCTCATTGGCTCAAACATGGACAAAAGAGCTGAACCCCAGAGGTGAGGTGAGAGTGCGTGCCCTTGACATCAAGGCAACATTTGACTAAGTATGGCATCAAGTTGCACCAGCAAAGTTGGACTCAATGGGAATCAGGTGAGTCATACCTGGCACAAAGGAAGATCGTTGTGGCTATTGAAGGTCAATTATCTCAGTTCCAGAGCATCATTGCAGGAGTTCCTCAGGGTAGTGTCCTAGGCCCAACCATCTTCAGCTGCTTCATCAATGACCTTCCTTCCACCATAAGGTGAGAAGTGGGGATGTTTGTGGATGACTGCACAATGTTCAGCACCAATTGCGACTCCTCAGAGACTGAGGCAGTCCATGCACAAATGTGGCAAGACCTGGACAATATCCAGGCTTGGGCTGACAAGTGCCCAGCAATGACCATCTCCGACAAGAGAGAATCTAAACATCGCCCCTTGATATTCAATGGCATTACCAGAGCTGAATCCCCCATTCCCCTGGGGGTTACCATTGATCAGAAACTGAACTGGACTAGCCATATAAGTTTTGTGGCTGCAAGGACAGGTCAGAGACTAGGAATCCTGCGGCGAGTAACTCACCTCCTGACTCCCAAAGTCTGTCCACCTTTACAAGGCACAGGTCAGGAATGTAATGGAATATTCTTCTCATGCCTGGATGAGTACAGCTCCAACAACACTCAAGAAGCTCATACCATCCAGGACCAAGCAGCCTGCTTGATTGGCACGAGTGGAGTCAGTAGCAAGGACAAAGGGATATCTCTCAGCATGCTCCCACTTCCTAATGTCAACTCCCTTGATCAGCACTGAGTGCCTTTGTATAAGGGCTCCCCTTGGGTGTCCTCAAGCAACCCTGACTGCATGGCAGGTCCCGCACTTACATTGGGTAAGCACCAGCAGCAGCAGGATGAGGCCCTTAAATGTATACCAATTGCCCACTTAAGGACCTCAATTGATGGTGGGGTAGGAAGGTTATCGATGGGTCTTCCTGTCACGGACTTAATCAGGGCAGTAGTGGGAAAGTGATGGGGTCCTCACCCATCACCCCTACTGCCTGATTAAATGCCTCTCCCTTTAATGAACACCCAAAGTGGCGGGCATTAAATTCCGCCCATTGAGAACTTGCAGAGTTGAAGCATCTGCTGGACAGTGCACAATTATCCCCAAACAAATCATCGACCTGACCCTTCATTCACTACCTACCCTGCATGTTGTGGAATCTGCACAATGGATTTATTAGCTACCTCAGAAACCACCAAATCGTAGTGGAAGCAAATCACCCTTCATCCCAAATGATTGTCTCAGAAGATTTGTATTTACTTGCCCACTCCAAACATCTAGTTTAATTCAAAGTGCCACAGGGGTAGAAACTAAACCTTATATCACTTTTGAAGTGTTTATATTATACACTTTAGCAGGAGTTGAAAAAAAGGTGTGAATCAATCACTCATCCTTTAGACTATTTTAAAAATGCTCTCACAGATTAGTAATCTTGTTCATGGGCCCTTTGATCTGTCCTCAGAACAAAATGTCATGTGGCCAGAGGGCCAATGCAAAGGATATCAAATAACACAAAGATCAACAAAGCCATTCAAAAATTGCATCAGACCATTTATATTTTGTTTTATAAATAAGTGGGTTGGGGACATAGAGGAGTGAAGTGAGAAGGGCCTGGTGTTCTGGTGGGGAAGTGGGGGGAGATGGAGGTAATCAGTTCAGGTGAGAGATTGGGGGCTCCAGGACATCACCAGTGCTGTCAACATGTGGGTCCATCCTAGGGTGATGGCTGGCAGAGTCCTTACAGGCCTTTGCTACAACTGTTCAGAGTTTGCAGTAGATGGCGATGAGGCTAATTGAAGACTTAAGGATGATATAGCCAGAACGGTGAAGTGGGCAGAAGCAAGGCCTAGAGTAGTGTGAAGTGTTGCACTTTGTGACTAATGTGGAAACACTGGGTGGAGGGGATTTATGTCGGGTGGGAAACCTGGCATGCAGGGTGATTTGATTTGGCAGGGTGGGAAATTTTGATTTGCTGATCCTGGGTTGAGATGCAAAGAATTAGTGTGTTGAACCTCACGCCGGCTGGTGGTGGATTTCTACATGCCATGAATGTGTATTAGTGTGAAACCTTTTTAAAATTATGTCCTGACTTCCAAGATAAAGTCAGCAGTGCATGAGTATCTCATGGTATCCAGGTTACATTTGTTTAACGGTGATATGCACCAGTCAGCTTTGTGAAGTTGTGTGAAAGTTCACCAGATTTCCTTGCTTAACTCTGCAACATGGGGAGGGGGGGCAGGAGAATGGCAGATTGCATGGAAGCTTAAGACTGACAAGGGTGAGTCATTGGGGGGTGGTATCGGAATGTGATCTGGGGCATGGAAGAATGGAAGAGGAATCCAGGCAGACTGCGGGTGAGGTCAAGGGCTTGTGGACATGAAATAGGAAGGGATTTCCTGGGTATGGTGGTGAGGGGAGTTGTGGTACTGGGGACTGTCAGACAAGATTAGAAAATGAGGTGGGTTAATGCCGGTGTCGGTACTGTCTACATGTGTGTCCATCTCAGATTGTTGCCTGTTTGCTTCGAGTTCACATACAACATTCCAATTGTCCTTGCTGAAATTGGTCTTGGACAATGTACTTTACAATGCGTAGGATTGAGAGCCAGCTGGGCCTACAAATTTAGCTATGTCCCACAGGGCTGTGAATATGACACTCGGCATTACCATGAGCATTCAATAAAGAGTGAACAAAAAAATACAACATTGTTTCTTCCACAATAAAGACCTGGGGTGGGATTCTCTGATCACGGCGCGATGTCCGCCGACCGGCGCCAAAAACGGCGCGAATCAGTCCGGCATCGCGCCGCCCCAAAGGTGCGGAAATCTCCGCATTTTGAGGGGCCGAGCCCTCACCTTGAGGGGCTAGGCCCGCGCCGGACTGATTTCCGCCCCGCCAACTGGCGGGAAAGGCCTTTGGTGCCCCACCAGCTGGCGCGGAAATGACTTTGCCGGGCGGCGCATGCGTGGGAGCGTCAGCGGCCGCTCACGGCATCACCGCGCATGCGCAGTGGAGGGGGTCTCTTCCGCCTCCACCGTGGTGGAGACCATGGCGAAGGCGGAAGGAAAAGAGTGCCTCCACGGCACAGGCCCCCCCGCGGATCGGTGGGCCCCGATCGCGGGCCAGGCCACCGTGGGGGCACCCCCTGGGGCCAGATCGCCCCGCGCCCACCCCCAGGACCCCGGAGCCCGCCCGCGCCGGCGTGTCCCGCCATCCCAAAGGTGGTTCAATCCACGCCGGCTGGCGTGGGTTGACAGCGGCGGGACTTCGGCCCATCGCGGACCGGAGAATCGCCGGGGGATTCCCGCCGACCGGCGAGGCGCGATTCCCGCCCCGCCGAATCTCCGGTGGCGGTGAATTCGCGACACGGCGGGGGCGGGATTCATACCGGCCCCCGGCGATTCTCCGACCCGGTGGGGGGTCGGAGAATCGAGCCCCATGTCCCTAACTCCCCTGTAACCAACAATTTCAGCCAACTGTGGGCTACATGCTGATGCATTTAGACCTCTGACTGGTAGTCTCAACAAATAACCACATAAATAACGTGAAACCAATGTAGTGTGAAATATTTATAAGTAAAATTTAATTTTAAGAAACACCAATGCCACCTTTCTGCTCTTATATTAATGACAATATAGTTGAGCAGGAAAGTTGTGACTGATGCAGAGTCTTCTTGTTTGACCAGAAGGCTCCTTAATAGGCTGCCTGTAGATGCAGCACTAGCAACTGACACCAGGTTTCACCAATGAAAAGCATCTCCCATCGCTAATTCGAACACATTTTCCATGCACACTGCTGGCACTTTGGATTTTCATTATAATCGTGTGGGAAACGGCACAAGGGGAGAGAGTGAAAGCAGCACAATTCTGGTTGCAATGTTGGGATTGACACGCTGTTAACAAAATGTTGGTCACGGCATACTATCAATGACAAATATTACAAATGAAAAATGTAGCTCAGCCCAGTGGAAAGACCTTGGTGACCATGAGGTGAAACGTATGAGGGGCCTTATTACTCGCTTCCCCCACCTCCAATAGAAAAGTCAGTTAGCAGCTTGCTGGCTTTCAAAAGGGCTACCCCATGGCAATAATATGCCGAGCCAGCCTGAAGAAGATGAGAATTCGACTTCCATCCAATGGCACACAAGAGAACCCCAAAAGATGTACCCCACTTCCTTCCTCTCTTTTCCCCCAAGCTGGCAAAGTTGTGGGCTGGCCAATTTCCCTCTACCTTCATGATTTGGATCTCTGGTTTTGTTTATTGTCACGTGTACTGAGGTACAGTGAAAAGTATTTTTCTGCGAGCAGCTCAAATAAATCATTTAGTACATGAAAAGAAAATACAATAAAATATATAATAGGGTAACACAAGGTACACAATGTAAATACATAGACACCGGCAATGGGTGAAGCGTACAGGGGTGTAGTGTTAATCAGGTCAGTCCATAAGAGGGTTGTTTAGGAGTCTGGGAACAGCGGAGGAGAAGCTGTTTTTGAGTCTGTTCATGTGTGTTCTCAGACTTTTGTATCTCCTGCCCGATGGAAGAAGTTGGAAGAGTGAGTAAGCCCGGTGGGAGGGGTCTTTGATTATGCTGCCCACTTTCCCCAGGCAGCGTGAGGTGTAGATGGAGTCAATGGATGGGAGGCAGGTTCATGTGATTGATTGGGCTGTGTTCACGACTCTCTGAAGTTTCTTGTGGTCTTGGGCCGAGCAATTGCCATACAGGCTGTGATGCAGCCAGATAGGATGCATCTGTAAAAGTTGGTAAGAGTCAGTGTGGACATGCTGAATTTCCTTAGTTTCCTGAGGATGTATAGACTCTGTTGTTTTATTTTTGGTAGTAGCATCGACGTGGGTGGACCAGGACAGATATTTGGTGATGTGCACACCAAGGAATTTGAAGCTGTCAACCATCTCCACCTCGGCAACGTTGATGCAGGCAGGGCTGTGTACAGTACTTTGCTTCCTGAAGTTAATGACCAGCTCTTTAGTTTTGCTGACATTGAGGGAGAGATTGTTGTCGTTACACCACTCTACTAGGTTCTCTATTATCTCCTGTATTCTGATACGTCGTTGTTCGAGATCTGACCCACTATGGTTGTGTCGTCAGCAAACTTGTAGATGGAGTTGGAACCAAATTTTGCCACGCAGTCATGGTGTGTATAGGGAGTAGAGTAGGGGGCTAAATAAGCAGCCTTGCGGGCCCCAGCATTGAGGACTATCGTGGAGGAGGTGTTGTTGTTTATTCTTATTGATTGTGGTCTGTGGGTCAGAAAGTCGAGGATCCGGTTGCAGAGTGGGGAGCCAAGTCCTAGGTTTTGGAGCTTTGGTATGAGCTTGGCTGAGATTATGGTGTTGAAGGCAGAGCTGTAGACAATAAATAGGAGTCTGATGTACAAGTCCTTGTTGTCGAGATGCTCTGGGGATGAGTGAAGGGCCAGGGAGATGCCGATTGCAGCGGGTATCTGCATTGCAGTGGATCTAGGCATCCTGGGAGTAAGGAGTTGATGTGCTTCATGACAAACCTCTCGAAGCAGTTAATTATGATTGATGTCAGGGCCACCGGACGGTTGCATTGAGGCACGTTGCCTGGTTCTTCTTTGGCACCGGTATGCTGGTGGTCTTCTTGAAGCAGTTGGGGACCTCGGAGAGGATTAGGGACAGGTTTGAAGATGTCCGCGAACACATCTGCCAGATTTTGAACACCTCTAACAAACATTAACCTTCCCTGCTCCATGGATACCAATCTCGCTTCTCTTCGACTCTTCGCATAAATTAAGTCCTACATTCTTGGTACATAGAACATACAGTGAAGAAGGAGGCCATTTGGCCCATTGAGTCTGCACCGACCCACTTAAGCCCTCACTTCCACCCTATCCCCCTAACCCAATAACGCCTCCTAACATTTTTGGACACTAAGGGCAATTTAGTGTGGCCAATCCACCTAACCTGCTCATCTTTGGACTGTGGGAGGAAACTGGAGCACCCAGAGGAAACCCACGCAGACACAGGGAGAACGTGCAGACTCCGCACAGCCAGTGACCCAGTGGGGAATCGAACCTGGGACCCTGGCGCTGTGACGCCACAGTGCTAACCACTATGTTACCGTACCATTCTTGTTATCTCTTCTGCACTCTCTCTCAAACCTAAGCATCCATCCTAATGTGTGATGCCCAGAATTAACCACTATACACCAGCTGGGACTTAACCAGTGTTTTATAAACATTGACCATAGCTTGCTTGCTTTTGTACTTCTGTATATAAGGTCAAGGATCCTGTATCTTTCAAAAGGTTTCTCAACATGGCCTGCCACCATCAAAGACTTATATCTGTCTGTTCCTGTGGCCTCTTCTCTGCTCTGTACCTGAATGATACTTAACGCTCATGCAATAAAGATGAGTATTTATTCCAGCGTGCCTCAATTGGAATCGAATCTAGCAATCGATTATTTTTAGCATGGTTATAAAATTCTCCTGTCTGAAAGGTTCTTGAAACCTCCTCACAGTTGGAAGAAATAAAAAGATATAATAAAATGATATAAATATTGAAATAATTCCGACCAATTGTGATTTATAATACAGCATAATAAAACACCGCAAGGCATGTCCCAGGTATGATGAAGTAAAATCTGACACTGAGGCATATAAGGAGATATTAGGATTGGTGACTTGGATAAAGACACAGGTTTTAATCTAAGTGAGAGAGGTTTAGATGCTTAGGAAAGCAATTTCAGAGCTGAGGGACCAGGTAGCTGAAGGCAAACTGTCCATCCCAACCCCATCATAAGAGCTCAGATCATTTTGACACTGCACTGTAAATTCTATGATTCTATGATAACATTAAAAAATTCCTCTCTGTCCAGCTGTTAAATGTTCTGAGTGAATTAACTGGAACACAATCACCTACAACATTAACTGGAATTGCATCGACACTGTCATGAGCTGCAGCCTAGTTCCTACCATTTGCAAACCTCACAGCACAAATTTCCCATAATTTGGTGCAATTTCAGTCAGAAAAGCCATGAGGAGATAAAGTTGAGAAATGAAAATTTGTCATTGATATTTGTTTGAAAGAATATTGGTGCTGCAGCCTAATGTACTCCATTACTATAACAGCAACATTACAAACATAAACGGTGCACTGTGCATGTTGAATTTGCCTCATTAATCTGTTGCAATTATGCAAAATGCTTGAATAGTTCAAACTGTGTTTTGGATAGATGAAAAGGGAATCTATACACCTGACCAGGGTATCTTTACATATCGGTCAGTTGTCTGTGTGAAGTCAGATGTCCCGTTCTGAGGTGGGACATCTCAGGATGAACAAAGGGACAAATTCACTAGGGTGGCTGCTTCTAGTCATTATTTAATGATTCCTACTGGGAAAGGTGAACTTTGAAAGAGTGTAAACAGGATTAGGTTTAGGTGCCAAAATCACCTCACCCTGCTTCCAAAACTACATCCCGCCACAAGTCCGTGCACCATTATTCTTTGATGTTTACATAAGTGACATGTTGCTAATGAAGTTGTGCAAATTTGCACATATAGGTGACCTTACCCTGGCCATGCTTACAGCACCTTCAATGACATTGAGACTACCTTGAACAGGGACCTAGACACCATGGAGGAGGATTTCTGACAACAGGAACTCAATCCAAGACAACACTCACTGCATTTCGTTTCATTAGTAGGAATGCTAAGCACATCCTGAAACTGATCTTCTATGACATGATTCCACTCTGACCTGTTTCAGAGTGAAGCTGGACCGTACACTAAGTTTCCATGACTACCTGAAGATAGTACCAAAATGAAGGCCAGGTTCACCACCCTGGTCCAGAAACTGGCAAACACAAGCTGGGGAACATCAGCATCGGTGTCTCGGACATCAGCTTTAGCCCTTGTGTATTCCATGGCTGAGTCACTTATCTTGTCTCGATCAGAAGTAACCACACTCAGCTTGTTGATAAAGGCAAATTATTGCGGATGCTGGAATCTGAAACAAAAACAGAAAATGCTGGACAATCACAGCAGGTCTGACAGCATCTGTGGAGAGAGAAGGAAGCTAATGTTTCGCATCTGGATGATTCTTTGACAAAGCTCAACTTGTTGATGTTCAACTGAACAGTGCAATGCAACCCTCAGGTTGACTCCAATAATGGTTATCCAGGCTGTGACACGTCACTCCCCCATCCAGTCACCATGGGTCCAAATCTTCTTGGAAGGCCAATAAATTGATGAAAATGAATGCGCTCCCATCTACCAAAGCTTTAACAAAGCTTGAAATCCCAAACCCTTCTGGACCCAGGTACTTAATTGATTTGATTTGATTTATTGTCACATGTACCGAAGTACAGTGAAAAGTATTTTTCTGCAGCTGAGGGAACGTACACAGTACGTACATAGTAGGCAAAAGAATAATCAACAGAGAACATTGATAAATGGTACATCGACAAACAGTGATTGGTTGCAGTGCGGAACAAGGGGCCAAACAAAGCAAATACATGAGCAAGAGCAGCATAGGGCATCGTAAATAGTGTTCTTACAGGCAACAGATCAGTCCGAGGGGGAGTCGTTGAGGAGTCTTGTAGCTGTGGGGAAGAAGCTGTTCCTATGTCTGGATGTGTGGGTCTTCAGACTTCTGTATCTTCTGCCTGTTGGAAGGGTCTGGAAGAGGGCAAAGCCTGGGTGTGAGGGGTCTCTGACAATGCTGTCTGCCTTCCTGAGGCAGCGGGAGGTGTAGGCAGAATCAATGGGAGGATGGCAAGCTTGTGTGATGCGTTGGGCTGAGTTCACCACACATGGCAGTTTCTTGCGATCTTGGGCCGAGCAGTTGCCATACCAAGCTGTAATGCATCCAGATAGGATGCTCTCTATGGCACTTCTGTGAGTTCTGAAGGTTCAATCTGGAAGGTACCAAAAACATCAAGGGACTTCATCAGGATCAAGAAGAGGCATAGACCTCCAAACAACTCACCCTTCAAGCAGCCCCTGCCCCAGATGTGAGAGAGTAGGCAGATCACACATTGGATTTATCAGCCATCTCAGAACCCATTGAACCAGAGTGCAAATAAATCATCCTCAATCCTGAGGGACTGCTTAAGAAGAGCAGATTGGTAATGTCAAGAGGAAGGTATGACTTGCACAGTTCTCTAAAACATTGGCCAGGCTCAGGATTAATTGGCATGTGAGCTGTACCCAACCTTTAAAAATCAGGATGCATTACAATATAAGGTGTCAAGTTGTTATCACATTCTTCACACTATTGCCTTAAGTCAATATTATTGGCCATATGATTAGCATTGGTGCAAAGCGAGAAGTGCCTCACCCCAATGCTAAATGTGCTTAACACAAGACTAATGGGAGTGCAGCAGGACCTTCAGAGAAATGATTGCTGAGACTTTATTGAATGCAGGATATAATTTTCCTCGGCATTTGAGGCTGCTGAAACAATAGAAAGATGAGACACAGTACAACAGAACAGCATGAATTACCGGATAAGTGAGTTTTGATTTTGAAATGCATGCACTGGCCAAGTTTACACTGCAAGTTTAACTCTGGTGCAAGTGTTATTTTGTGTTTCTCATATTTTTATTTACAGTTTCCTTTATTTTCTCCATTAATCGCTTGGGATGTATTTGTGCATTAAAGCTGCACCACAAACGCAAGTTACTATGGTTTTGCATATACTTATAGACCACCTTTCCTCTATCTGCTGCTTCAGATGCCCTCATAGGCTGCCTAGGTTATTCAATGGCTGGCAATATAGTGAAGGAAACAAATATGGACACACTTACAATCCTTGGCAAAAATGATTTTACAAGTTGCTGGAAGTAGGGAATATTGAGCCATATCCAGCTTATTTTTCAAACTACCACATCCACTGTAACCATGGTGATGTATTTGGTGAGAAGGATTTGAACCCCCTTCATGAGGGCACCTGGAACGGGTGAGGGGTTGGTGTTAAAAACAGGAATCTGGGCCAGCAGCACTTCATGTGGGGTACTTGTTTAACCCGGGTATTTGTCTAGTTTTATAATGCAATAGGCTGAATAGAGAAATCAAGTAACCAGATTGTGCATTCAGTTTGTTTCAATCTTTGAACATTCCTGCTACTATCCCTTAGGTTGTTAAAGGTCCCTACGAAGAGATGTGTATGTGATCAACGTGTGCCTGACCTCACAATTCCCTCCCTCCTAGTTCACATAGTAAAACATGTTCAATATATTTGGTGAGTTCATTGAATTCAGTCACACATGAAGTTAGATGATTTCGCTATGTGTCGTGCACAATGGGTTTTTGGGGCACTGTGCCAGCCCCAGCTGTTATAATTGAGCTGGTATAGGACTATTTGTGCCAAAAAGCTACCTAGGTGGTCTGTCCAGAGCTGAAACAACTGAAATGGAAAATGGTTTAACGTTGCTGAGCTGCAATTAAAATTCAGTAGACCTTTTGAAAAGGGATTCCTCACATTTTGTTTCAGACAGAGCCACAGTGAAAATCCATTAACACTAGGTGTGCAAGATTCCTTTTGTGAAACGTTCCAATGGATTTTCACTGCTGCTGTGTCCGACATGCAATCTGTCAGAATTTAAGCTGTTGTGTAAAGTGGTCACTGAAAGAATTGTTATTTACTTCATTCCCAATGGCAAGTCATCTGCACCTGCTGAGCAACCAAGAGGTTTCCAGGTGCTTTTCTTGGATCTGTGTTTGAAATGATCAATCCACTTGTTAGTCATGAACAATTCTACATAGATCTACTTGGTGTTGAAATATCAAATCATGAACTTAACTTTTCTCCCAGCATTGATGTTTTTTTTCTGTGCCTGAATTTTGGTTTTTCCTTCCTGTGCCGCCCATGCCACCTGGGGGCCAGCCTGGCACTGCCAACGTGCCCAGGTGGCACTGCCAGCTGTCATAGGTAATGGCAAGCTGGCATTTTTGCATGCACGTGATCGGGCTGGGGGTGTCCTGCGTGGGTGTTGGGGGGAGGTGGGGGTCGCTTTGGGGGGCCTCGGAGATTGGGCCGTCATTTAAAAATGGTGTCCTGATCTTTTGCTACACTGGGGATATCCGACGAGTGGAGCTCCAACGCAAGTGGTGTTGTATATCCATGTGTTTCTCCGGGCTGCGAGCGCCGTAAAACATGCGGCTAAACGTACTCACTATGGGACTTTGTTCCCAATTAGTTGAATCAAGCACAGAATGTGGGCTAAACTGATGAGAAACTCCCCAGTGCCCCAAAAAGTGACTAAGTGTCGTTAGACAGTGGTGGGAAACCTGTCGTCAGAGCTGGCACGAAACTCCCAGCAAAACCCACCACAAAAGACACTTAGAAACTTTTCCGTTCAATGACGCCCATCGTTCTCATTTTCCTTATGATTCCTCATATTTTTCATGCCTTCTGCACCAGCTGATGGGAATGTTCCACAACACCGGTATTGGCATGTACGGATGAAGATGTGACAAACTGCACTAAGGACGCTCAGGTATATTGCCATTGTAACAGAAACACAGTGCTTGAGAACAACATTGTAAACTATAAGGGATGGAAACCTTCTTTAATGGTGACCATCAAAACTTTCATAGCCACTGAATCTCAAAGATATTCCAATAGCTTTTTTGAAGTTTTATTTTTGTTCCTTTAATCCATTTTTCTCTCCTCTTCTCCAGAAAGTGGATTTTGATCGGATGATTTCCATGAGCATTGGCAGACACCCTCATACCACCAGGCAATTTTTATATCTGAGAGGAGGCAGCAATGTTGGTACAAGTTTCAACCATTGTGCAACACAGCTGAGCATGGTGCTGTCCTTACCTGACATCATTCATTCATTTCCAATTAATGGTCGTTCGTTCAGGAGCAGAAACATGGCAGATTTCTTTCCCCACACCCTCGCCACACAACATAACACAGGCCAATAATCAAACCTAGGAATTTACTGGATGTACTTACTGCCACACTGGTTGTGTGTGTACTCATGGGGGAGGCAGTGACATAGTGGTAATATAATTGGACATCCAGCAGCCCAGGCTAATGTTCTGACGATTAGAGTTCAAATCCCACCAAGGCAGCTGATGGAGTTTAAATTCAGTCAATAATCTAGTTTCAGTAATGCATCATTACTGATTGTTGCAAAACCCATCTTGTTCACTTGTGCCCTTTATGTGAGGAAATCTATTGTTCATACCTGGTCTGGCCTACATGTGACTCCAGACACTTAACAGCCTTCTGAAATGGCGTGGGAGTTGGTTCAAGGGCAATTTGGGTGGGTGCTTCTCAATTTATAAAAAAAAATCACTGTGCCAATGGGACAGCACTCAGTTGATATTTCACATCTCTTTCAGTTTCTGACTGCTTCCAGAACACTGTACTCTTGTTTAAATCAGCGCAGAAGAAGAGCAATAAAATGCTTGAAATGTAAAGCAAAAACATATCACAGCGGGGAGACGAAGACAATTTTTTAAATGCCGTGAACTGTTATGTTGTGGAGCATCGCCTGAAAGGGTGCGGTAGCAGATTCCGCAGCAACATTCAAAAGGGAATTAAATATTTATCTGAAGACAAGGGTATGGAGGAAAGTAGACTAAATGGATAACTTTCCTCAAGAAACAGCAGGTCATGATGTGTCAAATGTGCTCTTTGATTCTATGAATGCTTATCCTGATATAAGCCACAGATTTTTCTAAGCGTTGGAATCCTGACTGTTTTGAGAAAACAATGGATACAATAAATAACTTTCCATTTTACCTTGGCAGACACATTATACAAGGAGAAAACTAAACCAAACACTAAAGCCTGTGAGGGTTGAAGTGGCTCAGGCGCCACTTAAGTCAAAAGAGGCCGAGACCAGGCGAGCTGAGTTTTACCTTAAAAGGATGTTGTTTTAAAAAATATGCTTGATGTCATGGATATTGTGCTCAAATGCATAGTTTGACGACAAAGGTCATGTGATAATGACCCTAACTAGATGGTGCTTTAGAGCAACTTGTGATATCCACTGCCCCTTCAACCATATGGGTCAATCGAAGTTAGAAGCCGCTTCATTTAGGGGGATGATTTATAAGGTATCAGGGTAGATATATGTAGTTATATCTGAAACTGGGAAGCAGCTGCTTCTTCAACTGCAGTCCTGTCAACACTTTAATCAACAGATATGTGTTTCCTGTTTTAATTTTATGTACTCTATGCCTCAGTTATTTTTGTAATCACAGACAATTTTTAGACCGCTTTACAATTTACATCACTTTTGTTTTGCTTTAAGCACCATGTAGGGTCACAAGATGTAGAAACTAATAATAGCAACTGCTTCGTACAGAAAGTTAGCTACAATGATCTAAAACATAGCACCAATACTCTGTAACTCCAGCCTTGCTGGAACCGATGCTGTGCCAGATAATAAAGGAACATATGTGTCTTGCCAAAATGTTAAACAGTGCAGTCGAGTCGATATTTCCAGATATCATATCATGGGGTGTAGTCTATATTCTCGTTGGAAACAGATTATCTCACTCACAGTTTGCTTTCTTATTGAAGACCAATGTTCTTGACAGCAGCATTTTTATGCTTACCATTACATTAACCCTTGACTCCGCTACTCTGTCACTTGATCATTGTGGTAAATTGAGAGGCTCCTCAGTTTTCCAAGAAGGCATTGATCTTATCAAAGATAACTTTATATTATAACGGGCAGCATGGTAGCACAAGTGGTAGCACTGTGGCTTCACAGCGACAGGGTCCCAGGTTCAATTCCCCGCTGGGTCACTGTCTGTGCGGAGTCTGCACGTTCTCCTCGTGTCTGCATGTGTTTCCTCCGGGTGCTCCGGTTTCCTCCCACAGTCCAAAGACGTGCAGGTTAGGTGGATTGGCAATGCTAAATTGGTCTTAGTGACCAAAAAGGTTAGGAGGGGTTATTGGGTTACAGGGATAGGGTGGAAGTGAGGGCTTAAGGTGCAGACTCGATGGGCCGAATGGCCTCCTTCTGCACTGTATGTTCTATGTTCTATCATCTTCAGAAGTTTCTTTAATAGAAATTATAATGCAACCCTTGCTTCCTGAATGCTATTAAGTCCCATCTGACAAATAAAACTCAACACCACAAGTACAATATGGACACTGAAAATATTATGAGGAGGTGGGGTACTTAGACGTGTGGAGAACTGTTCATCCTAGGCATAAGGAATTCACTTTTTTTTCTGCTCCTTATCAATGTCATCATAGATTATCATAGAATTTACAGTGCAGAAGGAGGCCATTCAGCCCATCGAGTCTGCACCGGCTCTTGGAAAGAGCACCCTACCCAAGGTCAACACCGCCACCCTATCCCCATAACCCAGTAACCCCACCCAACACTAAGGGCAATTTTGGACTCTAAGGGCAATTTATCATGGCCAATCCACCTAACCTGCACATCTTTGGACTGTGGGAGGAAACCGGAGCACCCGGAGGAAACCCACGCACACACGGGGAGGATGTACAGACTCCGCACAGACAGTGACCCAAGCCGGAATCGAACCTGGGACCCTGGAGCTGTGAAGCAATTGTGCTATCCACAAGGCTACTGTGCTGCCCCTAAAATGCAGCGAATTGTTATTTTGTTTTTAATAAATTTAGAGTACCCAATTCATTTTTTCCAATTCATTTCCAATCATTTCATTAAGGGGCAATTTAGCATGGCCAATCCACCTACCCTGCACATCTTATTTTGGCTTGTGGGGGCGAAACCACACAAACACTGGGAGAATGTGCAAACTCCACACGGAGAGTGACCCAAAGCCGGGATCGAACCTGGGACCTCAGCGCCGTGAGGCTGCAGGGCTAGCCCACTGCGCCACAGTGCTGCCCCATAGTCATACAAGAATTGACTATTTCTTTACGGCAAGAACAATCCTGCACTTGGTAGTCTCCTGCTCCATAGGTAGTATTGTGATTCACGATCATGCTGCTGTTTTGCTAGAGTTTTTATTTGAGCCTTCTGGGCGCCACTCCTCGGCGCCGGTACGGCCCGCCCCGCCGGGTAGAGGAGAACCCCGCCCTATGCTCTTCTGCCGGAGATGAATCGTCTCTCATTTGCGTTAGCGTTGGGAGCGGTGCCCAGGGGCCATTCACTATCCCTTGCTATGCAAATTTATTCTTGGCAGGGAGTGCAAGGAATTCCATCACAAATCCCGCTATGGGGCCACCATTTTGAGCGGGCGCCCCAAATAGCGAGATCTGCGGCTGGCCACTCCCCGCATCACAATTCCGCTGGGATTGGCTGGGTCACCACCCCACACACAACAAGGGTGACCCTCCCCCTCCCCCCACGACACCCGCAGCAGAGACCCCCATTACAGAACTCCCCCATCAGAGACCTCCCATAATACAGCCCCCCACCAGAGACACCCATAACAGAGAGCCTGCATGGAAGACGGAGACAGTGAAAAATCACTGCTCTAAAACTCACCTCTACCCTACACCTGCTGCTTCAGGCCGAGAAGGCAGCAGCTGTAAATTTGTAAAAAATGAAAACCACATATTATTGTTTTAAACCCCCTCAGATCTTTGATCTGCAAGGTTTTCATTCACATCAATGGGAAGTTGTGTACTAGGCTGTGAGTGACAGCTTGACACAGCCAGCTGGCTGGATTGTTTAAATTCATTTGCCTTTACACTTAAATGGATCTCAAGCACGCTGTTGTGTAACTAACTGATGGATCTCTGTGTCTATTCAGAACCTTGGATATGCCTTCTTAGTTCCCAAATATCGGAGATTCCGGCTGTGCTTTCTGGCAAAGTTTCGTTGAACATTATTTGTCAGCTTTAGTGTCCACTGATAAACTTTAGTTACAATACAAACTTAGGTCAGATTGATTGTCTTTAGTGAATTCAGTAGTTGAGTTTAAAATACAATTACCCATCACGGTAATTCTTCAAATCATGCTACACAGTACAAAATTACTGGTTGATTTAAACAAAAGAAAGATGTCGATTTAGCAAAAGCAAGCAAAGAAAATAAGTTTTAGAAAGAAGTAGATTGATTCCGGAATGGATTTTTCCATCCCGACAAGAGATTATTATCTTGAAGTATCACCTTCTTTTTTTAATCTCTGATTGGGTTTAACTAATTTATAATTCACTCAATTCGACCAAAGTGTCTGTCTGTCAATTTTGAGAGAGATATGTATTTAAATATATTGGTCTGATTTTCTCAAACCATTGCCTGAGAAACACATCTTCTGCTAGGACTTATCACCACGGACTGGTTGTTACCGTAGAAACAGAACTGGGACCTTGTGTTCTTTATAACACAATAGGGTCTTTTAGCTATTTGACCTCGCAGTCTCTAGCAGTCTGCAAAATGTGAAAATCGAGAGTCTTATCTGATTAATTCCCAGCTATAGTTGCACTGAATTAATGCTTAATATGATTTTCAGTTAATTATTCTTAATGAGTTCTCAATTAAACCTTTTATCTATCTCATCTATAGCTAACTAGAAAAGCTGATTTATATCACTAACCCAATGTTTATAAACATCTAGCTATGATTGACAGATCTTGCCCTCATCAAAAGCAGTAAAGTGCTCTCACTTCCTCTTTTTCTCTGCAGAAAGCACTTTACTGCATTTGATGTGGTGAAGAGCTGTGTCACGGGAGGTTCTCTTATGGGGGTTTCTGGTGGTGGTGGGGGTCTGGTGGAGGGTCTGGCGGGGGAGTCTGTTGGGGGGTTAGTGGGGGTGGGTAGGATTTGCATTGTGGTGGAGGGGGCCCTCCGATGATTTCAGGCGCACCCACCTTAAAGACTTACCCCCTAGCCCTACCACGAGGCCCACCGTGCCAGAGCCACACTGGGAAATACCTGCACCAATCCATACCCATGTGAATCCTGGCCCAGAGGGACAGAGGATCGTGGAAATGTGGGCAATTCGGTGCCCAGCCCATTAATAGGATGTAAATGGGTCAATTTGACCTAATTGCATCCTCCCGCTGGCACAGTGTGCGAATCTCGATACCGCCATCAGCTGAGGACTGTAGCATCGGAAATTGATTGATGCTCGGTGCTGATCTCGATTTTTTTCCCCAATGCTGGATTCTCCGCCGCATCGGGAATTCCACTACTGGAGGTGGGCGATGGAGAATTTGGCCCAATATGCCTGGGGAATTTTATCACGAGAACGGACAATTAAGAAGAGATCTGTTGACAAGCTCAACGTTTAGAGGCTTTGATAAGTGAAGCAAGGGAAATATATTTCCATTGACCAGTGAATTAGTAACATGAAGCCATGAATTTACATTCATGAACAAAACAATCAAAGGGATAAATTCAGAGACTTTTGTAAAATATAAGCCAATTTAGAATGTGGAATGCTCTTTTGGAAACAACCGACTCCATAATAACTTTTAAACTTAAAGTGGATAAATATATGATAGGGTGTATGGGCAAGTCAGGGAAATGAAACGCCTTTGGTGCAAAAAGCCAAAGGGGGATGTTGATGGCGGCCCAGGGGGAAGGGGGCAGACTCACCTGGGGCTGAGGTAAGACCACCCGTCACACACACACTTGCGCTCAACGTACATGACACGCCCGCACACTTTGGACAGAGCACAAAGGCAGCTTCGGTAGGTGTAACATTGACTTTAATAACCAAAGGAGTTCATGCACGTGCCCTAGCCCCTAAAACTCATCTGTGCCCTGCACCCGTGCCAACTTACTCAGTGTCTAATTGTTTGGCCTTACGGGCCCATTGACTACGTCTACGTGGTTTCCCAGACGGTACAGCAGAACTGGAGGTGGACTCCTGTGATTCCTGCCCTCTGACACTGGATCCCTTTGGCGGCCGTTTCCTGGGGCGTCCTGGCCTAGATGGGCCAGGCTGCGGCCCGGGCGACTGGGATGGCGAGCTGCCAGCCTGTCCTGCCCGTTGCCCACCCGATGCACCTGGGACGGAAGGGGGGGAGTCCGAGGTGTCGCGGTGTACCGGGACCTCCCCTACAGAGGGAGCCGGGACGGACCACACCACCTCCTCCTCCCTCGGGGTGGGGGATGCGAACGGACTGGCCATCCGACGCCCCCCCGACATCTGGCGCTGCCAGTCCTGGAGGCCCGTGCTGGTATCGACAGGGGTCTGCAGGTTTGCAGCCATGGAGCCCAGGGGGTTGGCAAACCTTGTCTGTGACAGTGCGACGCCGGCTCGCACATGGCCACTGGCGCCGATGCCCTCAGCGATGGCCTGCAGAGACTGGGCCATGGCCTGCTGAGACTGGGCCATGGCCTGCAGAGACTGGGCTATGGCGTTGAGCGCCTCTGCCATCTGGCGCTGGCACTGGCTCATGGCCTCCTGTGAGAGGGCAGCCATTTCCTGGGCCACAGACGCCGCCTGCACGGAAGGCCCCAGGCCTCGCAAACCGTTCCCCATGTCTGACACCATCGCACCCATTGCCTCCACCGCGGACGCCACCCGTGCGGTGTCAGCCTGGGTGGCACGCATGACCGGCACCACTCCCAGCTCCTGGACGCGGGTGGACTCCTCCACCTGCGACCGCAGCCGCCGCAAGCCGCCCGTCACCCTCTTCGCTCGTCTCAGGGTCGGTGGTTGCATCGGATCTATGTGTGGGTGTGGTAACTGCAGGAAACCGGGATCCATCTGGGCGGCAGATGTTCGCTTGGGCTGGGCTGCCCTCCAACCGCCCGGTCCCTCTGCTGCTCCTACCTCCACCTGCTGTACCGGGACGGCTGTGTTGTGCGCACCAGTGAGTGTACCAGACGCCTCATCACTAAAGTGCCCAACCGTGGTGAGTGTTTCTGCGATGGTGGAGGGTGTTGGTGACAGCAGTGGCGTTGTGTCGTGCTCTTCGTCCCACTCTGAGTCCATGGCACTTTGGGGTGGGGGTTCGTCTCCACCCATCCACTCTGAGTCACTGTCCGGTATTTCGTCTTCCTGGGTAGTGCTGTCCCGGGTAGGGGTGTCCTGGGTAGTGCTGTCCCGGGTAGGGGTGTCCTGGGTAGTGGTGTCCTGGGTAGTGGTGTCCTGGGTAGTGGTGTCCTGGGTAGTGGTGTCCTGGCTCGGATGTGACGGGGGCCTGTGGCTGCCCCCCTCGTCGCTGGGTGGTCACTCCCGCACGTGACGGGGGTGTCGTCTCCCTGTTGCTCCAGGTCTCTCCGTGTCCCGTGGTGTGCGAGGGGCATCCTGCGGGCGTCGCATGCTGGAGAGTCCGGGTCTCTCTGTCTCCCGTGGTCTCCGAGGGGCATCCTGCGGGCGTCGCATGCTGGAGGGTGCGGGTCTCTCCGTCTCCTGTGGTCTCCGAGGGGCATCCTGCGGGCGTCGCATGCTGGAGGGTGCGGGTCTCTCCGTCTCCTGTGGTCTCCGAGGGGCATCTGCGGGGATGGGTGCCTGGACGTTTGGTCCTGCGATACACAATGAAGCATGCATGGTTAGACATCAGGCAGTGATCAGGTGATACGGGGGAGGGGGATATAGGGGAGGGGGGATATGGGGACTGGCTGTCGGTGGCTCACTTGCTACTACGCCCGCGACCTCTGCATCAGCAACCTCCCGGTCCTCAGGTCCGCCAGCCAGTTCCAGGGCCCTTTCCTCGTGTACGGTCAGTGGCCTCTCATCAGCGGGCCCTCCTCCAGTCCTCACATGCTCCCTATTGTTGTGTGCGCGCTTCTCCTGTGGGGGGGGGGGGGCAGGGGTAAAAGACAACAGTGTTAGGCAGGTATATGAATGCACGCCATTGGTTGCGCGTGCATTGCAGAGGTTAAGGTTAGGGCTGGATTCACTTGGGGATATGGGGGATATGGGGTATATGGGGGTGGGGGGGATATGGGGGATATGGGGGTGGGGGGATATGGGGAGGGGGGATATGGGGGATATGGTGGAGGGGGGATATGGGGGATATGGGGGAGGGGGGATATGGGGGAGGGGGGATATGGGGGAGGGGGGATATGTGGGAGGGGGATATGGGGAGGGGGGATATGGGGGAGAGGGGATATGGGGGAGGGGTGGATATGGGGGAGGGGGAATATGGGGGGGATATGGGGGAGGGGGGATATGGGGGAGGGGGGATATGTGGGAGGGGGATATGGGGAGGGAGGGATATGGGGGAGGGGGGATATGGGGCAGGGGGGATATGGGGGAGGGGGATATGGGGGGGATATGGGGATATGGGGGAAGGGGGATATGGGGTATATGGGGGTGGGGAGGATATGGGGGAGGGGGGATATGGGGGACATGGGGGAGGGGGGATATGGGGGAGGGGGGATATGGGGAGGGGGGATATGGGGGAGGGGGGATATGGGGAGGGGGATATGGGGGATATGGGGGAGGGGGGATATGGGGGAGGGGCGGGATATGGGGGAGGGGGGATATGGGGAGGGGGATATGGGGGATATGGGGGAGGCGGGGATATGGGGGAGGGGGGATATGGGGGAGGGTGGTATATGGGGGAGGGGGATATGGGGAGGGGGATATGGGGGAGGGGGATATGGGGGAGGGGGAGGGGGGATATGGGGGAGGGGGGATATGGGGGAGGGGGGATATGGGGGATATGGGGGGAGGGGGGATATGGGGGAGGGGGGATATGGGGATATGGGAGAGGGGGGATATGGGGACGGGGGATATGGGGGAGGGGGGATATGGGGGAGGGGGGATATGGGGGTATGGGGGAGGGGGATATGGGGAGGGGGGATATGGGGGAGGGGGGATATAGGGGAGGGGGAATATGGGGGAGGGGGGATATGGGGAGGGGGGGATATGGGGGAGACTCACCCTGCCTGCTCTGATGAGGTCGTTCACCTTCTTGTGGCACTGGGTGCCTTTCCGTGGTGTCAGGGCCACAGCGGTGACGGCCTCTGCCACTTCCCTCCACAGACGCCGGCTGTGGCGTGGGGCAACTCTGCGGCCGTGCCCGAGATACAGGGCATCCCTCCTCTGCTCCACCGCATCCAGGAGCGCCTCCACATCGCGTGACTCGAACCTCAGGGCTGAGCGACGGCCAGCCATCCAGTCGGGTGTTGCGGTCGGGTGTTCCGGTTGGGTGGGGGGGAGCAGCGCGGCCTTATGAGCCGTTACGCCGTGCAGCGCGTATGACGCTGCACGGCGTGAACCACTGCGCAAGCGCGGATCCCGTTACGTCGCTGCTAGCCCATTTCGGGCCGGAGACTATCGACCCATTTTTCCGATGTGACGCAAGTCGGATTTGCGCCGTTTTTTGCGCCGATCGGCGGACTTTCCGCCGATAACGGAGAATTTTGCCCCTGATCTCTCATCTGTCTGGCTTGGTAAACAGTTTTTAAATTCCTGCTGGCTGTATATTCCAGAGTGATTTGATGAATCTATATCTACTGTAGTCATTGGTTTTTTTGGAACAGGTAATTGCATTTTGATGTCTTATCTCAGATACATTTGGGGAATTTCAGAATAGTGTGAAAACCAGTGCTCTCTCAGTACTGAACTGAGAGTCAGCCTTGATTTCTATGCTCAACTCATGAAGTGGGATTCAAACCCAGAACCTTGCACACTACCAACTGAGCCATGGCTGATTTTTGTGGCATATTCTATCACTACCGGTTCACTTTAATGGTTCGCTATTTCCCCTTTGATATGTTTTGCTGAAATGAGAGACTTCTCATCCACATCTTGCTTAACCCAGGCTCCCACATTAGACAAATTCAATCAAGATGTGTAAAAGGTGGCCAGATAAACTGTCAACAAGTTCATCAATAAAGCCTTAACATCCCTTTCTAAGTGGTGCAGCTTTTGCAGCACATCACCTGTTTATTTACGCTTCACTCTAGAGTCATTACTTTGAATCACCTTGAACCATGAAAGACATTTTTGAATTACAGTGTTATTTCCTCACAGCTCGTCACGTGGTGATACTGACCTTAAGATCAAGGAAACAAACTTCTGGATGGAAAGCCAACCCATTATTAGTGAATGACGAATTCCAAGTACCCGTACTTCTCTGGGAAATGAATGGACTGGAGCAAGGCTATGGGAATGTGCACAGTCTGTATTCCCACAGACAACAATCTATTCTTTCTCTCGGTTTCTTGTATCTTATTGCAAGACAGTGCTATCTATTAAGACTTTAGCTTGTCACTGGAACGCCGATCTGAGCTTAATAAAACTTGATAAACTGCATTATATCTCTGAGTCAACCATGCTATTTTATATTTTTATGATTTTCTTTTCCTGTTTTCTGTTGGGGTAAATATTAGGTCATTTATCTTACAATTGCAATTTAAAAACCAGTCCAGAAACACCATAAACTATAAAGGAACACTTTTAACATTGTTGCAAAAATATTTGAGAAAATCTGTAAACTGCAACTTAAATTCATTTTATTTGTGATACAATCCGGCATTATTTTACAGAAGTTACACGTAGGTGCACCCCTTGAAAGGGGGTAGGATCAGTACATTTGCGGATGACACAAAGATTGACCGGGTGGTTAACACTGACGTTGAGTGTCTTGGGTTACAGGAAGATATAGATGGTGTCGTGTTATGTACTCTGGGATAACACAGGCTGCAACTGGATGCAGCTTTAACCAAAAGATACTCCAGATCTTGAAGTTAGTTCAATCTGATTCAATGAACCAGTAGCATAGTTAGCACAGTTCTCTATGAGTTCGACTCTCTGCTAACCTAAGTGTGATTACTCTGTCTGACTGAACCAGATTAGCTCTTAGCCACGTGCTGGAGGTGTGATACTGTAAAAAACCCGGCCCACTCTGTAGATGTTCATCAGTGGAAAGAGGCAGAGTGTGAGTGCCTCGTGCCTTTTATAGTGAGATACCACCCCTGAGTGGCCTGCCTGCTCATTGGTCATGTCCTGTTCTCTGTGTTCATTAGCTGCCTGTCTGTATATCATTATCTGCATGTCTGCATATCATGACAGACAGGATGGTCAAATGTGCAGATAAGTGGCAGATGGAATTTAACCCTGAAAAGTGTGAGGCGATGCATTTTGGAAGGTGTAATTTGACAAGGAAGTATTCAATGAATGGCCTGACACTAGGGAGTTCTGAGAACCATGGGACCTTGGCGTGTTTGTCTAAAAATCTCTGAAGACAGGTCAGGTTAATAGGGTGGTGAAAAAGTCATATGGGACACTTGCCTTTAACAATCGAGGCATAGATTACAAAAGCAGGGAGGTCATGTTGGAGTTGTATAGAACCTTGGTGAGGACACAGCTGGAGTACTGTGTGCAGTTCTGGTAATCACATTATAGGAAGGATGTGATTGCACTGGAGGGGGTGCAGAGGCGATTCACCAGGATGTTGTGGAGGATGGAACATTTTAGTTATGAAGAGAGATTGGACAGTCTTGGGTTGTTTTCGATGGAGCAGAGAAGACTGAGGGGAGACCTGATCAAGATGTACAAGATTATGAGGGGCATGGACAGGGTGGATAAGGAGCAGCTGTTTCTCTTAGTTGAAGGGTCAGCCATGAGAGGACAGAAGGTGAGGAGCAGGAGGTTAAGGGGGAATGCACTGCCTGGGGGCATGGTAAAGGTGGGTTGCCTCACATCCTTTAAAAAGTACCTGGATGAGCACTTGGCACGTCATAGCATTCAAGCATGGGCCAAGTGCTGCTGCATGGAATTAGGTAAGTAGGTCAGGAGTTTTTCTTGTGTTGGTGCAGACTCGATGGGCTGAAGGGCCTCTTCTGCACTGTGTGATTCTGTGATTATCCCGCATCACAGGGTGCAAAGAACTACTGGCCACAGTGATTAAAATTGTTGATTTGGACTGGCTTCTAAAATATCATAAAATTCCAATTTGTCCTTATTTCTAGGACGAACGGTACAGTTTCTATCAGTTACACTGCATTACAATTAAGAAGAGAAAATTTGCCAACTTTTCACCACAGACAGGGCACTCACCACATTCACGGAAAGACTGCTAAATTCAAAACACATACTTTTCAGCAGCATCACCATTCAATTAAATCATAGTAAATTTGAGCAGATAATCTAAAAACATTTAAATGAACATCAATGATGGAAAATAAGGACATTTAAACAAATATTTAAAATAAAATAATTTTTGCGGCCACTGTGGTGCGATTCTCAATGACAGAGGGACCCGCCATTGGCCGGGCCTTCTGGTCCTACTGCTGGAAATGGGGTTTCCCGTTATTTGCACTCTCCCACTAGGAACTTGCGGTGGGGGTTCGGCATCAGAGGGACTGGACGATCCTCTGGCAGGAACGGCCAGAAAATTACAGCCTTTGTCAACAGTTGTTTTGGTGAAACACAAATATTCCTAACAGCGCTGTGGGTGTACCTGCCCCACAGGGACTACAGCATTTCAACAAGGCAGCTCACCACCACCTTCTCAAGCGCATTTAGGGATGGGAAATAAATGCTGGCCTAGCCACGTCCTATGAAAGAATAATAAAACACTCCACAGTGGCTGTACCAGAAACCAGTCAGGTACTGTTGCCACAGACTAATCATGGACTGTCATGTAGCCACAATGGATCAAAGTGATAAGCAATGGGCAGGCAACTCAATTGTGTTTATATACTGAGACCGACTGTACACTTCCTAAAAAATGCCTTATTAATTAACTTGCAGAAATAAAACCACAATCATTAAATGTGAATATTATGAGACGCGAAAGACACTGACAACTGGGACGTTCACTAACAGCTATTCCTGGCCCCAAAACAAACCTACAACTGAATGAAACTTCCTCATAAATTTAGCTGTTATACAAAACATATGTCGGGGTGAATTTCAGCAATAATCTTATTTTACGGGTAGTTGCCAGTATTAAACGGGCTTGAGCCGAAGGTGACACAATTTATTAGAACCTTGACTTTTCACCTCAAGGAATGTAGTTTGGATATAACTCAGAATGGTGAGGTGAAAAACCCATTGTTATGCCAACATAAAGGATCTACATTATTTGACACTCTCACCCAGTTTCTGGTAGCCATGAATCCACAAAATAAAATTGTTCAGAATTCGTCACCAAACCAGTAATCTCGTTCAAATCTCATGCAATGACATAAATCGCAGAGAAAGCTAAATCCTGGTGCTTTCGGGAATAGTTTTATACAGTGGACCCATAGCTGGGGCAGAATGGAGTAAGGTTTGACCTGTCTCTGACCTGATCATAATGCTTAATATTAACACTGCATGTCTAAAGTGGAAAATGTTCCATTCCCCAACGTTGGGGAATGCACAAAATAGCATTCTTAAAACGGAATGCCAGATACCCACTATTTTCCATACAATCAGACATTAAAAATAAATTAATAGGTTAATCTTTCTACAATAGCATTTGTGTCATCCTCCCTTTACAGCGCAGGCAGTCAGAAAATAAATTTAACATTATTGCTCCACGGAATTATCTGTCTAGATTATGTGCTCAGCTTGGTGTGATGTTGAAACCCACAGCCCAAAGGCATAAGCCAAAATGGCTCATCTAAGCATGTAGGGATTATTTAGTAATTAGATGGGAGATGCCTGGCATGTTTTTCTTGGCAGCGAAGGCTGAGCCAGTAGAATCCAATAAATGTTGCAACTTCCATCTTAGAAGTTTCTTTGTAACAATGGTTCTTCTCTTTTCCTCCCATTCCTGACAACGCTTAAAACAAACCAGCTGATTCATTCTATTCTTTTCTGTCCAACATTCTGAGTTCTGCTTTTTATCATTAACAAAGACTTTTTTAAAATTTGGACAGGTCATCGATTTGACTAGAGTGCCCAGCTAATTGTGACGAGGGGAAATTGTTACTCGACTCCCACTAGATACCAATCCAGTCTCAGAGGCCAGAACTCTGGTCTACTCGCAAATAAGTTAAAAAAGTTGGAGTACCAAAGACTCTCTGAACTGACTGCCCATCAACATGCAACAGTGGAGTACGAACGTTTTCACTTTGGGCTTTGTGATCCAGGGAAATACTGAGAGATGGAATGAAAAGAAGAAATGTCACAGTGACGCTCCACGTTTCAAACATTTTTCCTGACATGGAAATCAGGCAGAATCACTGACCAAGTGTAATATAACTCCAAGAAATATCCACATGCTGCATAAATATAGAAATGGATTCAGAATGAGTGTCGCCGAAACAATTAAAACACATATAAAAGTGACAAGCAAAACAGGCAACAATAGTGAGATACCCCAGCTAAACATTACTATACTTGAGCCACCCTGAGGCACCGAATATAGGTTTGTCTCAAATTACCTTTGAATTTGCCCACCGTTGCTCCATACCTTAACTGAACACATATTTAGTGGTAACAGTAGTTTGTGAGACAGAGTGTTGCAGATAATGGCGGAAAGCATATTAGTTGGAGCACATATGTATTGACTTGAAAGGTACCCCTCATGGAGTAAGTTAGTTATAATGGCTGTGGGCAAAGGTGTGGCAGTTTACGTATCGCATTACAGGATCGTAGAATAGCACAGCACTGAAGCCGGCCATTTGACCCATCGAGCCTGCCCTAGTTCTTTCGAACAGCAATCCAGTTAGTCCCACCCTTCCACTCTTTCTCGATATCCCTGAAAATGTTTCTTCTGCATTACTTATCCAAATCCCTTTGAAAATCTACTATTAAAGCTGTTTCTACCATCCTATCAGGAAGTGCATTCCAAATTCTCATCATTTGTGGTGTTGAAAAGATTTTTTTTGTGACATGGAACATAGAAGCAGGGATAGGTCATTCTGGCCATCGAGCCTGCTCTGCCATTTAAACAGATCATGGCTGATCATCTACCATTATGCCATTTCTCCCCACTATCCCCATATACTTTGATGTCATTGGTATCCAAAAGTCTATTGATTCCTGTCTTGAACATGTTCAATGACTGAGCTTGCACAGCTCTCTGGGGTAGAAAATTCCAAAGATTCACCATCCTTTGAGTGACAAATTCCTCCTCATCTCAGCCTTAAATGGTCGGATTCTGAGACTATGACCTCTGGTTTGAGACTCAGCAGCCAGGGAAACACCCTGAGCGGGATTCTCCGATCCTGTAACTGCAGGGCCCTGCTGGCAGCCGGAGCTGCGGGGTGCACGCCGGGCCCGTGTTGGCCCCCTTGAAGATGGAGAATCACCCCGGACTTTCTAGGAAAAAGTCTGGTTTATTCCCGCCATTTTCTGGCGGGCGTGGGGACTTAGTCCCCAGAAGGGAGAATCCCACCCAAGGAGACTAAAACTGTTCATAACACTCCAGATGAGATCTCAGCAAGGCTTGATGCAATTACTGCAAGACACCTTTACTTATATACTCAAACCTCCTTCCAATGAAGGCCAACATGCCATATGCCTTTCGGTTACCATTTGCTGCACCTGCATGCTCATATTAGTGACTCACCCAGAGAATCCAACCAGAGAGTTGTCAGTTGGCCCATTGAGTCTGCACCAACCCTCCGAAAGAGCACTCGTAACCCCACGCATTGATCATGGCCAATCCATCTAACCTGCACGTCTTTGGACACGACAGGAGAATTTAGCATGGCCAATCCACCTATCCTGCACATCTTTGGACTGAGGGAGGAAACCAGAGCACCCGGAGGAAACCCACGCAGACATGGGGAGAACATGCAGACTCCACACAGTCAGTCACTCAAGGCAGGAATTGAACCCGTGTTCCTGGTGCTGTGAGGCAGCAGTGCTAACCACTGTCATGAATAAGGACACCCAGACCCCTTTGGGCATCAACACTTCCCGGCCACTCACCATTTAAGAAATACTCTGCCTTTCTGTTTTTTTTTTACCAAAGTGGCTAACTTCACATTTATTTACATTATATTATACTGCCATGTTCTTATCCACTCACGGAACCTGTCCAAATCTCCTTGAAGCCACCTTACATCCTCCTCACAACTTACATCCCCACCTAATTTTGAATCATTAACAACTTTTGAAATACTACATTTGGTTCCCAAATCCAAATCATTTAAATAGATTGTGAACAGCTATGGCCCAAGCACCGATGCTTGCTGCACCCAAATAGTAACAGCCTGACATCTTGAGAATGACCCGTTTATTTGTACTCTCTGTTTTCTATCTGTTAGCCAATTCTCTATCCATGCCAGTATATCACCCCAATCCCACGAGCTCTAATTTTGTTTTCTGTAAGGGAGCTTATCAAAAACCTTCTTAAAATCAAAATACAACATATCCACTGACTCTCCTTTATCTATGCTACAGGTAACATCCTCAATAAACTCCAACAACTTTGTCAAACATGATTTCCCTTTCATAAATCCATATGGATTCTGCCCAATTAGAGACAGACTTTCAATGAAACACATATCGCTGTAGTGCGGGCCCTGGCCAATGGGAGCACCCCATACAGAGCGATGACTGTTGTGCTGGGAACAACAAGGGGTACCAATCAGGACCTTGGTAGCTCTAAATTTGCTGATGGGCTAATTAGAATTTCTTGAGCCTGCCAGCAGGCAATACAGAATAACGTCGGGCTCTGATTGGTGAACTTCTCTTTAGAGCGGGAGGACAGTTTGCCAGACATTGAGAGGTGGTGGAGACTTAGAGCAGTTCAGACACGGATCTTCTGAATTGGTGTGACATTTCTGAACTTTCATTGAGTAAAGGTGCAAAGCAGAAGCCCGGATTTGGCATTGGGCCTGGCGGGCAGCCTGAGGCAAAAGTGCGGTCGCTGATCCAACATCGGAGTGCGAGCCAGTGAAGCCTTCAGTGAGGCAAGGAGGAGGCACTAACCTCAAGGGGAGGTTAGGGGAGCACTGGGGTGACTCTCGAACTTCAGGCCAAGCTGAGGAGGGTGGGCAGGCAATCAACCAGAAAGAACAGAAGCCACCAGGCTAGATAGTCAGGAGCACACGTGGTCATTGGGATTCGAGGCTTGAGACCCAGGCAGCAACCGGATAGGTGGCCGGATAGGATGAGAGCGAGCAGAGGCCAGGTAAGATAGCCGGAAGCAACAAGGCAGCCAGCCAGGAGCACACACAGTCATCAAGGGTTAAGGCTATAGGCCCAACCACTGGAGTTAGAGATGAGCAGAACAGCAGTCTGGAGATGTGAAGAAAGCCAGGCAAGCGCTGGTGTCATGACTCGGGGATTAGGGGAGCAGCAGCCTGCTGAAGTGGGGCGACTCATGAAGGGCAATAGAGTGACTAGGGAGAGGATAAGGCCTCTTAAGGATAAACAGGGTCATCTATGTATGGATCCACACGGGATGGGCAAGGTCCGAAATGAATATTTCTTGTCAGCATTTACTGTTGAGAAAGGCACGAATGTTAGGGAAATAAAAAGTGATGGCTTGAGGAGTGTACATATTACAGAGAAGGAGGTGCTGGAGGTATTAAAGCGCATCAAGATAGACAAATCCCCGGGACCTGATGAAATATATCCGAGGACATTGTGGAGGCTAAGGAGAAAATTGCCGGCCCCCTAACTGAGATATTTAAATCATCGACAGCCACAGGAGAGGTGCCTGAAGATTGGAGGTAGCAAATGTTGTGCCCTTGTTTAAGAAGGGCTGTAAGGATAAGCCCGGGAACTACAGTGAGTCTTACTTCTGTAATGGGTAAGTTGTTAGCAGGCATTCTGAGGCACAGGATCTATCAGCATTTAGACAGGCAAGGGCTAATTAGGGAAAGTCAGCATGGCTTTGTAAGGGGAAAGTCATGTCTCATGAATTTGATTGAATTTTTTGAAGGGGTACCAAGAAGGAAGATGAGGGCAGTGCAGTCGACGTTGTCTACATGGACTTTAGCAAGGCCCTTGACAAAGTCCTGCATGGTAGTTTGTTGCAAAAGGTTAAATCTCACGGAATCGAGGGCGAGGTAGCCAGTTGGATACAAAGTTGGCTTGACGACCAAAGCCAAATGGTGGTTGTGGAGGGTTGATTTTCAAACTGGAGGCCTGTGACCAGAGGTGTGCCTCAGGGATCGGTGCTGGGTCCACTGTTATTTGTGATATATATAAATGCTTTGGATGAGAATGTAGGAGACATGGTTAGTCAGTTTGCAAATGACACCAAGATTGGTGGCACAGTGGATTGTGAAGAAGGTTACATAAGATTGCAACCGGATCTTGACCAATTGAGCTAGTGGGCCGATGAATGGCAGATGAAGTTTAATTTGGATAAATGTGAGATCATGCATTTTGGTAAATCAAATCAGGGCAGGACCTATTCAGTTAATGATAGGGATTTGGGGACAGTTACAGAACAAAGAGATCTAGGAGTACAGGTTCATAGCTACTTGAAGGTGGGGTCGCAGATGGACAGTGTGGTGAAGAAGACATTCAGCATGCTAGGTTTTATTGATCAGAATATTGAATACAGGAGTTGGGACATCTTGTTGAAGTTGTACAAGACTTTGGTGTTGCTCTATTAATAATGTTGGTGAACCACAAGCCTTCCCTTATGTCGATCAAATGACCACACAACCAGTTAGTTAGTTCAAAAGATGGTTTATTTACATACACAAGGGTTATGTCAACATGCAAACACAATATCTACTACGAGTTAAACTACACCTATCAGCTACAATAACCTATACTTAACTTCAGGGCAACCAGCACTGTGCAAATGGATAAGGCCTTTATCTGGATTTCACTTGGCTGGTTCGAAGAAAGTGGCTCTGTCTCTGCTGGGCTCATCTGTCAGGTAGCGATGGTTGGTCTTGAACTTGGCTGGCTGTTCCTGCTACAATTGGGTTGGCACAGGCCGGATCCAGAAGAGACAGAACACATGGCTGTGTCCTCTTTTGTCCCTCTGGGATTTCGCGCTTTTTGGGGCGGTCCTTAACCTCGGACCCAAAAGGTCGACAGGGCCCTGATCATTGTCTTCGATTTTGGCCAATAAAGAGGCGGGTGCCTTGGTATCTGGGCGGGTCCTTAGCGGTCATATCTTGGCAGTTGTGCTTTCTGAGTAAAGGGAGTGGAGCCGATCAGTCTGTGGCTGTACTGGTTGCTTGATTGGAGTTCTATTGACCTGGGAAAATAGGCCATTAAAATGCAAACGAGTGGGGGGTTTCGATCAGGTCTGATTACCTGTGTTTCAAATACGCATAGGCTCTGTATCTGTCTGAGTCCTGGATTGGCCATAGTTCCCAAGGTCCTTTGCAGGTGGCCATCTTAGATGGCTACATCCCGTCCTCTTGATCCTGAACGCGAAGCGTGGTGGATCACAGTATTGATCCCTGTTCATCCTTGGTGGACCGGTCACCCTTGGTCAAGGCAAGGTTCTACTCTACTCTATCATATGGTTTGGGACATTTACCTAATATTCCATTAATACATTCATAAATTAATTCATCTCTAACGGTCACTATAAAACATTTAATTTATCCGCACAGTTGATCTCTAGCTAACACTATTTAAGCTGCTCTCATGCTGCTGGTGAATATCAAAGAACTTATATACAGTACAAAATTTAAAACAGTAGCATCACATTTCGACTTAATCCGAATAAAGTTAAAGAGGTACATGGTTTATTTTTAGCCACGATTGGTACATGAGTTTAATTTTGTTGAATTCCCAAGAAGGGGGATCGGACTGTATATATCAGGGAGCGCTGACTTTTACTCGCTATTTACGGAGTTGGAGTGTCTGAAAAATGTAAACGAGCGGGGGTTTCAATCAGGTCTGATTACCAGTGTTTCAGATACACATAGGCTCTGTATCTGTCTGAGTCCTGGGTTGGCCATAATTCCCATGGTCCTTTGCAGGTGGCCATCTTAGATGGCTACATCGGTAAGACCACACATGGAATACTGTGGTCAGTTCTGGTCACCCTATTATAGGAAGGATATTGTTAAACTAGAAAGAGTGCAGAAGAGATTTACGAGGATGCAACCAGGACTTGATGGTCTGAGTTATAAGGAGAGGCTGGATAGGCTGGGACTTTTTTCCCTGGAGTGTAGGAGGCTTAGGGGTGATCTTATAGAGTTCTATAAAATAATGAGGAGCATTGGTAAGGTAGATAGTCAACATCTTTTCCCAAAGATAGAGGAGTCTATAACTAGAGGGCACAGGTTTAAGGTGAGAGGAGAGAGATACAAAAGAGACCAGTGGGGAAATTTCTTCACAAAGAGGGTGGTAAGCATTTAATGGGCTGCCAAAGGCAATGGTAGATGCGGGTACAATTTTGTCCTTTAAAAAACAGTTAGATACTTACATGGGCATGGTGGGTATCGAGGGATATGGGCCAAATGCAGGCAAGTGGGACTAGCTTAGCGATAGAAACTGTGCAGCATTGACAAGCTGGGCTGATGGGCCCGTTTCCATGCTGTAAACATCTATGACTCTGTGACTCGACCAGAGTCAGGGGCCAGCCAGGCAGCAGGACTGAGAGTGAGAGGGCTGGGCAACAACTAACATCTTGTTTATGCTTGTTATTTTTACATGTTGAATTTACTGTCTTTTTTGGTGTCAGTTATTTCTCTCTCCGATTGGGCAGGGCTTAACGTCATTGGGGAGCTTGGCGCGATGTCATTGGCGGTGGGTCACCACATCACCAGTGGATGGGGCATAACGTGGGGCCACACAAAGAGGGAGAGCGCGGGGTGTCCAAAAGTATAAGTCAGCCTCTGTGCCCAATCATATTATTTTCTAAGTGTCCAGATATCACGGGCGGAATTATCCACCCCCATGCCGGGTGGGAGAATCGTAGGGACGCCGCACGAGTCCCACCACATCGCCCCAGCACCCACACGCGATACTGCCCCCCCCCCCCCGCCCCCCCGCAACCGGCGTGGCAAGAATCACAGCCGGCCGCTGGGAGAATCACCGCTCACCTTTGCAACGGGCGAGCGGCGATTCTCCGGCCTGGATGGACCAAGCCCCTGCCCAACACGACGGGTTCCCGCACGCGCCGTCCACACCTGGTCACTGCTGGCGGGAACAGCGCGGGAACGCTGGGTGGGCAGCCTGTGGGGGGGCCTCAAAAGGGGCCTGGCCCGCGATCGGTGCCCACCCCGATGTACACTACAAGATGTACAGCTAGATGTTTCCCCCAGCAGCTCAGGTACAGAATGAAGGCTGCTGGGGTGGCACGGGCTCTTATACCCCGCCTAGCAGGGCAGAGCTACCATACAGCTTGACCAATAGGAAGCATACAATTTCTACCAATCGTGTTCCAGCATTACCAGGAGCTGTAATACCTCTACTACCAGGGACTACATGAGGAGTTGCCGGTGAGCATCCAGTATCTGCAGATGCAGTTGGAGGAGTCCAACCGTGTGCAGCAGCAGGAGGTGGTGCCGACAATGAGTGCCACCCAGGCCAACACCACACAGGTGGCGTCCACGGTGGAGGCATTGGGGGCGATGGTTTCGGCTATGGATCAGCATGTCCAAGGCCTGGGGCATTTTGTGCAGGTGCTGGCCATGGCCCAGGGCAGGATTGCCGACTCACAGGCAACCATGTGCCAGAGCCACCTGGACATCGCAGCGGCGCAACTGAGCGTGGTCCAGTCACAGCGGGCCATGGCTGGGAACAATGGCGGCATTGCCCAGGCGCTGGCCGATGTGGCGCAGACACAGTGGGAGGTGGCCCTGTCCCAGAGAGAGATGGCGCAGTCACTAACTGTTTTGACACAGGCCAAGAAGGCGGTGGCATAGTCAAAGGGTGATGTGGCACAGTCCCAGTTGGAGATGGTCCACTCCCTGTGGCCCTGGTCGTGATGGCAGCGGGCCTTCAGGACTGGCACCGCCAGATGGCAGGAGAGCCTCAGGAGATAGCTCTGCTCACACACCCATCCACTGGAGTAGCCCGGGGGACATCGGGCAACCAGAGGGAGGAGGAGGTGATGGGGCCTGTGCCGGTGACTCCCACAGGGGAGGTGCCAGAACACAGCAGCACCACGGACTCCCCCTCCCCAATCCATCCCTGGTGCATCTGGTGGGCAGCGGGCAGCACAAGGCAGCACCACACCACCTGGGACACCCAAGCAGCTGGGACCATCCAGGCCCTGTTGCCCCAGAGGACGCCCGCCAACGGAGACCCAGGCCACAGGGTAGGAATCACAGCAGGCCACCTCCACTCCTGCTGAACCGTCTGGGGAACCACCTAGATGTAGCGTTAGAGCCAGTAAGGCCAGAAAATTAGACACCAGTTAAGTTGGCACGGGTGCAGGGTATAGTTTAGTTATCGGGGCTAGGGCACCAATCTGTAAATATTTGTTCACAGTAAACACCTGTTACCACTGTTACAACCTGTCTCGGTGCTCTATCTGATGTGTGTGAGGGGTGGGCTGGTCTGGGCTGGCCAGAGACAGTGGGGAGGGATCACCCAGGTGGACAGTAGAAAGTGTTACTGTGGACAGGAGTCAGACATTGTCATACGATGCGGAGCACCGGAGCTCATCGCAGAGCAGGTTGTCATCATCCAGACCCACTGTTATTGCCAACCCACGGCCCCCACCCCATAGTGTGGCAGGTGTGTATCATGGAGGTAGTTGCAGGCAGGGTGTGATCCGGGGGCGGGGGTGGGGGGGTAGTGAGGGGGTGTGGGGTTGGAATGCAGTGTCCCAGTTCCCCCCCGCCCCCCACTTGATGAACTGGAGGTGATCAGAGCACATTGGCCCTGGTGCACACATAGTGCGGTCTCCCGTGCCTGCCTGGGCCCCATGTCCCACCCATCCTCCCCCTTCCCCGCATCCTCGAGGCCTGGTGTTTATCCTCTGCCTCCATCCAGCATGTTGTCTCTCTGTTGTCCGATGTTGTGGAGGACGCAGCAGGCCGCCATAATGCGGGCGACCCTCTTAGCATCGTACTGGAGGGTCCCTCCAGAGCGGTCCATATCAGCTTTCTACTTTTCCACTTCCTACTTTTTACTTCCTATCACCAGTTTTGCTTCCCTCCAAACTCAGCACCTCAGCTTCCCATCCTCCAGCCAATCTATTTTAAACCCTCCCTAACTAACAGATCTCCCTGTGAGGATATTAGTACCAGTCCTGCTAAGGTGCAACCTGGCATTTTGTACAGATCCCACCTGCCCCAGAACCAGCCGCATTGCCTCAGATATTTGATTCTCTCCCTTCTACAAGAGGAAAGTTTCTGATCCAAGATGGCGCCGTAGCATGGCGACTCTCTGCCAGCTCGCCCCCACAGATCTTCTTCCTATATATCTTAAAACCATATTAACCTTTCAGAACTTAATTCTAAAACTAATACTATCTCTAACTATGTTCTTTTATGTTTACTCACAGGTCTGGAGCTCCTCCGACATCCGTGGACCGACTCACATGACCTGACTTGGCAGGACCCGTCCAGCGATCCGATCCTGACCTCGACCTGGATTTGGAAGAGGCCCAACCCCGACCTTGCTTAGAAATCGTTCCGGGTCCCGGAACGCCCAACCCAACCTAAAAAGCGCCCCCGGCTCCTGATGCGCCCCAACGCCTCCCGGAATGCCCCACCTGGCCTCCGACCACCCCACCTGGCCCGACCTGACCCGAAGAGGACCCCCCAGTGCCCCAACTCACCAGCAGAAGGAGAAGAAGAGAATCGATCAGGCCTGGATCGAGGCCTAACCTGAGGAACACCAGCCCCGACCACCAATGCTGGAACCGACCATGTGACCTGACATAATCTGGCCCAGGAAGACTCTGCAAGCAACCCCCCCACCCCACCCCCCCCCCCCCCCCCGCCCCCAGCGACCACAAAATCGAAACGAGGATCCAGGACCCCTCCAGACACAACCACTTCCCTTCCACAAGGTCAGACTTCTCCCATCGGATCCCGAGACCACCCAGAAGCAGCTGCCGACCTAGAAAGTGAGGGAAAGGCGCCGATCTGCAGGTGAGACTGAAGCAACGCAGTTTCAAGTCTCCTCTCCCCAGCAAACTCCAAGTGATCGAAAACAAGCTGGACGAGCTTAATGCTAGACCTACCTCTCAGAGGGGAATGAGAGACTGCTGTGTGCTCTGTTTCACAGAGACATGGCTCACTGCTGCCTCACTGGGCTGTGCCATACAACCTGAGGGCTTCTCAACTCACCAGATGGACCGCAAGACAGCATCGGGCAAGGCAAAGGGTGGAGTGGTTTGCCTCCTAATCAACTCCACCTGGTGCTCAGATGTGGCGACCCTGGCGAACTACTGCTCCCCGGACCTGGACTACGACTGTGAAGTGCCGCCAATACTACCTTCCACGGGAGTTCACTTCTGCCATCATCACAGCGGTCTACATCCCACCCCAGGTGGAAGTAAAGAAGATGCTTGCTGAATTGTACACCGCTATAAATAACAGTGAAATAGAACACCCGGAGGCCTTGTTCATCATTGCCGGGGTCTTCAACCAGGCCAACATCAAGAGTGTACTGCCAAAATTCCACCAACACATTTCCTGTCCCACCAGGGGCCCCAACATCCTTGACCACTGCTACTCAACATCAAAGGCGCCTACTGATTCTTTTCCTGACCGCATTTCGGAAAATCGGACCACAAGATTTTCCGAAGGACTATCGGTCCTTCTCCCGGCATATAAGCAGAAACTTAAACGGCAGAATCTGGTTAAGAACGTCCTGCAATGTTGGTCCAAGGCAACAGAAGAGCTCTCAGGTGACTGCTTGGAGTCAGTGGACTGGTATTCAAGAACTCAGCGCCAACCAGAAAAATATGCCACCACTGTCACAGACTTCATCAGTTAGTGTATCGAAGATTGCATGCCAAAGAAGGTAGTGATGTGTTGGGTAGGCTGGGTCGATGTGGACTGCACTTGATGCAGCGTAGCAAGAGACAGACCTCCAACACTTGATAAGATGCAACACGATTTTATTTAACATCTAAACTATTATACATGTTCAACTGGGAGTTGACACTATGCTGACTTGACTGGAGACCTGATACTAGCCTAATCAGACTTACAAGCTACCACATGGTGTTTGCACTGGCCAGCTCACTAACTCTGACTGTCTCAGAGGCTGGGTCCCGAGAGAGAGCGGGAAACTGGTGCCCTCTGGCTTCATAGTGGTCGTGCCCTGTCTGGTGATTGGCTGCTCTGTTCTGTGTGCTTACTGGTCATCCTGTGTGTCAATCACTGCCTGTCTGCACTCCATTATATACATAGATGTATATTATGACATCTCTCCCCCTTTTTTTTTGTATTGTGTGTGTTGAGATAGTAAATATTAAGATGCATGTGCGTGTGGATGTGTATATGTGCGTGACAGAATGTGCTAAAATGACCTTATGTACACAGGAAGGTGTCGCTAGTGCAGATATAGGGCAGATGAAACGGTAAAAAACGATATTTACAGAGGTCAAAACGATAAGGTAACATAGTTGTGCAAAAGTTCAGTCTATAAGTTTAGTCTCTGCGGCGGGCGATGAATTCTGATTGACCGCCTCAAGGGTGGATCAGGGGCCGCCTGCACTTGGAAAGGCGGGACCACCGCCAATGCGGTGGTCGCAGAGGTCGGTAGGATTGCTGGTAGATCGGTGGCCTTGTTGTAGGGCACGTCCGGAGGAAGCATTGTGTGAGGCGGGACATCATGGTTAGGTGGCGGGCGTGGAACTCTGCGCAGCGCCCGTCTGTTGCATCATAGGAAGGAGCCATCAGCCATGCGGACGAGGAACGATCTCGGGGCCAGCTGTGGCGGACCAGCCACCGTCAGGCAACTGCACACAAACACATCAGTTGGGACCAGCTCGGGGAGATCCGTGGCATGAGCGTCGTATGCTGATTTCTGTTGGGCCCGAGACTGCTGCATCTTTTGTATGACCGTGAAGTGGTCAATGTCTGGAACATGGATGGCTGGAACCGTGGTTCGCAGAGTGCGATTCATGTGCATCTGTGCGGGAGACAACTGTCATGTGAGAATATCTTTAAGACATGGCTGTTTAAGCAATGTACCTTTCAGAAAACAGTGATGTCATAGAGTGGGTGGAGCTCAGTTCAGTTCAGCCATTTTGCAGTTGGGTTTTGCAATTTAAAAAGTGCCTGGCTGGTTTTGCTGAGAGCAGTTTAAAAGTGCCCGGCTCTTTTGCTGTGAGCAGTTTAAAAGTAGAAAGCCAGTTTGAGACAGCAGCTTGAGAAGTTCTGGTTTGCTGTGAGTGCTTGAAGGGAGAAAGCCAGGTTTGCGAAAGCAGCTTGGGATGTGTCTGTGTGTTTCCAGAGAGTTTGCAGGAAGAAAGCAAGGTGTTGGAGCTGAAGTCACCCAAGCTAATATATCTCTGCCATTCTACAGAAAATATATATATCCTTTAACCTGATGTGATACTGTTTAAAGGTGTTAAGTCTCTTGGAAGTTTGAAGGAACATTTTAAGGAGTTATTTACTGTTGCAATATTTTCTGGGTTATCTTGGAAGTAAGGGGTGTTAAGAGATCCAATGTTTATTAAAGATGTTAAGTTGAGTTCATGGAATAAACAGTGTTTTGTGTTTAAAAACCCACATGTCCATAATTGTAATCCCACACCTAGGGAAAAAGCCACGTGCTCGGAAAAGCAACAAATCCATTAAAGGGAGAGGTTGGTTGCACTCCATGATACATTTTGGGGTTCTGAAAATGCCTCGCCCATAAAAATTGGGGGCTCGTCCGGGATAAAAGTCTATCTATTGGATTGGCTTTTGTGAACTTAAAGACAGTGAAGGATTGTTGCTTTTCTGGTGTGGTATTTTAGTTTAAGTGGGGAGAGTGTTGTGAACAATGGCTCTTTCAGAGGCTCAGAAGTTTTTGGGGGTGGAGAATGTTACACGTAGTACCTTACGGACAGAAACGAAAAGCAGACTGTTAGATTTGGCGAGAACATTGCAGTTAACATTACCTGACAAAATGACTTACCTGCGAAAAGATGAGGTAATTATGGCGGTGGTTAAGCATTTTGAAGTTGCCTGAGATAGAGTTTGACTCATTGGAAATGGCAAAAATTCAGTTGCAAATTAAACAAATGGAACATGAGAAAGAATTAAAGCATCTGGCATACATGAGTGAGAGAGAGGAAAGAGAAACAAAGAGAGAGGAAAAAGAAAAGGAGAGAGAAAAAAGGAGAAAAGAAAGAATAGCCCGAGCAGAACAAAAAGAAAAAGAAAGGGAGATACAGATCAGAGAAAAAGATAAAGAGAGGAAGTTTGAACTTCAGAAAATGGCCATGAAACATGGCAATCAGTTAAAATTGGCAGACGTAAAGGGAAACGTACAGTTGGATGATAGTAATGAGGATAGTGAGAAAGAGCGTCATAGTCGAAGGCTTGGTGGGAATCTATTTAAATATGTCCAAGCATTGCCAAGGTTTGACGAGAAGGAAGTGGAAGCCTTTTTCATTTCATGTGAGAAGGTAGCTAAACAAATGAAATGGCCACAGGACATGTGGGTGTTACTGATTCAAACAAAGCTGGTAGGTAGAGCTAGTGAAGTGTTTGCATCACTACCGGAGGAGGTATGTGGGACGTATGAGGAGGTGAAGAAATCCATCGTAAGTGCATATGAGCTAGTGCCTGAAGCTTACAGACAAAGGTTTAGAAATTTAAGGAAAGAATTTGGTCAAACATACATGGAGTTTGAAAGGCTCAAACAGAGTAATTTTGATAGGTGAATAAGGGCTTTGAAAATAGACCAAACGTATGAAGCTCTCAGAGAAATTATACTTTTGGAGGAGTTAAAAATTCAATTCCTGATGTAGTGAGAACTCATGTGGAAGAACAGAGGGTTAAAACTGCGAGATTCGCAGCGGAAATGGCAGATGATTATGAATTAGTTCATAAATCAAAGATTGGTTTCAGACATCAGTTTCAGCCGGTGAGGGATAGAAACTGGGGACATGAGAAATACTCAAGTGGTAAAGGTAAAGGTGATCTGATGGGAGACAATAAAGAGAGTGTACCTCAGACTAAAAAAGAAATCCAGGAGAGTGGAAAAGAAATGAAAAGTTTCAGATGTTTTCACTGTGATAAACTAGGCCATGTAAAGTCACAGTGTTGGTGGTTGAAGAAAAGCACTGGGAAGGCTGATGTGGTAAAACAGTGGTGTTTGTTAGAATGGTAAAGGAGGCCCAAGGGAAGCGAAGGAGGTGCAAACGATTGTGCAGACTGTTCACGAAGTAATTGTTAAGAAGGTGCCAGATGTCTTTCAAGAATTTACTTGTGTGGGTAAAGTTTACTCATGTGTATCAGGAGAAGCAGGTAAAGAAGTCACAATTTTAAGAGATACAGGGGCTAGTCAATCTTTAATGGTAAAAGATGAGGAATTATGTAGTTTGGGAAGAATGTTGCTAGAAAAGGTGGTGATATGTGGAATTCAGGGTGAGAGGAGCAGCGTTCCATTATATAAGGTAAGGTTGGAAAGTCCAGTGAAGAGTGGTGAAATGGTTGTAGGAGTAATAGATAAACTATCTTGTCCAGGAATACAGTTTATCTTGGGTAATGCTATAGCTGGATCGCAAGTGGGAGTGATGCCTACTGTGGTTGATAAGCCAGTGGAAAATCAGTCAACTGAAGTGTTGAAGGACGAATATCCTGGGATTTTTCCTGATTGTGAAGTAACAAGTTTGCAAAGTCACAGGTTAAGACAAGAGGAGAAATCAAAGAGTGAAGATGAAGTTGAAGTGCAATTATCAGAAACGATTTTTGATCAGATGGTTGAAAAAGAACAAGAACAGGTGGAGGATGAGGCGGATATTTTTAGTTCAGGAAAATTGGCGGAGTTACAACAGAAAGATGGAGAAATAAAACGGATATATCAGAAAGCATATACGGAAGAGGAATCTGAGAGTATACCAGAGTGCTATTACCGTAAAAGTGATGTCTTGATGAGAAAATGGAGACCTGTACATATACAGGCAGATGAAGTTCATCAAGTAGTATTTCCGGTAGGGTATAGAAAGGAGGTGTTGCGAGTTGCACATGAGGTACCAGTGGGAGGTCATTTGGGAATAAAGAAAACTCAAGCTAAAATCTCTTTTTTCCAGCTCTTCTTGATGCTCCTGACAGCCTCCTGGTCCTTTTTTTGTTCACTTCCATTTCTTTTGCCAATCGCCTTAAAACTGTGACCTCTGGCTATCGCCCTTTCAGCTTTTGGAAGCAGTTTTGCTTTATTTACTTTATCTAAACCATGTTACGATAATCCCTCACTGTTGGAACCATCCTGGTAACTCTCTTCTGAACCCTCTCTGAGTTCTTCACATCCTTCATAAAGTGTGGAGCTGAGCAAATGTTTCAGCAGGGGGTGAGCAAAGTTTCAGCTATGTTTAGCATAACTTTCTGCTTTCTGTACTCTAAATCCCAGGACCCCCCAGGTACTTTATTAACTGCTTTGTCAAGCTGTCTGACCACCTTCAAAGATTTGTACACAGGAACACCCGGATCTCTCAGTTCTTGCACAATTTTAAAATTGTGCCATTTAACTTGTAATGAAACAATGTGAATTTAGGATACCTTCAAACCTGAATTAGAAAATATCCTTTTGCAAAAACAAATGAGTAATTATTTCCGGAGGTAGTCAGCAGCATTTAGGAGAGTGGCAAAAAGGACAATTTCCTTGCCGAAACATTTAAACATGCAAATTATTATTGGCGATATTTGTGGTATATTTGCAATACATTATTATTCTATCCGATATTTATTACAGACCTGATAGAGAACTTTTCAGGCTACAGGATATACATGAAGAAGTACTTCCAGATTACAATCCCAAACTTTGTAATCCTTTAGGATCATTTCTCGTTTTCCTACATTTCCTCGCCAGAGCTAGTCTTAGCACAAAAACTATCAAAAGCAGAATTCAATCCCCAGACAAAATGGAAACAATGTATTCATTATAAATAATGGTAGACATAATGAAGTGGACTTAAAGGCTGTAATCTAATACCAGAGAACAGCTTTGAAACTCTCAGCCAAAATGAGTTCAACTTCCAGTTTATGGGATCAGCCAGGCTCTTGAACAGATTATTACTACTTTGTAATCAGCACTAAGCATCCATATTAATAATATGGATATTAATGTTGCTTGACAGATCCCTCATGTTAATGTTTCATGTGGGTGGAAGTAAAAATTATGTTAAAATTGTGTGCGTGCCAATGAAATTTCAAATTGTTTCAACACATGAAAGCTGAAACAAAGATGTTAATTTTATCTCCCAACAACAGGTGGATTGATGATGAGTGAGAAGTTAAAATTGAAGAAAAATCTGAACAAAACTTGATCCCAAGGGGGGAGGGTGTGGGTCAGTACAAAACCAATCAGATCTCAGAGAGCTGGCTGGATACGAAAAACATTTCAGGAGGCTTTTTTACAATTTACAATTTTTTCTTTACTTTTCACCCATTTCCACCAGGTTTCCTGCAGATATATGGCAGGTAAAAGAAGGCAGGAAGGGTGGATTCAGAAGGTAAGTACCTTAACAGCACATCTTATGGGCCAGGAGCAGCAGGAATGTTTCCTTCAGACGCGACAAAGCAATACGCTTCACTCTCTTTGATTAGCTGACCCATGACTCATGAGTCCTCTGATCACTTCTGAACCTCTGCCATCTCTCAATCCCCCCAAATTCCTACCTTCTCAACCGTCTCTCCCTGGACCAAAACTTCCCTAGTTGAACCCGATCTCTCCCACAATCTCCTCCTCAATCATAATCCCCAACATCGGCTCCCCTTCCACCGCACCCAACCCCTGTTTGCAACCCTGCTGTTAATTTGGACAGGATGTCTAGGAAACTCAGATTTCCACATTTTCTGTCTGCAACTCCTTCCGGGGCTCCCTCCCTGCTTCCCGTTAATATTGGAGACAAAAAGCCAAGTGGTGCAGATCCTGCATGCAAATGTTACATTTTTAGTAAGATATAGAGAGATTAATTTCCAATTATTAATTTACTGATGAGTAAATTGGAAACTAAAACCAATGCTATAATTAATGCAAGTGCAAATAAAAACCTCAAGCAACGTTGGACCTCCAGGCAAAATGGGATTGGTGTATTCATGAAAACAATCAGTAACCATGAGGAAAGGTTTCCTCTATCCATTAATGAAAGTATACATAGAGCTCTTCTGTTGCTCACATGATAGGGTCTTGTGATACTAGTGATGAGAACTGTCAGAGGATACAGCAGGATTGGAGACTTGGGTGGTGAGATGGCAGATGGATAATCCGGACAAATGTGAGGTAATGCATTTTGGAAGGTCTAATACAGGTAGGAAATATACAGTAAATGGCAGAACCTTTAAGAGTATTAACAGGCCGAGGGATCTGGGTGTACAGGTCCACAGGTCATTGAAAGTGGCAACACAGGCGAAGAAGGTAGTGAAGAAGGCATATGGCATGCTTCATCAGACAAGGCATTGAGTACACTACCAGAAAGTGGAGAGTGTACAGAAGAGATTTACCAGGAATTTGCCTGGTATGGAGGACATTAGCTATGAGGGAAGGTTGGATAAACTCAATTTCTTCTCACTGGAACAATGGAAGTTGAGGGGACGACCTGATAGAAGTCTACAAAATTATGAGAGGCATGGACAGAGTGGATAGTCAGAAGCTATTTTTCCAGGGTGGCAGAGTCAATTGCTAGGGGACATAGGTTTAAGGTGCAAAGTTTAGAGGAGATATGCGAGGGAAGTTTTTTACACCGAGAGTAGTGGGTGCCTGGAACTCGATATTGAAGGAGGTGATGGAAGCAGGTACGATAGTGACGTTTAAGGGGCATCTTGACAAATACATGAATAAGATGGGAATAGAGGGATACGGTCCCCGGAGGTGTAGAGGGTCAGGCGGGCAGCATGGTCGGCGCAGGCTTGGAGGGCCGAAGGGCCTGTTGTATGCTGTACTTTTCTTTGTTCTTTGTACTTTGATCGAGGTTTTCCTATAGCGGCATGGGTGCTTCCCTTTCATAGCTGCCACTTGATCTCAATCATCCTAGGTTCAACGTAGAGGAAAAAGCAGCTCTTACTGAGACCAAATCCCCCATGAAAATGACCTACTCTGGAGAGAGAATGGAGCTAATGTTTTGAGTTTGGATGACTCTTTCTCAAAGCTGCTTTGGGCTTAGACAAAGAGTCATCCAGATTCGAAACTTTGGCTCCATAGGTGCTATCAGACCTGCTAAGATTGTTCAGTACTTTCTGTTTTGTTTCAGATTCCAGCATCTGCAGTAATTTGCTTTTATGAAAATGACCTTGCCTGATGCATGCCCTGTTGAAGCAGTAGTAAATCTGAAGACACATGTTTCTGGTTTGTTGATTACTTAATTCAAAAGGTACATTCGATCTGGTGAGGTTGCATTTTAAAGAACATGCATGACATGTTGAAAATAGGTTCTGATGCTTGTTGTTGGGAAGTTCAAACTACACTTGATCTGCAGCCAACTTAATACTGAGAGGTGGTGGTGCAGTGGGTATCATCACTAGACTACTGATCTAAAAGCCAGGGTCATGCTCTGAAAACCTGGATTTGAATCCCACCAAGGGCGGCATAGTGGTTAGCGCTGCTGCCTCAAGGATCCGGTTTCAATTCCGGCCTTAGATGACTGTCTGTGGGGAGTTTGCATGTTCTTCCCATGTCTGTGTGGGTTTCCTCCGGGTGCTCCGGTTTCCTCCCACAGTCCAAAGATGTGCAGGTTAGGTGGATTGGTCATGATCAATTGCCCCTTAGTGTCCAGGTTTGTACAGGTTAGATAATGGGGATAGGGCGGTGGAGTGGGCCGAGGGAGGGTGCACTTTCAGAGAATCAGTGGGCCGAATGGCCTCCTTCTGCACTGTAGGAATTCTATGATTCCGCACAGTCACCCAAGGCCGGAGTTTGCACATTCTCCCCATGTCTGCGTGGGTTTCCTCTGGGTGCTCTAGTTTCCTCCCACAATCCAATGATGTGCGGGTTAGGTGGATTGGCTCTGCTCAAATTGTCCCTCAGTGTCCAAAGTTGTGCAGGTTCGGTGGGGTTACAGGGATATGGCAGGGGAGTAGGCCTAGGTTGGGTGCTCTTTCAGAGGGTTGGTGCAGACATGATGGGCCGAATGGCCTCCTTCTGCACTGTAGTGATTCTATGACAGATTGTGAAATGTGAATTCAATTCAAATCTGGAATTAAAATGTCTAATGGCCATGAAACCATTGTCGATTATTGCAAAAACTCACATGGTTCACTAATGTCCTTTAGAGAAGGAAATCTGGTCTGGCCCAGATGTGACACCAGATATAGAGCAATGTGGTTTACTCTTAAATGTCATCTGAAATGGCCTAACAAGTGGGTTGGGCAATACATGCTGGCCCAGCCAGGGACATCCACATCTAGTGAATTAATTTTTAAAATGCCCTAGCTTCGTCCCGCTGTCGGGAAGCTAACGTTTTGTCTCCCATTCAATTAAGTGCTCGGTAGACAATACCCGAGACCTCACTGGATTTTGCCTAGCCACTCATCACAACCAACAAGTCAAACCTTCTCACACCCAGTTGTTTACTTTTACTCTTCTCCTCAAAGCAGTGAGGCAGACTCCAATATGGATTCACTAACAGCAGCACATTTTAGTGTAGTCCCTTTGTAATGGCTATTTGGGTATTGGTAAGTGCTGTGTTATGCTTCTTCGTGTAGCATAAGCTGCTTCCTTGATGTATGCTTTGACAAAGGAAGCTCCCGACTCGGAGATAGGTTTAACACATTTATTGAACAGTCAACAATTCTCCTACTTGAGTTCGACTCTCCTGCTGATCTTGCTATAGTAACTCAGTCTAACTAACCAGTCTGCTCTAAGCCACGTGCTGGGTGTGATGCTTCTGATCAACCCTGATGTACTCTCTAGATGTCTGTCTGTGGAAAGAGACAGAGCATGTGTGCCCTGTCCTTTTATATGGGCTGTGTAATGCCCCCTTGTGGTAATGCCACCTCTGGGTGTCTTGACTGTTCATTGGTTGTGTCCTATTCTAAGTGTTGATTCGCTGCATGTCTGCATATCATGACATCTCCGGTGCTCCCTCTAGTTTTTACTTAGTTGTAGTGTATTTACATTAACCCCTTGTGTATATACAGTGATGCATATCACCACAATACGGACAAACAATCCTGCTCTCTATCACCATCCTACTTTAATGGGAGAACAACAATAAGACCATAAGACCATAAGACATAGGAGTGGAAGTAAGGCCATTCGGCCCATCGAGTCCACTCCACCATTCAATCATGGCTGATTTCAACTCCATTTACCCACTCTCTCTCCATAGCCCTTAATTCCTCGAGAAATCAAGAATTTATCAACTTCAGTCTTAAAGACACTCTACGTCCCGGCCTCCACCGCCCTCTGTGGCAATGAATTCCACAGATCCACCACTCTCTGGCTGAAGAAATTTCTCCTCATCTCTGTTCTAAAGTGACTCCCTTTTATTCTAAGGCTGTGCCCCCGGGTCCTAGTCTCCCCTGCTAATGGAAACAACTTCCCTACATCCACCCTATCTAAGCCATTCATTACCTTGTAAGTTTCTATTAGATCTCCCCTCAACCTCCTAAACTCCAATGAATATAATCCCAGGATCCTCAGACGTTCATCGTATGTTAGGCCTACCATTCCTGGGATCATCCGTGTGAATCTCCGCTGGACCCGCTCCAGTGCCAGTATGTCCTTCCTGAGGTGTGGGGCCCAAAATTGCTCACAGTATTCTAAATGGGGCCTAACTAATGCTTTATAAAGCTTCAGAAGTACATCCCTGCTTTTATATTCCAAGCCTCTTGAGATGAATGACAACATTGCATTTGCTTTCTTAATTACGGACTCAACCTGCAAGTTTACCTTTAGAGAATCCTGGACTAGGACTCCCAAGTCCCTTTGCACTTCAGCATTATGAATTTTGTCACCGTTTAGAAAATAGTCCACGCCTCTATTCTTTTTTCCAAAGTGCAAGACCTCGCACTTGCCCACGTTGAATTTCATCAGCCATTTCTTGGACCACTCTCCTAAACTGTCTAAATCTTTCTGAAGCCTCCCCACCTCCTCCATACTACCTGCCCCTCCACCTATCTTCGTATCATCGGCAAACTTAACCAGAATGCCCCCAGTCCCGTCATCTAGATCGTTAATATATAAAGAGAACAGCTGTGGCCCCAACACTGAACCCTGCGGGACACCACTCGTCACCGGTTGCCATTCCGAAAAAGAACCTTTTATCCCAACTCTCTGCCTTCTGCCTGACAGCCAATCGTCAATCCATGTTAGTACCTTGCCTCGAATATCATGGGCCCTTATTTTACTCCGCAGTCTACCGTGAGGCACCTTATCGAAGGCCTTTTGGAAGTCAAGATAGATAACATCCATTGGCTCTCCTTGGTCTAACCTATTTGTTATCTCTTCAAAGAACTCTAACAGATTTGTCAGGCACGACCTCCCCTTACTAAATCCACTTACTAAATGGGTTAACCATTCTGGTGAAATATTTGGGAGAAGCATTGGATATGAACATATGAAAAGAAGAATTGGAAAAGACGATTTGGAAGATCTAGCCCACACCATCCAGACATTGTGCAGCTAAGACAGAAAAGGAAAGAATCTTTTGAAGAAGCCCATGAGCTGTCCTGACAATTTCATTGATATTGGAGAGCAGCAGAATTGCTTATGGCTTCCTTGACCGGAAGCTTGAGGTCTAGTAAAAATGGGGTGACGTACATGCACTACTACATCTGGATCATTTGCTCGGTTCCCGCTGGTATATCTACTATCAGGAATTTTGGAGCATCACTGCCCCTTTGGTTGGCCTGCTTTTGCCTTTTTTGGGCGGCACGTTGGTTAGCACTGTTGCTTCACAGTGCCAGGCACACAGGTTCGATACCCGGCTTGGGTCACTGTCTGTGCGGAGTCTGCACGTTCTCCCCACGTTCTCTCCGTGTCTGCGTGGGTTTCCTCTGGGTGTTCCAGTTTCCTCCCACAATTCCCCAAAGACGTGCTTGTTAGGAGAATTGGACATCCTGAATTCTCCCTCAGTGTACACGAACAGGCATCGGAGTGTGGCGACTAGGGGATTTTCACAGTAACATCATTGCAGTGTCAATGTAAGCCTACTTGTGACACTAATAAAGATTATCATTATTATTATGTCCTCAATAGACACGTCTAAAGAGCAATGATACAGAAGAACCCGTTGCACAATGCCTCATCTTAATCGGCGTTCGGGTGGAGAATCCCTTCCGACAGCATTGGCGTGTCATCAGAAGGCCCTGCCCCAATGCCCTGCCCCCGATGGGCCAGATTCCCGAACGTGCGGTTGACGTGTGATCTGAGTGGCTGGAAACCCAGCGTGGCGGCCGTGGACTGTGTCCAGCACCACCACAGTCTGCTGGGAGCCACGCAGCTGGCTGGGGGGGCATCCACGAGGGCAGTAGGGACTGGTGGGGGGTGGCCAGGGCTTGTCCTGTGGGTCAGTATCTGGCAGGTTGGGTCCGCGCACGGCCGGCGCCATGTTGTACAACGCGACCACTGCAGGTCTGCGCATGCACGGCCCAGGACCGGGCCATTCTCCAGCCATTTTTTTGAGCGGAAACCTGGAGTTTTACCCGGCCGTTGCTGGCCTCTCACCGGTCCCGGAACCGGTGAGGGTTCGGTGCCGATTTTGGCGTCGTAAAACTCCACAGTTCCCACGCCTGTGTCGGCACTTAGCCGTAAAATCGGAGAATCCATCCCCCTCTTTGCCATTTGAGGACAGTACTGGGTGAATTCTCCATCTAGTCTTTGCTGTAATTGGGAGGAACTCCATTACTCCTACTCTAGGATGCACCTTCTTCCAACAGCCCACATGGGAGCCAACATGGATTGGTTGGTCTGATTGGTCTATTTCCAATTTGTAATTTCTCTGTAATTCTATGTTATCTGCATTAAAGGACATCTGTAAGTGTTAAGTTGCTCTCAGGATTTCATGCTGGCTTATTAATAAAGTTGCTGTTGAAACAAAACAAATTTAGATAGCTACAGCTGCAGTCTTACGTGGCGGTAAAGCAAAGCGAGTGATCTCAATAATATCTTGCAGCTGTTCAGTGCTTGCATCAATAAAAGGATAAGCTTTTTGCTTCAAATTGAGTCGGGTGACTTTAACTGGCAAATGGGTTTCCAGCAGGAAACCATTGATTTCAGTTAGTGTCCAATCAGCTCGTGGCAGCATAATACCCATAACGATTTTGACAAGAGGCCCTCATCAACATGCAGCTAGTCTGGGAAATGGCTGCTGGACCAAGGAAGCTGTATGATCAGTGGTCACTCATCAGTATAGTTTGGGAAAGGGAGTATCAGGGATGGATGGGAACATACATAAGAAAAAAGAACAGGAATAGTCCATCTGGCTGCTGGATCTGCTCCACCACTCAATAAATCATGGCTGAACTTATTGTAGCCTTAACTTCACGTTCCTGCCTGCCCCATAACAAATCAAAAATCTGTCTAACTCAGTCTCGAGTACATTCAATGACATAACTTCCACTGCGCTCCGGGCTAGAGAATTCAAAAGATTAACAATCTTCCGAGAAAAGAAGTTGCTCCTCATCTCCGTCTTAAATGGGTGATCCTTATTTTTAAACTGTGCCCCGAGTACCAGGTTCCCCCACAAGGGGAAACATCATCTCATCATCTACTGTCAGGCCCCCTCTGAATCTTGCTTTTGCAATAAGCACCTCTCATTCTTCTAAACTCCAATGAGTATAGGCCCAACCTTTGCTCAACATTTCCTCATAAAACAAACCTCTTCAGTCCAAGAAGCAACCCAGTGGACTTTTGCTGAATAGCCTCCAATGTGAGTGTATCCCTCCTTTAATAAGGAGGCCAAAACTATGATGCACTTCAGATCCTGCTGGATCCATGAAAGGGAAGTGAAAGAACTCATATGGGGAGTCCCTTCATACTTCTAATCCTCTTACATCATCTGCCCTTCGCCTGGAAGACAAATCTGGAAGACAAAACATTGTGGGATCAAGACTCACTCCAGACTTGAGCACAAAAATCAAGGCTGACATTCCAGCACAATACTGAGGGAGTGCTGCACTGCCAGATGTGCCGTCCTTTAACAAGAAGATAAATTGAGGCTCTATCTGTTAAGTCAGGGAACAGGGGCATTCTCTTTGTTGTCCTTGCCAATTTTTATACTTCAATCAACATTACTCAAGTCGATTATCTGGCCATTATCATATTACTGTTTAACTGCATGCAAACTGGTTGTCGTGGTTCCTACATTACATCAGGAACTATACTTAAGCAAGTGTTCAAAAAAAAGGTTGTGGGTGGTTTGTGGGTTACGGGAATAGGGTAGAGATGTGGGCTTAGGTAGGGTGCCCTTTCCAAGGGCCGGTGCAGACATGATGGGCCGAATGGCCTCCTTCTGCACTCTAAATTGTCCAGCGGCTTTTCACAGTAACTTCATACTTATAACAATAAAAGATTATTATTATTGTTGTGATTCTATGAATAGTACTTCATTGACCATAAAGCATTTTTTTTATTCGTTCATGGGAATGTTGGCCGTCGCAGGCTGGGCCAGCATTTATTGCCCATTCCTAATTGCCCTTGAGGGGGCAGTTAAGAGTCAACCACATTGCTGTGGGTGTGGAGTCAGATGTAGGCCAGACCAGGTAAGGACGACAGATTTCCTTCCCTAAAGGACATTAGTGAACCAGGTGGGTTTCCCCGACGATTAACAATGGTTTCATGGTCATCATTAGTCTTTTTAATTCCAGGTATTTTGTTGAGATAAATTCCATCAGCTGCCATGGTAGGATTCGAACCCGGGCCCCTAGATCATTATTCTGGGTCTCTGGATTACTAGTCCAGTGACAATACCACTATGCCACCGCCTCCCCAAATATCTTGGGATATCTTGTGAATGTGAAAGACACTACATAAATGGAAGTCTTTCACTTTTCAAGCTGAGCTTTAAATTGCTATCAGCCCATGATAATACCATCAGACCCTGATTAGTATGCACCAAATAATCCATCTCCCGACCTGCTGTACGCAGGCAACTTCACCCCAGAAACATGCCTTCATTTTGGAAACTCCAGTTTTCCGCCAGTTACGTAAAGAGGGAGTATTTTAACCACCTACCTGCGCAGTTTCCATTGTGTGTGTAGAGTTATAATGCCCGCTCTATGATTATGTGTGTAGTTTATAGAGAAACAAGGCATGATGGACACAGGTAACCCTCAGTGATTAAAAAGAAACAGAAAAAAAACTTACGGCACACAAGGAGACCATTCAGCCCACCATATTTGTGCTGTCAAAAAAGAGCTATCAAACCTTCTCCCACTTTCCAGCTCTTTAGGCTACAATATTTCAAGATTAAAAATATATATTTTGCTTTATGGAATGCTGGTATTGCTGGTTGGGACAACATTTAATGCCCACCCCGAATTGCCCTTGAGAAGATGATGGTGAGCTGCCTTCTCGAACTGCTGCAATCCATGTGGTGTAGGAACACCCATAGCGCTGTTAGGGATTGGAGAGCATATTCCAGTACTTTTCAGATGTGATGATGGTTTATGCCTCTTCCCCACTTTCAAGCAATGATTTACACACCTCTCTGGGTGAAATTCTTCCCCTTTATTTTCCTCTTGTACTTCTGTCAGTTCAGAATCACAGAAAAATACAGTGCAGAAAAGGCCCTTCGGCCCATCGAGTCTGCACTGCCGCATAAAATTCACCTGATCTGCCAATCCTAATCCCATTTGCCAGCACTTGTTCCATAGCCTTTAATGTTAAGACGTGCCAAGTGCTCATCCAGGTACATTTTAAAGGATGTGAGGCAACCGGCCTCTACCATCCTCCCAGACAGTACGTTCCAGACCGTCAGCACCCTCTGGGAAAAAACGATTTTCCTCAAATTCCCCCTGAACCTCCCGCACCTCACCTTGAACTTCTGCCCCCTTGTAACTGACCCTTCAACTAAGGGGAACATCTGTTCCTTATCCACGCTGTCCATGTCCCTCATAATCTTACACACAAAATCGAGTTGGGTACGATACAAACCACAACCTTTGAATATCTCATTATGCCAATGATGAGAAATCCAACATGTTATCCGTTGCGCTACAGAGCCTCACCTAACTCAATGCCCCTGTTACTTTAACTCAATGCCCCTGGTTATTGACCTCCCTGCTAAGGGAAACAGGTCCTTTGTGTCGACTCCACTTTCGCCCCTCAGTTAAATCTCCTTTTAGTTAAAATTCTCTGTTCCTGGCAACGTCCCCATTAATCTGCTTTGTACCTTCTCTATGGAATATATTTTTGTATACCACATGAAAGAGTGCATCTCATTTTAACCCTAAAGGAATTTGTTAATGTGCAGATGCAATAACACACTTGAGCATATCCATTATTCATATATCACATTTCTATAATAGCAGTCCAGCACACTTCAGATACAGGTCCCAGCCTGACAACCACAAATGCCTCCGGATGGTGTAGTCAGTTATCCTGCAGCAGTTGACATGACTGCCTTCCAGCATGTATCAGTACAATGTTTTATTTGTACGAACAAAATGAAGACATTCTTGTGGTAAATTTGAATCTCCACGGTCAGAACAAAATATTTAAAAGAATATTTTCTCCTCGCATATGTTTTCTTTTGGTGCCTTCCTCGTCACTTCTGATTTAAACTAAAGTTTGATGATAATAGAAATCTTGAGACATCAGAATTTCTGTTTGTCTCTTTGCAATCCTAATACGGAATGCTGAAGAAAGACATGGGGCTGAATAATCCTGGAGAAGACGGGGTGGTGGGGGGTGGGTGTTGGGGAGGGGGGCATGGGGAAGATGGCATGTAACCCCTGGAAACAATGGCAACATAGAATCAGCATGCTCCATACACCATCAAGCATTGCAGGACGGATTAACAACGAGTGCGACTTAGGCCCCTCATTGGGAGAAGCCATGCCCTCTGGAACTGCCGGGAAATCTGATTAGGTGGAAGCTCCGTCAGCCCTGGCAGTGCCAGGAAGGCGTCATGGCTACTGCCAAGATTCCAGAAGAAGAAGAAGACCAAAGATTATGGATCTCAGAGCATGTAAATCCAGGGGCTTGGTCTGGGACGGATTGCGTAAGTTAGATAGGGGGTCAGGGGGGGCAGAAGGGGGTGAATTTAAGGGGCATGTGTGTAGGAAGGAAAAAGGGGGTTCAAAGGGGTTCCCGTCCCAAAATCAGGAAAGGGCAGCCCCTGAAGAACAATCCTTGAGGATTGATCAGTCGCCTTCCTATTCACCCTTGAAACATTTTAGTGATAAAAGCAGGCTTTCCACTGCTGCCCGGCTGCCTATGCCAAATGGTTTATGACGTGGGCAGTGTATTATCAGGGTCAATGATCTTGGTAACAAGCTTAATTGACTCATGAATATTCATTTAAATATAGTGGCTGGGCTGTTGATTTTATCGCCTGTCCACCCCTGTATTATATGCTGGGGCCGGTTTCGCTCAGTTGGCTAGACAGCTGGTTCCTGATGTCTTCTCAACCTCGCCTCTTGTCTAAGGTGTGGTGATCCTCAAGTTAAGTTACCACCAGTCAGCTCTCTCCATCAAAGGGGATAGCAGCACATGGTCATCTGTGACCATGGCAACTTTGACTTACCTTTACCTATTATGGGGCTAAGCTCGGGGGTGGGCAGGAAGGTGGTGGAGTTGGTGCCCCCCCCCCCCCATTTTATATGCCCACTCCGTGGAAAACACATCCGTTGGGGGCTTAAAACGTCAGTCCATCAAGTTGGGGAATATTGATTCATATGAATCACTAGGTATGAAATTAGTTTAAGCCGGAGTTAAATATCTTGACATATTTGCACTAATTTGAAAATAAGCCCGAATTCAAACTATAATCGAGTAAACATTTATTTGATATTGAGCTGTACCGTGATTTCAGTTGATGGATTAAGCTACCACAGACAATGTGAGAGGTTGCTAAGGAGACTCACTTCTGTTTTTGCTGCTTGGATTTGACCTAGGATCTGGTTAATTTGGTGATTATCTGTCTCCTAGTTAAATATTGTTTGGAGGCAATGCCTTGATCTGGACCTGAAATATTATTCTGAATTGGACAGAAAATATGAGGTTACTTACAATGATGGGGTCATGAGTTGCGACAACTTTGTTGGATAAATAATGAGGAAAAGGTTGGGTGATCCCTGAATAATTAAAAAGATATATGACATTATTTTTGTCATGCTATAATTCCAGGAACAATCCCCGTATCCTTGCAATCTGGAACTTGCCTTCTTGCACTTTTATGAGATTAGGTTTTATTTGTAGATGTAGTAACATTTGATTGTGTCTTGTAGTCTTTTGATTGTTAATTTTCAAAGATTCCCATCACAATTAGAAGTCCTCCAGAGTAATCACCCGAGATCCACGTCCCACTATGTCATCCTTATGTTGTTACAATTCCAAGTCAGGCTGGTGAGTGACTTGCAGGGGAACTTCCAAGTGGTGGTGTTCCCATGTATCAGTTGCGCCTATCCTTCTAGATAGTTGTGGTAATGGGTTTGGAAGGTGCTGCCTAAGGAGCCTTGGTGAATTCCTGCAGTGCAGCTTGTAGCTGCTGCTACTGTGGTTGGTGATGAAGGGAGTGAATGTTTGTGGATGGGGTGCTAATCCAGCAGACTGCTTTGGCTTGGATGGTGTTGAGCTTCTTGAGTGTTGTTGGAGCTGCATTCATCCAGGCAAGTGGAAACTCCTACCCATAATGCCGAAATGATAATAGAATGGAAAAATTGGGAAGTTCTGTTTAAGCTTTATTGAGTATTGGTTAGATTTAGAGTACTGTCTTCAGTACTAGTCGTCATATTATAAAAACTAGAAGGCCAAGGGGTGTGCCAATTAAGGACGTTTTTTGTTATACTTGTCATGATTTGCAAACATGCAACCAATGAACACTCAGAATAGGACACAACTAATGGGCAGTCAGGACACTCAGAGGTGGCATCACCACAAGGGGGCATGACATAAACACTATAAAAGGGATGAGTCACTCACACCCTGCCTCTTTCCACAGACAGACATCGAGAGAGTTAGACAGGGTTGATCAGCAGCCCAGCACGTGACTTAGAGCAAGCTGGCACAGTTAGAGTGAGTTACTACAGTTAGATTAGCAGAGAGTCGAACTCATTTGAGAACTGTGTTAATAGTTCAATAAACACGTTGAACTCATTTCAGAGTCTGGAGCATCCTTTAATTAAGACTGCATCAAGTACCAGCCTGAGTTATCCGAAGCAGCATAACACAACAATACCTATACCAGTAATGAATGCTAAATCTACAAGATCTTACCACAGTCCAAAGATGTAAAGGTTAGGTGGAATGGCCATGCTAAATTGCCCAGAGGTGGGGTTATGTGGATAAGGTGAAGGATTGGGCCTAGGTGGTGTGCTCTTTCAGAGGGTCAGTGCAGACCCGATGGGCCAAATGGCCTCCTTCTGCACTGTAAGGATTCCTGGTCGGAAACTGCCTATTTTTCTGGCTAATTGAAAATTTTACATTTTCATTTGTTACCGGTTAAATGAAGTTTATCAGACACTCGAAGTGTTATCAAACGACTGCAATTTCAAGTGTGCTTTCGGCAACAATTCCTGATAGCTTCCAAAGTGGAAACTCTGCCCCATTGCATATAAATGCAAATTCATCGTTCTTAGCCGTTTGCTTATCAGAGCCAGATTAATTTAATACTGAAATGTGAAGCTGAACTGTGATGACCTTTGATACCATTTTCTTACTTTTCTTTGAGCTTCCCATTTCGTACCCTATTGATGAATGCCAAGTGACTCACTCAATTGGGACTTCACTCACCTACAATTACAGTTATCACAAAAACTGCCAAGTATTTCAGGGCCAGTAGAGCAGTGACTCCTGGTTTCTTAACATGAAACTCTCTTTATATCAAAGGCATTTAATGTGTGATCAAAAACTACATACCCCGACTTTATCGGGTCACGGTGACTGTCTATTCCGTGTTAGCATTTGCACACATCTATTTAGGTCATCAAGTTTCTTCAAGTTATAAATGAATTCCAGCAACTGTAGAACTCAATGATAGCCTCTTAAATATTTTGCCAAGCTTATAAAATTTAGTGTTTGTGTTAAAATTACTTATGTTGAATTACAGCGGTTGAGTTTAAGGTTCTTCTAACAATTCAAACCTTCACGAAAATGCTTGGAACACTGTTTCAATATCTAATCACAAACGTGCGGTTGAGTTGCTTCTTAGTCGTGTCTGTAAATCAAGGAATTTATGAAGTTCAGAAGATTGATATTTTATAAGAAAAAGGAAAAAAGCAAATAGATGGGATAACTGAAAAAAGACAGGAAATTGAGCTTGGTTCAGAAAACTGAACTGATCACCTCACTGGGTACTCTCAATGATGGATGGTGTTGACAGGGAGCACTGGTCGAGAAATAATGCGTCCTCAGTATCTGACTTTCCCTTCATTAATTCAATTGGAAGAAAAGTGAGGGCACATGACCGACATTTTCGTGCCTGCAGAGATCATCCATTTCTTGCTGGGAGTGCAAGATCCAGGGATTAGCTTAACTAATCCTGGACAACTTTCTTTCGACTCTTGTCCTCCCTCAATATTCCCACTAAAGCTTCTCTCCAACCCGTACAGAGGAATTGAGTGACATTGATTGGAGGTTTCTATTAAATGGGGATAATTGCAAGACGGAACAAAAAAAATGACTTCTTTGAACCAGTTTTATGCATAAAGCAACTGTATTCACCTCTTGCAGCAAAAAAGAACAGCACATAGTATAACAAAAACATAGGCCTAAATTCTCCAGTTCTATCCGCCGGGGGGTCGTCGTAAGTGGGACAGAAAATTTGACGGACCAGCCAAAGGTCTGTTGACTTTCTGGTCCAGGTGGGTGGGACTGGAAACTCCTGCCCATAATGCCGAAACAATAATAGAATGGAAAAATAGGGAAGTTACGTTTAAGCTTTATCGAGTATTGGTTAGATTTAGAGTACTGTCTTCAGTACTAGTTGCCATATTATAAAAATATATGGAGGCACTGGGGAATGTGCAGATAAAATTTATAAAGATGATACCAGAAATAGATGAGTATACATATCAGGAAAGGATCGACAGGCTGGGCCTCTTCTTTCTTTAAAAAAGAAGGCCAAGAGGTGTGCCAATTAAGGAAGTTTTATGTTATATCAATACTAGTAATGAATGCCAAATCTATAAGATGGAGGCTAAGCATTACCATAAATAATGGGCTGGATTCTTCCGCCCCGCCCACCACAAGATGACCACGAGTGAGATGCGGACCATGTAAAGGTTCATTGACCTCGAATGGGAATTTTCGGTCACCGGAGAATCCTGCCCAATATTTTTAGAAAAGAATACGCTCCAGAAAAGACTCTAAGAAGAAGTCCAGTTTATTTCCAAAAGCCAATTGATAATGTTCTTTAGTTTATAAAAGTTAATGACAGTTGCATTGATAGGTGCACTACATTTTAAAGAAGGATGTTATATATTGTGGTATTGTTTGTAAGTATCTGTAAAGGGCTAGGGACTAATTGTTATGTGTTCCGGAGACCACGGACGGGACTCTCTCAGCCCATGCCGGGGTGGAGAGTCGCCAGGCCAGGCACGAATCGCGTGATGCCGTCCAACGCCGGTCCGCCGATTCTCCGGTGAGTGGAGAATCGGCACCATTGGCACCGCTGCGTTTGGCGCGGCGCCAGTCGGGTGCCGCTCTACGCGGCCCACCGGGCAATTTTCAGCCCGGGATGGGCCGAGTGGCCGCCCAAAAGAGCCTGAGTCCCTCCGGCGCCGTTCCCATCTGGTCTTACCCGGCGGGATCATCGTCATCCATCCTGCGGGGGGGCGGCCTGGTGGAGGGGGCGGGGGGGGGGGTCCAACCCCGGGGTGGGGCCTCCACCATGGCCTGGCACGCGATCGGGGCCTACCGATCCATGGGCCGGCCTCTCGTGATGGGGGCCTCTTTTTCTCCGCGCCGGCCCCTGTTGCACTACGCCATGTCGCATTGGGGCCGGCGCGGAGAAGAGAGCTACCGCGCATGCATGCATTTGCGGCAGTCGCAGCGCGCATGCGCAGACCCGCGGCACCCATTTGACGCCGGTATCGACAGCTGGAGTGGCATGGGTCGCTCCAATGCTGCGCTGGCCTCCTGTAGGGTTCAGGATCGCTGCTCCTAGGGGCCTGTTGACGCCATCGTAAAACGCAACGGCGTTTACGACGGCGTCAACACTTAGCCCCAGGAACAGAGAATCCCACCCCCACGTGCTGGCCTCCTGTAGGGCTCAGGATCGCTGCTCCTGGGGGCCTGTTGACGCCGTTGTAAAATGCGACGGCGTTTCCGACGGCGTCAACACATAGCCTCAGGATCAGAGAATCCTGCCCCCATTTCACAGCTGCACTCAAGAGTCATGTTTTCTACAATATAACATGGCAAATATTAAACATGAAGATCTTTCATCTTTCTAAGCTTAAAGTGTGATTATCACTAATATCAGGGAACTAAAGAACAACAAGAACACAAAACACTTTTAATAGGAATGGATACAGTGAAATTGTTTGGGCTGGATTGTCCGATTTTCAGGCTATATCCTGACATGGGAACGATGGCGTTTTACGACTGGAAATTCGGCGCAAAACAGCCACCGATTCTCCGTCTGGTGGGAGGCTTGTAGGCAGGCCGCATAGAGCACCCAACTCTAGCTGCCGATGCAGCCGGAGAATTGCCGGGTCCGTGATCGCGCATGCGCATGGCAGCGGCCTGCAGCGGCCGCTCTGTGCAACATGGCGCCGTCCGCTCGCAGACCCGGCCTGCAAAATAGTGCCCCGCCTTTTGGCAGGCTCTCAACCCCCGCACCACCTCCCAACAGTGCTCCCAGCCCCTGCCAATAGTCCTCCCTGCCCACGGATCAGCCCTCCCATGACTGTGGCGGCGCTGGACAGAGACCGCAGCTGCCATGCCGAGTTCCCGACAAGTAATAGCATGAGATACCCACGCCATCGAGAACATGGCCGGTCGGGGGCGGAGCATTGGGGGGAGAGCCTCAGGTAATGTCCTAGGCCATCGATATGGCGTGTACGGTGCTTTGGAGGGGGCTGAGCATCGCAAAAGCGGTGCCGCCCCCAATTTCAGCACAATCGCCGAACGCGATTTCGCCGTCGGCGACCGGAGAATTCCGCCCTTTCTTTTTATCAGGAAGTTCACTTACAGGCCATCAATATAAAAATGGTCATCAAGGGATTCATTAGGGAATTCAGAAGTGCCTCCTTTCCACAAACGTGGTGAAAATTTGCTGCCAGAGGGAGAGGTTGCAAGGTGTAGATTTATTTCAGGGGAAACTAGACAAGCATGGGGAGGAGGGAATAGATAGATTGAACGAGATGGGAGAAGTCTTGAGTGGAGCAAGAACAGCAGCATGGACCGGTTGGGGCCGAAAGGCCTGTTTCCATGCCGTATATTCATTTCTAAATTCATTCTTGGGATGTGGATGTTGCTGGCTGGACCAGCATTTGTTGGCCATACTTAATTGCCCTTGAGGTGAGTGGCGTGGGAGTTAGGGGGTCTGTGTGGGTCTGGAGTCACATGTAGGCCAGACCAGCAGATATGAAGGACATTGGGCGCGATTCTCCCAGCCCCGCGCCGGGCCGGAGAATCGCCGCAACCGCGCCACGCCGCCCCGACGCCGGCGCGCGATTCTCCGAGGTGTGGAGAATCAGCGCAATTGCGCCGGTGCGTTTGGCGGGTGCGGTCGCGGGCCACTGTACGCGGCGGGGCCGGAGCGGCCGCGCGGAAAAAGGAGAGTCCCGCTGGCGCCGTCCACACCTGGTCGCTGCCGGCGGGAACTCTGCGCGAAGGGTTGGGGGGGCGGCCTGTGGAGGGGGGGAGGGGGGCTCCGTCCCTGGGGAGGGCCTCCGATGGGGTCTGGCCCGCGATCGGGGCCCACCGATCGGTGGGCCAGCCTCTCCTCCCCCGGGCCTACTTTGTTGCGCATGCGGCCCCAGGACCTCCGCGCCATGTTGCATCGGGGCCGTAGCGTTCAGTAAGGCCACCGCACATTCACGGGTTGGCATGTCGCCACTGCGCATGCGCGCGTTGGCGCTGCCCCCAGTGCACGCCAGAAAGTAAGGCTGGAGTGTGTGAACCGCTCCAGCGCCGTGCTGGCCCCCTGTGGGGGACAGAATCACTACTGCCCGGCCCGTTTCACGCCGTCGTGAAATGCGACGGCGTTCACGATGGCGCGGACACTCTGTCTCGTGATCAGAGAATCGCGCCCATTATTAGTGAACCAGGTGGGGTTTTTTACAACAATGGTTTCACGGTCATCATTAGACTTTTAAGTCCAGTTTTTTATTGAATTCAAATTTCACCATCTGCCATGGTGGGATTCGAATCCTGGGACCCAGGTCTCCTCTGTGCTTCCCTATGCTATCCAAGCTCGTAATGATGTCCTTAGAAAAATTAGTCAAATTATTTGCCTAATTACAAGATAAACATCTCACAAAGGATAGGAAGGTCATGGATT